>NC_089506.1:164435635-165060635 GCF_036850995.1 Saccopteryx leptura
AAATTAGTTAATTTGGGACTCAAGGGGTTTTTTTGGCTTTATTTTTCTTTTTCGCTTTTGTTTTTGTTTTTTTCTTGTTTGTTTATTTTTGTGGCATTTTGGGTACTTTTTACGTTGCTTTTTAACTCACTAGCATTCCTCCCAACCCAAGGTCTCCATTGTATTTAGTCTTCGCTCCACTTAATACAACAGATTTTTACTTATTATTTTTATTTTTTTCTTCTTTATTATTCTTTTTTTTCCCTCCTTTTTTCTGGTTCCCTCTTATCCCTCTCATTATATCTCTTAGTCGACCATCACTCACAAGCAAATCATCTTATGCTTGTCTAAGATTTTCTTCCTTTTTTTATTTTTTTTATGTATTTTTTTTTTGCATTTAGTAGGTCCCTACTCCCTTTTTTTGCCCCTTGAACTCTTCACCCCAAATCAAGCCCTCCATTATAAGCAGTTTTTGTTCCATTTAGCATAATATAATTCACAGGTCATCACGATATTTCCCTGAGGAGGGGAGAGGAGGGAAAGAGAAGAAAGAAAAAAGGGGGAAATAATAAATTATTACTGGTTTTTTTTTTTTGGTGGGGTGTTTTATCTTTTTTTTTTTTTTTTTACTTTTTACTCTTTATTAATTCTAATTAGTGCTATCAACAAGACCACCCTCAGATGCCAATAAGAAAGAGGAAATCGAACATTATGAATACAAAAGAAAGAGAGGTAACACAAATAGATGTGGAAAAATCTATGGAGAAAAGACTTAACATACTGGAAGCCTTGGAGCTAAATGACAGAGAATTTAAAATAGAAATCTTAAAAATACTCAGAGATATACAAGAAAACACAGAAAGGCAATTTAGGGAGATCAGAAAACAACACAATGAACACAAAGAATATATTACCAAGGAAATTGAAACTATAAAAACAAATCAAACAGAAATGAAAAACTCAATTCACGAGCTGAAAAACGAGGTAACAAGCTTAGCTAACAGAACAGCCCAGATTGAAGATAGGATTAGTGAAATAGAAGACAAACAACTTGAGGCACAACAGAGAGAAGAAGAAAGAGACTCAAAAATAATAAAAAATGAGAAAGCCCTACAGGAATTGTCTGACTCCATCAGAAAGAATAACATAAGAATAATAGGTATATCAGAGGGAGAAGAGAAAGAAAATGGAATGGAGAATATACTCAAACAAATAATAGACGAGAACTTCCCAAGCCTGTGGAAAGAACTAAAGCCTCAAATTCAAGAAGCAAACAGAACACCGAGTTTTCTTAACCCCAACAAACCCACTCCAAGGCACATCATAATAAAGATGACACAAACCAATGACAAAGAAAAAATTCTCAAGGCAGCCAGGGAAAAGAAGAGTACAACATATAAAGGAAGGCCCATTAGATTATCATCAGATTTCTCAGCAGAAACTCTACAAGCTAGAAGAGAGTGGACCCCAATATTTAAAGCCCTGAAAGAGAGGAACTTTCAGCCAAGAATACTATACCCATCAAAGCTATCCTTCAAGTATGAAGGAGATATAAAAACATTCACAAATACAGAAAAGATGAGAGAATTTATCAGCAGAAAGCCCCCACTCCAGGAAATACTAAAGGGGGTTTTCCAACCAGATTCAAAGAACAAAAGAAAACACCACCACAAGTAACAGCTCCACCAAGAACACAATAAAACCAAACTTAAACTGTGACAACAAAGGAAAAAAAGGGGGAGAGGATGGAGATTAACAGTAGCAAAGGACGATGAAGTGCAGAAATACTCATAAGATAGGGTACTACAATGAATATGGTAGGTACCCTTTTCATTACTTAATGGTAACCACCCTTGATAAAACCACCACAAAAACACTTGACTTAAAAAAGGTAGCAACAGAGGAAAGAAGTATGGAACACAAACAAACAAAAACAAATGATAGAAAAACAAAAGAGAAGAATCAAACAAGATACAAAACTAACAGAAAGCAATTTATAAAATGGCAGTAGGGAACGCACAAGTGTCAATAACTACACTAAATGTAAATGGATTAAACTTACCAATAAAAAGACACAGAGTAGCAGAATGGATTAAAAAAGAAAATCCAACTATATGCTGCCTACAAGAAACACATCTAAGCAACAAGGATAAAAACAAATTCAAAGTGAAAGGCTGGAAAACAGTACTCCAAGCAAACAACACCCAAAAAAAAAGCAGGCGTAGCAATACTCATATCTAATAATGCTGACTACAAGACAGAAAAAGTACTCAGAGACAAAAATGGTCATTTCATAATGATTAAGGGGAAGTTGAATCAAGAAGACATAACAATCCTTAAAATATATGCACCAAACCAAGGAGCACCAAAATATATAAGACAGCTACTTATTGACCTTAAAACAAAAACTAACAAAAATACAATCATACTTGGAGACCTCAATACACCACTGACGGCTCTAGATCGGTCATCCAAACAGAGAATCAATAAAGATATAGTGGCCTTAAACGAAATACTAGAACAACTGGATATGATAGACATCTACAGGACACTTCATCCCAAAGCGACAGAGTATACATTTTTCTCTAGTGTACATGGAACATTCTCAAGAATTGACCATATGTTGGGCCACAAAGACAATATCAGCAAATTTAGAAAAATTGAAATTGTACCAAGCATATTTTCTGATCATGAAGCCTTGAAACTAGAATTCAACTGCAAAAAAGAGGGGGGAAAACCCACAAAAATGTGGAAACTAAACAACATACTTCTAAAAAATGAATGGGTCAAAGAAGAAATAAGCACAGAGATCAAAAGATATATACAGACAAATGAAAATGAAAATACGACATATCAGAATCTCTGGGATGCAGCAAAAGCAGTAATAAGAGGAAAGTTCATATCACTTCAGGCCTATATGAACAAACAAGAGAGAGCCGAAGTAAACCACTTAACTTCACACCTTAAGGAACTAGAAAAAGAAGAACAAAGACAACCCAAAACCAGCCGAAGAAAGGAGATAATAAAAATCAGAGCAGAAATAAATGAAATAGAGAACAGAAAAACTATAGAAAAAATCAATAAAACAAGGAGCTGGTTCTTTGAAAAGATCAACAAAATTGACAAACCCTTGGCAAGACTCACCAAGGAAAAAAGGCACAGGACTCAAATAAATAAAATCCAAAATGAAAGAGGAGAGATCACACAGACATCATAGATATACAAAGAATTATTGTAGAATACTATGAAAAATTATATGCCACCAAATACAACAATCTAGAAGAAATGGATAAATTCCTAGAACAATACAACCTTCCTAGACTGAGTCATGAAGAAGCAGAAAGCCTAAACAGACCAATCAGCAGGGAGGAAATAGAAAAAACTATTAAAAACCTCCCCAAAAATAAAAGTCCAGGCCCAGACGGTTATACTAGTGAATTCTATCAAACATTCAAAGAAGACTTGGTTCCTATTCTACTCAAAGTCTTCCAAAAAATTGAAGAAGAAGCAATACTTCCAAACACATTTTATGAGGCCAACATAACCCTCATACCAAAACCTGGCAAGGATGGCACAAAGAAAGAAAACTACAGACCAATATCTCTAATGAATACAGATGCTAAAATACTAAACAAAATACTGGCAAACCGAATACAACAACATATTAAAAAAATAATACATCATGATCAAGTGGGATTCATCCCAGAATCTCAAGGATGGTTCAACATACACAAAACGGTTAACGTAATACACCATATCAACAAAACAAAGAACAAAAACCACATGATCTTATCAATAGATGCAGAAAAGGCTTTTGATAAAATACAACACAATTTTATGTTTAAGACTCTCAACAAAATGGGTATAGAAGGAAAATATCTCAACATGATAAAGGCCATATATGATAAACCATCAGCCAACATCCTATTAAACGGCATAAAACTGAGGACTTTCTACCTTAAATCAGGAACAAGACAGGGTTGTCCACTCTCTCCACTCTTATTTAACGTGGTGCTAGAAGTTCTGGCCAGAGCAATCAGACAAGACAAAGAAATAAAAGGCATCCATATCGGAAAAGAAGAAGTAAAGGTATCACTTTTTGCTGATGATATGATCCTATACATCAAAAACCCAAAGGACTCCACAAAAAGATTATTAGAAACAATAAACCAATACAGTAAGGTTGCAGGATACAAAATTAACATACAAGAGTCCATAGCCTTTCTATATGCCAACAATGAAATATTAGAAAACGAACTCAAAAAAATAATCCCCTTCACGATTGCAACAAAAAAAATAAAATACTTAGGAATAAACATAACAAAGAATGTAAAGGACCTTTATAACGAAAACTACAAGGCATTGTTAAGAGAAATAGAAAAAGACACAATGAGATGAAAAAATATTCCTTGTTCTTGGATAGGAAGAATAAATATAATTAAAATGGCCATATTACCCAAAGTAATATATAAATTTAATGCAATTCCCATCAACATTCCTATGACATTTTTTAAAGAAATGGAACAAAAAATCATCAGATTTATATGGAACTATAAAAGACCCCGAATAGCCAAAACAATCCTAAGGAAAAAGAATGAAGCTGGGGGCATTACAATACCTGACTTTAAACTATATTATAGGGCCACGATAATCAAAACAGCATGGTATTGGCAGAAAAATAGACACTCAGACCAATGGAACAGAATAGAAAGCCCAGAAATAAAACCACATATATATGGTCAAATAATTTTTGATAAAGGGGCTAACAACACACAATGGAGAAAAGAAAGCCTCTTCAACAAATGGTGTTGGGAAAACTGTAAAGCCACATGCAAAAGAATGAAACTCGACTACAGCCTGTCCCCGTGTACTAAAATTAATTCAAAATGGATCAAAGACCTAAATATAAGACCTGAAACAATAAAGTACATAGAAGAAGACATAGGTACTAAAATCATGGACCTGGGTTTTAAAGAACATTTTATGAACTTGACTCCAATGGCAAGAGAAGTGAAGGCAAAGATAAATGAATGGGACTACATCAGAATAAAAAGTTTTTACTCAGCAAGAGAAACTGATATCAAAATAAACAGACAGCCAACTAAATGGGAAATGATATTTTCAAACAACAGCTCAGATAAGGGCCTAATATCCAAAATTTACAAAGAACTCATAAAACTCAACAACAAACAAACAAACAATCCAATAAAAAAATGGGAAGAGGACATGAACAGACACTTCTCCCAGGAAGAGATACAAATGGCCAACAAATATATGAAAAGATGCTCAGATTCATTAGTTATTAGAGAAATGCAAATCAAAACTACAATGAGATACCACCTCACCCCAGTTAGATTAGCTATTATCAACAAGACGGGTAATAGCAAATGTTGGAGAGGCTGTGGAGAAAAAGGAACCCTCATTCACTGTTGGTGGGACTGTAAAGTAGTACAACCATTATGGAGGAAAGTATGGTGGTTCCTCAAAAAACTGCAAATAGAACTTCCTTATGACCCAGCAATCCCTCTACTGGGTATATACCCCAAAACCTCAGAAACATTGATACGTGAAGACACATGTAGCCCCAGGTTCATTGCAGCACTGTTCACAGTGACCAAGACATGGAAACAACCAAAAAGCCCTTCAATAGAAGACTGGATAAAGAAGATGTGGCACATACACACTATGGAATACTACTCAGCCATAAGAAATGATGACATCAGATCATTTACAGCAAAATGGTGGGAACTTGATAACATTATACGGAGTGAAATAAGTAAATCAGAAAAAAACAAGAACTATATGATTCCATACATTGGTGGAACATAAAAACGAGACTAAGAGACATGGACAAGAGTGTGGTGGCTACCAGGGGTAGGGGGAGGGAGGACATGGGAGGGAGGGAGGGAGAGAGTTAGGGGGAGGGGGAGGGGCACAGAGAACTAGATAGAGGGTGGCGGAGGACAGTCTGACTTTGGGTGAAGGGTATGCAACATAATTTAATGACAAAATAACCTAGACATGTTTTCTTTGAATATATGTACCCTGATTTATTAATGTCATCCCATTACCATTAATAAAAATTTATTTAAAAAAAATAAGTTAATTTTATACTTAATAATTTTATACTTATAAAATAACTTATAGTTAATTTATACTTTCACAATACTCCATGAGAGATTGTGGAAAGAAAAAAGCTATAAAGTGTAAGAAGAAAAGTAGTTTTAGAGAATTTGAGAAAAGGGGGAAATATATATGAAATCTTTCTAAATTTTATTTTAAATAAGTATTCCCACCCAACCAGGCAGTGACTCAGTGGACAGAGCATCAGCCTGGGATGCAGAGGACCCTGGTTCAAAACCTCAAGGTCACCAGCTTGAGCATGGGCTCACAACCTTGAGCAAAGTGTAAGTGGATTGAGTGTGGGATCATAGACACATCCCATAGTTACTGGCTTGAACCCAAGGCCATTGGCTTAAGCAAGGGGGTCACTGGGTTGTCTGGAGCCCCCAGTCAAGGCACGTATGAGAAAGCATTTATTCTGTCTGTCTGTTCCCTGCTAACTCTCTCTCTGACTGAAGAAGAAGAAGAAGAGGAAGAAGAAGAAGAAGAAGAAGAAGAAGAAGAAGAAGAAGAAGAAGAAGAAGAAGAAGAAGAAGAAGAAGAAGTGTTCCCAAAGACCAGAGACCACATTTCTTCATTTTTCTCTTTTAGAAGGGTTAAAATATTAATTTATAGAAGATTTTTTAATGGAAAAAAAATCATAGAGATAGCTTTCTAGCAAAATATAGAGGTAGAAAGTGGAAGAAATCACTTATAAACATAGGTCCAAAAATCCTAAACAAAATAAGCAAAATGAATTTTCTAAAGTTTAAAAGAAAATTTATAACTTGGGTTTATTTTAGGTATTCAAGAATGGTTTAATTTAAGAAAATATTTTACTATAATTTCCTCATATTTAAAAATTAAGTCTGAAAAGCATGTTTATCTCAGGAAAGTATTTAATAAAATGTAACTCTCATTCATGAAAAACCTCAATGACAATAGAGCATTTCTTTTTTTTTATAAATTTTTATTAATGTTAATGGGATGACATTAATAATTCAGGGTACATATATTCAAAGAAAACATGTCTAGGTTATCTTGTCATTAAATTATGTTGCATACCCCTCGCCCAGAGTCAGATTGTCCTCCGTCACCCTCTATCTAGTTCTCTGTGCCCCTCCCCCTCCCCCTAACTTCAATAGAGCATTTCTAATGTGATGAAGTGTAACAAACAAAAATTTGCTGCAAATATGATTTTTAATTGTAAAACTTTAGCAAAATTTTCATTCAATTTGGGACTAACATAAAAATACCCATGATAATGAATTATGTTCTTTAAACTTTTTAATCACATTTACAGTAGCATCAAAAAAATAAAGTAGTTAGGAATAAATTTAGCCAAGGACATAAAAGAGCTCTACACTGAAAACTATAAGACATTGAAAAAAAATTGAAGAAGACAAATGAAAAGATAACCCATGTTCACGGTTTGGAAGAATTAATATTATAAAAATGTCCATATTAGCCAAAACCATCTTAGACTCTGTGCACTCCTTATTAAAATTCCAATGCTGATTATCCTGGAAGTAAAAAAAAATCCTGGATGTCATATGGAATCTCAAAAGACCCTGAATATTCAAAGAAATCCTGAAAACTAAGAACAAAGAGGAAGACTTCACATGTCCTGATTTTAAACTACAGTATATTACAATTATACTAATCAAGACAGTTTATGGTATTGGCATAAAAAAAGACATAAAGACCAATGAAACAGAATTGAAAGTCCAGAAATAAAACCTCACATACACAGGCAACTAATATTTGTCAAGGGAGCCAAGAGTACTGAGTGAAAAAAAGTACTCTTTTTTTTCATTTTCTATTGCATGAGGTTTTAGAACTGTTTCTATATATTTCTGGATCGCTGGTTCCAAATCTGAAATCCGTTTTTTGGTGCATGCTCCATTTTTTATGCAATTTTTATTTCTTTTTCTTACAGTTAATGGCATGCATCAGTTTTATTACAGTTAAAGGGCAACAACTCTTGAATTGAACATAACCACAAGGCAATTAATGTTTTACAAACATCACTTTTACATAATTGTAGTTATTTTTAAATGTAAAAAATTATTATCTGGTAAAAACAACCTCTTATTTTGTTTTAAGATTGAATCATGACTTCTTCGAGTAGGCATAAATGTAAAAATAGTCCTGACATCTTCTGTTATATATGTGGCTGTTACACACTTCAATGTCAAAGGTGTAATATTTCATTATTTCTGACACGTGCATATATTGTATATTTTCAAGTTCCCCTTGGCGATCAAGACAAGAATTGTGTTCCTCATATTGTGTGTCATAATTGTGAGAAAATGTTTCGTGACTGGACAAAAAGGAAAATGCAAAGGAATGCCTTTTGGTATTTCCATGATTTGGTGTGAACCTAAGGACCACAGCAGTGACTGTTATTTCTGTCTGGTCCATACAAAGGGCATCGGCAAGAAAAAACGGCATATGATCACATATTCTAATATTCCTTTAGCAATACAACCTATCCCACACTCTGAGACACTCCCGGTTCCAGTTTTCAATGATTTTATTTCTTCTAAGGATGAAGAAAGTGAACATGGTGATCAAGTGTATTTTGATAAGATGCATGAGGAAATGGTTGTAGAATCTGAAGAATCTTCTTCTGATGCCAAGCAGTCATTAACCCCTCAGCAGTTTAGCCAACCTGAATTGAATGACTTAGTAAGGATGACATAAAAATTGTCCTCAACTTTCTGAAGTATGAGGAGCATAACTGGATCATTTGTGTGGATCTTAAAATGATAAATTTCCTACTAGGACAACAGAGAGGTTTCACGAAATATCCTTGCTTTCTGTGTTTGTGGGACAGCCGAGCTCGGGAGAAACACTGGACATAGAAGGAGTGGCCGAAATGTGAAGTTCTGGAAGTAGGAATGCAAAATATTGTGAATGAACCCGTAGTGAATCGAAACAGGATCATTTTTCTCCTACTTCACATCAAACTTGGCTTAATGAAGCAGTTTGTTCAGGCTTTGAGTAGAGAAAGTAAATACTTTCAACATATTATTTCTGCTTTTCCTACCTTGTCTTTTGAGAAGATAAAAGCAGGTATATTCCATGGACCTCAAATTTGAACCCTCATACGTGATGAAGAATTGGCCAGAAAGATGAATAAGGTGGAGAAAGCAGCATGGCAATCTTTTGTGGCAGTTACAAAGAACTTCCTTGGCAACAAAAAAGCAGAAAACTATGAACTTCTGGTTCAAAAGATGCTGTTGGCTTTCTGCAACATTGGATGTAACATGAGCATTAAGATTCACTTCCTGAACAGTCACCTTGATAAGTTTCCCAAAAACCTCGGAGCTGTTAGTGATGAGCAGACTACTGCTGGAGCATCAAAAAAGGTTGTCCTCAACAAGTACACAAACGCAAGAGCTACAAATGCAAATTTTTACCTGAATAGAAAATAAATAAGTTCGGCGCAAATTTTATGATTAAAATAAGTGTTTTAATATGTTCTATTTCAAAATTGTAGACAAATTCTGATGCAATCATATCTTTTAGTGTATTAGTGTATTTACTGCACTATATAAATTATTATATTTTCACAAAGGTGATGCCCAAGAAGTCATTCTACTTCATTATGTTAAACTAAATGTTGAAAATTTTACAATCAGATGAAAACCTAAAATCTTGAATTGCAAAAAAACCTGTAGCTTACAGAGAAAAACTAATTTCAGATTTGAGATCAGCACACTTGAATTAGATAAGAACAAGTGTTTTTGTGGATGCAACAAAAATTTTGTTCCCCAGTGTAAGCAGTGCTGAGAAAATTAGATATTCACATGCAAAAGAATAAAATTTGACTTCTATCCTAGACCACTCACAAAAATCAACTTTGAAATGTATTAAAAATTTAAATGTAGGACCTGAAATCATAAACACCTAGAAGAAAGCATAAATCTTCTTGATATTGGTCTTGGAAATGATTTTTTTGGATATGACACCTAAAGCACAAGCAACAAAAGCAAAATTAAACAAGTAGGCAAAATTGAACTCAGAAGCCTTCTGCATAGCAAAAGAAATGATCAAAATGAAAAGGCAACCTTGGAAATAGGAAAAATATTGATCAACTATCAGATAAGAGGTTAATATACAAAATATATTTAAGAACTCATACAATTCAACAGCAAAATAATAATAATAGCAGTAATCCCAATTTAAAAGACTATGTAGGCCTGACCTGTGGTAGAGCAGTGGGCTAAAGTGTCAACCTGGAATGATGAGGTCACCAGTTGGAAACCTTGGGCTTACATGGTCAAGGCACATATAGGAGTTTATGCTTCCTTCTCCTCCCCCCTTCTCTCTCTCTCCCCTCTCTCTCTAAAAATGAATAAATAAAATAAAATAAATACTTCAAAAGTCTATGTAAATCCAAAATAACTTTAGATTATTTGCTCTGACTATAACCTCAACTATAGGAAATGCACATATCTGGAGGTTCTGTGATTTCTCACAGCCATAGGCACTGGGAGATTTGTGGCTGCCCTTTTACAAAAGGCACATTCCATCTGTTTTGCTTCAGGCTCTTTCACTCCCTACACACTTATTGATTCTCCAGTGCTCTTCCCTTCTTTGTGTGGATGTGAGTTTTTGACTAATATCAGTTTTCTTCTCTTTACAGAACTACTTTTAACATTTCTTGCAAGACAATTCTATGGGCAACAAATTTCCTCGAAATTTTTCTGAGAAAATCTTTAGTTTTCCTTCTTCACTTTTGAAAGATAATTTCACAGGGCATATGATTTTTAAGTTGGTAGGGTGTTTTTTCCCCCTCTCATTATGTTAAATATTTCACTCCACTCTCTCCTTGCCACAGTTTCTGAGGAGAAGTCAAGGTAGTTCTTATCTTTGCTTCTCTGTCAGAAAGATGTTTTCCCACTCTGGCTTCTTTCAGGAATTTTTTTCTGTTTGATTTCCTATAATTTGAAAATAATACACCTAGGTGTGTATACACACATACACACACATACACACACACACATTGGGCATTTATCCTGCCTTGTATTCTCTGAGTCTTCTGGATCTGTGGTTTAATTCTGACATTAATTTGGAGAAATTCTCAGTCATTATTATTTCCAGTATTTCTTCACTTCCTTTGTCTTCTCCTTCTGGTATTCCCATTATGTGTATATTATACCATTTTGTCAGTTGTACACAATTCTCAGATATTCTGTTTTAATATTTTTTGTCGTTATTTCTGGGGGGAGTTCAGTTTAGAGTGTTTCTACTGAGTTTAATCCTCAAGCTCAGAGATTCTTTCCACAGCTGTGTTCAGTACCAAATTCAACAAAAGAATTCTTCATTTCTGTAACAGGGGTTTAGATCCCTAGCATTTGTTTGCTTACGTTGCCCATCTGTCTTTGCATTGCAGTTTCCTTTACCCATTAGCATATTAATCATAATTAATTTAAATTTCAGGTAAGACCATTCCAACATCTCTGCATTTCCTGATGCATGCTCTGTCTCTTCAACTGTTTTTTCTTTGTTTTTTTGTTTGTTTTGTGGGGTTTTGTTTGGATTTTTTGCTTTTTAGTATGTCTTTTAAACTTTTTGTAATAGCCAGACATGATATAATGTATGGAAAAACTGCTATAAATAACCTTTAAATAACATTGTAGTAAGGTATGGGAGGAGGGGAAGGGCAAGTGTTCTATAGTCCTCTGATTGGGTTTTGGTCTTTTAGTAAGCCTTTGACTCTGGACTGTGAACTTTACACATTCTTCTCAGTTTTTCCACTTCTTAGATGGGACAGAATGGCTAGTATGGGCTGAGGTTGGATATTTCTCTCTTCCATGTGGAAGTCCACAGCCACCTAGAGTTCGGTATTTCCCTTCTTTCAAGACAGCTAGGTCATGGTAAAGCCACAGCATGTTAAGATCTGGTTAAATAGATTTTCCTAAGAACAGAATGTGTTGGCATATTAGGGAAGTAAAGAGGGACAAATATATAGTGACAGATTTGACTTTCAGTGATATGCACAAAACACAACCAACAGTTCAAATGCTATAGAAATGTTTATCTGAAACCTATGTACTCTTATTGATCAGTGTCACCCTATTAAGTTTAATTTCTAAATTTAAAAAAATAGTTTATTTTTCTCTTTTTCTACTGGAAACAGAATCTAGATTTATCTATCATATTCTCTGTAGAGTTTTAGGAGGTAAAACTCACAGTGTGGGATCCCTCAAGGACTGGGTTCCTCTGGAGTTTTTATCTTTCAGACATGCCTACACTGAATCCCCCAGCAAGTTATCAATTACAGTTTAGGTTTTCCTATTCTGGAACTGGTTCCTAAAAATATCTCTGCTCTAATAAGTTGTTATTCACTTTATTAGCCTTGTCTGTCTCTCCAATTTGGGGGCAGTAGTTGCTCTATGACCTCACAACTGTCATGGCTCTAAGAAAAGTTGATGAGTTTTCAGTTTTTTCAGTTTGATACCTGTTGTTAGGATGGAATGGCAACTTCTAAGCTCTTTACATGCTGAACCACAAACAGAAGTCCTAGATAAGATTTTAAAAGAGAAGAAAAGATGGTGCTGGAGTAGGTGGACATAACAACACCCACCTCCCAGAACCAAAGTGGATTACAAACTAATTTTAAGAACTATCATCTCAAAAAACCAACTTTGGATGAAACTAAGAGGACTCTTCAACCAAAAAACACTGAACAAGCCACACCGAGACTGGTAGGAAAAGCGGAAACGTGGAGAGGGCTGCCCAGCTCCCCAGAGCAAATGGCAGCAGAGAGAGACTTGTGTGGCAGGAAGTGAGTTTAGCAGAGAGGGGAGGGTCCTGAGCCCCAGGAACAAAGGCACAGCCTGCAGCCCCAGAGCCTAGAAGAGGCGTATGGACAGTATTTAGCTGGAAACAAGTCAGGATACTGTTTGTGAGAAAGAGTCTGATTTCTCAGACCCAGGATTCTTCTTAAAGGGATCGTGCAGAACACCTCTCTCACAACCACTCACCTGGGGCTCTGGGGACTGGGAGAGAGGAGAGTACTGGAGTAGCGGGAAGAGAGTGTAATCTAGGAGACACAGGGAGAAACATTTTGGGAGATAGCCCCTGGGACGAGTCACTCCCCAAATCTGAAGTGAATATTTCCCCTGGAAACAGCAATACCAGCAAAGGGAAGCAGGACACCAGCCAAACAAGCTCTCCCGCGGCACTCAGAGCAGAGTCAATTAGAAGGAGGGAGCTTTTGAGACTACAGTAGTGAGTCTTAGGGTCTGAGCTGCAGCGCCCCCACCCACATGGCTGAGGGCTCGTTGGAGGGTGGGTGGCGGCAGGACGTGGAAGCGCAGTTCTGTCAGCAAGGGTGGAACCGGGTGGCCACCACTGGGCCCAGGTGTGAGTTCAGTCTTGCCCGGCTGGTAGGAGGGGGCACGCAACAGCAGTCAAGCCCAGCTGCAGGCAGCCTGCAATCCAGCCTGTGGGAGAAGGGCGGGAACCCTGGAAGGGGTGGAGACCAGCCCTTGAGCAAGGGCACAAGAGCACAGCCTTGCCCCACCCATGGAACCGAGGCCTGTGGCCTGACTTGGGAGCCGGCTCCTCCCACAGAGGTAGAGCCAAAAACCCAGAACAGGCAGAGTCCCGCTACTGAGTGTGGGCATGCAGTCCCACCTGGCCTGTGGAGCCAAAGGCTTGCAACCTTCCCATGAGCAGGCTCCTCCTGCAAGGGCGGGTCAAAAATCCAGAAACAGGCAGAGACCCGCAGCTGAGCAAAGGTGCTTGCCACTGCCCTCAGGGCCGAGTATAATGCCACCCACAGGGGTGGGGCAAAGGCCAAGGCCACCAAGGCTTGTACACCCAAGAACTTGATCACAGCCATTCCTGTGAAGGAGAGGTGGAAACCACAGCAACAGGCCCAGTGGGCAGGCACCGGCAACGCCCATACCCAAATGCCCTAGGCAGCAACAGCAGAGGGGGTGGCAGGTGAAGACAGAACATACCTATGGAACAGTGGCCATAACCAGTAGATTCCAGTGGCCAAAACCTTCCTTTACACAGAGAAAATGCAAAGGTAAAGAAATGCAACACAAATGAATCAAGAGAAATACCCAGAAAAGGACCTGAATGAATCAGATATAACCAAATTACCAGATGCAGAGCTTAAAATAACAATTATTAGGATGCTCAAAGATATTGGAACAACAATAGATCGTCATTACGAATACCTAAATAAAGAGATAGCAAATATAAAAAAGGACATTGAAATAATAAAAAAGAATCAGTCAGAAATACAAATACAATATCTAAAATGAAGAACACAATGGAAGAAATTAAAAGCAGGATGGATGAAGCAGAGAATCGAATCAGTGAGTTAGAGGACACGATAAATATGAGGCATGGAAACAGAGCAGAAAAAAGAAAAGAGACTCAAAAAGTCTGAGGAAACTCTAAGATAGCTCTGTGACAACATGAAGAAAAATAACATCCGCATCATAGGGGTTCCTGAAAAAGGAGAAAAAGAAGAAGGGATAGAGACTTTGTTCAAGCATAACATATCTGAAAACTTCCCTCAATTAAGGCAGGAAAACATCTCACATGTTCAAGAAGCACAGAGAACTCTATTAAACAGAAACCCAAAGAAATCAACCAAGACACATCATAATTAAAATACCAAAGATAAGTGATAAAGAGAAAATATTAAAAGCTGCTAGAGAAAAAAAGACTATCACCTACAAAGGAGCCCCCATTAGAATGACTTCTGACTTCTCAACAGAAACACTTGAGGTCAGAAGGGAATGGCAAGAAATATTCAAAGTAATGCAGAACAAGAGCCTAAAACCAAGACTACTTTATCCAGCAAAGCTATCATTTAAAATTGAAGGAGAAATAAAAAGCTTTCCAGACAAAAAGAAATCTCAAGGAATTCACTACAACCAAACCAAGGCTGCAAGAAATACTAAGGGGCCTGTTGTAAACAGATCAAAGGAGAAAAAGAATATAGCAAAAGAGGAATACAGCTTTAAAGAATAAAATGGCAATAAACAATTACATATCAATAATAACCTTATATGTAAATGGATTAAATGATCCGATCAAGAGACATAGGGTAGCTGCGTGGATAAGAAAACAGGACCCATATATGTGCTGTCTACAAGAGACACACGTTAAAACAAAAGATGCACATAGACTGAAGATAAAAGGATGAAAAAAAAATATTTCACTCAAATAGAAATGAAAAAAAGCTGGGGTAGCAATACTTATATCAGACAAAATGGACTTTAAAACAAAGACAATAGTTTGAGATAAAGAAGGTCACTACATAATGATAAAGGGAGCAATCCAACAAGAAGATATAACCGTTATAAATATCTACACACCTAATATAGGAGCACCTAAATATATAAAGCAAACTTTGATAGATTTAAAGGGTGAGATCAACAGCAATACTATAATAGTAGGGGATTTCAATACCCCACTAACATCACTAGATAGATCCTCAAGAAAGAAAATTAACAAAGAAACAGCAGACTTAAAGGACATATTAGAGCAACTCAATTTAATAGATATCTTCAGAACCTTGCACCCTAAAACAGCAGAATATACATTCTTTTCAAGTGTGCATGGTACATTCTTTAGAATAGACCACATGTTAGGGCACAAAAGTGGTCTCAACAAATTTAAGAAGATTGAAATCATATCTACCACGTTCTCTGATCACAATGGCATGAAACTAGAAATCAACCACAACAGAAAAACTAAAAAATACTCAAACACTTGGAAACTAAATAACATATTATTAAATAATGAATGGGTAAACAATGAGATCAAAGAAGAAATTTTAAAATTCCTAGAAACAAATGATAATGAGCATACATCAACTCAAAATTTATGGGACACAGCAAAAGCAGTCCTGAGAGGGAAGTTCATAGCATTACAGGCATACCTTAAGAAGATAGAAAAAGCTCAAATAAACAACTTGACCCTACATCTAAAAGAACTAGAAAAGGAACAGCAAGTAAAGCCCAGAGGTAGTAGAAGGAAGAAAATAATAAAGATCAGAGCAGAAATAAATGACATAGAGGCTAAAGAAACAATACAGAGGATCAATGAAACCAGGAGCTTGTTCTTTGAAAAGATAAACAAGATCGATGAACCTTTAATCAGACTCACCAAAAAAATATATAGAGGACTCAAATAAATAAGATTAGAAACGAGAGTGGAGAAATAACAACTGACACAACAGAAATACAAAATATTGTAAGAAAATACTATGAAGAATTATACACCAAAAAACTAGACAACCTAGATAAAATGGACAAATTCCTTGAAACATATAATCTTCCAAAAATTAATCTGGAAGAATCAGAAAACATAAACAGTCCAATTACAACAAATGAGATTGAAACAGTTATCAAAAAACTCCCAAAAAAGAAAAGTCCTGGGCCTGATGGCTTCACAAGTGAATTCTACCAAATATTCAATAAAGAACTAACTCCTATCCTTCTCAAACTATTTCAAAAACTTCAAGAGGAAGGAAGACTTCCAAGCTCCTTTTATGAGGCGAGCATAATTCTGACTCCAAAACCAGGCAAAGACAACACAAAGAAAAAAAATTATACCCAATATCCCTGATGAATTTAGATGCTAAATTCCTCAACAAAAATTAGCAAACTGGATCCAGCAATATATGAAAAAAATCATACACCATGATCAAGTGAGATTTATTCTTGGGAGGCAAGGCTGGTACAATATTCACAATCAGTCAATGTGATTCATAACATAAACAAAAGGAAGGAGAAAAACCACATGATAATTTCAATAGATCCAGAAAAAGCAGTTGATAAAATCCAGCACACATTCATGATCAAAACTCTCAGCAAAGTGGGAATAACAGGGAACATACCTCAACACGATAAAGGCCATCTATGACAAACCCACAGCCAACATCATACTCAATGGGCAAAAATTAAAAGCAATACCCTTAAGATCAGGAAAAATGCAGGGCTGCCCCCTTCCACCACTCTTATTCAACATAGTTCTGGAAGTCCCAGCCACAGCAATCAGACAAGAAAAAGAAATAGAAAGGCATCCAAATTGGAAAAGAAGAAGTAAAACTATCATTATTTGCAGACGATATGATATTGTATATAGAAAACCCTAAAGTCACAGTAAAAAAACTACTAGACCTGATAAATGAATTCGGCAAGGTGGCAGGATATAAAATTAATACTCAGAAATCAGAGGCATTTTTATACACTAACAATGAACTGTCAGAAAGAGAAATTAAGGAATTAATTCCCTTTACCATTGCAACCAAAAAAATAAAGTACCTGGGAATAAATTTAACCAGGGAGATTAAAGACTTGTACTCGAAAAATTATAAAATATTGATAAAAGAAATCAGGGAAGATACAAACAAGTGAAAGCATATACCGTGCTCATGATTAGAAAGAATAAACATCATTAAAATGTCTATATTACCCAAAGCAATTTATAAATTCAATGCAATACCAATTAAAATACCAATGACTTCAAAGATATAGAACACATATTACAAAACTTTATATGGAATCAAAAGAGAACACAAATAGCCTCAGCAATCTTGAAAAGAAAGAATAAAGTGGGAGGTATCACACTTCCGAATATCAAGTTATAGTACAAGGCCATTATACTCAAAACAGCCTGGTACTGGCATAAGAACAGGCATATAGATCAATGGAACAGAACTGAGAACCCAGATTTAAACCCACACTTTTATGGACAACTGATATTTGACAAAGGAGGTAAGAGCATACATTGGAGTAAAGACAGACTCTTCAACAAATGGTGTTGGGAAAATTGGACAGCTACCTACAAAAAAATGAAACTAGACCACCAACTTACACCATTCACAAAAATAAACTCAAAATGGATAAAAGACTTAAATGTAAGCCATAAAACCATAAGCATCTTAGTAGAAAACATAGACAGTAAGCTCTCTGACATCTCTAACAGCAATATATTTGCCAATTTGTCTCCACAGGCAAGTGAAATAAAAGACAGGATAAACAAATTGGACTTTATCAAACTAAAAAGCTTCTACACAGCTAAAGACAATAAGAACAGAATAAAAATACAAACTACATAATGGAAGAATATATTTGACAATGTGTCTGATAAGGGGTTAATAACCAAAATTTATAAAGAACTTGTAAAACTTAATACCAGGAAGACAAATTATCCAATCCAAAAATGGGCAGAAGAAATGAATAGACACTTCTCTAAAGAGGACACACAGATGGCCAATAGGCATATGAAAAAATGCTCAACATCACTAATCATTAGAGAAATGCAAATTAAAGCCACAATGAGATATCACCTCACACCAGTCAGAACGGCGCTCATCAACAAAACAACACAGAATAAGTGCTGGCGAGGATGTGGAGAAAAGGGAACACTCCTGCACTGCTGGTGGGAATGCAGACTGGTGCAGCCACTGTGGAAAACAGTATGAAGATTCCTTAAGAAATTAAAAATCGAACTGCCTTTTGACCCAGTTCAAAACTGGGTCAAACTGCCTATATACCACCATTAGGAATATACCCCAAGAACAACATAGCACTGTTTGAAAGAAGAAATGCACCCCCATGTTTATGGCAGCATTGTTCACAATAGCGAAGATGTGGAAACAGCCCAAGTGTCCGTCAGTGGACCAGTGGATTAAAAAGCTTTGGTACATATATACTATGGAATACTACTCAGCCATAAGAAATTATGACATCGGATCATTTACAACAACATGGATGGACTTTGATAACATTATACTGAGCGAAATAAGTAAATCAGAAAAACCTAAGAATTATATGATTCCATACATAGGTGGGACATAAAATGAGTCTCAGAGACATGAACAAGAGTGTAGGGGTTACAGGTTGGGGGAGAGGAGAGGGAGGTTGTTGGGGGGAGGGGAGGGGCACAAAGAAAACCAGTTAGAAGGTGACGGAAGACAATTGGACTTTGAGTGATGGGAATGCAGCATAATCAAATGTCAAAATAACCTAGAGATGTTTTCTCTGAAGGTATGTACCCTGATTTATCAATGTCACTCCATTAAAATTAATAATAAAAAAAAAGATTTTAAAAGAAAAAAATATCCTGATTTCAGCACCTAGAGATATTGTCTTGGTGTATATCATTCAAAGTCATTTTTGTGTGCGTCTGTGTGTGTATGTATGTATATATGCATTTATGCATATGTATGTGTGTGGGTATATATGCATATACATAAACATAGTTATATACACATACAGTTGTTTTTCCACTAAAAAAGGATCACTTTTATATGGGAAAAAAAGAATATGAAAAGCATCAAACAATAAGACATGGACCAGGAGAATGTATAGGCAACATGTATATAATACATTTGATTAGTATCCATAGATTTTTTTTGAAGAAAATGAAGAAAAATGAAGAAAAAATAAATACCACAAATAAAGTGAGCAAAATCTATTTTAATCTAAATACTAATTAAAAGAAGAAATATGAATAATTAATAAATACATGAAATATTGGCTCATTCTTTTATAGAATATAGAAAGTACCACTTAAAACACTAATAAATAACATTTCACACTAATCAGATTAAGAAAAAAACAACCTGAGAATATCAAGAGTTGACAAGGATATAGAAAAGTAGAAACTAATATTCATTGCTGGCAAGGATCTAAATTCATTCAATTGATTTGAAAATCAATTTTTCAATTTATAATAAAGTTGAAGATAGAATTTTGCAATTTATAATAAAATTGAAACTATAAAAGCCTAAGACCACTTTTAGTTATATATTTTAGAGAAACTTTTGTGAATGATAAAAAGGGTTATAATAAAAGACTGCTTACGGCAGCAGTCTTACTTGTTTGCAATACTGAAAAAACTAAAATAGTTTATGTCTACATTTGGGAAAGGAGAAAAATGTATGATGTGCATTTATCTAATGCACAGAAAGTGAATAACCTGAATTTATTACCAATGTGGATGGATATCAAATATTTATATCAAGTGATAAAAGTAATATGTAGAAGTATAAGTCAATTTAGAACCATATACATTAACCTTAATTATATTTATGTTGTAAATTATAAGAAGTGCACTGGAACTTTAAATATTAAACTCAGAAGAGTAGTTTCTGCAGGGAAAGACAGAGGTGGAGGTCATAGAATCAGAGAGGATGTGTCTTAGCTTTAATTATATAAATTATGTGTTATATTCTTAAGTTGTGTGGTAGGTGCATTGGCATAATGATTTGTGTTCATTTCTGAATGTCTTAGATATTTCTAATTCAATTTTTAAAGAAAACAAAATATGTCAAAGTAGGTTTTGTTATAAATCCATATCAGGAGACTAAAAATCTTTATTACATTATTTTCTATGATCTATATAATATTTAGAATAGAATGATTAAGAATTAAAATCTATTAGCATTTAAGTGCAATGCCATTTGTTGGCAAGGTGGAAATTTGATTGTGTTGTCAATAAGCATTTTTTATTGTTGTAAACCTGGTATTATGTTCCGATAATTATTCACTGTAATCACTGAGTTGTGCAGTTATCCCTGGGTTAAAAAATTGATTTTCTTACATTTAGTGGACCAAAAACACTTAGAGAAATGTTATTAAGATTTTGGTGTTCCTAGTCAGACTTCAATATCCTATGAATAAAGAACAGAAAATAGAGATGGGAAGTTAGGTAAAATGAGTATAGGATTAATAATATATTTTTTTATCAGATCCTTAGTACTCCCCTACCTTAGGTGAACAAAGTGAGCCAATCTCTATTCAAAGGCCCACCATCATCCTTGCTTGCCTCATTCTCAAATTTCTTCAAAAACATACACAAATGTTGGCACACACAGTTTCTTTACAGACAAATATGGAATTGTTATTTTTATTTATTCTTTCATTACATTTATTGTGCTTAACATGGTCAATGACATGTCCCAAGAAAACAAAAGCTTGTGTAAGTTTGCAAAAATAGTAAACTAATGTAAGAACAAGTGAATATTTTTAGTGTAGACATAAAAAAAGAGCAAATGAGAAAGTTTTAATTATTTATTACTCGAAACAATGGGGACTTCACAATCCATGTTTTATACATAGCCGTGGTAATTTCTGAACATCTCAATGAATTTTCTAAAAATAGATTACTGTATATTGTTCAAATGATATAAGCCATTTGTGTCATAGCGGTTTCCGAAGAAACTGTAATTTTTATACTTAAATTTAAAAATGAACAATTGATCATTGCTTTTATAAATCATGCTCATAAATTTTGTAAAACCCTAATTATCAAATTTTTTTTCTGAGAAAGTATTGCTTAGAACCTAGATTAACCTGTTTTTATGCAATTACACTCAGGGTCAACTGAATGGCAGGATGGTGGCTGGGAATCTTCCAGTTGGATCAGTTTATAAAAATTGTTCATTATGCCTGAAAGATTATATGGTATGTCAAATCAAGCTTAAAGTATCCTTAGAGTTTCTCTGCCAGAAGTATGCAAAATATTTCTTTTTTAGTTGCCTCACCTCTGCAAGGGTAGAAAGAGACATGTTGACACAGCCCTTATTTTTCTGTCCATTCCCAAAACAGATACTATGTGTGAATCAACTAAAGAGCGTGGTCTGCTGCATGGTCTTCTGCTCCACACACAGTGCCCTAAGGCAAGATAGGGTGAAGTGTGACAGCAAAACTGAGTCTTTAAGGACGAAAAAACAAAACAAAACAAAATAAAAAACTAATGATATGAGCTTTTTCTAGTTTTATTTCATCAAATTTGCTGACATCTGAACATTTAATTTTTTTAAATGGGGTAACAACCTTATACTATTATCAAAGATTGCTATACCATTCATGATACAATGGGGGGACGTTTTGATTTTAATTTTCTTGGCAACTCTATAAAACATCACTCTTAAATTTAACTAGTGAATGGGATCCTTATACCTCATTATTCTTATTCCAATTTAATTATTCTGCAAGCTTTTGTAAATGACATACGCTCAGTATTTCAAGCAAATGCAACCATTTTTGAATCTCACAAGAAGAACCTTGTTGGTTATTGACATCAGGCACATGTGACGACTTATTAGAAAAAGAAATGTACTCAAGAAAACTTTGCAAAGTTTTGACTCAAGGCACTGACCCACTTGAAATTTCAAACAAACTCATTTCAATTTTTCTTGAGTATTAATATTACAGATTATTGTAGCTATTTCCATTTTTTTACTCTTATGATGTGAATCACCAAGCATTTTTTTCCAACTTATGTTTTTTTCTGAGTTATCTGAGAACACTATCCAAGTCATTCAAGACAAAAATCGCTTTTACATGAAATATACACAAATATCAAAATGACTCTAAATGAATAATTATGAATCATCTAGCTATTATGATTTAATGTTGAGTTCAGAGAAACTAGTTGATTTATTAAGTTCATAGACAGATTTTAACATTAATTAGCTCAGTTTTCTACATATATAGTCCTCAACCTCATGGGCAGTTTGACACTGTCAATTCAACTTTGATTTTTTTTTCCTTTACTGCAAACAACAATAACTATTTTAAGAAAAATAAATAATTAGGATGACATAACTAAACTAAAAAAAAAGCCTGTGAACTAGAAATAGATTCAAACATAGAGGATGAATGGGAGGGGGGCACTGTAAAGATTCAAGGAGAAAAACAAGGAGAGGCGTCATTATACTGGGCTGCTGGTCAATGAGAGGATGCTGACAGAATTCTCCATTGCCTGAGGCTATCTTTAAATAAAGCTGTGATCCATCAGAGATTGGAAGATCAAAGGACTTTTCCTTAGGTAAGACCTTGGCTGTGCTATTCACCAACTCAGTGTTGGGGTCTTGGTCAGGATCCCAGGACAGGGCAAACCACCCTGAAACTAGGGGGGCAAGCAGTAATGAGTCTGGGGTAAGTGGGGGAAAGCAGGCAGTCAAAGACAACTCACTCATGATCAATTTAGGAAGAATTATTTCAAAGCCCCTACATAGCACTAAGAAAAATAACAATAAAAGTAGTAATTGAATTAATCACTACCAATAAAACAGAATTATTTTTTATTTCAAAATGACTATAATAAAATGTCTTTGAGTTTCTTATAAAAATAGTTTTATCATTAAAAAATGAAAAAAAGACTGACTAGGTGGTGGTGCAGTGGATAGAGCATCAGACTGAGACACAGAGGACCCAGGTTTGAAACCTTGAGGTCTCCAGATTGAGCACAGACTCACCAGCTTGAGTGTGGGGTCAGTGGCTTGAGCATGGGATCATAGACCCGACCCCATGTTCGCTAGCTTGAGCCCAAAGGTCTCTGGCTTGAAGGCCAAGGTCACTGCCTTGAGCCCAAGGTCACTGGCTTGAGCAAGGTCTACTGTAGCCCCCCAGTCAAGGCACATATGAGAAAGCAATCAGTTAATAACTAAGGTGCTACAACAAAGAATTGATGCTTCTATCTCTCTCCCTTCCTTGTCTGCTGTCACTATCTGTCCCACTCTCTCTCTCTCTCTGTCTCTGTCAAAAAATTAAAAAAATAAAGCGAAAAAGAATAAAACCAAAATAGACATGAATAGATTAAATATAGAACCAATTAGAAATTTAAGACAAAAGTATTTGTTGAATTTTTAAATCTCTGTACTAACACAAAGTCAATCAATTGGAAGATACAACTAACCAGCCCACAGAAAATGCAGCACCAAATGACAAATAGACTGATATCCACCAAATGCAAATCAAAGATAAACTATATTTAAAAGAGATAATAGCTGAGAATTTTTCAAGTTTTAAAATGCAAAAACTGTAAATAAAAACAGGTATATCCTAGGTATGGCATGGTAAATAAGCAAACAAAAACATAACAATAGGAAAGAATATTAACTCTCAGTGTGAAAAACAGATAATTTTTAAAAAGAATAAAAATTGACATAAACTTGACCTGAAAAAATATTTTACTTAGATTGTTAAATATTCTTTCCAGTTTTTCAGTTCATTTTTTTCATATACCACAGATAATTGTATTTGCTAATGCTGCCAGTTTTGTTTTGATTTTTATAGCCAATGAATATAGATAAGAACAACACTGGTACTTCTACAAAAATAAACAAACGAAAAGAAAAAACATTTTACCACAGCTAAAATGATTTAAGGTTGAATATAAATTGTTAAATACATTTCATCAAAGTTAGTGATATTTTGAATCTATATATTTCTGAACCATGATCATAAGAAACCTGAACATAACAAGCTAGAAGGCACAGCAGTCTAAACATGTGAGTCTGTGATATAAAATTAATCATTTTGTTATTTGTGAGCCAATGATTTACTAATATAAGCCCATTCATGGACGATATTATAGCTCCGGCCTAGTAACAATATAGTGATAAATGAGAAAGTTTTTCCAACCAAAGCCTGAATATTCAGATATGTATAAATTGGATAAAATTACTCCCTTAGATTCAAAAGCTTCCTGTTTTAAAGTTTTATCTTTTTTTTTTAAGAATTGTAATAGATGGACTAACTGATGGTGGTGCAGTGGATAGAGCATCGACCTGGAATGCTGAGGTCTTAGGTTTGAGACCCCGAGGTAACCAGCTTGAGTGTAATCCAGCTTGAGCGCCATGTGGCATGAGCACAACCTCAAGCTTGAGCATGGGATCACCGGCTTGAGCATGGGGTCATAGACATAATCTCATGGTTGTTGGCTTGAGCCCAAGGTCACTGGCTTGAGCAAGAGGTCATTGGCTTGGTTGCAGCCCCCCAGTGTCAAGGCACATATGAGAAGCAAACAATGAACAACTAAAGTGACGGAGTACAAATTGATGCTTCTCATTATCTCTCTCTCTTCCTGTCTGTCTGTCTCTCTCGTTCTCTCTTGCTAAAAAAAAAAAATTTTTAATAGCTCTTTCTTCTTCCAGTTCTATAACTTGTAACCATAAATACCCATATCCTTCAGCTAGAAATAAATGCTTCACAGTTTCTTTCCCTAAGATAGGATAATCATAATTAAATTTCTCTTCTTGACAAAACTACTAGGTACACACTCATCAACAGCTTCTTAATATGATTAATTATAAAAATACTTTTTTGCATGGAGAGGGAGTGTTTAATGCATGCAGTTTCAGTTCAGGATGATGAACTAGTTCTGGAGAAGTGCAGTGATGGTGGTTGCACAATGCTGTCAATGTACTTAATGCCACTGACCTGTACAATTAAAAATGGTTAAAATTGTAAACTTTATACTATGTGCATTTTATCTCAATTAAAAAAAATAACTTTGGGGAAAAGGTAACTTCACCAATATTTTAAAAGAACAAGGAAATCACCGCTGCCTATTGTATTCAAAGAAACAACTGTTCATCAGTATGGCTAAAAAATGAGGATGAGAATTGTTTTATCAAGTTCCTGGTTTCTGACTGCCCTCAGGGGTTGTCTTGCCACTTTTCCCAGTCTACAGGACACTTCTCCAACAGAAAATTTACCTCAGATCAGTACATGTCACCAGCCTTCCTACAGCTCTAGTTTATCTGCTCCAAGTTAAAGTAAAAACTGTGCTGACATTTCTTTCAACCTTTGAGTTCGAGGCAATTCTGAGCACTTCTCACAGCAGTTGTGTGTCCCTTCCGGGTACCATGCTACAAGTAGACCTAATCATAGACTACTAGGGTTGAGGAACCTTAAAAGCACAGTTACCTTTCCAACTTTGGCCGCAACCACTCAAAAACCACCCTAACAACACACATTGTACTGCCTTTTAAAGCTATCATCATTTCATCCTTCAGGAATTGTTCTTCTAGAAACAACAATTTCTAATGTAAATCTATCAAACTTTGGACTAAAACACATTTCCCCTTGTACTTGCTAAAATTGAATGAAGGCAAAAATTAATCACCTTCTTATTAAATTTTATATTCAGTTTTTGAAGGTCATTACTAAATTGAAATCATATCCCAGCTGTCTCTTCTACAACTAAATAACTTTGAACTTCATTCTTTGAACTTTAATATATAGGGTTGGATTTCAGTTCTTAGAAAGTCTGTGACCATTTCTTTACTCTTTCATATTTCTATTTTCCTTTAGATATGGAGGGCATAACATTCAAATTCAGATACAATAATTTTTTTAATTAATTCTGCCTCTTATAATCTAGGAGCTTGTTCATTTCTTTATGAGACATTTTCTATTACAGACTTATATACAGGGTAGGGCAAAAGTAGATTTACAGTTGTTTGTATGAAAAATAATACAATAAGAAATAAATAATAATATAAGAATAAACTGTTTTCTGTACCTACAAAAAAAATCTACTTTTGCCCCACTCTGTATAGCTTAAGATTTATTGTATCTCTAAGATAGCTACTACTATACTTATCCTCCATATTTTTATTTGCCAATTATTTCTTATATTTTTGCCCATTATATTCAGCCTATTATTTTATATGTAACTACAGACAATCATCTTTCTCCAAATGATACCAAGTAACTTTTAAATGTAACACCAATCTCAAAGGAGAAGGTAGTCTGGTAACATTTATTGATCCCTCATACATGTCAGGATAGTTTAATTTAAAAAATAAAACTTGTGCCTGACCTGTGGTGGCGCAGTGGATAAAGCGTCGACCTGGAAATGCTGAGGTCGCCCGTTCAAAACCCTGGGCTTGCCTGGTCAAAGCACATATGGGAATTGATGCTTCCAGCTCCTCCCCCCTTCTTTCTCTCTCTGTCTCTCTCTCTCCCTCTCTCTCTCCTCTCTAAAAATGAATAAATAAAAAAATTTTTTAAAAAAATAAATAAAACTTGTTTATTTTAATACTTGATTAATTATAACTTTTAAATTTAATCTACTGCCAGTAATTATCCAAATGATGCATACTCTCAACATAAGATTCTCTGTGTATCAACTTGCTACTCTGTTTTTAAAATGTTTACTAAGTAGAGGCATTTTGAGAATGTATGATTTACCAATTGTGTATTTCATACAATAGTACAACATCTATTTTATTAAATGTCTTTATTTCCCTTAAGAGGCAAAAGCAATGCAGAAGTTAAAACTCTCCATTATGCAGGTAGAGTGAAATGCACCCTGCAGTTCTATCCAATTATTGAGAGCCAGCCCTGTGGATCCAGAGGTAAGATTGGTTTGTTGAGGCATGAAAGCTCAGCATGGAGAGCAGAGGCATAGTGATCATGACAATAGTGATGACTTTAACAGTAGAGTGCTTCAAAAATCAGTGTTTTGCGGCAGGTAGGCTCTGTACATCCTGCAGCTCGTGCATTATCTCTGACTTGGTCTGAGCTCCAAACATGCCTAGTTAGGAATAGCAAACACTCATTGCCAAGCAAGACCTACAAGATGGCTAAGCAATGTTGAATATAGGGAATGGAGTGGGCAGGGCACCCATGCCACAACAAAACTACCCTGCCCAGTGCCCCAAGGCGATGAAATGCACAACTGTCACAAGACTCAGTAATACTGTTATAATTGGGATGTACAGGGAATAGATGCCAGCTGCAGAAACAGTATGTGCTTTGACAAGGAGTGTGTTGCAAGCCGGTGCCAACCTGTGCCTGCTGCCAACTCTACTCAGCTACAAATAGAAATGACGACGCACAGTGGTCCACAGCTCTCACAGTAGCCTTCACCAACCACTGCTTCAGGACCAAGCAAGATCTGGAATTCCAGAGTGGCCATGGAAGTCTTCAAATTAGTTACACATCACAGAGCGGCACTTCTCAAAGGATGTACGCAGGTCACCTGCATTGGCATCAGCAGAAAACTTATTTAAAAATCCAGCTTCACCCCACCCCACCCCAGATCTATTAACTCAGGATCTCTGAGGGTGAGGCCCAAGAAACTGCATTTTTAAAGTCCCCTGGTGTTTCTTATGAACACTTTGGTTTGAAAACCAAGGTCAAGTGAGCCACATGAGAGTTACCAAAACCATATAAAGTAGGAGAAAATAATATCATCTTGCATTCAATTATGCTTTCCAGTTTAACAAGTGCTTTTATGTAACCGCATTTCTCCATAAGTATATTTACCAGAAAAGATAATACCTAGGAGATCTGAGTTGCCCAAGATTTAAAATCTAGTTTTTAAATATTTTAAAGGATCAGGAATACAGCAAAGATATTTTAGTAATAACTAGAGTTCTTCCTACTTTGACTAATTGTAATAATAATTATGATGACATGAATAATGATAAAAAGGTAAAAATTATAGCAACCCCTCCTATGTGCCAGATATAGTGCTAAGGTTTTGTATTCATTATCACATCTAATTTGTATAACAACACATAAGATATTAGACTTGCAGTTTTACAGTTGAGAAGATTAAGGCTCAGAAAAATTAGATTAGATTGCCTGAGATCATAGAGCAAGTAATTATGGTGCCCAGATTCAAATGTTCTGCCTCACTTTAAAGCATGTGCTCGAACCATTCTGGCCTACAGACTCTTTGATCTGACTCACAATTGTTACAAAGTTGCTCCATTGTTCAAAGAGTAAACCTGGCTTCACCTTTTCACAATAACCAATGTAGTCAGATCTAACCTGATGAAGTGAATGAACTTCTCAACAATTCCCTTGGCACCATGCCTTCGTATGTTCATTCATTAGCAATGTATTGATTTCCCATTTGGCGCCATATATTGTGCTTGCTGATGGGAATACAGTGATGCAGAAAGTGAGGTTGGTGCTCTCATGGACTTGCAACCTGGTGTAAATTTAGAGCTAGATCAGTTCACACTAGGCTGTACTTCCCCGGACTGGAAACAAATGGAACTCTATCTTCTCAAACTGTCTGCCCTTCAAGCTCCTGTGTTGTCTGAAAGGAAAAAAAAAAAAGTATCAGTGTAAAAGTATCCTCATTCACTGAAATAAATAGATTTTCTAAGGTTATTCTTAGAAAAGGCAAAATCTTACTCCCAAAGAATGAATACATGATGGATGCAAGTTCAGGAACAAGGACAGACAGAAAAAGGAGATGTTTTCGAGCAGTGAACATGCCTGGCTGCCCAGAAATCAGCCAACATAATTTGCCTTTTCACATCTACAAGCATAGAAACCAAACTTACTTCTTCTCGCTATTTTTGGGTTCTTTGAAGCAGGACTGGATGCTTATTTCCCCTTCCCCTCAAATCTCACCAAATAGGCTAATGTCTACTGTACCTATTCTCAGGTGCAGTGGACATTAGCAGCAGACATTGTTTTTGTTAGACATATCTTCACATTTACCTCCCAAAGTACGTAAATGGGAATAGAAACAACTGCATAGACTTCTACAGAGAGCAGTATGTGCTGGGAAGGATGGCCAAGGTCCACATCTACATGCCCACACTGGAGTCACATAATTGTGCTGCTGCCCAAAGCTTCCTAAGGAGGGAGGAGAATAAACAGGTGTCTATTTCAGTAAGTCCCTCCCCTTCAATGACAAAGAGATTAAGACTTTGTTCCATGCAAAAACAGCTTTCTGAATCTCTCTCTTCTATTAAGAACTCAACACTGCAGTAAAACTTTCCTTCCTGATTTTATACCTATTAGCGTTTTTATATTCTCTGTATTTAACAGGTAAATGGTGATGTTCTCTCTTGTAATGCCACCAAAAACGCAATGCTGTCTTTAATTAATTCTGCCAAAATACTCATTCCAACCAGCATTCTTAGAAATCAGTCCCTAATAGATTATGCTAGAGCACTAATCATAAGCTTCATGTGTTGGAAAATTTAGCCCCTGTCTATGGAGTCACAGCTAGATCTTATTCTCATGAAGTGAAGGTAGTCATTGAAAATATTATGGCAATAGCCAACATACGGCAGCAACATAAGTGTTCATCAATAGATGAATGGATAAAGAAGAAGTGGATGTGTGTGTGTGTATGTATACATACACACTGGAATATTTCTCAGCCATGAAAAAGAATGAAATCTTGCCATTTGTGACAACATGGATAGACCTAGAGGGTATTAGGCTAGGTGAAATAAATCAGAGAAAGACAAATACTGAATCATTTCATTTATGTCTGGAGTCTAAAAAAACAAACAAAACAGACTCATAGATATACAAAAACTGATAGTTCAGAGGGTTGGGCAGTGAGAATGAGGGCCAAAAGGTGAAGAGGCTTGAGAAGTACAAATTTATAGTTATAACATAAAAAAGTCATAAGTATGTAAACTATAGGATATGGAATACTTTTGATAATATCACAATAACTTTGGTGACAGATAGTGGGCTTTTTGTGGTGATCACTTTGTAGAGTATGTAGATGTCAAATTATTAAGTTATATACCTGACACTAATATAATATTATATGTCAACTACATGTTAATTAAAATGAGATTTACATTCCAAAATAAGAAAAACCATATGATTTGTGTGGTCAAAACACATATTTTTTAATCTGTTTATAAAATTAATAATCACATGCCTCCTCATAAGCTTAAGTATTACTTTGCCATGTCTTTTCAGTATTCTAGACACTATGAATAAAGCCTTTTTTGTCTGCCTTATTATTTATGGTGCTGCTCACTCAAGCAGTTAATGGCTCCAAATAGTCTTTGCTATAACATTTCATATCCTTTAGCTTTTCCTTTAATTCATTTTTAAAATCTATTTATAGCTAGTTTAACATATACCTGGTCATTTTACTTAACACATAAATAGACTCTCATTTTCTTATGTTGTTTATTAAATAAATGAAATACATTGTGATCTTTTGTTCATCAAGCTTACTTATGTTTATCTCATTTTGAATCACTTAAAATAATAAGAAAAATTTTAAATGATGTATCTAAAATGAGATATTTTCAAAGAGCACTACTGTTTTTAACTAGCTTTATGTCAAAAAGTAAAATACTAAGATCTTTTTAATATTCATTTTACATATGATTGCTTTTATATATAAAAAAAGCAGAACAACATTTTATTTATCTTTCAGAAATTGAGGGCATTTCTTGTATGTTTCATTAATATCATTAGATTTATCCTTGGGAATAAAATACAAAATAATGATGCACATAATTTGCTTTTGAAGTACTGATATGAATCACAAAACTTCTGGTGTTAATTAGATTGTGCTTATTCAGCAATTTATATGCTTTATATGACAGTGCAGCCTTCTCTGAGTTCATTACATTGTTGCAGAGGTTTCGAAACATTATTAATATTACACAAGTCAACCCTTGTGCAACAGTGAAGAGAACGGGAGGAACAAACCATGCCAAAATGAGATTGCTCCATTGGGCATGGTATATCTATTAGGTCACATCAATTAAGTCATTTCTGAAATAACAGGTATTTGTTTGAACTAAAACAGATGTTATTTTAAATTAGCACTGTGAATTCTGAACTTCAATCTTATAATGAGCAACTTCTTATGATAACTATATGGATAGAAACATTTCATACGTCACAAGAGAACTTGTGTCTGCTATTATGGCGTGTATATTTTTCAGAGGTTCTAGGTGCTTTAAGGGAGGATTACTTCCAGTTAATATGATATATTTATCTTAAGCCATCACTTTTAGGTTAGGTTTTATTTTCAGTCTGTATATCCTCTTTCCTTGAGAAGATAAAAAGAAAATAAATTATTCATATTTTTGAATGGAAAGGATCAGAAAAAGTATAGCATGACCACTGTGTTATTATAGTTTATTTACTTTTCTTACTTTTTAAACTTTTAATAATGTGAATAGTAGAATTTGAAATTTAAAAATGAAGAAAAGAATCCAGAACAATAAGCTAATGAGTAACTATTATTTCAATAAAAATAAAATAATGGTTCTGACACCTAATTAATTGTACCCAGTGAAATGGAAAATATCATCCATGACACATGCAGAGTTGATGGGTCTTATATATAACAAAATGTAGCAACAATAACACCTCATTGTATTTTATGTCATCTATAGTTGGTAGTACTAAGAGCAAATCAATTTGAAGAATAACATATTAACCTCTATTTAAAGCCCAAAAAAGAAAAATCACCAACATCAACAGTTCAATGTAAACCACTATATTTTGTTAATTTTTCCTTTAAATATGCTTAAGGAATCTTTATTTTTCATTTATTTATTTATTTATTTATTTATTGAGAGAGACAGAGAGAGGGACAGACAAGGACAGACAGACAGGAAGGGAGAGAGATGAGAAGCATAAATTCTTTGTTGCGGCATCTTAGTTGTTCATTGATTGCCTTCTCATGTGTCCCTTGACCAGGGGACTACAGCCGAGCTAGTCACTCAAGCCAGTGACATAGGACTCAATCCAGTGACCTTGGGCTTCAAACTAATGAACTCTGGGCTCAAGCCAGCGACCATGGGTTCATGTCTATGATCCCAGGCTCAATCCAGATGAGCCCATGCTCAAGCCAGCAACCTCGTGGTTTCAAACGTGGGTCCTTTGCATCCCAGGCCGACACTCTATCCACTGCGCCATCTGGTCAGGCTACTTAGCAAATTTTTAAAAGAGACTGTTTCAAAGAATGACGTGTCTGACACAAACAATGATTTTTAAGTACAATTTGAAGTCTTATTCTAATTTTATATAGAAACTATATAAACTAGTTTTAAACTAGTGTTAAACTAGTTTTTGGAATTTGAAATTTGATTCGTAAAATTCCTATTGTGTATTTCAGCTAAACATATTTCACATAGGTTTATGCTTGAGATACAAAAAGAGAGAACAGGGGAGAAAAAGAAATAGCTCTAAGCAATATTTTATCATAAAATTCTCCCCTCAAGTAACTAGTTAGACAAATCCACAGAGTAGAGTGAGAATAAGCAGTCTCTAGTGCTTCCCACCCTTTATTTCGCCCCTCTGGCAGCATAACATTTATTATAACAACAGATCATTCTGCTACTCTAACCTTGGTTCTTGAATCTTTCTTGACTTTGTCTTCTGCTCTGTTTAAAAATCTGAAGTCACTTATATCATCTCTGTACCACTTACTAGATTTATACCACTTAAAATCTGCTTAGCTTTGCTCTGTCATTTTCCTCATTTGTAAAATAGGAATGATAATAGTACGGACTTATAGGCCAACTGTGATGACTAAATGACTTGGGACAGTGGCTGGCATATGTAAATGTTTGATAAATGTCAGCTACTATTATTTCTATCAAAAGGATGATAGACTCTATTATTTCCATATAAATTTTAAAATAATCAAAATGTATCCTAAGTACATCCAACTATTCTGCTTTTTGTCTTTTCACTCAGCTCCATGTCTTACCTTCCACACTCCCCTACCCCGCCAGCCATGTTGGCACTCTGCAAGGGCTCTATTACACAGTCTGGGACTCTGGCTGGGAGAGGTGGGGGAGCAGATGGAGCACTGGCGAGCATCAAAATGTTTGCCACAGTCTGCCTCTTTGAGCACTGAACATTCCTTTGCTTCCTTCTTTCTACACATGGATACCATTTCAGCACTCCTCATGGGAGAAAGCCGGAAGGCCCATCCTCTTGGCATCCTCATCAAAGTCCATTATCTGTAAGTGATGCATAGTCATCTTTAAATCACTTTCAAATGTGAATCCATGTGTCCTACAGCCACTCAGTGCACAGTGATGGAACAGTGACCACAGTTCCTGTTAGAAATAGGATGGTTGAGAGACACAGAGAACCTACTGGCCTGTGGCAATTCTGAAATCCTCCTTTGCAAATATTATTAGGTCTTCTAGTTGAGAGAATGGGGAGATTTCTTAATAGGCCTTAATTCCACACTTTAGTAGGACCTCCCTGGCTTTATCCTCTAAGAGATTTTTTTTTTTCCTTTTCAGTCTCCTCTTTGGCTGCAACTGAGGTAGTCATTAGAATAACCCTCAGGGCTGCACAGATTTCACAGTCACCAGCACAGGAGACTGTGGAGTCTAGGACTTGTTTTAAATCTTGAGCTATCACAGGCATTGGTCCAAGTTCACTGATTCTCTAGCAATACAGATTTAGCTCAGAAACTGATAAGTTTCTTTGATAAAATGAACTGTGGTCTCATCTTTCCTTTGGTTTATTGTTTTTGTTTCTGGGATTTTTGTTTTTTATTCTGGGTTTTTGTTTTTGTTTTTAGCTTTCTCACACCAACCACTCCCTCTGCAGCACACATATGCAACACACACACATGCAATACACACAGACATACACATGCAAGCACCCTTATTTTTTCATTTTTTCTTTCAATTTAAGGACACTCCTTGAGACTGCAGACTTTCTTGTGGAAAGATATATCTAAACTGCTTTTTCCTATAAGACATTTTGTCCAACTGAGTGGGTTTTCTGAGTACCATACACTTAAGTCTGATCTATTCCCAGAGGCTATTTAACTAATTGCAAGATTTTGCTGATGGTTTTCCCCCTACAAGCTAGATGCAGAGGACATTCCTCATGTTCTAGGAGATTATATATCCACAAGATAATAGAAACCTTGATCCCTGAGTCACCACCTGGAGGAAAGCAGCCTGCAGACCAGAAACACCTACATCAGCCTGTTCCACGAGTAAGAATTAATCAATATTGTATATAGCCATTGAACTTTAAGGATTTATTTCTTATTACAGTTAGTAATTCCCCACTTTCTACAAGTAATTACTCAGGGATATTCTAAAAACATTATATTTTATTGATATAATGGGTGGAATTATTGCTCATTGGATAGTAATTCAGATAATATTTTTGAGAATACATGTAATAGATTCAGTAGGAAACAAAATGAAATTAATTATATCTGGGATTGCCAAGAAATGCAAATTTTCTGTTCATCTAGTTTTCTGTTGATCAAAATAAAAATTGAATTATAATAGATATTCCTAAAATAATGCAAAGCTTTAAAGTATACAACATATAAATTTAGTAGAAAAAATGAGCCTAAACTATATATGCAACAAAAAAAAGTCATATAAGGGAAATATCAATGTATGCTTTCCAAGTTTTACTGAACAGCATGTAAAGATTAAACAGAATGATTTTTTAAAATAGCAATGATTGCCACTAGGCCCCATTTTTAGCCTTTGAATCATTGATGATATAGGTGCCTGGATATAAAGAATTTTATTTGTGTGTGTTACCCATTCAATGTATCTAAAAACAACAGTTTATAACTAGACATGAAGCTAAAAGGAAAAAATTCAAATTAGCTTCTAAATGTAGAGTACAACTCTGAACATTGATATCATCTAAATTTAATACTTGGGCACTGATAAAAAAAAAAACAAAAAACATTCCCTTTAATTATTCTCTATTTAACTCATTAGATTTATCTGTGCCATTTGATCTTTGGGCTTGTTTTAATATTTAAGCTTTTTTTTTTTTTTCCATAATAGTGTAGTTGTAACAAAACCCTGAAAATGAAAGATGAAGCCAGATTTCCAGAACTGGCTCTATTTCTTTTCCTTTCATATCTGTGGTTGAATGGGGGGCATAAATACTGTATGTTGGAATAGGTTTGGACATAGCAAGTTTGTATTAGTGTCTTCTAAGAGATAAAATATACACTGCTCAGATTGGATTAAAATATTAGGGCAAAGAGGTGAGGCACCTTACTGATGATCAAGGAAATTCAAGTTAAAACAACACATGACAAATTTTTTATACCTCTAAGAATGGTGCAATTATACAAGATTGCCCAGTTTTAGGGTTAAATGGATGTATGGAGTGGGCACTAGGTGGTCTGGTGTCAGGTAAGCATCACTACCCTCCCCCCTTTAAAAGTCTCTTTCATCACAGAACAGAAGCCAGGGATTGCCTTTCCCCAAATCCTTTGCACTGTATTCCAGGTACAGTGCTAATGAGACACACGTGCCAGTTTAGGGTAGCCAAAGGGAGGGAAGAGCTATCATTCTTCAGAGGTTATTGCAGCCAGATGAGTGTGCAGATGTGAGACTTTGACTAGTTCTAGGGACCCACCCATTTTCCTTCTGCTGACTGAGGTAGTTGGTCAGAGCTTCCCAGAAATTCTTGGAGATTTCAGCAATTTACTGGCAAGTCCTAGAGAACCACCCACATTGTTGGTACAGCCCAAAATCGTTGCTGGCAACAGTCGGGATCTGCTTCCTTAGCTCTTCCAATGGTTGGAGAAGCTTTCAATTTTAAGTGCTTAGATCTCTGATTTATGGAATACACAGAGTGATCTGTTTTCCTAACAAAACCCTGACTGACAAAGGCCTCCCCAAAAAGTTTGATGAGATTATAGGTTATTATAAATAACTCTCTTAGAATTCTGTGGTACAAATAATTCTAAAATGGCCTTTGATGACCCTGCCCTTGTATATTCTTCTCACATTCAGTTTGGGTAAGACCTGTAACCTGCATCTAATCAATAGAATATGGCAAAAATTAACAAATGTCATTCTTATGATTATATCACATCAAGAGCAAAAGTGAAAAATTTGCAGGTGTAATTGATCATTCAACTTTAAATTAATTAAAAGGATATTCTTTTGGTGGGCCTGTTCTAATCAGATTAGCCCTTTAAGAGAAGATCTGGAGGCCTGACCAGGTGGTGGCACAGTGGATAGAGCATCAGACTGGAATACAGAAGACCCAGATTCCAAACCTTGATGTCTCCAGCTTGAGTGTGGGCTCATCTGGCTTGAGCAAAGGCTCACCAGCTTGAGCGCAGGATCATTGGCTTGAGCATGGGGTCATGTTTATGATGGTGTCATGGTTGCTGGTTTGAGCTCAAAGGTCACTGGCTTGAGCCGAAGGTAGCTGGCTTGAGCAAGGGGTCACTTGCTCTGCTGTAGCCCCACAGTCAAGGCACATATGAGAAAGCAATCAATGAACAACTAAGGAGACTAAGGAACCACAATGAAGAATTAATGCTTCTCATCTTTCTTCCTTCCTCTCTGTCTGTCCCTATTTGTCCCTCTCTCTGTTTCTCTCTCTGACACAAAAAATAAAATGAAAAGAACTGGAGAATATCTCTTTAAGTCTTGCAGAAGCAAATCAGCCTGAGTTCTACAGTTGCAATAAATTGAATTCTGCCAATAATTAGATGAGCTTGGAAGAGTTTCTGAGCCTCAGATGAGTTCTCAGCCTCTCTGGGACCTTGATTGCAGCCTTATAAGACCCTGAGCAAAGGACCAACCTAAACCATACCTGGACTCTTGGCCTATGAAAGTTGTAAGAAAAAATATAAATTGTAAGAAAAAATATATACCACACATTAAATATGTGGTAATTTGTCACACAACATTCACAAACCAATATAAATATCATTGGATAAGTCCTGTCATAACTTTTAAATGTATCTGTTTTAGATCTAGCAATTCTAATGATAATATTTGTTAAGACTTATAATATATAAATATTAGTAAAAGTGTATCAGATTAAATATATAACTACTGTAAGGTATTTTTCCCCGCCGAGAAGGAAGGAACGGGCCAGAGCCGCAAAGTGTGGAATAATAAACGGCTTTATTGAGTACAGAGCGCACATCCCGCCCGGCAAGGTTCCCTAACCCTGAGGAAAGAAAGATGGAGGCTAGGGAAGTTGCACGGATTAAACTGCGTGGGAGATATTTAAAGGGTCCCTCTAGGGAAGTGGAGCTACTATGACGTGGTAAAATTTCACTGGCTGGCAGATGATCGCTTCTTTCCAAATGGTTCCTGGGAAGCTTCCTTTGGCGGGCTTGATTGTGGGCGGTCCTAGCCAAAGTGGGTGGGTCTGAGTTCCCCATGTGACCATCCCTCATCCACCAACCTTACATTCTGACCTTTTGTGTTAAATAGAAAAAGGGGCGCCGTTTATTCGTCTGGCTACTTCCTGCTGAATAGGGGCATCGTGGGGAGGGGGAGATCAGAAAGTGGTGGCTTTGAGGGGTGTCAGGAGGAACATCTGTGTGGCTGTGACTGGAAATACTTCACAGATGCGGTCCTGTAAGGATTTAAAAAAAACGAGAGGAGTAATAGGGGAATTTGCAGGGTCCAGCCTTTTGGTGAGCTGGAGATGGATGAAGTCCAGTGGTTCCGACTGCCAGTGGTCCTATAAGGAGGAAAGCTTGAGGCAGAACTGCATGTCAGGAGTGGCGTAAAAAGGGGAAAGGAAGGGGGTCCCATCCATTCCCATAACCGAAACCTGTGAGGGAACTAGAGGTCCAGAGTATGAAGGTAAAAACAGAGAAGGCAGCCCTCATGTCCACAAGAAATGAGATGGACTGACTTACCCACTTGTTGCAGAACCCTGGGTTCTCCGAGTCCAGACTGTGTCCTAGGAGTTCGAGTGATGCACCCACCTGGCTGGATTGGCCTTCCATTTGGGCGGCTTGTCCTCCACATAGAGGTGCTGAGGAAAAAACCTGTTGCCCAAAGGGGCAATCTCTCTGCCAGTGACTGGGCTGCTTGCAGTCAGGGCAGGGCTCAGTGGGAAGCCACTGGCAGGGGCCCTGCCGGGACCAGTGGTCCTGCTTGCCACACTTAAAGCAAGCTGCTGGTGGCTCTGCTGGTCTCAGGGTTGCCACAAGACCTGGGGATTGAAGCGTTACCTTCTGCTGCATGGGGGCCTGGCGAACAGGCCTGTTTCAACTAGTTGGGACCGTTAAAAACTTTAAATGCTGTGTTCACAGGTTCTGGATAGGGGTTTGAGGGGTTGGGCATAAGAGGAGGGGGGCTCGTGCGGAGCCCGGCACCCAGATCCTGCCGGAAACGCTGGAGCCAAAGGCAGGACAGGGCAGGAACTTCCTGTAAGAAAATTGGGGTTGGATGTCCTGAAAACCGGTGTAAGAGCCAATGCCAGGCTGAGAAAGGCCTGATGGAGGCGGGACTAGAGAACACAGTGAAGGAAGGGGCCCCTGGCCAGCAGGGGAGGAGAAAGAGATGGTAGTAGATGGCGAATAAGAAACAGGTTTTTGCGAGGGGAGGGGAGAGAGAGTTTGGAGTCTGCGGAGAAGGAAAGATTAGGAGTAGAGGTTTTAGGTAAGGTTTCTCTGGCCAGAAAAAGGCCTGTGCAGTGGAACAGGCAGCACAGAGATTAAGGACAGTTGCGCAAATAATTAGGAGCCGTGAATGTAAGAGATCTCCAATCAGTTCCCAGCTTTTTTGGCGATAGTTAAATTGGTGAGGGTGTTAACACCGAAAGTCCCTTCAGGAGGCTAATTGAGTGGGTTCTGTGGCCTGGCCACAGCGGAGAAGAAGAACAGTTTCTTCTTCCTTAGGGAGGGAAATTCCTATGCCCTCACAGCTGCGCTCAGTTCTCAGAGTGGTCAGACCTGAGCATTAGCGTCATAAAAACTCAATGTCCAGCCACAGATGAAAGTGGATGTGCTTGGGGAGGTCTCTACAAGCACATGCTCACTCGGACGGAAAAGAGTTCCCTGACGTAGCTACGGTTTCGGACAGGGAGTCTCGGAGGAAAGAACTGAGAGGAAAGCTGGAGGCAGGGGACTTATCGCACCGTGCGCAGAAGTAGGTTGGAGATTGGAGATCCTGGTTCTTTCTCTTGGTTCTTTCTCGGAGGGGAAAGGAAAGGAGCGGTCCTTGCAGACTTCTAACTCCTCCCGGGTTTCGGCACCAAAATGTAAGGTATTTTTCCCCTCCGAGAAGGAAGGAACGGGCCAGAGCCGCAAAGTGTGGAATAATAAACGGCTTTATTGAGTACAGAGCGCACATCCCGCCCGGCAAGGTTCCCTAACCCTGAGGAAAGAAAGATGGAGGCTAGGGAAGTTGCACGGATTAAACCGCGTGGGAGATATTTAAAGGGTCCCTCTAGGGAAGTGGAGCTACTATGACGTGGTAAAATTTCAGTGGTAAAATTTCTTTCCAAATGGTTCCTGGGAAGCTTCCTTTGGCGGGCTTGATTGTGGGCGGTCCTAGCCAAAGTGGGCGGGTCTGAGTTCCCCACGTGACCATCCCTCATCCACCGACCTTACAACTACATCCACTATACCATTGTTGTAAATAGCAAAAAAATTAAGGTAAGATAACGTCTGCTAATAGGTGACTCTGCTAATAAGAATGAGATGATTAGCATGTACAGATATTCTATATTTACAGAAATTTGAAAGCATATTGCTAAACAATACTTTTAATGTTCCCTTTTAAACACTTTATGCAAGTTTTTCTACATCTATATTGGTATTCTTACATGTGCATAGGAAACTGTCTAGAAGTATACTATTGAATATCTGAAAAATGGTTAATCCTGGGGAATTGAATACAAACAAGGCAAGATGAGGAAAAGCCTTTATTTCTCCTCCCAACAATTGTGTACATTGTGTAATTTTTTGTAACTGTGTGAATAATTCACTCCTGTAAATGTTTTAAGTTGAAAATACTGTTAGAACTGAATGATGAAATCTGTAATGGCTTCATTTGCATTAAGTGCCTAGAACAATGCCCTGCCCGAGGTAGGCTCTCAATAAACAGTTGTTAAATGAATAAGTCAAGCTGTTACATTCAGAACACATTAATTCATGAGATGAGGGAGGAGTTGGATTTCACCCATAAAGAGATCTGAGTTGTGATAGAATTGACAGCTGACAGTTGCTTTCCAGGGACAAATCATCAAAAATGATTTTGATGATTTGTCCCTATAGTTCTTTGTTCATATAGTTCTTGAAAAGCTGGTAATAATATTAGGTAGGATCAAAATAGGTTTAATTATTAGGTGGAGGGATTTTTTTTAAATATTCCTTGAAAAATACTAAAGATCTTAAGATTTTAAAGTGGAAAATATATAGCCTGTTCAATTAGACAGATATAAAGTTTAGCTCTACTGTATTTTTTTAACATCTCTCAAATTAATTTTCAAAGGAAGGTCAGTATATTGTTAAATGAAAAAACTTCTTTTGAGTACTATCTCAGTGAAGAATCAGATCCTGTGTTCGGTTGGAAATATACGTTAGCTAAACCTGTATGGATCACAAGGAAAAAGAATCATTCAAGATAACTTGGGCTGAAGCAGTGTGAAATTTTTATAAGATTAAATACAAAAAAAAAAGAAATCAGAAAACATTTAGTAATCACAGAATGAGCCTATGGACTAGTGAAATGAGTTTCATCTTCATGTTCTATCAAGTTTTACTTAAATAAAGTTCTTTCCTAGAAAATATTAGCATTTTTAAACAAATACCCTAAAATTTTAATTTCCCATTTTAGGCCCATTACTGATGTGTTCACTCTGAAAACAAATTGGAAGGAATAGGCAGTATCAAATAAGGAAAGTCGTGGTCAAGTTATGTCAGTAAATACTAACACCTCTTGAAATGCTTTCTCAAGAGCCTAGTTACAATCTGCTACATCCATTAGTTAAGGATAAGGGCTTTTACCTCTTTCTATGTCCATTTTTCCTGATACAGATCTTAGAAGTATAACCTCTCAAAAGTATCACTGCTATTCTATCTGATTATTTGCATTTTTAATTGGTGAGATTTTGAATTTTAAATGGTATTTAGCACATCTTTTGCTGCTTATTTTTATTGATTTGTAATAACGCCCTAGATTAGAACTTGATTTATTGGGATTATACAACTTCTTTGTCAAAATTTCTCAATGTGCATTCTGAAGCCATCTGCATTAGAACTCAAAAGACAGATTTCTGTGACCCAATCACACCTGCAGAACCATAAATTCTGGATGATGAGGCCTAGGAATCTGTATGTTGAAAAAAAGATACCTTCAGAACACTTAAATATTAGAACCTTTACATTTACAATGAGTGTGTTTGCAAATGAACTTTTAGTTAAATGGAAGAGAGAGAGCAAAAGGAGAGGAAAAGGTGACTGGAAACAAGGAGTCCAGTAGATGAATGGATAAAGAAATTGTGGTATATCCAGACAATGGAATATTTGTATGTGCTGAAAAGAAATGAGCTATGAAACCAAGAAAAGATGGAGAAAAAAATAAAAACTTAAATGCCGATTACCGAGTGAAAAAAAGCCAATCTGAAAAGGCCACATACTGTATGATGCCAGCTATATGACATCCTGGGAAAGGCAATGCTACAAAGATCACTGGTTGCCAGGAGTTAGCAAGGGAGGGAAGAAGGAATAGAAGAAACACAGGATTTTTACGGCAGTGGAAGTATTCTGAACGATATACTACAGTGATGAATACATGTCATTACACATTTATCCAAACCCATAGAATGTACAACATCAAGGAGAACTCTAATGTAAACTACAGACTTTGGTGATAATTAATGGCAATGTCGGTTCATTGATTGTAACAAATGTGCAACTCTGCTGCAGAAGACCCACAGTGGAGGAAGCTGTGCATATGTGGGGAGGGAGATATATGGGAACTCTGCTCAGTTTTGCTGTGAATCTAAAATTGCTCTAAAAAAATAGTCTATCTTTTTTTTTTTTTTTTTTTTTTTATATAATTTTATTTTTTTAATGGGGTGACATCAATAAATCAGGATACATATATTCAAAGATAACAAGTCCAGGTTATCTTGTCGTTCAATTATGTTGCATACCCACCACCCAAAGTCAGATTGTCCTCTGTCACCTTCTATCTTGCTTTCTTTGTGCCCCTCCCCACCCCCTATCCCTCTCCCATTCCCCCCTCCCCCCCCGTAACCACCACACTCTTGTAAATGTCTCTTAGTTTCACTATTATGTCCCACCTACGTATGGAATAATACAGTTCCTGTTTTTTTCTGATTTACTTATTTCGCTTCGTATCATGTTATCAAGATCCCACCATTTTGCTGTAAATGTTCCGATGTCATCATTTCTTATGGCTGAGTAGTATTCCATAGTGTATATGTGCCACATCTTCTTTATCCAGTCATCTATTGATGGGCTTTTTGGTTGTTTCCATGTCCTGGCCACTGTGAACAATGCTGCAATAAACATGGGGCTGCATGTGTCTTTACGTATCAATGTTTCTGAGTTTTTGGGATATATACCCAGTAGACGGATTGCTGGGTCATAAGGTAGTTCTATTTTCAGTTTTTTGAGGAACCACCATACTTTCTTCCATAATGGTTGTACTACTTTACATTCCCACCAACAGTGTATGAGGGTTCCTTTTTCTCCACAGCCTCTCCAACATTTGCTGTTACCTGACTTGCTAATAACAGCTAATCGAACAGGTGTGAGGTGGTATCTCATTGCCGTTTTGATTTGCATTTCTCTAATAGCTAAAGAAGATGAGCATCTTTTCATATATCTGTTGGCCATTTGTATTTCTTCCTGGGAGAAGTGTCTATTCATATCCTCTTCCCATTTTTTTATTGGATTGTTTGTTTGTTTGTTGTTGAGTTTTATGAGTTCTTTGTATATTTTGGATATTAGGCCCTTATCTGAGCTGTCGTTTGAAAAAATCATTTCCCATTTAGTTGGCTTTCTGTTTATTTTGTTATCAGTTTCTCTTGCTGAGCAAAAACTTCTTAGTCTGATGTAGTCCCATTCATTAATTTTTGCCTTCACTTCTCTTGCCTGTGGAGTCAAATTCATAAAATGCTCTTTAAAACCCAGGTCCCTGAGTTGAGTACCTATGTCTTCTTCTATGTACTTAATTGTTTCAGGTCTTATGTTTAGATCTTTGATCCATTTTGAGTTAATTTTTGTACAGGGGGAGAGACTGTAGTCCAGTTTCATTCTTTTGCATGTGGCTTTCCAGTTTTCCCAGCACCATTTATTGAAGAGGCTTTCTTTTCTCCATTGTGTGTTGTTGGCCCCTTTATCAAAAATTATTTGACTATATATATGTGGTTTTATTTCTGGACTTTCTATTCTGTTCCATTGGTCTGAGTGTCTATTTTTCTGCCAATACCATGCTGTTTTGATTGTCGTGGCCCTATAATATAGTTTGAAGTCAGGTATTGAAATGCCCCCAGCTTCATTCTTTTTCTTTAGGATTGCTTTGGCTATTCGGGGTTTTTTATAGTTCCATATAAATCTGATGATTTTTTGCTCTATTTCTTTAAAAAATGTCATTGGAAGTTTAATGGGAATTGCATTAAATTTGTATATTGCTTTGGGTAATATAGCCATCTTGATTATATTTATTCTTCCTAGCCAAGAACAAGGTATATTCTTCCATCTCATTATATCTTTTTCGATTTCCCTTAACAATGGTTTATAGTTTTCATTATATAAGTCCTTTACATTCTTTGTTATGTTTATTCCTAAGTATTTTATTTTTTTTGTTGCAATCATGAAGGGGATTGTTCTTTTGAGTTCCTTTTCAGTTGTTTCATTGTTGGCATATAGAAAGGCTATTGACTTCTGTATGTTAATTTTGTATCCTGCGACCTTACTGTATTGGCTTATTGTTTCTAGTAGTCTTTTTGTGGATTCTTTGGGGTTTTCGATGTATAGTATCATATCATCTGCAAAAAGTGATACCTTTACTTCTTCTTTTCCGATATGGATGCCTTTTATTTCTTTGTCTTGTCTGATTGCTCTGGCTAGAACCTCTAGTACCACATTAAATAAGAGTGGAGAGAGTGGACAACCCTGTCTTGTTCCTGATTTAAGGGGGAAAGCCTTCAGTTTAGTGCCATTTAATATGATGTTAGCTGATGGTTTATCATATATGGCCTTTATCATGTTGAGATATTTTCCTTCTATACCCATTTTGTTGAGAGTCTTAAACATAAAATTGTGTTGTATTTTATCAAAAGCCTTTTCTGCGTCTATTGATAAGATCATGTGGTTTTTGTTCTTTGTTTTGTTGATATGGTGTATTACATTAACCGTTTTACGTATGTTGAACCATCCTTGAGATTCTGGGATGAATCCCACTTGATCATGATGTATTATTTTTTTAATATGTTGTTGTATTCGATTTGCTAGTATTTTGTTTAGTATTTTAGCATCTGTATTCATTAGAGATATTGGTCTGTAGTTTTCTTTTTTTGTGCCATCCTTGCCTGGTTTTGGTATGAGGGTTATGTTGGCTTCGTAAAATGTGTTTGGAAGTATTGCTTCTTCTTCAATTTTTTGGAAGACTTTGAGTAGAATAGGAACCAAGTCTTCTTTGAATGTTTGATAAAATTCACTGGTATAGCCGTCTGGGCCTGGACTTTTATTTTTGGGGAGGTTTTTAATGGTTTTTTCTATTTCTTCTCTACTGATAGGTCTGTTTAGGCTTTCTGCTTCTTCTTGACTCAGTCTAGGAAGGTTGTATTTTTCTAGGAATATATCCATTTCTTCTAGGTTGTTGAATTTAGTGGCATAAAGTTTTTCATAGTATTCTACAATAATTCTTTGTATATCTACGGTGTCCGTGGTGATTTCTCCTCTTTCATTTTGGATTTTGTTTATATGAGTTCTTTCTCTTTTTTCCTTGGTAAGTCTTGCCAAGGGTTTGTCAATTTTGTTGATCTTTTCAAAGAACCAGCTCCTTGTTCTATTAATTTTTTCTATAGTTTTTCTGTTCTCTAATTCATTTATTTCTGCTCTGATTTTTATTATCTCCTTTCTTCGGCTGGTTTTGGGTTGTCTTTGTTCTTCTTTTTCTAGTTCCTTAAGGTGGGAAGTTAAGTGGTTCACTTGGGCTCTCTCTTGTTTGTTCATATATGCCTGAAGTGATATGAACTTCCCTCTTATCACTGCTTTTGCTGCATCCCATAGATTCTGATATGTCGTATTGTCATTTTCATTAGTCTGTATATATCTTTTGATCTCTGCACTTATTTCTTCTTTGACCCATTCATTTTTTAAAAGTATGTTGTTTAGTTTCTACATTTTTGTGGGATTTTTTTCCTCTTTTTTGCAGTTGAATTCTAGTTTCAAGGCTTTATGATCAGAAAATATGCTTGGTACAACTTCAATTTTTCTGAATTTTCTGATGTTGTTTTTGTGGCCCAACATATGGTCAATTCTTGAGAATGATCCATGTACACTGGAGAAAAATGTATACTCAGTCACTTTGGGATGAAATGTCCTGTAGATGTCTATCATATCCAGGTGCTCTAGTGTTTTGTTTAAGGCCACTATGTCTTTGTTGATTCTCTGTTTGGATGACCGATCTAGAGCCGTCAGCGGTGTATTGAGGTCTCCAAGTATGATTGTGTTTTTGTCAGTTTTTGTTTTAAGATCAATAAGTAGCTGTCTTATATATTTTGGTGCTCCTTGGTTTGGTGCATATATATTAAGAATTGTTATGTCTTCTTGATTCAGTGTCCCCTTAGCCATTATGAAATGGCCATTTTTGTCTCTGAGTACATTTCCTGCCTTGTAGTCAGCATTATCCGATATGAGTATTGCTACACCTGCTTTTTTTTGGATGTTATTTGCTTGGAGTATTGTTTTCCAGCCTTTCACTTTGAATTTGTTTTTATCCTTGTTACTTAGATGAGTTTCCTGTAGGCAGCATACAGTTGGATTTTCTTTTTTAATCCATTCTGCTACTCTGTGCCTTTTTATTGGTGAGTTTAATCCATTTACATTTAGTGTAATTATTGATACTTGTGGGTTCCGTATTGCCATTTTATATCTTGCTTTCTGTTAGTTTTGTGTCTTGTTTGATCCTTCTCTTTTGTTTTTCTATCTTTTGTTTTTATTTGGTTGTATTCCATACATCTTTCCACTGTTGCTATCTTTTTTATCTCATGTGCTTCTGTGGTGGTTTTTTCAATGGTGGTTACCTTTGAATAATGAAAAGGGTCCCTACCCTGTTCATTGTAGCGAACTATTTTGTGAGTACTTTTGCACTCCATCGTCCTTTGCTACTGTTAATCTCCATCTTCTCCCCCTCTTTCTTTTTGTTGTTGTCACAGTTTAAATTTGGTTTTATTGTGTTCTTCTTGGAGCTTTTACTTGTGGCTCTGTTTTTTTTTGTTCTTTGTATCTGATTGGAGAACCCCCTTTATTAATTCCTGGAGTGGGGGTTTTCTGATGATAAATTCCCTCATCTTTTCTGTATCTGTGAATGTTTTTATTTCTCCTTCATATTTGAAGGATAGCTTTGATGGGTATAGTATTCGTGGCTGAAAGTTCCTCTCTTTCAGGACTTTAAATATTGGGGTCCATTCTCTTCTAGCTTGTAGAGTTTCTGCTGAGAAATCTGATGATAATCTAATGGGCCTTCCTTTATATGTTGTATTCTTCTTTTCCCTGGCTGCCTTGAGAATTTTTTCTTTGCTGTTGGTTTGTGTCAATTTCATTATGATATGCCTTGGAGTAGGTTTGTTGGGGTTAAGAAAACTTGGAGTTCTGTTTGCTTCTTGAACTTGAGGCTTTAGTTCTTTCCACAGGCTTGGGAAGTTCTCATCTATTATTTGTTTGAGTATGTTCTCCATTCCATTTTCTCTCTCTTCTCCCTCTGATATACCTATTATTCTTATGTTATTCTTTTTGATGGAGTCAGATAATTCTTGTAGGGCTATCTCATTTTTTTTAATTTTTGAGTCTCTTTCTTCTTCTCTCTGTTGTGCCTCAAGTTGCTTGTCTTCTATTTCACTAATCCTCTCTTCTATCTGACCTGTTCTATTAGCTAAGCTTGTTACTTCGTTTTTCAGCTCATGAATTGAGTTTTTCATCTCTGTTTGATTTGTTTTTATAGTTTCAATTTCCTTGGACATATATTCTTTGTGTTCATTGAGTTGTTTTCTGAGCTCCCTAAATTGCCTTTCTGTGTTTTCTTGTATATCTCGGAGGATTTTTAGGATTTCTATCTTGAATTCTCTGTCATTTAGCTCCAAGGTTTCCAATATATTAAATTTTTTCTCCATAGATTTTTCCTCATCTAGCTGTGTTACCTCTCTTTCTTTTGTATCCATGATATTCGATTTTCTCTTCCTTAATGGCATCTGAGGGTGGTTTTGTTGATAGTATTAATGAGATTTAATAAAGAATAAAAAGTTTAAAAAAAAATAAAAAAAATCGAAAAAAGTTGTTTTTTTTTAAAAAAAAATTAATAATGAAATAAAGAAAAATAAAATAAAATAAAAATTTAAAAAAAAAAAAAAAAAAAAAAAAAAAAGGAAATTATTCCCCCCCTCCTTTTTTCCTCTCCTCTCCTCTCCCCTCTTTCTTGTTAAAATCTTGTGGTGGACTGTGAATTATAACAAACAATGCCTGTGATGGAGGGCCTGAATTGGGGAAAAGTAATAAAGGGGCAAACAAACAAAAAAAAAAAAAAAAGAAAAAAGAAGAAAAAAAAAAAAAAAAAAGAGTGTATGGACCCACAAAAAGCAAATAAGGAAAAAATTTGGGTCAAGAATAAAATGATTTGCTTTTAGGTGTTGGTTGTCTAAGAGTTATGATGAGAGGATTAAGAGGAAAACGGAAAAATGGGGGGACAAATTAAAAAATTACTATTGTATTTAGTGGAACAAGAACTAGATAATATGGAGAGCCAGGGATGGGAGCACTGCTAGTGAGTTAAAAAGGTGAAGTAAAAACCCCCCAGAATGCCACAAACATAAGTTTGAGTCCCAGATAAGATAATTTGTTTGTTATTGAGGTTTGAGTGAGAGGAGATGTAAAGGAGAAAGGAAGAAACTAATATAGAGGGAGAAAAGAAGGAGAGAGAGAGAGAGAAAAAAGAGGGAACCACTAAAAGAAGAAAAAAGAAAGGGGAGAGAGAGAGAGAGTTAAGGGTTTTGGAGTGCAACCCTCATAGAGAGAAAGGAAGAGAAGAGAAAAGATAATGGGAGATGTAACACTTATGGGTAGTGTAGTTCAAGGAGAGGAGAGAGTAAGACCGGTAGAGAGTTAATCGGCCAAATTGGAGGAGGAAAAAAAAAGTATCAAGAATGAAGATAAGAGAAACAAACGAACAAATATAATAAAATGGGATAGGTTATAAAGTCTGCAGATTATTCTTGATTTTGAGAGGTTATCTTCTTGCTTTTTCTTTTCTCTCCCTCTTCCTGGTCGGTGACTCTGTACCCCGGGTTTTGCCCCTTTGCCACGCTCAGGTGGAGGTTTGCAGTTGATAAGTCTCTATGGCAATGTCATCTATTGTGCTTTAGTCTCGTTGGCAGTCTAGGCTATTAGCATTTATAGGCTCCGACAGTGAGAGAGTCCGTGTTCCTAGAGCCTTTCTCCTAGTCTTTCCTTCCTCAATTAGTAGCCTGATAATCCAGCTATGGGGTTGCTGCTGCCTCTGCCTGGATAGTAAGAGGCTCAAAGAGCTGGCAACTCCCCACTCTATTTCCACTCAGCACAGGGCTCTGGGTAAGGCTCAGTCAGTCAGAGCTGCTAGCATAATCAGGCGGGCTTTCCGGCCATTCAAAGACCTCTGGCTCTGCCACTCTGTCCGGTAACACAAGCGGGTGCCCACTTCCGGGGTCTTGGAGGAAACTCTCACTCACTGGCTGCGCGCGCAGACCAGGATATCCGGCCAGCAGTCTCACGCTGTGAGTGAAACCCCCAACCGCAGGGAAAAGTTGCAGCGTTGGAAATGAGTCTCGCTCCGTCCCCGTGCGCGGCTTTTGCAAGGCGCTGGGGCGGCCCGAGATTCCGCTTTCGGCCCACACAAAGGCCCCTGACTCTGCTCCTCTATGCGATAACACGGGCGCGCACTGCCGGGGCACTCGGAGGAATCGCTCACTCCTTATCTGCGCGCGCAAACCAGGATAGGAGGCCGGCCGCGATTCCCTCTGAGTGAAACACCCTCCGGCACGGAAAATCTCCACCGTTGGAATTAGTTCTCACTCCCTCCCATGCGTGGCTTTCCCAGGGCGCTGGGGCTGCCCAGAGACTCTGCCCTCGGCCCACAGAAAGGCCTCTGACCCTGCCTCTCCGTGAGGCAACACGGGCACTGACTCCCGGGGCCTAGGAAGAAATCTCTCGCCCACTAACTGCGCACCAGCCAGGAGACCGGGTAAAATGTCCGCGCCGCTTGTCTTTCTTTGTTTGGGTTTGGCGCGAGTGCTAGCTTGTATTGCCCGGGTTGCCACAGGATCAGATTTTCCTCGGCTTGGATCTCCGTGCCACAGCCTGGTTCGGCCGTTTGTTTCGTGGCCTGGATGTATTCACCCCCTTTGCCCGCCTCAGTTTCTATATTCACAGTTACCAGAGAAAGCCGCCCTGTTTAGGTTAGTGAGGAAGGCGGAGCATTTCTTACTCCCTATTTCCTTCGGGGTTTGGTTATATATTTAGCCAATTTTTCACTCAATCATACCTTTGGGTGTATTGCGAAGCATCTGGAAGCTCCAAGTATAGGTTTTTCTGTTTCTGGTTGAAGATCTTGTTGAGTTTTGGGGGAGATTTATCGGTATCGCTTCCTACCCCGCCATTACTCTGACGTCATCCCGCCAATAGTCTATCTTTAAATAAAAGCAAACAAGGACTGAATATGGGAATAACAAAAATGAAATGCCCCCAAAACCTCTTTAAATAATTTTCTTAAACTTTTTTTTTTTTTTTTAGAGAAACAGAGAGAGAGAGAGAGAGAGAGAGACAGGAAGGAAGAGAGATGAGAAGCATCAGTTCTTCACTGCAGTACCTCAGTTGTTCATCAATTGTTTTCTCACATGTGCCTTGATAGGGTGGGGTGGGGGCTACAGCTAAGCCCGTGATCCCTTGCTCAAGCCAGCAACCTTTGGGCTCAAACAAGCAACCATTGGTTCATGTCTATGATCCCATGCTCAAGCCAGCGACCCCACTCAAGCTGGTGAGCCTGCACTCAAGCTGGCAACCTCAGGGTTCTGAAGCTGGGGCCTCTGTGTCCCAGTCTGACGCTCTATCACTGTGTTCATGCTTGATCAGGCTTTATATTCTTGAAATAATGCATTCAAGTCATTTAAACATAGGACTTTCTAGTGTTCTATTAATATGGCTTAATTTCTCTGCTTTGATTCAGTTTCTGTTATCAAATCACAGAAAACCAGATAAGCAGGACCCTAAATCATGTGATTAGAACATTATTTTCACTTAGAAGAAAATTTCATTTTTCTTTCTTAAGACTTAAAGACTGAGTCCACTAAACCAGCTGCAGGCTTCACCTAAATCAACCTGATGGTATTGTATAAAACTTATTTGCCCATTTTCAAATTCAAATTTACTCACTGCAGGCCCCATGTCCCTAAATTTCTCTTGTTCTGAACCATCATGGTACTTATATTAGCATAATTAAGTGCTAATAATGTAAACACACTTTTGAATAAGAGTTCCTGGGAAGTGAGGCTTTGTACCCTGAGAAAAGAGAGACTCTCGGACTGTTAACAAGTTGTGAATTCACCATCTGTAACACCACAGTCGACCAGGTCCACAGGGAGTTGCCATGCGTGTTTGTTATATATGTTGTGTTCAACATAACAACCTTCTGGTAGTTTCATTCATTGGATAAGTGGAATGTATTTGGTATATTCTAATGAGTCTCAGACATTCTAGCATGATGAGCTCAGAGATTTTTATCAGGTAGAAAATAGCTTTGAGATGTCTCTGAAAAGCAGAGAACCATTGTAAACTTAACCATATTTAAGAAGAAATTGTTATAAAAGGTTGAGGAATACAACTATATTATAAAATATTTTTCTACTCATTTCATTAATATTCATTTTTTATTTCAGAATTAAGCTTTTATAGTCTCTGTCATTTTGTACCAAGTGAAGAAGTAGAAGAAACTCCAAAGACGGTACTAACTCTATTTTTAACTTTCCAGTGACTTTTTTCTTGAAAGGCCATTACTTAAACCCACAATTTTTTTTTTTTTTTTTTTTAGTTTCCACTATTTGCAAAGAACATAATCATTCAGATTATCCTGGTCACACAATTCTTGAACGGCATTGGAAAAAAAAGCCTTTTCAATAAAGGATTTAGATTTAACTACAGTATATTTTATGTTTCTTTTCATTACAGAGATCTAGTAAAAATAGATGTACTTTTAAGGAATTAGGATAAATTATAAACTTCCTTTCATTCTTTTTCTCAATTTGTAGACTGAACGCTACTTTGTTAAAATTCCTCCTCTACCCTCACCTCACACTCATCTATTTTGTTGAAACCTTACCCATCCTAAAAAAATGTTTTTCTATTAATACAAAACATTTTGGACTTTCTCCTAACAATTGTGTTTTTGCCATTCCTTAAATCCTATTGTTTTTTTTTTTTTTACTTTTCTTATGTCACTTTTCACATTCTACCTTATGCTAATGGTATTGCCATATTTGCCTATTCTTTATTAAAAAGACCTTCCTGGTAAGCTGGGGCCCAGTATCAGTCATCTTTGGCCTCCTCTGCCTGGTGCTTTAGACATATTAAGCATTCATTAACAATGTGTCTAACTGAGTTGCCTTTTTAGGTTTGAGGAAGGGTATAGGAGCCATTTTAAATAGAGTAATTGTACTGAACTGTTTCAAACTCTTAATCATATGAATCAAAATTGTTTTTTGAGTTTCATTTCCTTGTTGACCATAGCATGATCCTTTTACAGTACCTCTCCCTGGGGGAGCCCATTCTTCTCCGATGACCTCAGCTATTACTTATGAACCAAATACTTCCAAAGTTTTATTTCTGGCTTTTCAAGACTGCCTTTTGAATTACTACATCAAAGAGAAGTTAATTTGCTTTTATATTTTGTTATCTTTAAGAGAAACGTTAATGATATTTTTTTAAGCACATACATATCACATTAGAACACTTCATTATTTATTCCTGGGAGAAAAACAAATGAAATGAATGAACAGAGAAGGAGCTTAAAGTAGAATTAAGAAACCCAGAATTTAGTCTAGTCTGTTACAGATTTTTTAAGAGACTCTGTACAAGCCCTTTAATTGTCTTTGCACCTCATCTTCAAAGTAGAAATAGTCATCTTTATTGCCTGCTCACAATACTGAGAAGCCCACGTGAGGTGGAGTATGTGGCAGGCGGCACGTGCGGAAGTACACAGAGGTGGGCACAGACTGGGTGGGTGGCTCAGGGCACAGGCTCTGGAGTCAGACTTCCGAGTTTGAACTTTAACATTGCCTTTGCTTTCTGCGTGTACCTATCTCTGATGTCATCTGTAAACAGGAGGGTGATTGTACATATCACTAGAGTTTATAGGAGGAGAAAGTGACAAAACCATTGAAAAGCACTTAGCACTATATCTATTATTAAACTGATGGTGTAGTTTCAATTGTGAGTTGGTTAAGATCCTTTAATTTCCCAAAGAATTTTCATCTACATAACATGGCCCAAGCAAATGAGTAGAATATAAATTTCCTGGAAGGACCTAAATGAATGAACAGTTTTATAAAAGAGAGTTTGTTTGTGTATATTTAACTGTTACATCATATACCCCAAATCTCTTTAATATTGGTAAGCATAGAAAGTAGCAACTATTGTTCATACTCAGACTAAATACCTAATATTCAAAAGCATATATGATTTTAGTGACAGGAATGAAGCTTGACTTCCAACCTGTTTCCGTATTTCAATTTATGAAATACTATCCTCTATACCTGGATCCATTGGCTTCAAAGAAAATTTCACTTCCTTATCATATGGTAATTGCCCAGCTCCTATGTACATCCGCTAAGCAAGAAGGCTTATATGTAGAATACAACACTGTGCCCATTTTTGGTTAGCAAACTCTTGAGCACAAAAAGATCTTCTGGTAGCCTATTTTGACAATTCTTAATTTGCGGTGATGTTTTCATTACAGTGTGTCACACAGGAAGCCACAGAAGGATTAGACGTAGACCAACTCATCCACATTTCTTCCAGCCAGTAATCATTTTGCCACCCACCAGTGACCCAAACTTCTTTGGTACCAGCTCTTCCATTTACCAGAGGGTGTGGCCCCTAAACTCATTAAGGAATGGATGCTCCATATAGGCAAAAAATGCCATTATCTGTGTTTTATTAGGCTCTGTGATTTGACCACAACAAGAAGAATGTGAAGTACAACAAAAATATGCCAGTGGGATTTTGAAAACCATGGAGAAGCTCTATAGGAAATATTAAGAAAGAAGAGGGCAAGAAATAAGTGACCTAGAAAAAGATATAGATAGCATAAAATTGGATCCATGCTATACTCTTCTTATGATCTAATAGGGTAGATTTTTAAAATCCAGAAATCCTGTGGACTTTATCCAAAACTGAACATTTGCAAAAGCCATAGCTTCTATTGAACTAATAAAAACCAGGTAATATGTTTGCTGCCACAATGGAAAGACCACATCGAACGCTTTGTATTTGATGATTTTTTTTCAATAGCTGCTGATTGCTTTTTACGGGTATGAAGGTACCTAACATTCTAAAACCATTTTAAAACTTTGAAGTCTAGCTATCATTTAAAGATGCTGTCTACAGTGCTTTATTATTAATATTTCATTTCAGTCATTTCATTTGATGCTACAAAGCATTGACAGGATTTAGATTTCTTCAAATTTTCCCTTCTTGATATTTAAAATGGGTCTCCAGGTTTGACTCCAACTCCCTTGATATTTTCCCACCATTTGTGTCACAGACTTCTCATCCTTCATTCATCCTTAAGCACATGCATACATGCATACATACATAAGTATTAGACCCTCTTCTTGCTCTGTACTCTCTGAGTAATCTTATTCACTTCCATAAATCTATCACTTATAAACAATAATATCAAAATGTTGCTTTCTAGTCCTAGGCTTTGTCTTGAACTTCAGCTTCAAATTGTCAACTGTTGAATACACAATTATCTATAAGGTTGTGGCATCATTCATAAATTCAACTATCAATTTGATTAATATTTACTTTTATATTTTATATTACTATAAACATATATATACATATACATACATATATATGTATATGTATGTATGCACAAGTCCACGTATACTGCTTTTTCTTCTCACAGTTACATCCTGGATCTCACAAATGAAAGGCCTTTGTGATTGGACGTTTTCCTTCCATTGCCTCCCATAGCACTTTTTTTTTTTTTTTTTTTATTAATTTTATTTTTTTTAATGGGGTGACATCAATAAATCAGGATACATATATTCAAAGATAACAAGTCTAGGTTATCTTGTCGTTCAATTATGTTGCATACCCACCACCCAAAGTCAGATTGTCCTCTGTCACCTTCTATCTTGTTTTCTTTGTGCCCCTCCCCACCCCCTATCCCTCTCCCATTCCCCCCTCCCCCCCGTAACCACCACACTCTTATCAATGTCTCTTAGTTTCACTATTATGTCCCACCTACGTATGGAATAATACAGTTCCTATTTTTTTCTGATTTACTTATTTCGCTTCGTATCATGTTATCAAGATCCCACCATTTTGCTGTAAATGTTCCGATGTCATCATTTCTTATGGCTGAGTAGTATTCCATAGTGTATATGTGCCACATCTTCTTTATCCAGTCATCTATTGATGGGCTTTTGGTTGTTTCCATGTCCTGGCCACTGTGAACAATGCTGCAATAAACATGGGGCTGCATGTGTCTTTACGTATCAATGTTTCTGAGTTTTGGGGATATATACCCAGTAGACGGATTGCTGGGTCATAAGGTAGTTCTATTTTCAGTTTTTTGAGGAACCACCATACTTTCTTCCATAATGGTTGTACTACTTTACATTCCCACCAACAGTGTATGAGGGTTCCTTTTTCTCCACAGCCTCTCCAACATTTGCTATTACCTGACTTGCTAATAACAGCTAATCGAACAGGTGTGAGATGGTATCTCATTGCCGTTTTGATTTGCATTTCTCTAATAGCTAAAGAAGATGAGCATCTTTTCATATATCTGTTGGCCATTTGTATTTCTTCCTGGGAGAAGTGTCTATTCATATCCTCTTCCCATTTTTTTATTGGATTGTTTGTTTGTTTGTTGTTGAGTTTTATGAGTTCTTTGTATATTTTGGATATTAGGCCCTTATCTGAGCTGTCGTTTGAAAAAATCATTTCCCATTTAGTTGGCTTTCTGTTTATTTTGTTATCAGTTTCTCTTGCTGAGCAAAAACTTCTTAGTCTGATGTAGTCCCATTCATTAATTTTTGCCTTCACTTCTCTTGCCTGTGGAGTCAAATTCATAAAATGCTCTTTAAAACCCAGGTCCCTGAGTTGAGTACCTATGTCTTCTTCTATGTACTTAATTGTTTCAGGTCTTATGTTTAGATCTTTGATCCATTTTGAGTTAATTTTTGTACAGGGGGAGAGACTGTAGTCCAGTTTCATTCTTTTGCATGTGGCTTTCCAGTTTTCCCAGCACCATTTATTGAAGAGGCTTTCTTTTCTCCATTGTGTGTTGTTGGCCCCTTTATCAAAAATTATTTGACTATATATATGTGGTTTTATTTCTGGACTTTCTATTCTGTTCCATTGGTCTGAGTGTCTATTTTTCTGCCAATACCATGCTGTTTTGATTGTCGTGGCCCTATAATATAGTTTGAAGTCAGGTATTGAAATGCCCCCAGCTTCATTCTTTTTCTTTAGGATTGCTTTGGCTATTCGGGGTTTTTTATAGTTCCATATAAATCTGATGATTTTTTGCTCTATTTCTTTAAAAAATGTCATTGGAAGTTTGATGGGAATTGCATTAAATTTGTATATTGCTTTGGGTAATATGGCCATCTTGATTATATTTATTCTTCCTAGCCAAGAACAAGGTATATTCTTCCATCTCATTATATCTTTTTCGATTTCCCTTAACAATGGTTTATAGTTTTCATTATATAAGTCCTTTACATTCTTTGTTATGTTTATTCCTAAGTATTTTATTTTTTTTTGTTGCAATCATGAAGGGGATTATTCTTTTGAGTTCGTTCTCAGTTGTTTCATTGTTGGCATATAGAAAGGCTATTGACTTCTGTATGTTAATTTTGTATCCTGCAACCTTACTGTATTGGCTTATTGTTTCTAGTAGTCTTTTTGTGGATTCTTTGGGGTTTTCGATGTATAGGATCATATCATCTGCAAAAAGTGATACCTTTACTTCTTCTTTTCCGATATGGATGCCTTTTATTTCTTTGTCTTGTCTGATTGCTCTGGCTAGAAACTCTAGTACCACATTAAATAAGAGTGGAGAGAGTGGACAACCCTGTCTTGTTCCTGATTTAAGGGGGAAAGCCTTCAGTTTAGTGCCATTTAATATGATGTTAGCTGATGGTTTATCATATATGGCCTTTATCATGTTGAGATATTTTCCTTCTATACCCATTTTGTTGAGAGTCTTAAACATAAAATTGTGTTGTATTTTATCGAAAGCCTTTTCTGCATCTATTGATAAGATCATGTGGTTTTTGTTCTTTGTTTTGTTGATATGGTGTATTACATTAACCGTTTTACGTATGTTGAACCATCCTTGAGATTCTGGAATGAATCCCACTTGATCATGATGTATTATTTTTTTAATATGTTGTTGTATTCGGTTTGCTAGTATTTTGTTTAGTATTTTAGCATCTGTATTCATTAGAGATATTGGTCTGTAGTTTTCTTTTTTTGTGCCATCCTTGCCTGGTTTTGGTATGAGGGTTATGTTGGCCTCATAAAATGTGTTTGGAAGTATTGCTTCTTCTTCAATTTTTTGGAAGACTTTGAGTAGAATAGGAACCAAGTCTTCTTTGAATGTTTGATAAAATTCGCTGGTATAGCCGTCAGGGCCTGGACTTTTATTTTTGGGGAGGTTTTTAATGGTTTTTTCTATTTCTTCTCTACTGATAGGTCTGTTTAGGCTTTCTGCTTCTTCTTGACTCAGTCTAGGAAGGTTGTATTGTTCTAGGAATTTATCCATTTCTTCTAGGTTGTTGAATTTAGTGGCATAAAGTTTTTCATAGTATTCTACAATAATTCTTTGTATATCTACGGTGTCCGTGGTGATTTCTCCTCTTTCATTTTGGATTTTGTTTATATGAGTTCTTTCTCTTTTTTCCTTGGTAAGTCTTGCCAAGGGTTTGTCAATTTTGTTGATCTTTTCAAAGAACCAGCTCCTTGTTCTATTAATTTTTTCTATAGTTTTTCTGTTCTCTAATTCATTTATTTCTGCTCTGATTTTTATTATCTCCTTTCTTCGGCTGGTTTTGGGTTGTCTTTGTTCTTCTTTTTCTAGTTCCTTAAGGTGGGAAGTTAAGTGGTTCACTTGGGCTCTCTCTTGTTTGTTCATATATGCCTGAAGTGATATGAACTTCCCTCTTATCACTGCTTTTGCTGCATCCCATAGATTCTGATATGTCGTATTGTCATTTTCATTAGTCTGTATATATCTTTTGATCTCTGCACTTATTTCTTCTTTGACCCATTCATTTTTTAAAAGTATGTTGTTTAGTTTCCACATTTTTGTGGGATTTTTTTCCTCTTTTTTGCAGTTGAATTCTAGTTTCAAGGCTTTATAATCAGAAAATATGCTTGGTACAACTTCAATTTTTCTGAATTTTCTGATGTTGTTTTTGTGGCCCAACATATGGTCAATTCTTGAGAATGATCCATGTACACTGGAGAAAAATGTATACTCAGTCACTTTGGGATGAAATGTCCTGTAGATGTCTATCATATCCAGGTGCTCTAGTGTTTTGTTTAAGGCCACTATGTCTTTGTTGATTCTCTGTTTGGATGACCGATCTAGAGCCGTCAGCGGTGTATTGAGGTCTCCAAGTATGATTGTATTTTTGTCAGTTTTTGTTTTAAGATCAATAAGTAGCTGTCTTATATATTTTGGTGCTCCTTGGTTTGGTGCATATATATTAAGAATTGTTATGTCTTCTTGATTCAGTGTCCCCTTAGCCATTATGAAATGGCCATTTTTGTCTCTGAGTACTTTTCCTGTCTTGTAGTCAGCATTATCCGATATGAGTATTGCTACACCTGCTTTTTTTGGATGTTATTTGCTTGGAGTATTGTTTTCCAGCCTTTCACTTTGAATTTGTTTTTATCCTTGTTACTTAGATGAGTTTCCTGTAGGCAGCATACAGTTGGATTTTCTTTTTTAATCCATTCTGCTACTCTGTGCCTTTTTATTGGTGAGTTTAATCCGTTTACATTTAGTGTAATTATTGATACTTGTGAGTTCCCTATTGCCATTTTATATCTTGCTTTCTGTTAGTTTTGTGTCTTGTTTGATCCTTCTCTTTTGTTTTTCTATCTTTTGTTTTTATTTGGTTGTATTCCATACATCTTTCCACTGTTGCTATCTTTTTTATCTCATGTGCTTCTGTGGTGGTTTTTTCAATGGTGGTTACCTTTGAGTAATGAAAAGGGTCCCTACCCTGTTCATTGTAGTGAACTATTTTGTGAGTACTTTTGCACTCCATCGTCCTTTGCTACTGTTAATCTCCATCTTCTCCCCCTCTTTCTTTTTGTTGTTGTCACAGTTTAAATTTGGTTTTATTGTGTTCTTCTTGGAGCTTTTACTTGTGGCTCTGTTTTTTTTTGTTCTTTGTATCTGATTGGAGAACCCCCTTTAGTAATTCCTGGAGTGGGGGTTTTCTGATGATAAATTCCCTCATCTTTTCTGTATCTGTGAATGTTTTTATTTCTCCTTCATATTTGAAGGATAGCTTTGATGGGTATAGTATTCGTGGCTGAAAGTTCCTCTCTTTCAGGACTTTAAATATTGGTGTCCACTCTCTTCTAGCTTGTAGAGTTTCTGCTGAGAAATCTGATGATAATCTAATGGGCCTTCCTTTATATGTTGTATTCTTCTTTTCCCTGGCTGCCTTGAGAATTTTTTCTTTGCTGTTGGTTTGTGTCAATTTCATTATGATATGCCTTGGAGTAGGTTTGTTGGGGTTAAGAAAACTTGGAGTTCTGTTTGCTTCTTGAACTTGAGGCTTTAGTTCTTTCCACAGGCTTGGGAAGTTCTCATCTATTATTTGTTTGAGTATGTTCTCCATTCCATTTTCTCTCTCTTCTCCCTCTGATATACCTATTATTCTTATGTTATTCTTTTTGATGGAGTCAGATAATTCTTGTAGGGCTATCTCATTTTTTTTTAATTTTTGAGTCTCTTTCTTCTTCTCTCTGTTGTGCCTCAAGTTGCTTGTCTTCTATTTCACTAATCCTCTCTTCTATCTGACCTGTTCTATTCTATTAGCTAAGCTTGTTACTTCGTTTTTCAGCTCGTGAATTGAGTTTTTCATCTCTGTTTGATTTGTTTTTATAGTTTCAATTTCCTTGGACATATATTCTTTGTGTTCATTGAGTTGTTTTCTGAGCTCCCTAAATTGCCTTTCTGTGTTTTCTTGTATATCTCGGAGGATTTTTAGGATTTCTATCTTGAATTCTCTGTCATTTAGCTCCAAGGTTTCCAATATATTAAATTTTTTCTCCATAGATTTTTCCTCATCTAGCTGTGTTACCTCTCTTTCTTTTGTATCCATGATATTCGATTTTCTCTTCCTTAATGGCATCTGAGGGTGGTTTTGTTGATAGTATTAATGAGATTTAATAAAGAATAAAAAGTTTAAAAAATAATAAAATAATAAAAAATCGAAAAGAGTTGTTTTTTTTAAAAAAAAAATAATAATGAAATAAAGAAAAATAAAATAAAATAAAATTTTTTTTTAAAAAAAGGAAATTATTCCCCCCTCCTTTTTTCCTCTCCTCTCCTCTCCCCTCTTTCTTGAGAAAATCTTGTGGTGGACTGTGAATTATAACAAACAATGCCTGTGATGGAGGGCCTGAATTGGGGAAAAGTAATAAAGGGGAAAAAAAAAAAAAAAGGAAAAAGAAAAAAAAAGAGCGTATGGACCCACAAAAAGCAAATAAGGAAAAAATTTGGGTCAAGAATAAAATGATTTGCTTTTAGGTGTTGGTTGCCTAAGAGTTATGATGAGAGGATTAAGAGGAAAACGGAAAAATGGGGGGACAAATTAAAAAATTACTATTGTATTTAGTGGAACAAGAACTAGATAATATGGAGAGCCAGGGATGGGAGCACTGCTAGTGAGTTAAAAAGGTGAAGTAAAAACCCCCCAAAATGCCACAAACATAAGTTTGAGTCCCAGATTAGATAATTTGTTTGTTATTGAGGTTTGAATGAGAGGAGATGTAAAGGAGAAAGGAAGAAACTAATATAGAGGGAGAAAAGAAAGAAAGAGAGAGAAAAAAAGAGGGAACCACTAAAAGAAGAAAAAAGAAAGGAGAGAGAGAGAGAGAGTTAAGGGTTTTGGAGTGCAACCCTCATAGAGAGAAAGGAAGAGAAGAGAAAAGATAATGGGAGATGTAACACTTATGGGTAGTGTAGTTCAAGGAGAGGAGAGAGTAAGACCGGTAGAGAGTTAATCAGCCTAATTGGAGGAGGAAAAAAAAGTATCAAGAATGAAGATAAGAGAAACAAACGAACAAATATAATAAAATGGGATAGGTTATAAAGTCTGCAGATTATTCTTGATTTTGAGAGGTTATCTTCTTGCTTTTTCTTTTCTCTCCCTCTTCCTGGTCGGTGACTCTGTACCCCGGGTTTTGCCCCTTTGGCACGCTCAGGTGGAGGTTTGCAGTTGATAAGTCTCTATGGCAATGTCATGTATTGTGCTTTAGTCTCGTTGGCAGTCGAAGCTCATTAGCATTTATAGGCTCCGACAGTGAGAGAGTCCGTGTTCCTGGAGCCTTTCTCCTAGTCTTTCCTTCCTCAATTAGTAGCCTGATAATCCAGCTATGGGGTTGCTGCTGCCTCTGCCTGGATAGTAAGAGGCTCAAAGAGCTGGCAACTCCCCACTCTATTTCCACTCAGCACAGGGCTCTGGGTAAGGCTCAGTCAGTCAGAGCTGCTAGCATAATCAGGCGGGCTTTCCGCCCACTCAAAGACCTCTGGGTCTGCCACTCTGTCCGGTAACACAAGCGGGCGCCCACTTCCGGGGCGCTTGGAGGAAACTCTCACTCACTGTCCGCGACCAGGATATCCGGTCAGCAGTCTCACGCTCTGAGTGAAACCCCCAACCACAGGGAAAAGTTGCAGCGTTGGGATTGAGTCTCGCTCTGTCCCCGTGCGCGGCTCCTGCAAGGCGCTGGGGCGGCCCGAGATTCCGCTTTGGCCCACACAAAGGCCCCTGACTCTGCCCCTCTATGCGATAACACGGGCGCGCACTGCCGAGGCACTCGGAGGAATCTCTCATTCACTATCTGCGCGCGCGAACCCGGATATGAGGCCGGCCGCGTTTCCCTCTGAGTGAAACACCCAGCAGCACGGAAAATTTCCACCGTTGGAATTAGTTCTCACTCCCTCCCGTGCGTGGCTTTCCCAGGGCGCTGGGGCTGCCCAGAGACTCTGCCCTCGGCCCACAGAAAGGCCTCTGACCCTGCCTCTCCATGGGGCAACACGGGCACCCACTCTCGGAGCCTAGGAAGAAATCTCTCGCCCACTAACTGCACACCAACCAGGAGACCGGGTAAAATGGCCACGCCGCTTGTCTTTCTTTGTTTGGGTTTGGCGCGAGTGTTAGCTTGTATTGCCCTGGTTGCCACAGGATCAGTTTTTCCTCGGCTTGGATCTCCGTGCCACAGCCTGGTTCGGCCGTTTGTGTCGTGGCCTGGATGTATTCACCCCCTTTGCCCGCCTCAGTTTCTATATTCACAGTTACCAGAGAAAGCCGCCCTGTTTAGGTTAGTGAGGAAGACGGAGCATTTCTTACTCCCTATTTCCTTCAGGGTTTGGTTATATATTTAGCCAATTTTTCACTCGACCATACCTTTGGGTGTATTGCGAAGCATCTGGAAGCTCCAAGTATAGGTTTTTCTGTTTCTGGTTGAAGATCTTGTTGAGTTTTGGGGGAGATTTATCGGTATCGCTTCCTACCCCGCCATTACTCTGACGTCATCTCCCCATAGCACTTTTTATATAACTCTGTCATAATATTTTCTACGGTAAAATAATTATTTATTTCCCTGCCTATATCCCTGACTACAGTGAGAATTACTTTTGTTAATCTTACATTCCTACCACCCAGAACAAAGTCTAGTACAAAGGAAAAATTCGATCAGTGTTGACAAATGGATGAATCAGTTATACAACTCATAAGACTGACTTTATCTTCACCTTTTTGCAGTTATAACTCTTTAGTTTGAATGTTATACAATTATAAGGTTTTTCACCTACACTTCATTGTATAAAACAGATTTCCCTAAAGCTTGCAATTCATAGTTATATCATTGGTGAATTGTTTGAAAATGTTAGAAGAGTGATGATGTATGTTGTCATATGGTTTTACATGTAATGGTTTAGAGTGGAGAAGAGACAAGAATTCATTTCCTTTTACTGGCTCAAAGAAGTTTAAATATAAGAAGGTCTGTGAGCCCTTTAAGATTTGCAAACTCTCACCAACCTTTATCATCCAGGCTCCCAATATAGATGTGGAATTCACAGAGATGGCATGGATGATTCTCTGATTCCACTCTTTACACCATCCACATTTCTAGGCCATACTCTTTATGCTACACATCTTAATTCTCCCTGTAAACCCAGGTTCAGAATTTAAAAATTAACAATAACTATCTATATATAATGTCTTTTGTTATTAACTTATTGCTGAGGTAATGTATATATTTTCAATGTTTAAAGACATTTTGGTGAAATTTAATGAATAACACTGCTGGCTGATGAAGATCTTGGAATATTTCTCAATGTGCTGATTCTTGTGAAAATAATTTCCCCCATTTAAGCTTTTTTGTTATGTTGTATTTTCCCCGAATTTTAATTCATTCAACAAATACTGAGTAATGACTAAGGGTCAAGCACTCTTTGATACAGCATTAAAATTTTGCTAATTCCCATCCCAGACTAGTCAAAGGATACAAAGCTGAAGTTGTGTAGTATGAAAAGCTAGAGATCTAATGCTCAGGATGATGACTATAATTAACAATATTGTATGAAATCCTGGAAAATACTAAGAGTCATTTCAGGGGCTCTCATCACACACAAAAAATGGTATGTGAGGAATAATATATTAATAATCATTTTATTATGTGTATCAAATCATCATGTTATACACCTAAGTATACACATTTATTTTTAGAAATAAAATTAAAATATGTAAAAGAAAAAAATGATTTCTTGAGATAGGTCTAAAAGTAAGGGTCAAGGTTTGTTTGTTTATTTGTTTTTTAAAATAAGATTATCTGAAATAAATAAGTTTCTATAAAAAAATAAAAATAAATTTGTTAATTCCACCCTCATGAAGCTTACATTCTAGTGAGAAAAATATACAATATCAAGATAATAAAGTTTAAAAACAAGTATATGGAAATGTAAAGTAGTACAACTATTATGGAAGAAAGTATGGTGGTTCCTCAAAAAATTAAGAATAGAACTACCATATGACCCAGCAATCTCTCTACTGGGTATATACCCCCAAAACTAAAAAACACTGGTACATAAAGACTCATGCAACCCTATAAAAAAAAAGCAAGTATACTAAACAATGACAGTGCTCAGAATTAGAATTAAAGTTAAGCAGAGAAGAGGAAGAAGTGGCATGCTTACATTACATAGCATCACCAGGGAAAGCCTCTTTGCAAATATGACTTTTGAGTGAAGACCTGAAAAAAAAACGTGAGAGTATAGAACCACACAGATTTCCAGGACAAAGCATTTCAAGCAGAGACAAAAGCACATGCAGAGAGCATGAGGCAGAAGTATACTAGATGTATCAAAAGAAATAAAGGGAAGCCAATGAAGCTGGAGTTTAGGATGGCAGATAACAGGTGTATAAGTGTGGACGTGTCAATGAGAAGGGAACAGAGGGGATGGTGGATTGTATAATCCCTTGTAGATCATGCAGGAATTTTGGCTTTACTCTGAGAGAGGTGGAAAGCAATTGAAAGATATTGAGGAGAGGTTTATCCTTATATTTGAGAAGGATAATTTTGGCTGCTGCATTGAGAACAGACTATAGAAAATAAAGGGTAGAAGCATGGAAACTGGAAGGCATTGTACTAATCCAGGCAAGAGGGGCCTGCAGATTTGTAGTGATGACAAGCAGTTAGATTCTGGATATGTTTTGAAGGTGAAGGCAGTTTTTTTCCCAGAGTGGATTTGGTGAATAATAATCTAGATATATTATAAAAATTTTCAACACCCTACACCTAGAATGGTTAGTCAGGGAATTTACCATTTCCAATTGTAAAGCAGTTTCAAATCTGTTTCCTCCTTCCTTCCCAAACCTACTATTCAACTTACTGATCTTCATTATTTCTTACACAACAATTGTTATCATATTTTCTTAAAGACATTATTTATTCATTTTAGAGAGGAGAGAGATAGAGAGAGAGAGGTGGGGAAGGAGCAGGAAGCATCAACTCCCATATGTGCCTTGATCAGGTAAGCCCAGGGTTTCGAACGGGCAACTTCATCATCCCAGGTCGATGCTTTAACCGCTGCGCCAACGCGGGATAGGCTCAATTGTTATAGTCTTTTAATGGACCTCAGTGTTTCTGGTTTCTCCCACCTCTAATCCATCCTCCTCAAGGCTACCAGAACCGTATTTCCAAAGCACTGACTTGTGTCCCTCTTCTGTCACAACCCTCAGCAAAACCACAGTGCTACAGAACAAGTCCCAAAGGACCTCCTTTTCCAGCCTCATCACCCAGAAATCCAAGCACACATGACCTCTTGCCATTCCCCAATCCTTTTCTGTCCATGTGCTCATCTGCTTTTGTTTAGTCTTGACTATATTTGAAACTCACTTTAGTTGGGTATCACCTTCTTTCTGACCCATCCTCACAGGCCCTAAAAAATTCCATCAACCCCAACCTTGTGTCCCCAAGGCACTTGTCCCACATCAGGGTACCTATGACTCAGTATTACAACTAGTAGTATAAGCCTTCCCCATTCTACCCATTTTATATAAGGTTTAGTATGTAAAAGATGCTCCAAAAAAATCTTACAAATATTGATACATGCTAGTTCAAAAATGTGTCTTAGGACTCTCTAAGCTTCCTTGGCCCTGAGCTTACACTCCTTGTAGGTTTTGATTACCTGAATCATTTGTCAGTGTTTAAAAAAAAAAAGTAGTCCCTTAAACTTTCTTCTCTGCCACTACATTGCTATTATTATTATTATTATTATTATTATGTGGTTATTTTTCTGCCTTTACTGATTTCTCTATTTCTCTTTCTTTCTAAAAGTAGTATCCTCATCTATGCTACCATCACACTCCTCATCTACTACTCTTCTCAGGTCTACTTGAGTTTTCTTGCTTTTGTTTTGTTGTAACTGTGAATGATTCATAACTCTAAAGCTATACCCTCAGCCCTCAACTAGTTCTCCATCTGGTATTCCAACTTCTTTTATTACTCAAGTGGGAAACGACATCCACTTCATTTACTTCATAATCATCCTCACTTCAGCTCCTCTCAATTATGCCTTTTTTGTCTAAGGTTAACTAATACTCTAATTTCTCAGCTTAAAATACCGAGGGTATCTTTGTCTCCTTTAATTCATCCTTTACATCTGAAATTATAAATATTTCTTCAAAATTCTTTTTATTCTTTTATTGCCCCAACTCCAGAGTCAGCTCATATTACTTTATCTCTATAGGAGCAGCCCAATCGGTCCTGTTGGCTCCAGAATCTTCCCTCCCTGTTCATTCTGCCTATAGCTGAAAGGTCATTTGGGGTAGTAATGCTAGCTGTTATTTGCAAGTCAATCCTAAAATCTCAATTGCTTCACACACCCACACACACTCATGTTACACACTAATACAGGTGTTTCGAGTCAAGTAATCTTTATTCAGCAATTCAACATCTTTGTCCCATGGCCCCACCCTTACCTAGGTCCTCAAAGTGCCTCCATTCAGCAGCAGATGGAAAGGACACACCCATCTTTTAACCATTTGACAAAGAAGTGACACATATAACTTTCACCCAAATTTCATTGGTCAAAACCTATTCTCTAGCTTCATATAACCACAGAAAGACTCAGATATAAGTCTAATTGTGTTCCCAGAAAGCGCAGGAAATGACTTTTGGTAAATGCATAGCAATCTCTGATGTATTCATCTTTCTTTTTTTTTTAATTTTTAAACTTTATTTAGAAAATTAATTTTAACAGGGTGACATTGATCAATAAGAGTACATGGGTTTCAGGTGAACATTCCTATAGCATTTGAACTGTTGATTATGTTGTATACCCATCACCCAAAGTCAAATAATTTTCTGTCACCTTATATTTATTCCTCTTTACACGCTTACCCTCATCCCATCTTCTGTCCCCCTCCCCCACATCCTTATCCCCATGGAAATCAACTTCACTTTATCTGTGTCCATGATTCTCAGTTTTATATCCCACCTATGTTCGATATCATACAGTTATTAGCTTTTTCTGATTACTTATTTCACTTAGTATAATGTTCTCAAGGTCCATTCATGTTGTCATAAATAGCAATATGTCATCATTTCTTATGGCTGAATAGTAGTCCATTGTATATACGTACTACATCTTTACCCAATCCTCTATTGCGGGACACTTTGGTTGTTTCCAGGTCTTGGCCACTGTGAATAATGCTGTGATGAACATGGAAGTGCATGTGTCTTTACGTACCAACGTTTTTGAGCTTTTGGGGGTTAATAACCACTAAAGGGATTGCTGGGGCATATGGTAATTCTTTTTTTTTTTTTTAAGAAAACCACCATACTTTCTTCCAAAATAGTTGTACTAATTGGAATTCCCACCAGCAGTAAATGAAGTTTCCTTTTTCTCCACAGCCTCTCCAACACTTGATATTACCTGTCTTGATAATAAGCAATCTAACAGGTATGAGGTGGTATCTCATTGTAGTTTTGATTTGCATTTATTGAATAGCTAGTGATGATGAGTATCTTTTCATATATCTGTTGGCCATTTGTATGTCCTCTTGGGAGAAGTGTCTGGTCAGGTCCTGTCTCCATTTTTTAACTGGATTGTTTGCTTGTTTGTTGCTGAGCTTTGTGAGTTTTTTTTTTTTAATTTATATATTTTGGATATTAACCCCTTATCAGAGCTGTTGTTTGCAAATATCATCTCCCATTTAGTTGGCCATCTATTTGTTTTGATGTCAATTTCTTTTGCTGTGCAGAAGCTTTTTAGTTCGATATAGTCCATTCATTTATTTTTTATTTTTTACTTTAATTCCCTTTCCTTTGGGATCAAATTCATAAATTTTTCTCTATGGCTTAGGTCAATGAGCTTAATACCTATGTTTTCTTCTTTGTAATTTATTGTTTCAGATCTTATATTTAGGTCTATGATCCATATTGAATTAATTTTTGTGCAGGGGGACAAACTATAGTCAAGTTTCATTCTTTTGCATGTGGCTTTCCAATTGTTCCAGCACCGTTTATTGAAGAGGCTTTCTTTTCTTCATTGTGTGTTTTTGACTCCGTTGTCAAAGATTATTTGTCCATATATATGTGATTTTATTTCTGAGTTCTCTATTCTGATCCATTGGTCTGTATGTCTGTTTTTCTGCCAATACTGTGCTGTTTTGATTACTTTATCTCTGTAGTATAATTTGAAGTCAGGTAGTGTGATACCTCTAGCTTCATTCTTTTTTCTCAGGATTGCTTTGGCTATTTGAGATTTTTTATGGTTCCATACAAATCTGGTAATTTTTTGTTTTATTACTTTAAAAAATGACATTGGGATTTTGATGGGAATTACATTAAATTTGTATATTGCTTTGGGCAATATGACAATTTTAACTATGTTGATTCTTCCAATACATGACTATGGAATATTTTTTTTCACTGTGTCTTTTTTAATTTCTTTCAATAATGCTTTATAGTTTTCAGTATATAGGTCCTTCGCATCCTTTGTTAACTTTATTACTAGGTACTTTATTTTTTTGTTGCAGTTGTAAAAGGAATTGTTTTTCTGAGTGCATTTTCTGAGCTTTCATTGTTGGCATATAGAAAAGCAGTAGACTTTTGTATATTGATTTTGTATCCTGCTTGTTTACTATATTGGTTTATTGTTTCTAATAGTTTTTTGTTAGAGTCTTTAGGGTTTTCTATATACAGGATCATGTCATCTGCAAAAACTGATACCTTTACTTCTTCTTGCTCAATATGAATGCTTTTAATTTCTTACTCTTGCTTGACTGCTCTGGCTAAAACTTCCAGAACTATATTGAATAAGAGTGGAGAGAGTGGGCAACCTTGTCTCATTCCTGATTTTAGAGAAAAAGCCTTCATTTTTTCACCATTTAATATGATATTAGCTGATGGTTTGTCATATATGGCCTTTATTATGTTTTAGTACTTTCCTTCTATTCCAAATTTATTGAGTGTTTGAAACATAAAGGGATGTTGTATGTTATCAAATGCTTTTTCTGCATCTATTGATAGGATCATATAGCTTTTCTTCTTTGTTGTTGATGTGATGTATTATTACATTGATCAATTTTCAGACATTGAACCATCCTTTTCCCTAGAATAAGCCCCACTTGATCATAATGTATTATTTTTTTAATGTGTTGTTGTATTTGATTTTCTAGTATTTTGTTTGGGATTTTTGCATCAGTATTTATTAGAGATATTGGTCTGTAGTTTTTTGTGTGTGTATGTTGTCCTTGCCAGGTTTTGGTATGAGGGTTATGATGGCCTCATAAAATGTGTTGGGGAGTATCATTTTTTCTTCTATTTTCTGAAGACTTTGAGAAAAATAGGTGCCAAATCTTCTTGAATGTTTGGTAGAATTCACTAGTATAGCCATCTGGTCCTGGACATTTGTTTTTGGGGAGGTTTTTGATAGTTGTTTCTATTTCCTTTCTACGTATAGGTCTATTTAGGTTTTCCACTTTTTTCATGATTTAGTCTAGGACGATTCTATAGTTATAAGAATTCACCCATTTCCTCTAGGTTGTTGAATTTCATGGCATATAAAGTTTTATAATATTGTACTATTATCTTTTGCATATCTGTGATCTCTAGAGTCATTTCTCCTCTTTTATTTCACATTTTGTTTATTTGAGTCCTTCCTCTTTTTTCCTTAGTGAGTCTAGCCAGTGGTTTGTTGATTTTGTTGATCTTTTCAAAGAACCAACTTTTTTGTTGTATTTTTTATAGTGTTTTTGTTGTTGTTCTCTATTTTATTTAGTTCTGCTCTAATTTTTATATTTTCTTTCTTCTGCTGACTTAGGGTTGCTTTTGTTCTTCTTTTTCTAATTTGTTGAGGTGTGATGTTAGGTTGTTTTCTTGGGATCTCTCTGGCTTCTTAATATAAGGCTGTAATAATATAAACTTTCCTCTTATTACTGTTTTCACTGCATCCCAGAAATTTTCATATGTCATGTTGTCATTGTCATTCATCTGTATATATCTTTTTATCTCTGCTTTTATTTCTTCTTTGACCCAGTCACTTCTTAGAATTATGTTATTTAATTTCCACATTTTTGTGGGTTTCTTTACTTCCTTTTTACAGTTGAATTTTATTTTCAAAATCTTATAATCAGAAAAAATGCTTGGTAAATTTCAAATTTCCTGAACTTGTTGATGTTAGTTTTGTGGCCCAACATAATCTATCCTTGAGAATATTTCATACACATTGGAGAAGAATGTATAATCTGACATTTTGGGATGAAATGTGTTATTAATATCTATTATGTCTATTTGGTCCAGAGTGTTGTTTAAGGCTGCTATTTCTTTATTGGTTTACTTTTTGGATGATCTATCTAAAGCTGTCAATGGTGTGTTAAAATCTCCAACTATGATTGTGTTTTTGTCTGCTTCTATTTTTAGATCAGTTAATTGATGTCTTATATATTTTGGTACTCCCCGGTTCAGTGCATATATATTAATAAGTATTGTGTCTTCTTGATACAATGTCCCCTTTATCGTTATGAAATGTCCATCTCTGTTTCTGGTTACCTTTGTTGTCTAGAAGTCAGCATTGTCAGATATGAGTATGGCTACACCTGCTTTTCTTTGGATATTATTTGCTTGAAGAATCATTTTCCAGTCTTTCACTTTGAATCTACTTTTGCCCTTGCAGCTAAGATGTGTCTCTTGAAGGCAGCACATGGTTGGGTTTTGCTTTTTGATACAATCTGTTACTCTGTGCATCTATATTGGTGAGTTCAGTCCATTTATATTTAGGATAATTATTGACACTTGAGGGTTTCCTATAATTATTTTATGTTTTGTTTCCTGGTAGCTCTGTGTCTTCTTTGGTTCTTCTCTTTTTTGTTTTTTTGTCAGTTGATTTTGTTTGGTGTTATTCCATACTTCTTTCCTCTATTTCTTCTTTTTTAAGCTGTGTGGTTCAGTAGTGGCTTTTTCATGGGTGATTATCATTAGGTTAAGAGAAAAATGTTCATATGTACAAGAGTCCTGTGTCTTATGAGTGCTTCTGCACTCCATCTGCCTTTGCTACTGTAGATCTTTATCCCCTCCCCTTTTGTGTTACTGTTGTCACAGATTATCCTTGTTTTTATTGTGACCTTATTGGAGCTTTCACCTGTAGTTTTAATTCGTTTGTTCTTTTGAGTCTGGTCAAATAACCCGCTGGAGTATTTCCTGCAGTGGGGGTTTTCTGGTTATAAATTCCCTCAGCTTCTGTATGTCTGTGAAAGTTTTTATTTCTCCTTTATATTTGAAAGATAATTTTGATGGATATAGTTTTCTTGGCTGGTAATTCCTCTCTTTCAGTACTTTGAAATTTTGGGTCCATTCTCTTCTGCCTTGTAAAGTTTCTGCTGAGAAGTCTGATGATAACCTAATGGGCTTTCCTTTATATGTTATGTTCTTCTTTCCTCTAGCTGCCTTAATGATTCTTTGTCATTAAGTTTTGACTATTTTATTGTGATGTGCATTGGAGTAGGTCCATTTAGGTTGCAGTAACTCAGTATTCTGTTTGCTTCTTGGATTCGAGGTCTAACTCTTTCCAAAGGTTTGGGAAATCCTCATCAAGTGTTTATTTAAATAGGCTCTCCATTGCCTTCTCTATCTCTTCTTCTTCTCACTTACTCTTCTTATATTGCTCTTTCTGATAGAGTCAGACAATTCTTGTAAACTTCTCTCAGTTTTATTTTTTTAATTTGTGAGTCTCTCTTCTCTTCTTTCTGTAGCATCTCTAGTTGCCTATCTTTGATGTCACTAATTCATTCCTCTATCTGACTTGTTCTATCTGCTAAACTTGCTACCTCAGTATTCAATTCATGTATTGATTTCTTCATCTCTGTTTTTTAAAGTTTTAATCCCTTTTGTAAGATATTTATTTTATTCATTAATTTGTTTTCTGATCTCATTAAGTTGCCTATCAGTGTCTTTTCATATCTTGTTGAGTATTTTCAGAACTTCAATTTTGAATTCTCTATCATTTAGTTCCAAGGTTTCTATGTGATTGAAATTTTTTCTGGAGATTTTTTATTTTCTTTCTGAAATACATATCTGTCTTGTGTAGCCATGGTCATTGATTTCTTCTTCCTTGATGGCATTTGAGAGTGGTATTGTTAAGAAACCTAACAAAAAACACCAAGAAATTGAAAGAATTAAAAAAACAGAATAATAAATATAAAAATTTTTAAATAATGACAAGAAGTAAAACCAAAGGAAAAAAATATCAAGAGCCAACAAAAAAATACCCACAAAAAATAAGAATAAAAACATAAGAATTTAAAAAATGAAATTCAAAAATAAAAAAAAATCGAAAAGAATAAGAAAAAAAGGGGGGGGAAGGGGATAAAAGAAAGAAAAAAAAATTCAATTTTGAGAGGTTTCTTCCAGTAGCTGTCACTGTATTAAACTTTTAGTTCTGTGAAGTTCTGCAGAGATGTTGCCATTACAATGATGTAGACAGACCTCAATCATGTTGGTGGGTAAGGTGCATTGTGAGGGGTTTAAGGCTTCGGCCTATGGCTTCAGTTTACAGCTTCAGCTTTCCAGCATTACAGTTCTAGCAATGATGATCTCAGGCTTCTGGGTGCTCCTTCCTACATCTTAATATACCTAGAGACTGGACGTGGGGTATCTCCATTCTTCAGGGGAGACAGTGGTTCTGGAGAGCTAGCTTAGGTTTTGTCTCTGCCACTCTTGGTACCATGAGGTGAGGGATGAGGGATCTGGGAAACTGGGGGCTGCACTTTAGGTTTCTCTGTCTCTGCCAAGTGCAGGCTGCAAGCAGACCCTGGGAACACTGGCTATGACCCTGTGCTCTGTCTGCTATGGTTTATCTTCACCCCTGCCCCTCTATCTCACCACTCCTCCTGGCAGAAGGAGACTCAGTCACTCCAAGTTTACTTCTCCATACCCCTTAGACAAAATCCAGAGAGCCCAAGCTTCTCTCCTCCCTGTAGTCCAGCAGAGAATAAGAGAATCCTGTCACTCCAGGTTTGTCTCCTTTTCTTTCCAAAGCCCACCACGAATATGTTTTATCTTCCACTCCCCTTTTTAGCCCATCCCACCTTTAGTCCATTCAGTGAGCAGATCTTTCAAGCTTGTCTACAAGCCTAGCTGTGTTTCCTTCGCTGCATTATAGTTATTCAATGTGTTGAAATTTCAAGAGGAGAGGTCAAGAGTATCTCTCATGCCACCATTAATCTGATGTCATCCACGGTCATCTTTCTACAACAGGACTCAGAACTCTGCCAAGGGTCAAAGTCTTCCCTGAAAGAATGAAATCCCAGTCTCCAGCCTAAATTTCAAGACCTTCATAATATGATGCTGCTGTTGTGTTGCTAAAGGATAAGTTGCCTCAGCCATAACTCAGAAATGTCATAAAGAGAGATGCCTTTTCTACCTACTTCAAGGTCTAACCCTGAAGAATGTTAAGTCTTCCAAATTTTTAAGAGATTGTTGAACCAATCAGTGTAACTATGCTACTACTTATCTGGGTCAGTGGCAGTGTAGATGTTTTAATTTAACATCATGGGACACTTGGGGGGAAAAAATCAGCCCTGCTAAATGCTGTTAAGAAAAAACACTAACACCTTGACTATCACCTGTGGCCAATTAACTAGACCCCTTCATGTCCAAACTCACTGTTGTGGCTATCTTGATGCTCTGGAACATCAAATGAAAGCAACTGCAGCCAAATCAACCTTCAGTGATCTCTACTCTGAGTAAGATGACAGATAATCAAGTTATTACAGACATAGTTTTATTCTTTCCATTCAACTAAGTTAATATAGAAATGTTATTGAAGAATTAGCTCCAAATTTTAAAACAAGATGAAGCCTACCCTCACAGACCACATGAATCTGCTCTTCCTTTTATAGAAGAACAAAAGCACAAATCCCGATTACCTGTCACTTAAAAAAAAGAGAGAGTATTCATGTAACTATTGGCCAAAGATGTAAACATTACAGCCTGGATATGCCCCAGACTACAGATGCTTCAAACCGCTAGGGCTCTCTGCATCACAAACCCCTTTCCTTGCAACATCAACTCCAAAATGTAGTCAAAACACTGGAAGTTGAGAGGAGATATTCTGAAGGCAAAGTGACATATGGCACACAGTCACTTAACTGAATAAATGGAATTATGGTTTTTGCAAATTGGAAAGCTGTCACTCATAGTGACACCTGGCCTTTTGCTCATTGGACAGTCCATGCATGTAATATAATAGCTCCTCCAATTGCTGGTAAGAAAAAAATGGATGGTGAAGGCAGCTATTGTCTGAATTCCAAATAGCAGGAAAATTTTAGTATTGGGTTCTGTGGTTTGCAATACCAGTGATGTCACTAGTGAGAAAAACAAATACATTTCTGTTTTCTCCAGCTCTACCAAGGCATTATTTATTATTTTTTGTTGAGGAATAGAGAATAAGAACCAAGGTGATTTTCCTAAGGACACATCCAGAAGAGAATGTCACCCTGAATCTTTAACATGGCAGAGGCTAAGATCGACATATGTATGTGTATATACAGGCCAAATATTTGAAATCAGGCTTGCAAATGAACTGAAATTCACTCATAGTATAATGACTGAATACCTGTTGACTGAAGCTCCTCAAGGTTACAGTAATTGATAAATGAGGCACCAAGCTATCTAGTTCATACAGAATAAACTAATTGCTCATTTGTTCAACCAGTGAATCTTGAATATTATGTTGCTCAGGGGCTGTTTTTACCACTTACCAAAACTTGACATTGTTCTAACACTGGGAAGAGCAGTGATCATAACAGCAAAAATTGCTGCCCAGATGGAGCTTAAATACTCAAGTTGAGGAATCAGATATTAGATAAAACAAATAATAAAACATAGAGCATATCAATGGGTGATCATTGCCTTGTAAAAAAAAAAACAGTGCAATCGAATGTCTTAGTCCAATTTAACTTTATGGAGAAAGATAGGGATAATTATGAGTTACCATTGTAAATGGGTTGGTCAAAGACTTTGAGGCGGGAAGATGCATCCTACCAATATTTGGGAGCAAAGTATTCAAGGGAGAGAGAAAAGCCAGTGTAAATGCTCTGAGAAAGCAGCGAGTTTGATATACTCAAGGAGAAGCAAGGAAGCCACTGAGCCTAGAAAAGGAGTATGCAGTGGAGAAAAGTTAGAAAAGTGAAGGTAAAATTGACCAGATTGTACAGACTTTTATAGGTGTTGTTGTTGTTGTTTGGCTTTGTTCTGAGTGACACTGGTTGTGATCACTCTGAATACTGTGTTGAAAACAGACTCAGGTGGCAGAGGTAGGGCAGTGAGGTTGGTGAGGAGGCAGTTATAAGTATGAAGACCAGAGATGATGGCAGCGTGGACCTGGATGGTAGCAGAGGGGTTAGTGAGAAGTGATAAGATTCTGGAAATAGTTTGAAGGTGAAGTCACTGCATTTTCTGATGGAATAGAATGATATGGTACATGAGGGAAAAGCGTAATTAGAATTATTTCACGTTTTCTGGTGGGTTTTTTGTCATTTGTTTTTCATTTTGTTTTTGTTTTTTTAGTAACTGAAAATAGAGATTATGGATAAAGTATTAGGAGCATACTCAAAGTTTCCATTTTGAGCATGATTATTAGTTTGGTAGGGGTATTTGACATCTAAGTGGAGGTGTTACTAAGCAATTGAATATATGGGTCTAAATTGAATTCCAGTTTGGAGATATAAAGTTAAGATTAGTCAATGTAAAAGTGATGTTATAAAGAGATTTCAAGAACATGAATGCAGATAAAGAAGAGGAGAGTTCCAAGGATAAGGCCTTGGCACACCTCAAAATTAAGATGGGAAGATAAACAGAAACCAGGAAAAATGATAACAGAAGTGGTTAATGTGGTAGGAGTAATATCAAAAGCCAGATTAAAAAAAAATTCAAAAATGAAGGATCTTTGATATGTTGATAGCTTCTAATGACTCTGGCAGTAGGTTGCCACAGACAAATCACTTGGTATCCAGTCTAACATGATGTGTTCTGCCACTCAGGCTAAGGCTGATATTACCAATCAGAAAAGAGGAGTGCTAATAATATCAATAGTAATATAGTACATTATATTCTTATTATATGCAAAGCTTTTTACCAAGCCTTTTACAACTACTGTCTCACTGACTGCTCTCAAAAAATGCTATTAAAGATTATTTTGCCCCTTTTGTAGAAAATTACTCTAAGACTCAGAGAGTCCTTGTGATTTTCCTGAGGTCACATAACTCTTAAGAAGAGGAACTGGGGCACAAAACAGGATAATACCATACACTGTGCTTATAGCTACCATGCCAGAGTGATGCTACCGCACATTACAGTCTTTCTTATTCTGAATTTCCAACGTTAAAGAGCTTCAAAAGGTTTGAGAAAAGACCTTTAGTAAAAGACAAAGAAAAATAGTACTGTATAACAAATGATAAAATTTCTTCAAATATAACCTGAATATAGCTGGTCACCCTCATGGACTTTTGTGGTATTTTACATAGTGCTGCATTCAAAGATAGAGAAAATTCAATTACAGAAATCTTGAAGAACAATATAGGTTTTTAGTCACAATTTCTTAAAGCTAAAGTATGGAGGTGTCAGGAACATGGGATACATAGCATTCAATATAAAATACTTTCGAAATATACTGCTTACAAAAATTAGAGGATATTTCAAGATGAATATAAAGCAATTAAAGAAAGAAGCATTTGACTTTTTTTTTTTTTTTTTTTTGTATTCTTCTGAAGCTGGAAACGGGGAGGCAGTCAGACAGACTCGTGCATGTGCCCGACCGGGATCCACCCGGCACGCCCACCAGGGGGCGATGCTCTGCCCATCCTGGGCATCGCTCTGTCGCGACCAGAGCCAGTCTAGCGCCTGAGGCAGAGGCCATGGAGCCATCCCCAGCGCCCGGGCCATCTTTGCTCCAATGGAGCCTTGGCTGTGGAAGGGGAAGAGAGAGACAGAGAGGAAGGAGAGGGGGAGGGGTGGAGAAGCAGATGGGCGCTTCTCCTGTGTGCCCTGAATCGAACCCGGGACTTCCGCATGCCAGGCCAACGCTCTACCACTGAGCCAACCTGCCAGGGCCAGACTTTTTTTAATTAAAGAAGAATATCAGAAAAGCAAACAACAAGTCAAAGAAAGTTATTCAATTATGCAAATGAGATGCAAAACAAACTTTTATTTCATTAGTGAAAATGCACTATACAAAAGGCTGAAAGTAATACAGTATCTGCACTTTCCCGGGTCCCCTAATTGTTGTGAGCAGTGTGATCTTGACATGTTTCCCTCTCCCCCAAATTTACAGCTAGCATTCTCATAATAACCAACTCTGACACGTCGTCCCCTGAAAGTCTGATAAAGAAAATTGTCTGCCTCATTTGTGAAGCAGGAGAGCATAGGAAAAGCACAGACTGAGCTGCTGACCTCTATCTACTGTGGAATGGTCATTTCTCTGAACCTCGGTTTCTTCACCTACCAAATGTAATAATGATTATATTTTGCTCTGGGGTGATTGGTGTGGATTAAATAAATTGTCATCCATAAGCATTTAGAGCAGTGCCTGACCAATGGCAGGTACAAAACGATTGTTAGCTAGCACGTATTGCTACAGCATCTTTCTCGTTATATCTTGGTAGTGTTTCACAAGGACTGGCGTAATGGAGGTGCTACCCTGGGACTCCTGTCCACAGTATGGAATCTCATACTCAGTTTCCTTCCCTTCCTTGATTCCTTTCAGGCAGTGTGACCCTTCAAAACTCCTCTTAGCAAGTCTGGGAGCACAATTTGTCAGCTTTCTGCAGTGATACCAACCTCCTGTAGAGTCTGTGTTGCTGGTAATATAAGAAAAAGATATTTTTACTTATTTTCCTCGTAGGGCGGTGAGCCATCAGAAGCCCTTGTCACAGCAGAAGTAAAGATGGGATCATCTGTTGTTCCCCAAATTTTGGAGCAGCCTGAGTATGCTGAGGTCTACAAAACCCTAAGGAAAGGGTAGCTAGAGAGCCAGAGAAGCTCTGCTTGTGATCACCATGCCATTCCTGAGATGAACAAAAAGCCACTCTCGAGTCTAGTCATAAGTACCCTGTTCAGGGGTTATGTCTGCTGGCCCCTGCCTAGGGACACCTTATTTGCTAGGGATTAGACTGCATGAAAACTGAAGCATAAGCATTTTCCAGTTTATACCAGCATCTCAAGCCTAAACTTAAATACTTGTTTGTGTTCCTGGAGGTTTGCTAGAGTTGCCTCTTTTTCCTTCAGAAAGAATTGTGATGGCTCCTTGGTTTGGTACTAAAATTCAAAAGATTACCTATAGTTAGTAAATCTGTTTCAAGTTCCAGATTGACCATGCTGCAATTTACTGCCCCCGGTGTTGACCCACAGTTCCAGCTGCTTCATACTGAACACTGAGGTCTAAAATTTAACTCTTGTTGATTCATAGTGTCCGTTTAAAATGTGAATCTCAGCTACTCTTCGTGGCAATTCCTGGTGAGTTTGGCTCTGTGGATGACCTGAATGCCTGTCGATTTGCAATTAGTCAGTGGCATTTCCCTGCTCTGAGGCTATTTGTCTTTGTTTCATTTCAGTGACATTTCTAATGATGTTTAGAGACCTATACTCCAGCATAGATTCCTAGCAGAGCACCTTCTACTAATTTTTCAAGTTTTCTAGAAGCGTTGGCCTCTACCCGTGGCCTCAAAGCCTGCTTAATTCCAGTCCCACAGCTGCAACCAAGTCCCCGGGTGTTTGTTCTCATCCAGTGAGGTCATTGAAGGAACCCAAACATGGCTGTCACTCAGCTCTTCTCCCTTTCCAAGAACAACTACAATTTCCTCAATAAATGGGTGTCCATTGAGTCTATGGTAAAAATCAATTTTCAGCCTCTTTGTTGACAAGGGAATTTTTAAGACTTTTCTGTTGAACCTTAGCCATGAACCTCAAACCAGCCAAAATTATTTTACAGAACACAAACTGATAGCTCCAGATATACTCCCACCAGAGACTGTTTCTTAGCAAGTCAGAAGCAGCAGTCATCTTCCTTCTTAAGAAATTATAAGCATCACACAGACTACCTTAACTTTATCTCACTTGAGAGTTTTATCTTTAGAAGCAATCCTTAGCCAGTTAGAGTCTGGCCAAAAATCAGTGACACAGTGAGTGAGCTGGCTTACACATAATACAAGGAGATTGTTCTTTCCTCTTCCCCCTTTCTCACCTCCAGTTTCTCTCCTGGCAACTCACCACTTCTAGCTGTTGAGTTGTGTGCCCTGGCCGGGAATCGAACCCGGGACTTCGATTTTTACTGTTTTCTTATTAATGCCTCAAGGCCTACTCATCCAGAGACTTTATCTTCTGGAAGAAGACAGACTGAATCCTTTCAGTCAGCTCTTCTTCTCTTGATACTTTTGGATAATCTATCATCTAATAACACACCGTTGAATCTAAGGCCTACCTGACATTGTGTGGATTGATACTGATCAGTTCTTCCTGATTTTGTTCTTATTTTAGAACTATATGGCTTACTCCTAAATCTTTCCCATACCTCTACATTTGTCTTTCTCTACCATAGATATATTTTGTAGACTAATAAATGTGTATTAGAAGAAATTCTTATATGTCGATATTTTGTAGAAGTGTACAATACTACATTATGCAATATTTTTCCATTGAGATAACCATGCGGTTCAAATTTCATAGTACTTATTTCAATATAATTTCAAAACATAGATGGTCATAAGGAAGGTGCACTTTTAACCTAGTTCCAGGGTAAAGATTTGAACACAAAATCCTATCTATAGCCCAGACATAGCTGACTCCCACCTGGACCAGTCTCTGTATTTATAGCATCACAGTCAATGAAATAGCAGCCTAGCCAGAGAAGGCCTAAAATTTTATGCAGATATTGTTTGCAAATTGCCACCAATGGGTTATGTGGATATTTTATACAACATTTCACAGAAATTCTTCCTAAAAATTATAGTTGGACATCTCTCTCTTACCCCAGTTTTTCCTGTCACAGGAGTTGCCTCTCACTATATCTCAATACTCACTCCCTGCCATGTTTCCAATCCACCCTGCTCTGCTCAGTATAGCTTAAACTGCTCGAGTTCCCAACATTAGAATCTCCATGCTATCTGCAGTCTCAATGGAGCAGAGTTTGTCTTCTGCTCAGAATGCTTTCCCTCATAACTAACACGTCTCACAACTTATGTTGAACAAAAATACAAATTCTCCACCTTGTTAACCTTTCAATTTATGAAGTATGCAATCATTCACCCAACTGCTAAAATTATTCTACAAATAGAAATTATTTTCAATCACTTCCTCTGAATGTCTTTTCTTATTTTAAGCTACAAAATCAATTTAAGATGCCTCTAGCTGGGGAAATAATCATAACAAATAGGTGACAACAGGCATACTATCTACTGGAAATATGAATGAGTTCAAAATTTATTTTAGATGAACAGAAAATATTGGAGTATGATAATTCCATCTTGCTTAGATAGTGTGTATCTGTGTGTATGTGTACGCGTGTATGTATTTTACCAATATGGAGCTTCTCTTGCTGTATTGATATCCACATTTGTATTTGTTCACTCACATGTTCAAACTTGGTAATATTTAAGTCTGGTGCTGTATTCCTGACTCTACAGGATTTTATGACCCTGAGGGCCAATTTTCAGAGACCAATGCATCTTGTCAAACTAGGTCTGAGACTAGGGTCTGAGAAGAATACTAAGGGCTTTGATGGGTTATCACTAACACTGAACTATATTGAGAAGTTATAAATCTTCAACTTCCTTCAGGCTTAGATAGGGATTATTGCCAGAAGGATCATCACACCAAACTGTTCTGAACCCTAAAAAGTATGTTAAAAACGACATTGTCCACCAAAAATGTAAACAAGTATAACACACATTCCAGGCATATGAAGTTCAGGCACTAATCATCTCAGATAAATGATAAACAAATGATGAGTTACATGTAAATCAACAATGTTGTCAAAATATTGCCTTTTTAATCCCAGATAAATGATGAAGTTTATAAAAGGAGATTCTTGAGGGTCGTGGAAGATTGTTTAAACATACGTGGAGAGTGCTTTAAGTGCTAATCCATTGCCATTTATGTAAACTTCATTTCTATCATCAGTCTTTGCTGCGTAAAATTGCCTCATCGTTTTATAAATCCATAGACCCAGTTGAAACTAGTCCCTGCTGAAAACAAAATTTGCACTTGAAACTTGAACGTTTTAAACTCCCTTCTACATACACACAGTGACACAATCTTGAAAGCCCCAGCTCCAGACACGACAAAGTTTAGAAGCATTTCATAACTTTTATAGGGTGTCATCCTCTATCCAACTCTAAAAGATCTAATAGTACAGAAATGCACCCTCTAACTCTAAAAGATCTAACAACACATCAAGATCTTTCACAAGATACTTTATAAATGAATCTGGATTCTACTGAAGATGTTGCACATCTGCTTTACTTTACCAGTAAAGAGCACAAACACGTTGATGGTTTCAGACCAAACCCATTTTGCAAGCGAGAAGGAAATACAGAATGTTCAGCTGATTGCTAAGAGGAAATCCATATGTGTTATTTGCTTCCCATTAAAGGACAAGTCCTCTTGCTATTTAATTGATGAAATGTTGTACACAAAACTGACAGTGATTAATACCATTCTAAGATACCATTTTAAGAGCTGTAAGTGTAATGCTCTGGAATATGTTCTTTGACATTTACATTGCTATTTGCTAGGTAAAAATCTAGTTCTTGCCTTAAACATTTATATTGGGGGGGAAATGTTAATAATTTTAAATGGCAATGTCTTCCTTGAAAGCCAATGTTTAAAAAGCCAGGAACAGATCGCTTATCGTCTCTGATTTTCTTATTAAAACCAAATAACCATTGGGCTACAAAATTCATCCAGAAATATTGATCAGGCATCCAGGAGGTAGTTTATGTGATTTCCTCCTGATGAGCCTCCTCCCACAAAGAGGCTAGATGAGTCTAGAATGCCCGACATGCAAGAGCACATCAATAAGTAAATTTTTAGCAGTCTGTTCTATCCACGGTCCTCTCCCCACATACACACATAGAACTCATCTGGAAGTCTGTACGCCAGTAACCCTCAAGACAATGCACAATAGCTCTTGTACTTCCCTATTTTATACAGCGTCAAAAGGAGGGAAGGTTCAAGCCTAGGCTTTCTTTTGTAATCTCCAGCATAGAGAAGGCTATGAATGGCTTGATTTTTCTTCAAAAAATTCACAGTTCATTATACTTAAGCTTTCCACAGTCCTGTGGCCTCTCAGATGCCCTCTCCACCCTATTGCATTACTGCCATCCTGAATCACTTATATCTAACAGAGATAACAGAGTCTCTTTTGCATCTGCCTTAGACATTCTTCCTAATACCACAAGCATTCCAGCACCAGGATTTTATAAAAAATAAGCCATACAAAATAAATCCAACAAACTCTAGTGCCTGAGTGTCTTAATAAGAGAACACTGTCATTTTCTGCTCTGTCCTTCCTGGTCCTTGTAGAGAGATGAAAGCAGTCACCACATATGCAAGTATTTTTAAGAGCCAAACAGGTAAGTGTAATGAGAAAAGAAAGCAAAGTGACATGGGCACAATGTTAAAGATTCTTAATGCTCCCTTTAAAAAGCTAAATTATAGGCCCTGGCAGTGGGTAGAGCGTCAGTCCAGCATGCAGATGTCCTAGGTTCCATCCCTGGTCAGGGCTGAGAAGCAACTAACTGCTCTTTTTTCCTCCCTCTCCCTCTCCTCTCCCTCTTTCTTCTTGCAGCTAGTGGGTCTATTGCTCTGAGCGTTGGTCCTGGGCACTGAGGATAGTTCTATTGATTTCAGCATCGGCCCCAGGTGGACGTTGCTGGGTGAATCTTGGTCAGGGTGCATGTGGGAGTCTGTCTTTCTATCTTCCCTCCTCTCACTTTAAAAAACAAAAAGGGCAAATTGATACCCTGACTGTTTGTCTCAGTGGTAGAGTGTCAGTCCTGTGTGTAGACATCCCATGTTTGATTCTCAGTCAGGGCACACAGGAGAAACAACCATCTGCCTCTCCAATGCTCCCCCTTTCCCCTCTCTTTCTCTCTCTCTCTCTTTTCCCCTTCCGCAGCCATGGCTCAATTGGAGCGAATTGATTCCAGGAGCTGAGGATGGCTGCATGGCCTTTGCTTTAGATGCTAAAATAGCTGGGTTACTGAGCAACAGAGCAACAGCCTCAGATGGGCAGAGTATACCCCGATAGGTGGTATACCCGGCAGGTGATCCTGGTTGGGACTTATGTGGGAGTCTGTCTCTGCCTCCCTTCCTCTCATTAAAATAAAAAAGCACAATTGCAAATGGGATGACTTGCAATTATTTCTTTTTTCTTAAGTGAGAAGTGCAGAGGCAGAGAGACAGACTCCTGTATGCACCCCAACCAGGATCCACCTGGCAAGCCCCCTACCAGGGGATGCTCTGCCCATCTGGGGCTGTTGCTCTGTTGCTCTGCAACACAGCTATTTTAGCACCTTAAGTGATGGCTATGGAGCCATCCTCAGTGCCTGGGGTCAACTCGCTCCAATCGAGCCATGGTTGTGGGAGAGAAAGAGAGAGAGAGAGAGAGAAGGGAAAGGGGGAGGAGTGGAGAAGCAGATGCTGTTGCTTCTCTTGTGTGGCCTGACTGGGAATCTAAGATGGGATGTCTATACACCGAGTCAATGCTCTACCACTGAGCCAACCAGCCAGAGCCAGTGACTGGTGATTAATTCTGGCCTCTGTGACTGACATTTATGGAGCCTGTAGCAAACATGCCCATCTAAAAGGATTAGTGTTTTATTAAGCTCCATCCAATTATTTTGCAGGCCATAATAAAAGCCCATTGTTGCCAGACCTTACAGTTTCCCAACAAGCTGAGAATCAAGAGTCAGATTCTTCCAGTTTTTCAGTGATGACAACTAAGTGCACCAAAAAGACAAAACACACACACACACACACACACACACACACACACACACACACACACAAAGTCATTTGGTGGAATATAAATGTTCAGGCCAAACAAAATCTTATTATATATGGACCAGCCTGGTTCAAAGGCTGAGAGTTTGCACCTGTAGGCTTGACAGTGCTCAGAAAAATATTTTCTGATTTTAGTTCAAGCATAAGATTCATTACTACTTAATCCAAGGTTTTGTTGCTAAGAACACTTCCAAAAAGCTAACTCGAGTTCTGCTATTCCATTTTGCATGGTCTTATCAGGGCCAGAATCTGGAAAACTTAAAGGAAGCTGAATCTTTTGTCACCTATCATTTGTTTTGAACATCAGAGGAGGGAATTCGTGATAATCAATATAAATACCAATAACACTAAGGAACAAAATTTTTGTTGTATCCACAAAAACACTTGTTCTTACCTAATTCAAGTGTGCTGATCTCAAATCTGACATTACTTATTCTCTGTAAGCTACAGGTGTTTTTGCAATTCAAGATTTTAGGTATTCATCTGATTGTAAAATTTTTAACATTTAGTTTAACATAATGAAGTAGAATGTCTTCTTGGGCATCACCTTTGTGAAAATATAATAATTTATATAGTTCAGTAAATACACTAATACACTAAAAGATATGATTGCATCAGAATTTGTCTACAATTTTGAAATAGAACATATTAAAACACTTATTTTAATCATAAAATTTGCGCCGAACTTATTTATTTTCTATTCAGGCAAAAATTTGCATTTGTAGCTCTTGCATTTGTGTACTTGTTGAGGACAATCTCATTTGATGCTCCAGCAGTAGTCTGCTCATCACTAACAGCTCCAAGGTTTTTGGGAAACTTATCAAGGTGACTGTTCAGGAAGTGAATCTTAACACTTATGTTACATCCAATGTTGCGGAAAGCCAACAGCATCCTTTGAGTCAGAAGTTCAAAGTTTTCTGCTTTTTTGTTGCTAAGGAAGTTCTTTGTAACTTCCACAAAAGATTGCCATGCTGTTTTCTCCTCCTTATTTATCTTCCTGGTAAATTCTTCATCACGTATACGGGTTCGAATTTAAGGTCCATTGAATATACCTACTTTTATCTTCTCAAAAGACAAGGCAGGAAAAGCAGAAATAATATGTTGAAAGCATTCACTTTCTCTATTCAAAGCCTGAACAAACTGCTTCATTAAGCCAAGTGTGATGTGAAGTGGGGGAAAAATGATCCAGTCTCAATTAACTACGAGTTCATTCACAATATTTTGCATCCCTACTTCCAGAGCTTCACGTTTCAGCCACTCCTTCTGTGTCCAGTGCTCAGCAGTCCCACAAACACAGAAAGTAATTATACTTTGTGAAACCTTTCTGTTGTCCTACCAGGAAATTTATCATTTTAAGATCCACACAAATGATCCAGTTATGCTTCTCATACTTCAGAAAGTTGAGGACAATTTTTATGTCATTCTTACTAAGTCATTCAATTCGAGTTGGCTGAACTGCTGAGGGGTTAATGACTGCTTGGCATCAGAAGAAGACCCTTCAGATTCTACAGCCATTTTCTCATGCATCTTATCAAAATACACTTGATCACCATGTTCACTTTCTTCATCCTTAGAAGAAATAAACCATTGAAAACTGAATAAAAAGTTTTTGCTCAGCAAGAGAAACTGATATCAAAATAAACAGACAGCCAACTAAATGGGAAATGTTATTTTCAAACAACAGCTCAGATAAGGGCCTAATATCCAAAATTTACAAAGAACTCATAAAACTCAACAACAAACAAACAAACAATCCAATAAAAAAATGGGAAGAGGACATGAACAGACACTTCTCCCAAAAAGAAATACAAATGGCCAACAGATACATGAAAAGATGCTCAGTTTCATTAGTTATTAGAGAAATGCAAATCAAAACTACAATGAGATACCACCTCACCCCTGTTAGATTAGCTATTATCAACAAAACGGGTAATAGCAAATGTTGGAGAGGCTGTGGAGAAAAGGGAACTCTCATCCACTGTTGGTGGGACTGTAAAGTAGTACAACCATTATTGAGGAAAGTATGGTGGTTCCTCAAAAAACTGCAAATAGAACTACCTTATGACCCAGCAATCCCTCTACTGGGTATATACCCCAAAACCTCAGAAACATTGATACGTAAAGACACATGTAGCCCCATGTTCATTGCAGCACTGTTCACAGTGGCCAAGACATGGAAACAACCAAAAAGCCCTTCAATAGAAGACTGGATAAAGAAGATGTGGCACATATACACTATGGAATACTACTCAGCCATAAGAAATGATGACATCAGATCATTTACAGCAAAATGGTGGGATCTTGATAACATTATATGGAGTAAAATAAGTAAATCAGAAAAAAACAAGAACTACATGATTCCATACATTGGTGGAACATAAAAACATGTCTAAGAGACATGGACAAGAGTGTGGAGGTTACCAGAGGTGGGGGGAGGGAGGACACAGGAGGGAGGGAGGGGGAGAGTTAGAGGGAGGGGGAGGGGCACAGAGAAAACTAGATAGAGGGTGATGGAGGACAATCTGACTCTGGGCGAGGGGTATGCAACATAATTTAATGACAAGATAACCTAGTCATGTTTTCTTTGAATATATGTACCCTGAATTATTAATGTCATCCCATTAACATTAATAAAAATTTATTTAAAAAAAGAAAACTGGAACCGGGAGTGTCTCAGAGTGTGGGATAGGTTGTATTGTTGAAGGAATATTAGGATATGTGATCATATGCCATTTTTTCTTGTCAATGCCCTTTGTATGGATCAGACAGAAATAACAGTCACTGCTGTGGTCCTTAGGTTCACACCAAACCATGGAAATACCAAAAGGCATTCCTTTGCGTTTTCCTTTTTTTTCCAGTCACGAAACATTTTCTCACAATTATGACACACAATATGAGGAACACAGTTCTTGTCTTGATTGCCAAGGGGAACTTGAAAATATACAATATATGCACGTGTCAGAAATGATGAAATATTGCGCCTTTGATGTTGAAGTGTGTAACAGCCACATATATAACAAAAGGTGTCAGGACTATTCTTACATGTATGCCTACTCGAAGAAGTCATGATTCAATCTTAAAACAAAATAAGAGGGTGTTTTTATCAGATAATAATTTTTTACATTTAAAAACAACTACAATTATGTAAAAGTGATGTTTGTAAAACATTAATTGCCTTGTGGTTATGTTCAATCCAAGAGTTGTTGTCCTTTAACTCCAATTTAAAAACCAATGCGTGTCATTAACTGTAGCCTAAAGAAATTAAAATTGCATTAAAACTAGAGCATGCACCAAAAAACAGATTTCAGATTTGGAACCAGCGATCCAGAAATATATAGAAACAGTTCTAAAACCACATGCAACAGAAAATGAAAAAAATTTGTCCCCCAGTGTATAATCAATGACAGACCAATTCAACTTCTATCCACTAATCTCTTCAACTATCTAAAAGTTCTTTAAGAAAGAGAATGAGTCATAAGAAAAGATGAAAGATAGTTGGGTTTGCTGATAATAAGTAATCAGAAAAGGGGGGAGGACGCTATAGGGAGGAGGGCAAGGGATTTGTTGAGAGGAATACGGGGGAGGGGGGATACATTCGGGGCAACACTAGAATCTATGTAAACACAATAAATTAAAATCAATAAAAAAAAAGAAATGGCATTGAAGATCCAGTAAGTATATATTTTGAAAATTGGAAAAACAGAAGAATTAGTGTAGGGGCAATAAAAGCAGTGATATGGTGGCAATTTAAGCAATTGAAGAACTGCATAGCATTGATGGAATTCCAATGCTTATATGGGCCACCAACCAACTGAAACCTCCTTCTCCTCCTCTTGATGTCAGGTATACAGGACTGTTTATGATCCACAGCATTTGTGTGTTTCATACCATGTCCTGCTTTTTTGCCCTATGGGTCCCTGATGCTGACACACACCCACACACATTATGAGTACAGGAACTGAGAAATCAGCATTCCAAAAGCCAACAGAAGTCTTTTGTGCCAATTTCAGCTCTATTCTGAAGATGCTGACTGGGGGGAAAAGTAAAATCCTTCATCCAAAAACCCTCTCCTTGCTAATGGGAGGGCCAGCTGTCTTGTGCCAGCCCCTTTACGGTTTGTCTTTGACAGATCAGTATCAAACCAAATAGCTATAGGCCAACCCATTAAGAAGAAAAAAGTGGAGACCAAGAGAGTCATGCCTGCTGCTGAAAACTTAAGCAGGCATGTGGGTAATATGAGTATGACAAGCTGACAGCCCACAGTCTTTTTGAAGTGAAGAGCAAACAAGTTGAGGATTTTTATAATGCAGGCTTTGTCCAGTAATTCAGCCAGAAGCCTTACCAATACAGCTGCTTCCAAAAACTAAAACACATGGAGCTGAAAGCATTGCAACTTAAAGCAAACAAGATTCGCAGCCAGGACCAGCATTCTCAACAGCTGAAGAGTAGACACGCTCTGCCACTAAAAATAAAGCAGTGGCTGGACTTTGAATGTCTCCCAGACAGACCAAAAGTAAATGATGATGGGCAATTATAAACTGTAAAAAGAACAACTAAAAGAGACTGTGATCAATGTTTGAAGTAACAGCTACAGAAAGTTCCGGGAGTGGAATGTGAGGGTCAGAGGACATGTGGGAAGGAGAAACCACTGTTAGGAAAATAATGCATCAAGTAAGAGAATAAAGATACAATAATTATTTCCTTGTTAAATATGTCATGCCTATTACCCTCTCCCCTTACTCTCAGGAAGTATTTTCTACATCTCACAATCTAGCCAAGACAAATAGACTTGCGTAGTATAAGAATATGTGATTCTAGTGTCCACACTCAAAAGAAAGGTTGCCCATCTCCATTTTTTTTATTGTTCCTCGCAAATTTGTTTATCTCTCCAGGTCCTTTTCACCGGAAAGCATCTCCTAATGACATGTCAGCCTTTAACCCGAGGGAATCTGAGCCTTCAATGACACAAGTGACAGAAGAGGCCCTGTAATTTTCATTAAAGAGAAAATGTTCCTGCCCTAACACTAGATCACAAATATTACAAATAAATTAATAAATTCACAAATGTTATGTTATGCTTGACCAAAGCCCAAAGTATTAGAGAAAAACTAGACTGAGAAAGTGCTTGAGTTCCTCCTGCAAATGGGTCAGGGATGTCTCTCACTGAAAGGAGGAACTCTCGTACTCTCAATAGGCAGCCTGAAAAGCTTGGAACATACTGGGCCTCTAGCTAAGTGATGTGCACTACAGGGTAGGTGGATTAGGAGGGCGTGAAAAGCTATTTCAGCCAGAAATGCATTCTTCTGGGGGTGTAATTTGTGTTCATATGTCTATCTATGCAATAGATTCCCTATTACGGTACTTATTATGAATTATAGATAAGCACTCTGTGTGTAATGTTCTGCTCTCCATTTCCTACAAATCAAATTACCTAGGGTTATATTGGATTGTGGACATTTTTAGAAAATCCTTTTATGGTGTTTAAGTTTCCTTCTGCCAAGAGACTCCAATCCTTCCTTTGACCAAATGCCCCTTAAGTGCCTGCCTTGTGAAGGACCAACCATGCACTGCAGAGGACAGTTGGGGCATGGCACAGCTGACCACACCCTGAAATCTCCATCCAGACCCCGCTGAGCTGATAAAGTCATCTTGACTGGGAAACAGCTGAAGCACCATGAAGATGGGCACATGATGGATGTTCAGGAATTACTTGTTGAATGTCCACACTGGTTATTATCCTGAGGAGGCTGCCAACAGAAACAGCCTTTGCTGAGAATGGCTTCTAAACTGGACCCCTAGACAATTACAGCTCTCTTCCTCAAATGCTTCACGGCGGGGGGGGTGGGGGGGGGGCTATCAGGCCATACCTGCTATTGCAGATGGAACAGCAAGATGGACCCACAGATTAAGTGACATTTATATACTGTTCCTATTATGAAGAATTAATCCCCAACTATTTAACTCCTTGATCACCTTTGCAGCCCCTTAGATCATAATAATGGGATATGTGTGTGTGTGAAGGTAAGAAGTCTACCAGTAACCTACAAAGTCTATATCTAAGAAGTGGCAAAGACCAGAGCTACAGAGAGGAAAAACAAAAAGAAAAAATCTCCTGAGCTCAAGCCACCCAGCATTGCCTGCCCTTTCTATAAGAACCTATGCTTTAGACATAAGGTGCCCTCATCAAAAGTCACGTTCCATCCCAGAGGACTATTTCCTTAGTGACAGCTAGTTTTCATGTGGTTAAATCTTGTTATGATATTAATGGCTGGCAAAGTACTGTATAATAATAATAGCTAGCATTTATGGAACACTTACTGTGTGCCAGGGACTGTACTATAGGCTGTACCTGTGTTATTCCATTTAATCTTCTCAACCACGAATGAGGCTGGTAGTACTACCTATCATTCCCATCAGACAGATACAAACAGGGAGACTGAATGCCAGTTTCTTAAATTTGCACTTAACAAGTGGTTTCAAATCCAGGCAGTGTGACTCTAGAACCAGAACACTTAACCACTTAGCAATTCACACTCAATAGTGAAAAAACACACATTATTTGCATCATCCTCTAAATATCATCTTGGGCCAGTAGTTCTTGGATTCTCTCTTTCCCTCATCAGACTAGGAGATTGAGCTATCTCAGTAGTTTTTAAGATTTGATCAAGCTCCCTTTGGACTTCATTGGGGTGGAAGTAGAAAATGAGGGTAGGCAGGCTCTGCTTCTTCATCCAGTCTCAACCCCAAACCCTCTGCTTCTGCCTTTTTATTAGTTAGATTTAGGCACAAAATGTCTTTTTCAGGAAGGTTCTGAATCATTAAATATTTTGAACTCCACTTGTCTGGAACAGAGATCATAAACTGTTGACCCATGTTTCAGATGAGGCCTGCAAATTTCTTTGTGATTGGCTCCAAAGTTTCTTTGTTTTGCTTTGCTCAAACTTGAAGTACATACCAAAATTTAAAATTTAGACTTTTTCCCATAAAATTGACCCTCTCTTGAAAATTTTGTTGTATAAGCAGAGGGGAGGTCTTCCACCCAGAAGCCGTCGTGCGACTGGCCCTCGGGACTGTGTGTGCGTTCTTCACTTCACCGCAGCTCCCACTCAGCCCGCGTCACTCAACGCTCTGCTTACCCGACCCCTGGACACACTGGAGTTACAGTCTCTGGTCTGGAGTACTTCCCACTGAAACCTCTGAGGGAAGGGCTTTGTTTAGGCATATTCAGTATTCCTCAGCACTTCCTACATTTATCCGCCTCAGCGCCGCCTCCATCTCAGCATATATGCACATACACCGACAGGCACACCTATAGGTTCGGTATATAATAAAGGTTCAGTAACTGCTTGTTATGTTGAAGCATGGCCCTCCATACCACTCAGTAATATTTACATTTACCAAAGAGTCATGGAGCCCCCATTTCTTAGCCCAAATGAATGCCTGTCCAATGGTGTATTTCCTCATGTTATGATGTCAGGCAAGCCCAGAAGAAATTTTTGTGTTGAAAGATTCTGTTAGTAAAGCAGTTTGTTTCCTATAAATATAGACTCACTCTAGTTACCTTAACTAGAGATTATTATAAAGATATTCAAGGACAAAAAAAAGTATCATGGAACACTTTTAGAGATGAGAATATTTAGGAATAAGAACAATCCAGCATGGTTCCAGCGGCCACCCGACGTACTGGCCTGTTAGTAGCAGGACTCAGTTGATCATTTGCCGTTATGGTGGTCACTAAGCTCCGTTCATACTGCATCTGTTCCTTACACTGGCACCAATTAACCACTCACCCTCTACTCTCTGTTATTTCTGTTTCTGTTTCTGCTTACTCATAAATTCAGTTTACTTATACCATCAGTTTATTCATCTTTCCTGCTGCCGCAAAGCCTTTTCTTGTGGGTTTTTTTTAGCTTATACTCCCTCCCAAAACCAACTAATTGACTCCCTCCCCAGATGCCCTAGTTCAAATTCCTGAGCTGGAACATCTGACCCAACTAACCACCATTTTGCCTGTTTGGGCAGTTTTTTATGCCAAACCATCTCATAGCACACTGACCAGCCTAGGGATTGGCTAAGGGTGGGACCACCCTGGTCCAGTCAGATAGGTCTGTAAGAAGGGGGCTCTCGGCCACCCAGGGTGGCTCCCCAACCCCTGTGGGTAAGGCACTTTCCCTTAGGAGGAAGCTATTGGTATGGCAGGCACTGTTATGGACCTGTCCAATAGGATCTTTACACTTTAATTCAAATCATACTAATGTCTCCATCTCTGAGGATGGTTTTCCTCTTAAACATAAACCAAAGCAATATTATGTGGCTAAAATATCCCTGTTCATAAGGACCTTTAAACAGAAGCCATCACAGGACCTCCGCGGTTCTTGCGTGCTTTTTGATGACAACTTACTTTAACTCAATAAGGCATAGTCCCTCAAAGCATGGACCTCAATTGTTTGTGAGGCATATGAACTAATTCTTTTACACATTGTTATCCAGGCTTAAGTTCCAGCGAACAATACTAAGCTCCAAAACTCTTTATCAAGTTCATTCCCATGGCTTCAAACACCATACTAAAGAATTTCAGCAGTGTAAGTGCAGCCCAGCTCTTTCTCCTGAACTTCATGTCTATCTAACCTGTGTCCACCTAAATGTCTCAGAGTTATTTTATGTTTCTTCAATATTGTTAAAATTTATTATGTCTAAACTAATTTTACCTGCCTTGTTTCCAATTAGCCTACTCTTCTTTAACTATCCATTTGCTCAAATAATAAATTAGGGCATCACTCTTTATTTTTACCTCTCCCAGGCTCATATCAAATCAATAATTACCACCTCTGATATTACTTTCTATATATCTCAACTATTTCTCTAGTGCTCCACCTTCACTACCTCCACTAAAATAAATTTAATTTTTCAGAGACTAATGCTATCTGTCATCTTTAGTCTTTTGTGTAACAAAGCTATTTCCTCCAACTAGGATACTATCTTTTCATTCATTATCCCCATCTAAACTCAAACTACTTTTGGCTGGCTAATTTCTATTCATTATTCAAGTACTAAATTGGGTCACTTCCTCCTGGAAGCCCTCCCTTATTTACCAATTCTCAAAGCATCCTGTGTACCTCAATGCTCTCATGTATTCCTTCCCAGGTCACATTTGTAATTGCCAGTTTGCTACTCTGTAACCTCCATCTCTGAGACAGGACCATGTCTGCCTTGTTTAAATCTGTATTCCCACTGCCCAGTACAGTAAGTGACACAGAGCAGTTACTAGATAAATATGTTAAAAATGAATAAACGCCCTACTCTATAAGACCTATATGCCTTTAATATATATATTCTTTAAAATTCACACAGAGAATAGGTTGTGATTTTGATAAAGTTTCAAAGACAATTGGAAACAGCCAAAGACGTGCATAATCCCAGACATGAAACAGAATGAATAACATACAAATAAAAAGACGTTAAAATCAAATGAAGATGCAAGTCACACAGAATCATGTAAATCACTAAGATAAGCAGAATACAAATTCTGTAACTAAATGTGTTTCCCAGCCCATGTTTCTAAGGACAGTAGCACACCATACCCCTGAGAATTATAGAATACCATTTTACTTTTTCCACTGTTCATACACTGATTTATACTTCTGAAACTCAGATATTCAGATAACAAATAACCAAGTGTTTGAAGGAAAGTTACAAATTATAGTCATATGTCACAGTCCAAGCAAATAGCAGCTAAATTTCACTATATAAATTGCAGAATTCTCTTATGATTTCAACAAGATGTATTGAAAAGAAAAACAGTAAAAAAGAAATTCATTTTTGCTCAGCTAATATAGTATATGGGTAAAAGGCTCATGTTTAAACTGTTACAGATGAGTGAGTTTTTTCCAGAGATGCAATTTTAACAAAGTATAATACCACTGAGATATTAAAACTGAATTTAATATTTTTAAATTAGGTTAACACCCTCAGAGCAAATCATGCTAATATCATATGTTTTAAATAATGCTTCATTTTAAATAAATTACTTAGCAACAAGAAAAACAATTTCAGAAAAAAAAACAATAGAAAAATAAAGATAGTCAAAAGACTCTTTAGGGATAAAATGACTTTTATTTGACTAAAAACTATAAGCTAACAATAAAGAAGTTCTTATGTGTGTGTACCTTTTATGGGGCTTTTTTTTTATGATACTCTTGCTATGGCTATTGGTACTAATTATTCAGTCAAAATTATCACTTTGAGAGTGAGACAATAATGAACAATGCATATTTTTCAGGTCATACTGTTAGGATTTATTGCTGAGAAAAAATATAATATTCAAGGCAAAAATCTGGTTTGTTTAAAAAGTGACAATTAATTATTGCTAATTCTCAGCCCTGGTCAGTTGGTTCAGGAGTAGAGCCCAGCATATGGAAGTCCAGGATTTCATTCCCTATCAGGGTGCACAGGAGAAGCGACCATCTGCTTCACCCCTTCCCCTCCTTTTCTCTCTCTCTCTCTCTCTCTCTCTCTCTCTCTCTCTCTCTCTTCCCCTCCCATAGCCATGGCTTAAATGGTTCAAACAAATTGGCCCCAGGCACTGAGGACAGCTCCATGGCGTCGCCATGTGCTAAGATAGTTCATAACAGTGGTCCCAAATGGGCAGAGCATCAGTCCCAGATGGGGTTTCTGGATGGTTCCCAGTCGAGGTGCATGTGGGAGTCTATGTCTCTGCCTCTTACTTAATAAAAAAAAAATTATTGTTTATTCTTATTATCCTTTCAATATTTTTTACATAAAAGAAGCCAGAGTGAAATACTGAGGAGGGACTGCCTCAAAGAGACGTGAGAAGCCAAAATCTGCAGCCTGAAGCTTCTACAAAGAAGTGGTTGAATACAACAGTTTTGCCTTCAGCCTCTTAAAGATAATTATTTGTAGGTAGGCAAGACTGAAGACTTCCTTTCATCCCCAGCCCTATCTACAAGGGCAGGGACAGGCTCCTACATGACACGAGACCCCAAACATTCCATTTTTCACCCCTTGTAAGAACAAATAATCCAGTAACTCCTACTTAAATGCCACATGTGTTCTGATCAATCAAAAATGTGAGTGTTGTCATTTGCATATTGTGTTGCCCTGATCTCAAGTTCAAAAATAATAAAATGCATTTTTCTACATCCTAGCGTAGAAACTAAATTTTTCCAGGAGATATAAATAAACTTGTTCTGACAAGACCATTTTGGGATTATTAGTTGACATCTTTTGGCTGTTTTTAGAAATAGGTGAGCATCCATTTGTAGCAATCTTTATAACACTATCTCTGTTTGCATTGTTACTATGCTTATAAGTGCTTTTGGAATCCATGCTAGTCTTCAAAAAAAGATCAAAGATCCTTTTTTAACTTTGTTTTTCCTGTCCAGAAAGCAAAATTCCAAAAGTATCATATTTTTATAGAATATATGAGGGACATAAAAAAAATTCAAGTACAAGTCCTTGTGAGATGTATTTATGATCAGTGGAATTAGACTTCTTCCTAGTGTCCCAGTGACTCTCAAAACAGATGTGTGATATCTAAGTCTGTCAGGTGCCTCTTTAAAGCTTTACATGGTTGGCTTGTCCTTGTACAGCTCAGTTATTTAAAAAATATTTTGAAGGCTAGCCATGAGAATTACAAATCATTTTTCAAAGATATGTACAGCTCTGCAAATTGCAATGAATGTGCAGGTGCAGTCTTATTCTGCGTAACCCAGACATGAAAGAGGTATCAAGGACACCGATGCTTATTGCTGTATCGATGAAATCTTCATGAATTCAAAAATTGTGGCAATAGTCTCTTTTGTGGAACTAGATCTATGAAGTTGTCAAGCAGATGGGATCTGATTTCCTTCTAAATGAAGAGGCCTTATAAAATAGTGTAAGACCTCCAACAGCACTGAGCAGCAAGCGCAGAAAATAGAGATTGCAATGGGCCTCAATCCGTTGATGACCTGCTGGAGTTTAGAGGGGTGAACTGGGGCAGAAACAGCACTGGCTACTTTCTTATACATTGGCTCACTGAAGGACCGTAGCCACCTAATAGTGTCTTATTCTGTTCTCTAATTTAAAGTTGAAGAAGCTTAAATATAAAAAGGTTAAGTGACTTGCTAAAGATTATCAAGCTAACAAATGTCATAGCAGATTCTTACTCAAAAAATATCTAAAAAGGAAAGGGCACTTGCCCCTAATGCACTCGCGCGTGCACACACACACACACACACACACACACACACACACACACACCATTTCTAAAATCAGCGCATTATCACAACTCAAAAGCTGATTATTAGCCCAATCCCATCCATACTGTTCAGGGTATGTGCTGTTCTCTTCTGATACTGCCATTCTTTCTTTTCTGTTCAAAGTTTTTTTAATATGCTGATGTGAACGTGATTTTCTTCTTAACTGTTCCCTAAAGCTGACCCTGGCCATGGACAGTAGGCATATATGAGTTTTTCATTCTCTTTAACCGCCTGTTCCATCAGCTTTCCCTTTCCCTTACAAGTGCCACTGTCCATACTTCTGCACCATGCTGATGCAGCTGAGCACTGTTAATAAAAATCCAGGAACTCAGCAGACTTGGTCTCATAAATTCTATATTGTCACACTGTCCTGCTTACAGCAAAGCAACCTAACTACTACTCCCTGACCACAGATGGCTCTCAGATCAATATCTTGGGTCTTGACCCCTCATCCTCTTTTTAATGACATATTTTGTGCTGTCTAAAAAGTAATTCTCCTTGGTGACCTGCCAAGATCCTCTTCTTCAAACCATTGCCCCATTTCAAGTTGTCTACTCTCTGGGCACACAGCCATATAAATATGGGGTGTCCTCTTCCGTCTCTCTTCAGCCTCTTCTCAATCACCTGTCTGCAAGTTCTGGCACCAGTTTTTTACCAATTCTTCCTTTCTAATTTGAGGTCCATGTGTTCACATCTCTTTGTTGTCAACGCTAAACCACAACTACCAGCATTAATACTGGAAGCCTACAAACAAATTATATTTTCAGACTCTCCACACAGACGCAACTGTTATTTCCTCATACCTAACAACTTCCACACACTTGTAGGACCCTTCATTGTCTGGACCCCTCTTACTTCTCCAGCCTCAACTCGTGCCACTTGCTCTTACATGTACTAACTTTTTTCTTCCTTCCATATACCCTAACTTCAGTCCTCTTTCTTCCTCAGGGCCTTTGAATGTAATATTTCTCACTTCACACTAACCAATACCTGGTCAGCAGCTTCCTCTAGTCTTCATTCAGTTTCCTTTATTGCATTCTCCACTTCTCTCTTATTGCCCTTACCATGATCTGTAAGTATTTATTTCTGAGTAAACGAATATACTCCCAATTGTTTCTTTGAGTAAAGGAATGAACATTTGCAAAAGAACCAGAGAAGAAAAAAATGGCAACCTCTTTGTGACACCAGAATGAACATAGCATAACTGAGGTCAAGAGAATAAGAGGTAGCATGGCCCTAAATGGGGATGAAGAAGTGGGTGAGGCCACAGTGTGAAGCAACCTGATAAATCCATGGTAAGAAGTTTAAATTAACCTTTTAATAATGGAAACACCATAAAGAATTTCACACAGAGTAGTAGTATAATCAGAATTGCGTTTGTAGATCACTCTAAGTAAAAGGTAAAATAGGAACTAGAGGGCATAAAGTGATTACATAAAGACAAACTTGGAGGTTCTTGTAAGTGGCTTGGACTATCAACATGGCTGTGAGGGTGGAGGCGGATAGATAGATGACAGAAGTTTCCTGCAGTAAAATTGACAGGCTTTACCCACTAATTGGAACTAGGAGTGAGGGTGTAGGAGTGTCAAGAATGAGTCACAAGTTTCTTCCTTAAGTGGATGGATGGATGGTAATGCCCTTCACCGAGAGAGGGAGCATGGAAGAGGAGCAAAAGGGAGAATATTGATGAGTTTTGTTTTCAATAAACTGCATTTAGGAATTCTTTGAAGAAGCCAAATAAACTTATTGGCAGGCAATTAGATCTACTGGGTTATATACACAAATTTGGGGATATTCAATATGTAAAAAATGTTCAAAGTCTTGATATGGCTTAGAGATATAGAAAGGGTGTAAAATGAGAAGAGATTGCCCAGGACATTCTATTGCCTGTGTTGCCCAAAAACAATCTTTCTGCCAAGACTTACGCCTTCAAAACATTTAAAACCTTATTCAAAACACATTTTCCATGATGCCTTCCAGAACCATATTGCCTTTATCCTATCATTCTAATAACACTCATTACTCTTAAAAAAAAGTTATCATTAGCTACACATTTATGTTTATGGGACTCTCCTCAGGCCAATATTTTGTTGCATGCTCCCAGAGGGCAATCTTCTTGTTTCTTCTTTCATTAAATATTTATACTATTCATTTGATATTCTTGACAAGCCAATTCTATACCTGCCAACAATAATTATATACTTGGGTTTTTATAAATTTTGAGTTTTCTATTGTCACAGAGCAATGTTATTAATTTATCTCAATATTTTTGTTTTTTCCAAGGTATGTACATAGCTAAAGAAGACATAATCATATGATTTAGTCAAAATAGAAGGTTGGAATTATAGCTAGCCAACACATTGACCAAAGAAGAACATTAAGGCAAAAATGCTATCAGAACATAAAACCAGCCAACGTTTTCCAGCCAGTACCATTTCCAACTCCATTCCATTGATAGGAGCAGGTGCTTTGAATTATCATTTATAGCCCTGTTTGTGATCCTACACAATTTAGTCTACACAGAGAGTTCCCCATTTATTTACGCTTCCCTGAGAATTGGCAGCTGTCAAAAAGCAATACTGACAAAGTAATGTTGAACACCCATATTAGCTACAGGATGTCCTCTAGTCTAGAGCACATCAATAAAGCAGTACCCACTGGTGGTTTGAAAAGAATAAGAGCTCTGGGGCTGCTGATGGCAGCCCACTGGGACAGTCTTCCACTAAAGCTATTATGTTCTAGTTCATTGTATTAGACTTCCCCTTAGCTGGGTGGTTGGAGATAGCAAACGGAAGAATAAGCATCTTTAAAAGTTTTTGATCAGATTTCCACACCCTCCAACATCATATCAATTAATGATCTTTTCTTTTTGAATGGCACATAGCAGGCTTTAAGAAGATATTTTTTGAATGATTTAAAGAATAAAATTAATATGAATTTAGTACATAAATATGTGCTAAGAAATACACTGTGTGTTTGGGTTTCTTTCTTTTTTTTATTTTTAAAGGGACAGAGAGAGAGTCAGAGAGAGGGATAGATAGGGACAGACAGACAGTAATGGAGAGAGATGAGAAGCATCCATCATCAGTTTTTCACTGCAACACTTTACTTGTTCATTGATTGCTTTCTCATATGTGCCTTGACTGTGGGCCTTCAGCAGACTGAATAACCCCTTTCTCGAGCCAGTGATCTTGAGTCCAAGCTGGTGAGCTTTTTCTCAAGCCGGATGAGCCCACGCTCAAGCTGGCGACCTCGGGGTCTTGATCCTGCATCCTTCCGCATCCCAGTCCAACACTCTATCCACTGCACCACTGCCTGGTTAGGCTTTTTTTGTTTGTTTTTAAACATCAGGATAATATTTCATCAGTATGCTAAAGATGAAGAAACTGAAATTCAAAAAGTTGGTTAACCTATTCAACTCTCAGAGTTAGTAAGTAACAAAGTGAGAATTTGAACAAAAACCAAAATTTTTCTTTTAAGCAAGATTTTTCATATTGGAAAAGTGAGATTATTGGTCTATTAGAATAATAAACTGATTAGGGAAACTTGAATGGCTGGAAGGATGAAAGGATCTTACACTCTCGTCTCTGAGCTATTTAACCAGTGCAGCAGAGATCATGTGAGGGTTTTGGCAGCCCACATTACATAAGGGGCACACTCTCTAAGCTCCTTCCCCTGTATAGAAACAGACAACATTCTACACAAATATGGGTGAAGCTAACAAGTAAATAGATAATAGCTAATGAACAAAACTGTACAGTCAGCCCAGATCACTGAATCATATTTCCATTTTCCATCTGTTTCAAGTGAGTCATATGATATAGTGTATGTGCACAGTAAGCAATTATATACCCTAGGCTGATTTTTATTCAAGAGGAATCTCTTCAAAATATCTTCTTCCCTTACCAAAAGTTCTACTATTAGTGCTTCATGCCCGGATACATTTTCAAAACAAAATTTTTCCTTAGAGGAATTATTACATTGAATTTCTATCTAATTCAAATGAATGGGTTTTTCAAGTCACTTCACATGACTCATAGAAGGGACATAACAGCATCTACCACATGGATTATGGCATCTTGGTCAAGAATACAGAAGAGTTAGACAGGTCCATATCCAACTGCCACTCTTTACAGCTTACTAGTGCTATGGATTTTGTAGGTTGGTTTATTTCTCTTAGTCTCCCTTTTCTCATTTATTTTGTTAGCAATAATACTAACCTTATATTCTTGTAAGTATTAAATAGTAAAAATTATTGTTTCATTATAACTTATTGCTAAATCTATTTAAACTTCCCCTTATGCACAATGAAAAGTAGAACCCAATTCATGATAATTGATGCAGTTATTCTAGGGAAGAAAAATCTATAATAGTAGGAATAACTGATATAAAAAGATAGAGAGAGAGCCTGACCAGGTGGTGGCCCAGTGGATAGAGTGTCGAACTGGGAAGCAGAGGACCTAGGTTTGAAACCCTGAGATTGTCAGCTTGAGCATGGGATCACTAGCTTGGGAATGGGATCATAGTCATGACCCATTGTCACTGGCTTGATCCCAAAGGTCTCTGGGTTAAGCCTTAAAGTTATTGGCTTGAAGCTCAAAGTCACTGGCTTGAGCAAGGGGTTACTGGCTCAACTGGAGCTCCCATCCCCTGGTCAAGGCACATATGAGAAAAAAATCAATGAACAACTAAGGTGCCACAACATAGAATTGATGCTTCTCATCTCTCTCCCTTCCTGTCTGTCCCTCTCTCTGTCTCTCTTGCTAAAAAAAGAGAAAAAATGCAAACCTGTTTTTATCTCAGCAAATAAAGGGTAGTTTTGTGTGTGTGTTTGTTAATAATGAATATTACAATACAGTGGTCTATATACTAAACTAGTAATATTAGGATTTTACACATAATTTTTTAAATGATATGAACATATTTATACTAAAAGATTGCTGAAAAATTCAAAATGTTAGTCTTTCAGAATGTAGAAACTTTTTTTTTTTTTTTACAGAGGCAGAGATAGACAGGAACAGACAGACAGGAATGAAGAGAGATGAGAAGCATCAATCATCAGTTTCTTGCTGCGAGCCTCGACCGCGGGCCTTCAGCAGACTGAGCAACCCCCTGCTGGAGCCAGCGACCTTGGGTCCAAGCTGGTGAGCTCTTTGCTCAAGCCAGATGAGCCCGCGCTCAAGCTGGCGACCTCGGGGTCTCGAACCTGGGTCCTTCCTCATCCCAGTCCGACGCTCTATCCACTGCGCCACCACCTGGTCAGGCAGAATGTAGAAACTTTTAATATCTTTAGTACCAGACTCTTCACCACTGTATTTGTTTCTTAGGAATTTTGTAATAAATTATCACAAACTAATTTATTATTATTATTATTATTATTATTATTATTATTATTATTAACTGAGAAGCAGGGAGGCAGACAGACAGACAGGTTCCTACATGTGACCTGTCCGAGATCCACCCAGCAAGCCCACTTCTGGGCAATGCTCTGCCCATCTGGGGCTGTTGCTCTGTTACTTGGCAATCTAGCTATTTTAGCACTTGAGGTGGAGGCCAGGGAGGCATACTCAGCGCCTGGGTCAACTTTCTGAAACCATTTGAGCCATGGCTGTGGGAGGAAAAGAGAGAGAGAGATGGGAGTGGGGTAGAGAAACAGATCGTCGCTTCTCCTGTGTGTCCTGATCAGGAAACAAATACGGAACTTCCACACACCGGCCAACGTTCTACTGCTGAGCCAACTGGCCAGGACTAAACTAAATTATTTAAAACAAAGAAATTGTTTTCCTCAGTTCTTGAGACCAGAAGTCTACAATCCAGATATTGGCAGGGCTCACTCTCCTGGAGGCTCTAGAGAGAGTCCCTCAACTTCTGGTGACTGTCAGCATTTCTTGTGGCTGCATCACTCCAATCTCTGCCTCCCTTTTACCTGGTCTTCTCAGCTGTGTGTCTGTCTTCTCCTCTTCAGTCTCTAGAAGAATACTTATCATTGGATGTAGGAATAAACTGGGATGATCTAATCTTGAGAGTCTTCATTACATCTTCAAAGGCTCTTTTTCCAAATAAAGTCACATTCACAGGTTCTGGGAATTAGGACATGGACATAAATATTTAGGAGCCATCATTCAACCCACTGTACCAATCACAAATTATATTATAATCCTGTCATTTTAATAATAATAATAAGTTATAAAGTATAGTAGCTCTTACCTATTAAGTAAGTCCATATGTATTATTTTACCTGTTTAATACTAGTCAAGTGTTCTCTTCATGTAAACAGTGTTTTAGGTAATGGGTGTACCTTAAGAAACCAAGCAGCCACCATCCATGCTGCCTTCATGGAAGTTATAGATCCATCTGAGAGACATTCAGTAAACAACTGAATATATAATTAGACACAACATATTGCAGCCAATCATATGGGGAAAAAACACAATATTATACAAAGGCTAGCTCTAGGTAGAGTATTCAAGAAAGGCTACACTTAATAAAAACTTGACATAAGACTAGAATTCAAAGGATCTAGTCACACAAAGAATTAGGTATCGAAGGACCTCACAGAAGAAGCAGCATATCAAAGGGTTTGATGCACTAAAGAGTGAGACAGTTTCCAGGAACTAAAACAGACAGCATTGATTTGTATGGAACTGTAAAAAAAAAAAATAGCCAAAGCAATCCTGAGGAAAAAGAATAAAGCTGGAGGTATCATACTACCTGACTTCAAATTATACTATAGAGCTTCGGCAATCAAAACAGCATGGTATTGGCAGAAAAATAGGCACACAGACAAATGGAACAGAATTGAGAGCCCTAAAATAAAAACACATATATATGGACAAATCATCTTCAAAAAAGGATTCAAAACACACAATGAAGAAAAGAAAGCTTCTTTAATAAATGGTGCTGAGAAAATTGGAAAACCATATACAAAAGAATGAAACTTGACTACAGTTTGTCTCTCTGCACAAAAATTAATTCAAAATGGATCACAGACCTAAATATAAGATCTGAAACTATAAATTACATAGAAGAAAACATAGGTACTAAGCTCATGGACCTTGGCTATTGATAACAATTTATGAATTTGACCCCAAAGGCAAGGGAAGTAAAGGCAAAAATAAATAAATGGGACTATATCAAACTAAAAACCTTCTGCACAGCAAAAGAAACTGACAACAAAACAAATAGGCAGCCTACTAAATGGGAGATGATATTTGCAAACAACAGCTCTGAAAAGAGATTAATATTAAAAATATATAAAGAACTCACAAAGCTCAGCAACAAACAAGCAAACAATCCAGTTAAAAAATGGGGAGAGGACGTGAACAGACACTTCTCACAAGAGGACATTCTAATGGCCAACAGATATATGAAAAGATACTCATCTTCACTAGCTAGTCCAGAAATGCAAATCAAAACTACAATGAGATACCACCTCACACCTGTTAGATTGCTTATTATTAAGATAGGTAATAACAAGTGTTGGAGAGGATGTGGAGAAAAAGGAACCCTCATTCACTGCTAGTGGGAATGCAAATTAGTACAACCATTATGGAAGAAAGTATAGTCGTTCCTGAAAAAATTAAGAATAGAATTACCATATGACCCAGCAATCCCTCTACTGGGTATCTACTCCCAAAACTCAAAACATTGGTACATAAAGACACATGCACCCCAATGTTCATCGAAGCATTATTCACAGTGGCCAAGACATGAAACAACCAAAATGTCCCTCAATAAAAGATTAGATAAAGAAGATGTGGTATATATATGCAATGAATACTACTCAGCCATAAGAATTGATGACCTAGTGACATTTATGACAACACGGATGGACCTTGAGAACATTATATTGAGTTAAATAATTAAATCAGAAAAAGCTAAGTACTGTATGATGTCAACACATAGGTAGGATATTAAACTAAGACTTTTGGACATAGATAAAAGTGAAGTGGTTACCAGGGGGAAGGAAATGTGGGGAAGAGGGAGAGGATGTGGGGTAATGAGAGTGGGGAGGGGGTGGGGCTAATATAAGGTGACAAATATAAGGCAACAGAAAATAATTTGACTTTGGGTGATGGGTACACAACATAATCAACAGTTCAAATGCTATAGAAATGTTCCCCTGAAACCTATGTACTCTAACTGATTAATGTCACCTTGTTAAAGTTAATTTTCTAAATAAAGTTTATAAAATAAAATTAAAAAACCCAGCCTTGGTGGAGAGTGAATGAATGAGTATAGAGGAAAGGCAAGAGATGTGTTCAGAGAGGTGTATAGGACCAGAGTGTGTATAAACTTGTAGGTAATTGGAAGAAATTAATCTTTATTTTTAAAGAAAGAAGAAACTATTCAAGACTTTTTAAGTATTATAGAAACTTGGAATTTTAAAGATGACTCTGCTTGCCAGGTTTAGAATGGACTGAACAGGGAGAGTGGAAACAGTGCTGCAGTCCAGACTGGAGGCTGTGGGCTTGGGCAAGGCTGGTCACATGGATGAAAGAAGGAGGTAGATTGGAGACTGGAGTGACATTTAAAAAGTGAAATACACAGAACTTGGTGAAATATTTGATAGGAAGAAGACTGTATCAATTCCAGATATCTGGCTTATACAACTGGTTAAATACTGGAAGTGACAAGGGAAGCTGCAAAAGGCATAGATTTGGGAGTGAGGAGTCATTTAATTAGCAATCAGTACACACATACATTCAGTGTGATGCTTAATTTTCTGTCATGGCTAAGCCATGGTGCCCAGATATATGGTCAATACCAGTTTAGATGAGATTAACACTTAGTAGATTTCAAACAAAGATTACCCTTGATAATGTAAATTATATCATCTAATCAGCTGAAGGCTTTAAGAGAAGAGACTGTGATCTCTGAAAAAGAGGGAATTCTGCCTCCACAGCCTTAGGACTTGACCCACAACATCAGTTCTTTCCCAATTTGCCAGCCTGTCTAGTTGCCCTTCCAATAATGGACTAGCCAGATGCTACAACCACGTGAACCAATTTCTTAAATATGTAGATAGATAAATAGATAGATAGGTAGATAGACAGATAGACAGAATAGATTCTGTTTCTCTGGAAAACTCCAAAAGTATATTTAATAATGATATAATTTTATAAAATAAAATATGTTTGCATATGCTCATGTAGATAATACTTGTAGAATTTATACAGCTACTAGGATTTTGAAAGCTTTATAACTGTATACCTGTGAGACATCCAAATTGAGATGTCAATTAGGTAACTGGTTATGCAAGTTAGGAACTCAGAAGACAGTTCTGAGCTGGGGCTCGATAGTCGTGATTTGTCAGTGTATAAATAAATTTTAAAGCCATAGGAATGAATGAGACAGTGAGAAATAGGCATTACAACCCTCAACTTACAGATGTGTTAATTATTACCATTATTACTGAGAAATTAATTATTTTGTCTGAAATCACACAGGTAAAGTTCAAATCTGGCAAGGACTGACTCTAAAACTCTTAATTCTTGTGATATTATTTTCTATTTTGTAGATTATTTTATAATGAGTTTTAAAATGCTTTAACTTTGTAAATAAAAGACAACAAATAAGTAAAACAGCAAAGCCTTTTAAGAAACTAATTTTTTTAACACATACAAATAGCCTAAGTTATTTTAATGCCATTTGACACAATAATTTAAAATCTACTCTAAGGAAAAGAGAGGAAGATAAAGACACTTTGCATAGGAATGGTCATTACCAGATTACTAATATTCTTGGAAACCTGTTAGTAACCTAAATATGCAAAAGTATGTGAATAGTTAAATAATTGTATATTCACCTAATATTCATTAGTCATTAAAATACCAAGTTTAGAAATGTCTTATTTGAAAATGCTTTATATATAATATTAACTGAAAATATACACATATACCTAGTAATAATATATATGTTTTAAAAAATATATTTGTACATGTGCATATAAAGAGAATTTATAAAATATATAGCAAATATTAAGAGTGCTTACTTCTGTGTTATCCTTGCTAGGAGTGTGAGTAATTTTTATATTCTTCTTGATTTTTAAGTACTTCCCAGATTTTCCTACAATGAATGCGTATTACTTTGTACTCAGAAAAATAAGATCTTTTGTTTTATTTTTTAAAAACACTGAATTTCAAAATCTAAGAGCAAAAACTGTAACAGCTTCTACTATTCTTTAATAAACTAAGCCATTTAATATATTAGCTCCAGCTATAGCATGGATTTATATTTTTATTAAAAATTTTAATGAGTTTAAATATACTTACTGATTTTCTAGAGAGTTTTAAGAATTAATGTTTATATTGAGTTTTGGTATCACTGGATCAAAGGTGCTACATAAATGCAGTGTATTATTATTAAGTGTTATTAAAGTAAATTGAAGGCAAAGCGTGTAATAAAAATTTTCCTGTGGCAAGAATCTAAAGTACATATATGGTTCTATAGTGCTTAGATCACATATAACTGTGAAAGGACCAATATTAACATGAAAATATTTTTGCTGTGGTCTGGAGTCAGCAATGAATATGTTCTATGTAGCATTCCATTTTTAATTACATATCGTATTTCATAGTAGATATTGAAATTATATTCCACAAAATTTTATATCACTTAATAGGTACTATTGGATAAATGAAAATATTTTTTTTTATTTCATAGAACTCACACAGCTAAAGTTTTATTTATAAAAGTAATATTGATGGCAATGGAAATTTTAAATCTCAAAAACCACCATCAAACTGTGATAGGCTGGTAGACATGAGCAGAGCAAGGACTAACCAGCAGGCACAGAAGGTCACCAGGGCAGAAACCCCCAGGTGTCCAGCAATTGGGAAAACAAGGTCCTTGCCTCCAAGGTAAGGTCACATGGGTTAGACCCCTTCAGAGGGAGAATGAACAAGGGGGCCAGAGAACAGCCCTTAAGCATTAAACCCCCAGGACAGTGAGCTTCTGACCTCATCAAATACATCTAGTCCTGAATTGTGCTTCAGCTCCAGTCCCAGAAAAGCAGCAGAACCAGACAGCAATGCCATGGCTGACCTCAGGACCAGATAGCTGCATTGACTAATGACTCCTGCCCTAGTGTTGACCAATCAATAGAAGCCACAATCCTAAAAGAACACAGTTGGAAAGTTGATAAATATTCTACTGATATTCTCCCCTGGTACTTCCCCTAAAGTCTCCACCCTTAAAACCCCTAATGATATTGTCCCTCCTAGAAGTACATCTATGCTTTCCCCTTCCTCCTCTCCCACTGCTACCCCCCACACACATTTTCTCTCTCTTTCTCCTAAGCTCTGAAAGACCCCATAAGACTTGCAACCAAGGCAGCAGTGGGCAATGCCTTGAATCTGTCTCCACAGCTTCCTTTTCTTTGCCCATTCAGTCCCTTCTGAGTGTATTCCTACACATCCAATAAATTCTTCCATTACTTGATGCCCTTTGTCTCTTGATTAAACTATTTTCTTCAAGAAGACAAGAATCAGTGTCTACAATCATATTTTCAGTCAGTTTCTAATTATTTACATTAGAAGTGAGTAATAGAGACCATCTGTCAATGAGATTCTCAGATCTTCTGACCTACAATAACCAAAAGATCAGTGAGATGCAACCAAAGAGAAAAAGGAGGGTGTCCACAGAAACTATATCTATCTATATCTATCTAAATAATAGAGACGATCAGGAAGGAATCAGGAAAAGATAGCCTCATTAACTTTTTTTTTGATAGAGACAGAGAGAGAGTCAGAAAGAGGCACAGATAGGGACAGACAGACAGGAAGGAGAGAGATGAGAAGCATCAATTCTTCATTGCAGAACCTTAGTTGTTCATTGATTGCCTTCTCATATGTGCCTTGATCAGGGAGTTCCAGCTGAGCCAGTGACCCCTTGCTCAAGCCAACAACCTTGGGCTCAAGACAGCAACCTTTGGGCTCAAGCCAAAGACCTTTGGCTTAAGCCAGCGACCATGGGGTCATGTCTATGATCCCATGCTCAAGCCAGTGACCACGCTGTCAAGCTGGTGAGCCCATGCTCAAGCTGGTAACCTTAGGGTTTCGAACCTGTGTCTCTGCATCCCAGTCTGACTCTCTATCCACTGCACGACCGCCTGGTCAAGCAGCCTCATTAATTTCTGATGTGGGATATTCAATAACAACTTCAGGGTAGCAGGAAAACTGGAAAATTTAGGAAGGACTTTTAGAAACCTAATCTAGGGATCCCCTTTAATGTGCTATGAAGGATGGAAGTTTACAATGGAATTCATTTTTAATTGTATTTTTGGGCTGGACATTCTTTTTTAAATATTTAGTTCTTTGGAAATTGTGCTCCCTGGGACTCCAAGATTCATTTGTATTAAACAGGAATGTAACTAACTAAAAAACAGATGACTTATACATGTAATTACTCTTCTCTAGTCAAACATATATATTAAAGCTCCTTTTCCTTTTAGTATACAAGCCAAAGAAAAAGGCCCTGGCTGGTTGGCTCAGTGGTAGAGCGTCGGCCTGGCATATGGGGGATCTGGGTTTGATTCCCAGCCAGGGCACATAGGAGAGGCGCCCATTTGCTTCTCCACTCTCCCCCCCTCCTTCCTCTCTGTCTCTCTCTTCCCCTCCCGCAGCCAAGGCTCCATTGGAGCAGGGATGGCCCGGGCGCTGGGGATGGCTCCTTGGCCTCTGCCCCAGGCACTAGGGTGGCTCTGGTCGCGGCAGAGCGACACCCCGGAGGGGCAGAGCATCGCCCCCTGGTGGGCAGAGCGTCACCCCTGGTGGGCGTGCTGGGTGGATCCCGGTCAGGAGCATGCGGGAGTCTGTCTGTCTCTCTCCGTTTCCAGCTTCAGAAAAATACAAAAAAAAAAAAAAAAACAAGCCAAAGAAAAATAGTTCCATGTTTTAAGAGCCTAATTCTAGTGTTGGTTTACAAAACCATATTTGCCAAATTGAATTATTAAAGTTAGTCCACCTAGGAAAATATGGGTGAGGTTAGGCAGCCATTTTTTACATCATGTGAACTATATCCTCTAAGACAGTGGTCCCCAACCCTCAGGCCACAGACCGGTAGAGGTCCGTGGGCCATTTGGTACTGGTCCACAGAGAAAGAATAAATAACTTACATTATTTCCGTTTTATTTATATTTAAGTCTGAATGATGTTTTATTTTTAAAAAATGACCAGATTCCCTCTGTTACATCTGTCTAAGACTCACTCTCGATGCTTGTCTCGGTCACGTGATACATTTATCCGTCCCACCCTAAAGGCCGGTCCATGAAAATATTTTCTGACATTAAACCACTCCGTGGCCCAAAAAAGGTTGGAGACCACTGCTCTAAGATATAAAATCCTTCGATAATGCATATTTTCTTTTATGTTTTTCAGTTGCCTAAACTGATGTTAATATTTTTTTAAATTAATAAAACAATATAAATTATATATAAGCCAAAAGACAATTTCAAGCAGCAGCAAATTAAATGTCTTAAGACATAATGGGGTTAAGGGAGGAGTTCTAAACATTAGTGTGTATTAGACTCATCTGGATAGTGTATTTCCAATGTAGATTCCAGGATTTAGTACAGCTGTGAAGATTCTGAACCAGAAGTTCTGACACGGAACTCAGTCATCCAGCCAAGTGTTTCATCAGAAGGTTGGAAAATCACAATTTGAGAAGCACTGAGTTGAGGTTTAATTTTGAATAATTGGAGACTTTGGGGTACACAAAGCTATATATGATATTTTCAGCAAATTTTACATACATAATATCCTAAAAGAATCTTAATTGCAAGCCAGTTCTAAATTCACATACCCAATTTCAGAACCACATAAAATTTCCATGCAAATTTTGGTCAGCTCTTTCTTAAACTTGGCTGGGCATTTCAAAATTTGGAAACCAATGTCCATGTGAACTGTTTTTATAGCACGTTTATTATAGTCAATTATTGGCATAGTGATGAATAATAAAATTGAGGTTATGAAAAATGTCATTATTTATATTATAAAAGTTGAAATTCCTTTACTTCTGCCTTTTCAACCTTTTCACACTGGTTTTGTCCATATGCAAAAAGCAAAAGAAAAATTTTTATAATTATTCTGTAAATCTGAGTAATGGACCCTTGAATCTGAGGAAAAAAACCTCAGAGTTTCCTTGACAACATCTTTTTCTTCTAAATTGTCCAGGTAATTTCCTTGACTCTCCAATTTACATAACCTAAATACAAATAGCCATTATATTTATCAATGACTGGGCCTATGTGTTTCAGAAAAATAATATCAAAATCATAAAGTTCTGTCAGAAATTTTTTTGCATATGAATCAAAGTAGCTCAGTTGGAATTCAAAAATTCAGATCTCAAAGCACTTACTAAGAACTTTTATTTTAAAAAGATGCATGTTACCATTTTCTTAATGGGTTCACACTGTTGGTCATATTTCAATTGGAAACCATTAACACCAAGCTTTGAACACCTGCCATAGTATTCATTGCTCTATCTCAGAGCTACAAATAGTTCTGACAGGTAGTGGGAGCTCAATATATATTTGTAAGTGCATATGCTATATTGGTAAATTTTTATGGATAAAGGTCAAAGACTGTATACTGTTTGGGAGGGTCAAGTAGATTCATTCTTAACTGTGCAAGGAGATGCCTATCAGTGGTTTGTGAACAAAGGATGGCAAATCATGTCAAGATGTTTGTAATGTTTGCAGTTACAAAAGAACTTCAGAGTATGGTTTACTCATCTTTTTGTTTTCATTGCATGGATAATCAGGAACCGACTGATAGTGATTTCAAGTCTTGGTCAAAAGCATCACAGTAAACTCTCAGCAGTAAATCAGTTAAACTTATGATGCATTAGTCTGTTTTTGGATAACTTACAGAGAATATGTGAGTTCTATGTTCTGTTAACTTAGTTCACACATAACCTCTGTAAGATTTTAGAACATTTCTCTCTCTTTCTTCTAAGGTCAGACGTTGCATAAAGCCATGGAAGCCAAACACATCATTACCTTCTAATATGCTCCTTAAGGAATATGTGAGTCAGACCATGGATGAGTTTAGAAAGAGATAAGGTGAGTTCCATATGTTGTGAATCAGTCAGAACTAATTCAGAATTTCTCTTGAGCATGGAATCAACAGGGAAGACTTTGGCAAGTGATAAAACAGAATAGGAAGCAGAGGACTTTTCCAAATCAGATATTCCAAATGTGTTTTTACCATTTGAATGGAAATGGTGTAAACTCCCAACACATCAAATACCTGGATTAAATAGAGTACAGAAATACCGAGCAAAACAAAATATAAACATTTTGGAATTTACCATTCTTGCCTTATCCTTGTCAATGTTCCCCTGTTAGCATAAACAATTTTAACTTTCAAAAATGACTTGTGCCCCAGAATTTAATTGTAAAATAATTGAATATATTATGAAATGTTTAAAAATTGGGCTATGCTTGAAATTTCCTTGTATTTCTCTGCATTTAGATAAACTGAATATGTATTGGAAAGAACATTGTTGTATTCAAGGAATTCTTTTATGTTTATTAGTAATCATGTTAATTTGGTAAGATAACTAAATTTACTTTTAACCACAGAATTGATCAAATTGTCACATTTGAATTTCCTGTGAAATTTGATATCAACAAAAATTTTATTTTTCTCTTTAAAAAATAATTTTAGAAACTCCATTAAAATGGTCATCTTAAGTTATTCCTTGATAATTCTGTGCCACAATCCAAACATACAAAAAAAGAGATAAAATAGAATAAAAGAAAGATAAAATATTACAGCTAAACTCAAAATAAGGCAATCATCTCCATGGACTAGAAGCACAAAGAGGTCAGTGGGGCAGAAGAAGCTGTTGTAGGTTCTGTGTCTAGAAACAAGCAGAGGTAGACGTGAATCCAGTGCCTGCGGAAAAATTGTACTAAAGAATGTGGGGGCTGAAACCTGTCTCTCTGCTTGAAAACAGGGCCAATATATGTTTCTATGCCCATGAAAGGAAGTTGGAAAAAACTGAAATTAAGTATTTTCTGAGGTTATAGCTTATATAAAATGTCACGCCTATTGTGATCCGAATGTGTCCTCCTTCCATATTCACATGCTGAAGTCCTAGCCCACAGTACTTCAGAATGTGTTGTGTGTCTTTGGGGGTTTTTTTTTTGGTTTTTGTTTTTTTTTTACAGGGACAGAGAGAGTCAGAGAGAGGGATAGATAGGGACAGACAGACAGGAACAGAGAGAGATGAGAAGCATCAATCATCAGTTTTTTGATACGACACCTTAGTTGTTTATTGATTGTTTTCTCATATGTGTCTTGACCGTGGGCCTTCAGCAGACCGAGTAACCCCTTGCTCAAGCCCGGTGACCTTGGGTCCAAGCTGGTGAGCTTTTTGCTCAAGCCAGATGAGCCCACGCTCAAGCTGGCGACCTCGGAGTCTTGAACCTGGGTCCTTTCGCATCCCAGTCCGACACTCTATCCACTGTGCCATCGCCTGGTCAGGCCCTCAGAATGTGTTTAGAGCTAGGGTGTTTACAAAAGTAATTAAGGCTAAATGAGATCATGGACTAGATCCTAATCCAAAGTGACTGTTGTATTTATAAGAAGAGATAAGAATATACACACATGCACTCAAACATTCACAGTAGGAAGCCATGTGAAGACAGCCAGGTAGAAGCCAAGAGGAGAAGCCTTCAGAACCAATCCAGCTGACACTCATTGATCTTGCACTTCTAGCGTACAAAACTGTAAGGAAACTGTTTGTCTCACATCGTCTTTCTTCATGTACACCTGTGTCCCCAGAAGTCTTTTTATAAGGACATTAATCCTATTGGCTTAGGGTCCACCCATATGATCTCATTTTACCTTAATTACCTCTTCAAAGGCCCTTTCTACAATCACAATCACATTCTGAGATACTGGGCTTTAAGCCTTCAAAATATGAATTTGGGAATATCCAGTCCAGCCTATAACAACAGATTTATCTTCAAATATCAGAACTATCCAATACCAGGTCCCTGTGTGACAATGGAACTTTCTTGAAGTGACAGCAGTAAAGAGGTACTAGAGAAGGCTCACAAAAGTGGGGAGGAGACTGTCCAAAATTCAACAGCCGTAGAGCCCTTACCCCTTAAGTACATCAAAGCCTCTTTGGGGGAGCCCTAACTCACAACCTTGATTAAGCTTCACCTTAGAAAAAATTGGGAAGAGAGTTACTAGGAAACATGAATTTTCTATTAATACAAACAAATGAAATCTCAGAATGAACACCCAAAAAACCATGACTTTTATCCCAAGATGAGAAAGTGAAGCATGCCAATCACCATCTCAGAGTGTGAATGCAACTTTTATTACAAAAGAAGAAAAAATTGAGAGGTCGAGAAGCTGAGAGGATAACTAAGAAGAACAGGGTGTAGAAGTTGCGGCCCCAGGACAGGCAGTCCCCGGGTTACAAACATGATAGGTTCTGTAGGTTTGTTCTTAAGCTGAATTTGTATATAAGGTGGAATAGGTCCATTTACCTACTAAATGCAACTGAGACAGATGTTTTTCTTAGCATACTGTTTACTTTTACCTTTCTGTGCATATAAATACTTAAATATTTTCAAATACAACCTTAAACAACGTTGGATGACGCAGAAGATGACGGACTTGTTAGGACTGGAGTTAGAGAGCCAGGGTTTGATTCTGCTGCTGGAGTCAGTTTACTGAAGGAGGCATCAAGGGAGGTTTGTACAGAGCTTTTCTTTCCCTCTCTGTAAACGGCCTTGTAGCATCTCAGGCCTTCAGTAACTACAGTAAACTTTGATGAACATCTCTGTATCAGGATCTTGCTCCCCTAACTTTGGCATTTCTGCTTCAATCAGACAAAAAGCATCAGCTAACTCTTTTGTAGTAACCATTTTTGGTTCTGAAGTTTCTGGGTCCCTGTTTCTTCCCTAACGCTATCATCTGCTGCTCTAGTTCCATAAGGTCTTCACTGGTTAGCTCTTTGCCATGGGAGTCGAGCATCTCTATGATACCATTTTCACTGATGTCCAAGTGCAGTTGATTACCAATAGCCCTTATGGTGCTCCGTTCATAAGTACAAGTTGTATCTATGTCAGATGTTTGTAACTCAGGGACTTACTGTACTTCCTGAGCACTGCTTAGCAGATTTTTGCTGCAGATTCTGCTGTGTTTAGGGGTAATTTGTCATGAGAGCAATGTTAAAAGCAAATATTTGTTTTATTGCAATTTCTCTATCATATTTTTAAAATTCCATGGAACTTTAAGAATTTAAAAAGTAATATAAGCAAAAGATGCCTGGAAAAGTTTTATATGTAGCCTTAATTCTTGGATAAATTTAACCATAAGGAAACCATTGCCCACAGAGCTGCTTCCCTAATAACTAATAAATATCTTTAGGTCAATAAAGAAGAGGCTCTAACATTTACTTATTTGTTTATTCAGGAAGTGGTAATGAATATACAACAGCAAATAAGAGTAATGAGTTCCTCATTCTTACAGTATTTCTATTTATGCCAAATAAGAATAATCTAAGGAGGGCTTAACAGAAGACTGTTTACAAAATCATGGGCAGACAGTGAAGGGAATCTAGAAGCAACAATGCAGTACTCTGGGTCCAGGAATATACAGCTGTTGCCATCATAAATCTGACGGGGTAGGTATAGGGGAAGATACTGGGGCAGGGAGAGAAGACCTCTGGCCAGGCATCCCATGGCGATAGCCCACCTATGCGAATCCAGAGCACAGAGGAGCTCATTCCCTTTCACACAATGCCACGTTGGATCCGCCTCAATTAATAACCTTTCCAAATATTTGATGTTTTATAGTAATGGCAAAGAACTTCACTGTCAAAGAACTTGGACACTCATAAATGAGATCAACACTTACAAATTTCAAAGGATTTGCTTCAGACACTCCCAAAGGGTCTCTTATGAAAGGCTGAGAATTCTTTCTGGCAAGGATTGGTGATAATAACAGCTTAGTCAGGGGTGGCGCCCACAGCCGGTGCCTGGGTAAGAAAACTTCAAAAACCTAGATTACAAATTGAAATTTAGTCTCTCACTAGAAAAGAAAGGCTTTTGACATTATCGAGGCCAGTAAAATGAACCAATATAAATTTTAAGGCATCTAAAGAAAACATGCCGGCATCAACATCTCCTCACCACCCCTTTCTTCTTATTTCCCCAACATTATCTGCCCATGTTTCAAGACAGTCACTGAACAGTTTTAGAGGATACATTCATTCCCTTTGTATTTTTTATGTCCTGAATGCCCTTTAATCTATGAAACTCAAAGTATTTTATAAACATTAATTTTTCCAATACGTGAGGTTAAAACATAATTATCCCTTTCCTTCCAATTGTTTAAATATAAGAAACACAAAACCGGTAAGAAACCACACCCCTGGTCTCAGAGCAAGTCTATGGCAGAATGGGATTCAGTTTGCCTACCTGCTGGCCATCGCCATAGTTCTTATACCTCTGGAAAGAGTATGTCAGTCTTTTATTTTTCATTACCCTCCCCTGATAACTGAGGAGCCTCTAAGGAAACTAATGATTGTGGAGCACATGGCATGTGTCAGGCATGGAGCTTTAAATCAGTGATTCACAAACAGCACTGCACATTCAGAGCACCTGGGTAGCTTTAGCATATCCTGGTGCTTATGCTGCACCCCATACCAATTAAATCAGGAACTGTGGGGGTGGGACCCAGATAGCAGAATCTTGTTAAACTTTCCACATGATTCCAATGCATAGACAAATTTGAGAACCAGTGCTTTAAATCCTTACCATTTAAGTGCGGTAGGCAGGCCAGTAGCATCAACATCCTCTGGGAGCCTTTTGGACATGCAGAGTTTCATGTGCCACCCCAACCCCAGTGACAGTGTTCGCTTTAATAAGCAAGCTCCCAAGTGGTTAATATGCACATTGCAGGGGATTCTTTTCTTTCTTTTTTTTATTTTTTATAATTTTAATTCATTGTGTTAACATGAATTCAAGTGTCACACTCAAAATAACTCCCTCAACCCCCACCCCATTGTCCCCCATTGCCCCCGCTCCCCCCTTCTCTTTGGGATTTGCTGTCCTGTTATCTGTATCTATGTGTTATGTATTGATAATTTTACTAATCTCTTCACCTTCTCTGATCTCATCCCATCATCCCCCTTCCCTCTGACTGCTGTCCCTCTGGTCCCTGTGACCGCAACTCTGCCTCTATTTTGTTCCTCAGTTCACTTTGTTCATTAGATTCCGCATATAAGTGACATCATATGATATTTGTCTTTCTCTGTCTGGCTTACTTCACTTAGCATAATAGTTTCCAAGTTCATCCATGCCATCACAAAAGGTAAGATTTCCTTCTTTTTCACAGCTGCATAATATTACACTGTGTATATGGACCACAGCTTTTTAATCCACTCATCCACTGACAGACACTTGGGCCGTTTCCAGATCTTGGCTACTGTAAACAATGTTGCAATAAACATGGGGGTGCATATCTTCTTTTGAATCAGTGATTTGGTATTCTTAGGATATATTCCTAAAAGTGTGATAGCTGGGTCAAAAGGCAGTTCCATTTTTAATTTTTTGAGGAAACTCCATACTGTTTTCCACAGTAGCTGCACCAGTCTGCATTCCCACCAGTGGTGCAGGAGGGTTCTCTTTTCTCCACACCCTCACCAGCTCTTACTGTGTGTTGATTTGTTAATGAACACCATTCTGACAGGTGTGAGGTGGTATCTCATTGTGGTTTTAATTTGCATTTCTCTGATGATTAATGATGTTCAACATTTTTTCATTTGCCTATTGGCCATCTGTTTGTCCTCTTTGGAGAAGTGACTACTCAATTCTTTTACCCATTTTTAATTGGATTGTTTACCTTCCTGATGTTGAGTTTTAGGGGTTCTTTATAAATTTTGGTTATTAACTCCTATTAGATGTATTGGCAAATATGTTCTCCCATTCTGTGGGTTGTCTTTTTATTTTGTTTATGGTGTCTTTTGCTGTGCAAAAGCTTTTTAGTTCGATATGGTCCCATTTGGTTATTTTGTTCTTTATTTCACTTGCCCATGGAGATAAATCAGCAAAAATATTGCTACAAGAAATATCAGGGAGTTTATTGCCTATGTTTTCTTCCAAGATGCTTATATTTTCAAAACTTACACTTAAGTCTTTTGTCCATTTTGATTTGATTTTTGTGAATGGTGTAAGTTGGTGGTCTAGTTTCATTTTTTTTGCTTGTACCTGTCCACTTTTCCCAAAACCATTTATTAAAAAGATTGTCTTTACTTCACTGTATGCTCTTTCCTCCTTTGTCAAATATCAACTGACCATACAGGCTGAGTTTTATTTCTGGATTCTCTGTTCTGTTCCATTGATCTGTATGCCTGTTCTTATGCCACTACCAAGCTGTTTTGATTACTGTGGCCTTGTGGTATAACTTGATATCAAGAAGTGTGATACCCCCCACTTTATTCTTCCTTTTCAAGATTGCTAAGGCTATTTATGTTCTTTTTTGGTTCCATATAATTTTTTGGAATATTTGTTCTATAACTTTGAAGTATGCCATTGGCATTTTAATAGGAATTGCATTGAATTGATAGATTGCTTTGAGTAATATAAACATTTTAATGATGTTTATTCTTCCTATCTATGAACACGGTATATGCTTCCACTTGTTTGTATCTTCCTTGATTTCTTTTTTCAATCAATGTCTTATAATTTTCTGAGTACAAATCTTTTACCTACTTGGTTAAATTTACTCCTAGGTACTTTATTTTTTGTTGTTGTTGCAATTATGAAGGGGATTGTTTCCTTAATTTTTCTTTCTGACAGTTTATTGTTGGTGTATAAAAATGCCACTGATTTCTGAATATTAATTTTATATCCTGCCACCTTGATGAATTCATTTATCAAGTCTGGTAGTTTTTTGACTGAGACTTTAGGTTTTTCAATGTACAGTATCATGTCATCAGCAAATAATGATAGTTTTACTTCTTCTTTTTCAATTTGGATGCCTATTATTTCTTTTTCTTGTCTGATTGCCGTGGCTAGGACTTCCAGAACTATGCTGAATAAGAGTGGTGAAAGAGGGCACCCTGTCCTGTTCCTGATCTCAAGGGAATTGCTTTCAATTTTTTCCATTGAGTATGATGTTGGTTGTCAGTTTGTCATATATGACCCTTATTATGTTTTGGTATGGTCCCTGTATTCCCACTTTGCTGAGAGTTTTAATCATAAATGGGTGCTGGATTTTATCAAATGCTTTTTCTGCATCTATTGATATAATCATGTGAATTTTCTTCCTTTTGTTTATGTAATGAATCACATTGATTGATTTGCAAATAGTGTATCAGCCTTGCCTCCCCGGAAAAAAATCCCACTTGATCATGATGTATGACTTTTTTAATGTATTGCAGGATCCAGTTTGCTAATATTTTGTTGAAAATTTTAGCATCTATGTTCATCAGGCATATAGGTCTATAGTTTTCTTTCTTTGTAGTGTCTTTATCTAGCTTTGGAATGAGGATAATGCTTGCCTCATAAAAGGAGTTTGGAAGTCTTCCCTTCTCTTGAATTTTTTGAAATAGCTTGAGAAGGATAGTTCTTTGAATATTTGATAAAATTCACCTGTGAAGGCTTCTGGTCCAGGACTTTTTTTGTTGGGAGTTTTTGGATGACTGTTTAAATTTCATTTGTTTTAATCAGTCTGTTTAGGTTTTCTGATTCTTCCTGATTGAGTCTTGAAAGATTGTATGTTTCTAGGAATTTATCCATTTCACCTAGGTTGTCAAATTTTTTGGCATATAAATCATAGTATTTTCTTACAATTCTTTATATTTCTGTGGTGTCAGTTGTTACTTCTCTTTTTTTGTTTCTAATTTTATTTATTTGAGTACTCTCTCATCTTTTCTTGATGAGTCTGGTTAAAGGTTTGTAAATCTTTTTTACCTTTACAAAGAACCAGCTCTAGGTTTCATTGATCTTTTGTATCTTTATTTTTAGCCTTTATGTCATTTATTTTCACTCTGATCTTTATTATTTCCTTCCTTCTACTTCCTCTGGGCTTTATTTGTTGTTCTTTTCTAGTTCTTTTCAATGCAGGGTTAAGTTGTTTATTTGAGCTTTTTCTTGCTTCTTAAGTAATGCAAATAATACTATGAACTTTCCTCTCAGGACTGCTTTTGCTGTGTTCCATAAATTTTGAATTGTTATATATTCATTTTCATTTGTTTCAAGGAAGTTTTTTATTTCTTCCTTGATCTCATTGTTAACTTATTTGTTATTTAATAACATGCTATTTAGCCTCCAAGTGTGTGAAAGTTTTTCAGTTTTTCTATTGTAATTGATTTCTAGTTTCATGCCATTGTGATCAGAGAAGATGCTTGATATGATTACAATCTTCTTAAATTGTTTTGTGTCCTAGCATGTGGTCTATCCTAGATAATGTGCCATGAGCACTTGAAAAAAATGTATATTGTGCTGCTTTATGGTGAAAAGTTCTGAAGACATCAATTAAACCAGTTAATCTAGTGTGTCATTTAAGGCTGCTGTTTCTTTGTTAATTTTCTGTCTGGAGGATCTATCCATTGATGTTAGTGAGGTATTAAAATCTCCTACTATTATATTATTGCTGTCGATCTCACCCTTTATGTCCTTTAGAATCTGTTTTCTATATTTAGGTGTTCCTATATTAGGCACATAAATATTTACAATGGTTATATCCTCCTGTTGGATTTCTCCCTTTATCATTATGTAGGAACCTTCTTTATCCCTTACTATAGCTTTTGTTTTAAAGTCTATTTTGTCAGATATAAGTATTGCTACCCCAGCTTCTTTTTCATTTCCATTTGTGTGAAATATATTTTTCCATCCTTTTACCTTCAGTTTATGTGTATCTTTTGTTCCAAGATTGGTCTCTTGTAGACACCATATGTACAGGTCCTGTTTTCTTATCCATGCAACTACCCTATGTCTTTTGATTGGAGCATTTAATTTGTTTAAATTTAAGGTTATTATTGACATGTACTTATTTATTGCCATTTTATTTTTTAAATTTACAATTCTCTTTTTCTAAATTTTTTTTTTCACTTTGCTCTTTTTTACAGCAGTCACCTTAACATTTCTTGGAATACTGGTTTGGTTGTAATGAATTCTTTGAGAGGGTTTTTTGTGCGGTATTTTTTTTTTTTTGTCTTTGAAGCTTTTTATTTCTCTTTTGATTTTCAATGATAGCCTTGCTGGATAAAGAAGGCTTGGTTGTAGGTTCTTGTTCTGCATTACTTTGAATATTTCTTGCCAATCCCTTTTGGCCTCAAGTGTTTCTGTTGAGAGATCAGATGTCATTCTTATGGGGGCTCCTCTGTAGGTAATTAACTGCTTTTAGTACTCTTTCTTTATCTCTTACCTTTGGTACTTTAATTTTAATGTGTCTTGGTGTAGGCTTCCTTGGGCTTCTCTTTAATGGGACTCTCTGTGCTTCTTGAACTTGTGTGACTTTTTCCTTCATCAGTTTAGAAAAGTTTTCAGCTATGATTCCTTCAGACAGGTTCTCTATCCCTTGTTCATTCTCTTCTCCTTCAGGAACCCCTATGATGCTGATGTTGTTTCTCTTCATGTTGTCACAGAGCTCTCTTAAAGTTTCCTCAGTCTTTTAGTGCCTCTTTTCGTTTTGCTACTCTGCTTCTATACTTTCTTTTATCTTGTCCTCTAAATCATGGATTTGATCCTCTGCTTTACCAGCCTGCTATTGATTCCTACTAGTGCAGTCTTCATTTCTGATATTGTATTTGTCATTTCTGACTGGTTCTTTTTAATAATTTTAATGTCCTTTTTGATGCTTGCTGTCTCTGTATTTAGGGGCTCATTATATCTATCCATTGTTGCTCTAAGATCCTTGAGCATCCTAAAAATCATTATTTTAAACTCTGCATCTGGTAGTGTAGTTACTTCCATCTCATTTAGTTCTTTTTCTGGGGATTTCTCTTGTTGATTAATTTGGGTTGTATTTCTCTGTCTGCCCATTTGTCTGTGCATTAGGTAGTGCTGTCTGACTTTGAAATTTTTGTGGTGTTTTTATGAAGAAGATGGGCTCAGTGGTATTGACCTCCAAGCCACCTATTTTCCTTGTTCTAAGAATGCTACTTGAGTGTACTTATTTCTCTCTTATTGTATGTGAGTATTGAATGTAGTTGGTTCTTTCATGGATATTGTTGTCACTTCAGGCTGGCTGGCTCTAAGGGCCAACATTGATCATGTGTATTACATACTGTGCAATGTCTGTCCTGTTGGGCATATTTATTCTCCACAGTGTCTGGTACCTGCTAGACTCCTCCTTTGGGCGTGCTGCTTGTGTAGCTAACTCAGTCTAGAGTTGGTGCTATCTGCCACCCACTACCAGTTGTGTTGCCTCTAGATCTTCTTGGGTTGACATCAGTTGTTTTTTGTAACCTTTGGTGGGCTATCTGTCTGCAGCTACTGCACTTTTGCTGTTTGTGTCTTCATTTCCTGTGTTAGGTAGTGTGTGTGGGGGGGGGGACAATCTGTGTATTAGAATCAGCTTCCTCCTGCTGATAGATGACAGCAGCTCCATAAAAGCTCCAAACTCTGTAAGATTTGTCTCTACTTTTCAGCTGCTCCTTCTCCCCTTGTAGCTGCCTGGTCTTCCCACATAGTCTTCTGTATTAAGACTGTAGTGTGCGCTCAGACTGGCATCATCCAACCAACTAATAGCTTGTTTTAAATACTTTGTGTGCTGTAAGTTAACATGACTAAGCAATTTGGGTTGGTTATAAATTCACAATGCTCATTCATTCATTAAACACTTTTTGAATTTCTACATACATACCAGAAACTTTATTAGGTACCAAAGTTTCAGGGAAAAATACATAGAACTATTTAACATGAATTTTTGCAGATCCAGACTCAAATATCCAGAACAAGGGAAAATTCCCAGAAAATGGTAGTCAGTAGCCTCATACATCAGTGTTGACTTTCCAAACGTTCCTTCCTTCATGGTCACACAAACACTTTCTAGGGTAAAGCCAACAGCCAGCTGAAGAGACATAGGGCATTGTCCTGAACTAAGGAGCTTCTATCTTCATGGAGTTTGAGACCTCTCCCTGTAGCATGTGAAAGTATTCTACTTCATTTACCTAGAAACTCCAGGGTTTTTTTTTCTTAACTGCTTTAAATAATCAAATAAGCAAATGTGATCAGTGACACTATGCCTATTTTATAAATGAAGAAACATGGTCAGAAAGGTCAAGTACAACAGGTCCTTGAATAATATTGTTTCATTCAACATCATTTTGTTATAAGGTTGATGATAAGATAAAATTGATTTTCAGCTGAGGCTACTGTCAATGTAGAGTTTGCACCTTCTGCCCATGTGTGTATGGTTTTTCTCCAGATACTCCATTTTCTCTCATAGCCCAAAGATGTGCAAGTGAGGTTCATTGGTGTGTCTAAATTGTCAGGGGGTCTGAGTGAATGTGGGTGTCAGTATAAGTGGCCCTGCAATGAAAGGGTGTCCTGTCCAGAGCGGGTCTCACTTTGTACCCTGAGCTTTTGGAATAGGCTTTAGCCACACACAACCCTGACCTGGAATGAGCAGGTTGGAAAATAATTATCTTACTGGTTCTTATTAATCTTTCTTAAATGTATATATAGCTCACATTTATTTCAGTGTTTAATATTAGAAGCATTTTATTTATTTATTTATTTATTTATTTATTTATTTATTTATTTAGAAGTTTGGTGATGTTTTTGTGACCAGAAATACTCTGTAGGAATGAAATCCTACTTATATCAACTAGCCTGTGGTAAATTAGTTTTGTTATAAGTTGTTAAGCTTAAAATTGCAGTTTCCAAGAATCTATCAATGAAATGAAGTGAGGACTTATTCTAACAATGCAGAGATCTGAACACAGGACTGATTGACTTAGAACCATGATGGCGAACCTTTTTATAAAAACTGCCCACTTTTGCAGTGCTGGTAAACCTGGTCCCTCCCACCCAGGTGGTTTGATCCCCAGTGAGGGAAATACAGAAACATCAATGTTTCTGTCTCTCCCTCTCCTTGACTCACTCTCTCTCTTTCTCCCTCCCTGCCTCTCTCTCTAAAATCAATCAATAAATTCTTCAATAAAAGAAAAACTCCTGAATGTTTTGAAACCTCACCTAAGAATTAATGGGAGAAAAAAAGTACTTAGAAAGGTTTATTGTCCCAGAGACGTCCATGCAAACCTGCAGATCCAAGGACCACAGGTTGTGAATACCATGACTCCTTTTCATTCCCTTCCACCCATGTCTCCATGGCCGATAAAATATAAATACTTAATCTTTGTTCAGGTTAAAAGGAAAGGTATAAAAAAGGTAAGCTTTATTGTAGACAGATAGACACACAGGCAAAGCATTTCCTCTAAGCAACCCAAATACTCTGGGAATTTTATATCCAAAAGCCCTTTCAGAAGGCACATTGACAAAAGGTAACATTACATGTGGGCTCTTCGACACACCTGTTAGCAGTTGAACCTAATTGTTCAGCAGCTGGTACTGATTTAGGATTCTTTCACTATATCTCATTATTCTTTTTCCATGATTTTTTTTTCTGGTTTGGAGCTGTGCTGTGGTTTCTGCACAATGTATATATTTTTAAAGCTAAAAAGATATACTTTGAAAGGACTCTGGAGAGAGACATAAAAGTTACTTCTCTATGTACCATTGTGTAGTTGAATTTATTTGAACTGACAGTGGTGATTATTAGGTGTGGAAAAATCTAAGGGCAAGCAAAGATTTTAACTAGTTGGCTATCCTTTATTTTTTTAGTTCTCTTTCTAGACCTGAGGTAGTTTGGCCAAATTCATAAACATCTGATTTGCAGATATTTGTGGATGAAAATGCCAAGGCACATCGTCATGAGTAGAGAAAAAGGCTTTTCCTCTGGAAACCCTCTGAAGCAAAAGTCCATGTGCACAGTGATTGCATCATTGGAGCAAGATACCCTGGATGGGACATTTCAGAGAATAAACCATTTTCAGAAGAAATAGGAGGAAGATGAGAAAGGCAAGAAATTTTAAATGTATACAATAAAAAGAAATGGGTTGCATACAAAAAAAATACATACAGACAAGATGATCACATATGTAATGCTGCTGGTTGAGGCCAGGCACTGGATTCAGGCAGATGATAGAGTAACCACAAAGCCGGAAAGCATTGGGCCATTCCCATTTAATAGACTCTCACAATGGCAAACTAGCAAACAGGCAGAAAAAAACACTTCTCAGGCAATCGAACAGCAAAAATAGCCCCTCACAGTGGCGGGCAGGCAATCCACAATCCGCCATCCACACTGAGGGCAAACCCCGATAGCCTTACATAGACTATACACACGTGGCACTGCCACATGCTCTTGCATTAATTAGGTAAAGTACAAGCAAGCAAGCCTAACATAGCTGTTTCCCCAACAACATATCAAGTGAATAAAGGGAGTGTTTATTTGAAAGTCTAACACAGCAATCCTTGAGTGTGCAGATACAGCAGCAAGACCAGTGACTACCTTTGAAACAAAAATACCATCTGAGATTGGTCTATTAGAGGCAAAACACAGACCAAAGCATTAAACAATCATGAATCACATCTTAATAAATAAAATAAACATAAAATCTATAATTATATTTAAAATAATTTATAGAAAAAGAAAATATGCTACCAATAATTTTCCCTACGCAAAAAAGTTACTCTTAAAGACACACATCATTCCCTGGCTGGTAGGCTCAGTGGTAGAGTGTTAGCCTGGCATGCGGGAGTTCAGGGTTCGATTCCCAGCCAGGGCACACAGGAGAAGCACCCATCTGCTTCTCCACCCCTTCCCCTCTCCTTCCTCTCTGTCTCTATCTTCCCCTCCCGCAGCCGAGGCTCCACTGGAACAGAGTTGGCCCGGGCATTGAGGATGGCTCCATGCCTCTGCCTCAGGTGATAGAATGACTCTGGTATCAACAGAACAATGCCCCAGATGGGCAGAGCCTCGCCCCCTGGTGGGCATGCCGGGTGGATCTCGGTCAGGTGCATGTGGGTGTCTGTCTGACTGCGTCCTGGTTTCCAACTTCAGAAAAATACAAAATAAATAAATAAATAAATAAAGACATCATTAATGAACTTACTTCTTTAAAAAAAACCATGGAGGAAGATGGCAGCAGAGTAGGCGGACACACAGATGCCCAGCTCTCACCACCAAACTGGAATACAAATCAATTCAGGAAAAATCAGCATGAAAAACCAACTCTGAACTGCAAGAACAGCTCTCAAAAACCAAAGAGTAAAGAAGAAGCCACAACAAACCTGGTAGGGAGTGCCTGAATCTCCCCTGCTTACAGGAATGGGAGAGGTGAGGCTGAGAGCTCAGAGGGGATCTCACTCCAGGGAAAAGAGCAGAAAATACTGCTCACAGCCACTTGCCTGGCGACCAGGGAGTGAGGTATGTTGAAAAGACCAGCTTATCTCCCAAGTGGAAAGGAGAGAAAGAGGGACAGACTGTGAGGGGCTAAGGAATGCAGGAGATGACCTAAAAAAGCTGACTCATCCATGCTGGAGGCAGCCATACCTGGGGGAGGAACTGATCCTTCCACAAAACAGTACTGAATTGCTTCCAGATCAGAGATCTCCAGACATATCTCCAGCTCCAATCAGCGCAACAAGACACAGCTGAAAACAAGAAGTGGAGAGGAGGGGCAGTAACTCAGGTCTCCCTGGAGATCTGAGATACACCTCCCCCTACTGAAGCTGAGAAAACACCCTGCCCCCAGAGAGATTAGTTGGTGGAAGAGGCCTTCAGAGTCTCAGGTTACACTCATCACATTCCTGGATACAGTTTCAAGGAAGCCCCCTGCTGAGATCAGTAAACAAGACTATCACCTGTTAAGAAAACAAACAAATCAAGACTTCAAAGCTGCCCCAATCTGAAAGTGGATTACAAATAATAGCTGATACAACCCAAGAATACCTAGAAATAACATAATTGAAAACTGGAGGCAGACAACACCAAGCCTAGACTCAACCAACTCTACAAACAAAACACCTAAACACAGATAATGAGAAGACAAAAAAGTGCAATCTAAATGAAACCACAAGAAAAACCTTCAGGAGATGAACTGAGTGATATGAAAATAATCAAACTTCCAGATGCGGAGTTCAAAATAATGATTGTAAGGATGCTTAGAAATCTTAGAACAACAATAGATGGTCATTATGAACACCTAAATAAAGAAATAGCAAGTATAAAAAAGGACATTTTAATATTTTAATATTAAAGAATCAGTCGGAGATGACAAATACAATATCAGAAATAAAGACCACAATGGAAGGAATTAAAAACAGGATGGAGAGAGCTGAGGATTGAATCATCGAGTTGGAGGACAACTGGAATGAAGGCAAGAAAGCAGAGAAGAAAAAAGAAAAGAGACTCAAAAAGTCTGAGGAAACTCTTAGAGAGCTCTGTGAGAACATGAAGAGAAATAACATCCGCATATAGGGATTCCTGATGAAGAAGAAAAAGAACAAGGGATAGAGACTTTGTTCAATCATATCATAGCTGAAAACTTCCCTAAATTAGTGCAGGAGAAACTCTCACAAGTTCAAGAAGCACAGGGGACTCCATTAAAGAGAAACCCAAAGAAACCTACACCAAGACACATCATAATTAAAATACCAAAGCTAAGTGATAAAGAGAAAATATTAAAAGCTGCAAGAGAAAAAAAAGCTATCACCTACAAAGGAGCCCCCATAAAAATGACATCCAACTTCTCAACAGAAACACTTGAGGCCAGAAGGGAATGGCAAGAAATATTCAAAGTAATGCAGAACAAGAACCTACAACCAAGACTACTTTATCCAGCAAGGCTATCATTTAAAATTGAAGGAGAAATAAAAAGCTTCTCAGACAAAAAACAACTCAAGGAATTCATTACAACCAAACCAATGCTGCAGGAAATGTTAATGGGCCTGTTGTAAACAGATCAAAGTGGGAAAAGAATATAGCAAAAAAGGGAATACTGCTTTAAAGAATAAAATGGCAATAAACAACTACATATCAATAATAACCATAAATGTAAATGGATTAAATGATCCAATCAAAAGACATAGGGTAGCTGCGTGGATAAGAAAGCAGGACCCGTACATATGCTGTCTACAACAGACACACCTTAGAACAAAAGGTACACATAGATTGAAGGTAAAAGGATGGAAAAAAACATTTCATGCAAATGGAAATGAAAAAAAAGCTGGGGTAGCTATACTTATATCAGTCAAATTGGACTTTAAAACAAAGGATATAGTAAGAGATAAAAAAGGTCACTACATAATAATAAAGGGAGTAATCCAACAGGAAGATATAACTATTATAAATATCTATGTAACTAATATAGGAGCCCCTAAATATATAAAGCAGACTTTGATGGATTTACAGGGTGAGATCAACAGCAATACTATAATAGTAGGGGATTTCAATACCCCACTAACATCACTAGATAGATCCTCAAGAAAGAAAATTAACAAAGAAACAGCAGACTTATTAGACACACTAGATCAACTTGATTTAATAGATATCTTCAGAACCTTTCACCCTAAAGCAGCAGAATATACATTCTTTTCAAGTGCTCATGGTACATTCTCTAGGATAGACCACATGTTAGGGCACAAAAGTGGTCTCAACAAGTTTAAGAAGATTGAAATCATATCAAGCACTTTCTCTGATCACAACGGCATGAAACTAGAAATGAACCACAACAAAAAAGCTGAAAAATTCTCAAATACATGGAAACTAAATAGCAGGTTGTTAAATAATGAATGGGTTAAGAATGAGATTAAAGAAGAAATTTAAAAAATTCCTAGAAACGAATGACAATGAGCATACAACAACTCAAAATTTATGGGACACAGCAAAAGCAGTACTGAGAGGGAAGTTCATAGCACAATAGGTGCACTTTAAGAAGCTAAAAAAAGCTCAGATAAACAACTTAACCCTGCATCTAAAAGAACAGCAAGTAAAGCCCAAATGTAGTAGAAGGAAGGAAATAATAAAAGATCAGAGCAGAAATACATGACATAGAGGTTAAAGAAACAATACAGAGGATCAATGAAACTAGGAGCTGGTTCTTTGAAAAGGTAAACAGGATCGATGAACCTTTAACTAGACTCACCAAGAAAAAGAGAGAGGACTCAAATAAATAAAATTAGAAATGAGAGTGGAGAAATAACAACTGACACAACAGAAATACAAAATATTGTAAGAAAATACTATGAAGAACTGTATGCCAAAAAACTAGACAACCTAGATGAAATGGACAAATTCCTTGAAACATACAATCTTCCAAAAATCAATCTGGAAGAATCAGAAAACCTAAACAGACCAATTACAACAAATGAGATCAAAACAGTTATCAAAAAACTCCCAAGAGAAAAGTCCAGGGCCTGATGGCTTCACAACTGAATTCTACCAAATATTCAAAGAAGAACTAACTCTTATCCTTCTCAAACTATTTTTTTAAAATTCAAGAGGAAGACTTCCAAGCTCCTTTTATGAGGCAAGCATAATTCTGATTCCAAAACCAGGCAAAGACAACACAAAGAAAGAAAATTATAGGGCAATATCTCTGATGAATATAGATGCTAAAATCCTCAACAAAATATTAACAAACTGGATCCAACAATATATGGAAAAAATCATACACCATGATCAAGTGGGATTTATTCTGGGGAGGCAAGGCTTGTACAATATTTGTAAATCAATCAATGTGATTCATCACATAAACAAAAAGAAGGAGAAAAACCACATGATAATTTCAATAGATGCAGAAAAAGTATTTGATAAATTCCAGCACACATTCATGATCAAAACTCTCAGCAAAGTGGGAATACAGGGAACATACCTCAACATGATAAAAGCCATCTATGAGAAACCCACAGCCAACATCATACTCAAAGGGCAAAAATTAAAAGCAATCCCCTTAAGATTAGGAACAAGGCAGGGGTGCCCCCTTTCACCACTCTTATTTAACATAGTCCTGGAAGTCCTAGCCACAGCAATCAGACAAGATGAAGAAATAAAAGGCATTCAAGTTGGAAAAAAAGAAGTAAAACTATCATTATTTGCAGGTGATATGAAATTGTATATAGAAAACCCTAAAGTCTCAGTCAAAAAACTACTGGACCTGATAAATGAATTCAGCAAAGTGGCAGGATATAAAATCAATACTCAAAAATCAGAGGCATTTTTATATGCCAACAATGAACAGTCAGAAAGAGAAATTAAGGAAACAATCCCCTTCACTATTACAACCAAAAAAATAAAGTACCTAGGAGTAAACTTAACCAAGGAGACTAAAGAATTGTACTCAGAAAATTACAAAGCATTGATAAAAGAAATCAAGGAAGATACAAACAAGTGGAAGCATATACCATGCTCATAGTTAGGAAGAATAAACATCATTAAAATGTCTGTATTACCCAAAGCCATCTATAAATTCAATGCAATACCAATTAAAATACCAATGACATACTTCAAAGATATATATCACATATTCCAAAAATTTATATGGAACCAAAAAAGAACACGAATAGCCTCAGCAATCTTAAAAAAGAAGAATAAAATGGGATATCAGTATAACTTCCTGATAGCAAGTTATACTACTTGGCCATTGTACTCAAAACAGCCTGGTACTGGCATAAGAACAGGAATATAGATCAATGGAACAGAACAGAGAACCCAGAAATAAACCGACAGCTCTATGGACAACTAATATTTGACAAAGGAGGTAAGGGCATACAATGGAGTAAAGACAGCCTCTTTAACAAATGGTGTTGGGAAAATTGGACAGCTACCTGCAAAAAAATGAAACTAGATCACCAGCTTACACCATTCACAAAAATAAACTCAAAATGGATAAAAGACTTAAATGTAAGCCATGAAACCATAAGCATCTTAGAAGAAAACATAGGCAGTAAGCTCTCTCACAGCAATATATTTGCTGATTTGTCTCCATGGGGAAGTAAAATAAAAGACAGGATAAACAAATGGGACTATATCAAACTAAAAAGCTTTTGCACAGCTAAAGACAATAAGAACAGAATAAAAAGACAAACTACACAATGGGAGAACATATTTGACAATACGTCTGATAAGGGGTTAATAACCAAAATTTATAAAGAACTTGTAAATCTCAACACCAGGAAGACAAATAATCCAATCCAAAAATGGGCAAAAGAAATGAATAGACACTTCTCCAAAGGAGACATACAGATGGCCAATAGGCATATGAAAAAATGCTCAACATCACTAATCATTAGAGAAATGCAAATTAAAACCACAATGAGATATTACCTCATAGCAGCCAGAATGGCGCTCATCAACAAAACAACACAGAATAAGTGCTGGCAAGGATGTGGAGAAAAGGCAGTCCTCCTGCCCTGCTGGTGGGAATGCAGACTGGTGCAGCCACTGTGGAAAACAGTATGGAGATTTCTCAAAAAATTGAAAATCGAACTGCCTTTTGACCCTGCTATCCCACTTTTAGGAATATACCCCAAGAATACCATAGAACGGCTCCAAAAGGAGAAATGCACCCCCATGTTTGTGGCAGCATTGTTCACAATAGCAAAAATTTGGAAACAGCCCAAGTGTCCGTCAGAGGACAAGTGGATTAAAAAGCTTTGGTACTTAATATACTATGGAATACTACTCAGCCATAAGAAATGATGACACCGATCATTTACAGTAACATGGATGGACCTTGATAACATTATACGGAGTGAAATAAGTAAATCAGGAAAACTAAGAACTATATGAATCCATACATAGAGGGGACATAAAAATAAGACTCAGAGACATGAACAAGAATGTGATGGCAATGAGGGTAGGGGGTTGGGGGGAGAGGGGGATGGGGTGAGGAAGGAGAGAGGGGGTGGGGGAGGGGAGGGGCACAAAGAAAACCAGATAGAAGGTGACAGAAGACAATTTGACTTTGGGTGAAGGGTATACAGCATAATCAAATGTCAAAATAATCTGGAGATGTTTTCTCTCAACATATGTACCCTGATTTATCAATGTCACTGCATTAAATTTAATTTAAAAAATGGAGAAAAAACAAACAACCAAAAAAACCAATGGAAAATACAGTATCTTTTCCTAATTACTCTAACTTGGAAAAATATTAATTCTTTGCAGCCACATAGTGCAACAGAATAGATATTTGAAATAAATACTTGAGAACATGAATGTGGCACTGGTATTAAGTTAAAATCAGGCTTCTGTTCATCTTCACTAAATGAATTTTTATATTTAAGGACCACAGAGACCTTAAAATTGCCTTAATAAGGCAATTTCATTTATCACACAGGACCTCCAAGGAGAGCTATCAAGTAAGATGGTCATGAAAGAATAGTTTGAAATGACTTCGATTTCTTAAATCATACAATGTTAAAGTTCACTAGGCCCTGGCCGGTTGGCTCAGTGGTAGAGCGTCGGCCTGGCGTGCGGGGGACCCGGGTTCGATTCCCGGCCAGAGCACATAGGAGAAGCGCCCATTTGCTTCTCCACCACCCCCTCCTTCCTCTCTGTCTCTCTCTTCCCCTCCCACAGCCAAGGCTCCATTGGAGCAAAGATGGCCCGGGCGCTGGGGATGGCTCCTTGGCCTCTGCCCCAGGCGCTAGAGTGGCTCTGGTCGCGGCCGAGCGACGCCCCGGAGGGGCAGAGCATCGCCCCCTGGCGGGCAGAGCGTCGCCCCTGGTGGGCGTGCCGGGTGGATCCCCGTCGGGCGCATGCGGGAGTCTGTCTGACTGTCTCTCCCCGTTTCCAGCTTCAGAAAAATACAAAAAAAAAAAAAAAGAAAAAGTTCACTAAGATAATTAGTGCTGTGATCACATACTTTTAAACGTGGACTCACCTTCACCTCTTCCTACGTAGAAAACTCTCTTCCTTCAGAAGTCCGGTGAATGTTAATTAATCACGCTGCCATGATACATTTTTCCAGTTTCTCCATGCCTGAGCTGTTCTCTGGGATATTTTAATCTCTTCACTCTTCACCAAATGAATGGTGCTCCAGCAGATGGTCCTACAAGTACTACTCAGGCTGCTGGCAAAGACTGTGGGTCAAAGGCATTGAGAGGTGTTGGAGAATATTTTGTCTGTCCTTAAATGTCTAGTTGGTAGTACACATTTCTTCTTCAACAATAAGAACAGATGTGTCAGTAGAGGTTGTATGTTTAACTGAGACCAGAATACTCTGTAGATAATAGTTGGCTTCTATCATGATGTCAACATGTGCATCGTGTTATTTTGCACACATAAAACATGCAGAGTCTGTGTTCATTATAATAGGCAATCTGTATGAATATTTATAATGCCAAGTTGAATAGTTAGATTTACATTAATTTACATCACTATTGATGGAGTTAAGTTTGGATTTACCTATTAGTGTTCTTATAAATGTCATTAATAGATGTAATAGAGGTCCCCTTAGCAATGTGCCCTTAAGTAATTCTGCAACCCTAGCAATAGAAAGCATTAAAATGTCTCGAGACAATTTTCCTTTAAAATAGTGTCTTTGTGCCAAGCTAGTTATTTATTACAACACTGTGTTTTGTGTCTTTATCTTTCTTAATGCAGAATTAGAAATGATATTGACTTCAGAAGGGAATTGTTGTGTCGAAAGAATGCCCAAATGATGAAGAAAAAACGTATTTACTCACTCTTATTAAGGTAGTTGCATATTTATAATATTAGAATTAATACATGCTGATTTAAAGATTATGATCTTCAATGGAATTAGATAAACATTAACATCTAGTTCACAGTTAGCTTTATTTTTGGCTGACACTTGAATTGTCGCTAGCATGGGGGAGCAAATATTTTGAAAGACTGAATGAAAACAGAAGGTTGATGACCTACACTATAAATTTGAATCCATACTTTCTTAATTGAATTTTTGAGTTTTGCCACATTCTCCTTCCAGATCAGATGTTTGAGTGCTGATGAACCTGACTCCAACAAAGAGGCAGCAAAGTGTAGGAAAAAGACTGAGTCCAACCTGATTCTAGTCCTGCCTCTGCCACCATCTAGCTGTATGACCTTGGACAGGAACCTTTGCATTTGCAAAATTGTCTCCTCAGTATAAAACCATGCTTGTAGGACAAGATGATCTTTTCAGCCCCTTCCAGCTGTGTCCTTCAAAGCATCAGTAAATTTGTAAAGCCTTAAGAAAAGAACCAGGCAGCAGCCATTCTGTCCCCCTTCTTACCTAGTTCCTTGTTGTATTATTGTGAAGCTCATATGAGGCAATATTTGTTAGAATTTTTGGAAATGTAAGGAGTATGAAGCAATCAGAACAATGAAAGATGAAGGCAGAGGTGACATTCCACAGTTAATTGTCTTTTAACCCATCAGTTTTTGCACCCTGCCTCTTCTAATCTGGGTCTACATTCTTTATCTTATTTATCTTTCATTTATTAACCTACACTCTGAGTCTCAACCTGAACCCAAATGAAGATACATTTTTAACATCATAAAATTTCAAGGGGCAGCACATGATATTTGTAATTTCTCAACCTGTTGGTTGAGAAAATATATTTAATCAAGATTTAACAAGTGGTTTTTGAGGACCCAGGAACTTAATGGAGTGTAAATACAGATTCATGGAGCTTACACTGTACTAGGGAAAGACATATAATAAAATAATCATATAGCAAAAGTAAAATACAAAATGATAAAGAGACACATTGAATTTAATAACTTTGTATTTTATTAATCATAGAACCACCTACATGCATTTTTAAATAGAATATATATATACAAGCATATCCTTAGACTATGTTTGGTGTATTATTGCAGGACCTTTACAATAAAACTTCACCCTACTTTAGGAATTTCTACATTTTGTGACCACTGTATCCCCAGCTAGAGTTTAAGCTGATTGAGGACAAAGATCTTGCATGTTAATTAAATACATATTTTCCAAATAAATGTATTGAGATAAACTGCTAGCTGCGACTTTGGACAAACCCCATATTAATTTTTCACCCAATTATCTTCACAATGCTAAATGCTGCCCAGTTGCAGGGGATAGTAGGGGTAAAAACTGTGTTCTACACTGGTCAAGCCAGCAGAATCTCCACCATTTTGTATCTATACTCTCTGGGATATATGCCCTCTGCCAGGCAATACTTGAAGAAGTATTCCAGCTTTAACTACCTCAGCCCAGAACTGTATCATCATGTAATATAATTATTCCAAGGCCTTTGTCTTCCCAACCACCATGACCTATGTCTCTACCCCCCAGCTAATGCCCACTCAATGAATTCTTATTCAATGAACCAATGGAATGTGAAAAATCAAGTTCTTTGCAATCCAGCACTACAAAGGGATTTTTAGTCCTTCCTACCATGACACAACAGACTACAAAACTGCAAAAAACATGTAGTATCAGCCACCACCTGGAAACATTGCAAACAGTACTCCGAACCTCACTTCAGGCGTCTGTCAGTGAAGTGTTCCCATAACTCCGCGGGAACGAAGGTTCCTGGCAGCAGTCCAGGGGCTGCTGCCTCACTGTGTTCATCAGGCTGAGTTCCTAATAAAATTCAGACCTGTTCTCGGTTCTTGAAGGGATAACAGAAGCCTGCTATCTCTCACTAACACTGAGTCTATCTCCTGCAATTTCAAAGGAAGGGTAACAGAAGTCCTTTCAACAAAGTAAAATATGCACACAAACACCCAACACACACAAAAAAGGAAATATTAATTTTTGCAAGGTAAATATTTCTGTTACTGGTCAAAATTCTGGAATTTTGGAATAAAACTGCCTTATGTTTCCAAAGGTCTTTGAGTTTTCAAAGCACTTTTATACTAGTGATTTTATTTTATTTTCAAAACAACACCATGCAGGGACAAACACGAGAAGCCAGCAGTTAGATTGAGCTGCAGATGCAATTGGAACCTCTGGCTTCAGCGTGATCATGTGTTTCCTGTTTTACCTCAATGAACAGGGAGACAGGTCTATAGCCGGATAAAGTGTGACCTCTGGGGCATGCTCAGCTCATCCTGCTTGGTTCTCCACAGAAGACAAATACTCTTGACACCGAACCACCATCAAGAAATGTTTCAAGGTGCTAATGACCCAGCAGCCACACCCTGTACTCTGAGAGTCCCTTAAATTCCATGTCTCTCTTGCTGCCTGTTACCCCTCTGAGACTTTCCAAAGCCAAGTTCTTCAATCCATGAGCCTTGAAGCCTCCTTACCACCCTCACTCTTCGGACTTGTGTCATCATTACCTTTGATCATGCTTGTGTGAGGCAATCATGCTAGCTCCCCCTTAAAGTGAACAAGTTTGAATCTTCTTTTTGTATTTGACTCAATGCCAGGTTGTAAAATGATTTGAAGGAAAAAACAGCAGCACCACCATGCAGGAGTTTTTATTTGAGAGGTTAGGAGAGTATTCACAGGGTTAGGCGGCGTGCCCAATGTCACACAGCAGCGAAAAGCTGGGACAAGGGCATGGCTCCTAGACTTCTGACTTCGAACTAGTGCCCTTTCAACATCACATCTTGATTCTTATCTTCAGATCAATGAAGATCATTTTGACCCTGGGTTGTGGTTAGGGCACAATCGCGATTACTGTCAAATTTGGTTATTGTCTCCAATGCATGCTATTTAAAATGACCACAGATGGCTGAACCTGAAGAGAAGCGGTTAATAAAAGACTGCTGAGAAAAGACCTTTATCTTTCTATATTCCCTCCAATGAAGTCAAGAGCATTCTCAGACAGTGCACAGATAGCTGGTCCTTTCAGGCTAAACTATTAAACTGTCTATAAAAGAAACAAACAGACAACCTACTTATTTGTTTTCAGGGAGAATTAACATTATAACAGTTTCCTTCTATAATCTAAATTTTCCCAATCTTTTATTTACCATGTAGCTTATTATGAGAATGGCCTTAATTCCCAATATTTTTTTTTCACAAACATTTCATCTTAACCTGTCTCTTTTTTATACCAAAATATGTATATAAAATTCAGGAAATGGATAACTCAGCACAATAAACAGATGGCATTCTCCTTGTCCCTCCTAAAATGGCACTCTGTGCATTACAGGACTACAAAACTTTTTGTTTTTACTTCTCCAGTTCTTAGGAAAAGGACATAGAATTGATAAGCAGTTAACAATAATTAATCATATTTAGTTTGAATTTCAATCAGGCTGTTCATGTGTATTGTATACCAGTACAGTGCCATGCTTATATAGGTGTTCAATAAATATATGGTGAGTGATTGATGCAGTGCTCTGTGAATACACATTGCCTTTGTCCTGCTGTGTGACTTTCAGCAGAGAATATTAAAAGAGAATTATGAAGCATCGAGTAGAGAATTAGGCCTTTGAAGACAAAGATTCTAGTCATTAGCACTATGTAATGAAATTACTTGGGGCAAACTGCTTGACTCACCAGGCCTCTGGATTTCTTAACAATATAATAAGAGTACAAATAAGAATTTAGATGGTATCTACAGTTACTTCTAGTATCAGTATTTCCTAATTGCTGATTGAAAAGTATCAGCCAGAGCAAAATATCTCCTTCACCGGAAAATAAATATGGAATGAAGGGAATCCCAGAAAAAGGTCTTAGCTGTCTACGTTTAAATGTGCTGGGGGTAAGGTAAGAGGGATAAGAATTGTAAAGAATTTAATGAAGAGTCTGATAGAGACTGCTTTTAGCATATTGCCACCCGCTGGAGAGCCTACGGGAGGACTGGAGTGGAGGAAGTTACTCGTAGGCTCTAAGGACAGAGAAAGCATGCTCAGGAGAGCTGAAGATTTTTTCTTCTCTTTAGCAAAGTAGATGAGAGAAAGGGAAAATCTCTGGGAATAACTAATATAAGTCCTTAGAAGCCCAAAATAGAAGAAACTCGAGAAAACGGAATTCGTGGAAAGAGAGAACGACATAGGGCTCTTAATTTTTTTAAGAAACTGGCAGCTCAAATGAGAGTTTCAACCAAACACCAAAAAGCTAGGTCTGAGGTCCAACTCAGGAAGGACAGTGCTCCACAAAGGTCACAAAGAATCTGAAGAAGGTACCTCAGCCTTGGAGCAGGGGATGGGAAGAGGGTGCCAACGGGACCCTAACCAGGCGGGGCAGCACCTTGAAGCTCAGAGAGCACTTACTATCTGGGAGGAGCTAAACCTTTAACCCAGCACCAGGGGATGGAAGCTTCATCTGCTTCAGCCTCTGATCCTGACAGTCCAGAATTTTCTCCCACTGTCCTACAGCACTTGAAACAGCCATGCAACTGTGTGTGTGAGGGAATTCTGTGGGCAGCAGCACCACAGGAGAACTGGAAGCAGAGAAGAATGTGACTTCAAATTATTATCTTGAAAGAAATTCTTTTTCTCTCTCCACCTCCCACTGCAGCCTTCTTCCTTTGTTTCCTCTGGGGCAGAGGAAATGCAATGCTCTACAGGTATAGGCTAGAGACCACTCAGGCCTGCCAGGGGGTCCCTCGGCTCTGTCTCTGGGTGGGTGTCTCCCCTGCTCACAAAGTTGCTCATCAAGAATGTAGATCCCACCCAAGCACCCACTATGTGCCTATCATGTGTCAGGTTAGGGCTTTTTAGGGGACAAAAGGATGAGAGAGACATAATTACTATACGAGGCTTCCACTCTAGTGGGGAAAATAAAACAATAACTAAGACAAAGTAGAGTAAACCGTGTGACATGTATGAGGTTGAAACAAAGACCTAGTGCAGGAAGGATCAAGGTCAGTTCCAGGGTGACTGGAAGGGCAAGGTCACAAGGCAAGGTATGAGAAGCAAGCTGGAGAGCATTATCTATTTTTCTCTGTTCTCTGACACCACCTTCTGAGCTATATTTTTCTCATCTCTTGCCTAGGAATCTTAAAGACTCGGACGTTTGTTTCTACTACCTCCTATCAATTCTCTTCTCAGGGGGCCAGAGTGACCTTTTTAAAATGCAAGTCTCTAGCCACTCCACTGTTTTCAAACTTTCTAATTGTACTAAGCGTACAGTTCAAGGTTTTTACCTTGGCTTAGAAGAAAGGCTTCACCAGTCTAGCTTCTTTCTACCTTTGTAGCCTCATTTGAGCCACCTTTCCTGGTGTGGTCTGCCTTAGCCTTGCTGGCCTTTAGTCCTTTCTTCCCATGTACCTTCCAATCTGCAGTAGGGCTTTTTCACTTGCCATTTTCTCTGCCTGGAATAGGCTTCTCTCCTTCTCTTTGCTTAGTTCACTCTTGCGCCATCCCCCCGCCCTCCCCATATTCTTTTGGGGACATACCCATCTCCCCTGCTCCCACTGGTCACTACCTCTTGTTCACAGTTCTGTGACACTCTGTCCTTTTCCTTCATAGCACTTACAGTGGTGGATAAATACATGTTTATTTGTGGAATTATTCATTGACAGCTGATATCCCATATGCCATAAACTCCATGAGAACAGAAACTCTGTCTTTGTTCTCATCGTCATATCCACAGTACATAAAGTAGGCACTCATTAGCTACTTCTTGAATGAATTAATAGACCTTAGAGATCAATCATCCAGCTCTTAATCAGAAGAAGGAATTGAGGCTCACATAGGCAAACAGACTTACTCAAAGTCCTACGTAGCTGAACCAGAAAAGGTACTGTCGTTTCCAGACTCTTAATCCATGGTTCCCATCCATTTCTACCACATGACCCTGAAGCTTGTTCAAAGGCCAAGTCACAGCCTCCAATTTTATTGCTGGGACAAAAGGTGATTGAGAAGAAAAACAAAAGGAATTATTCACTGCATCATATGAACAGTTGAGCATAAGTGAGAAATTGAGAAAGGAAAGACTGAAACTCAAAAGAAAAACTGATGAGTGGGTGCTGTGGTTAACGTATTGACAAACGGATGACAGACTGATCTGGCTGACTAGTTTGCCCAAGATGTGCACACACAGAGGCGCAGGGCACGCAGCTCCTCCGTGATGGCACGTACACCTGGCCAGCACCAAGTTAAAAGAAAGAACTTCCAAGGGAACAAGTGGGTGTGGTGGAAAGCACAACAAGGTCAAGTTTTGTTTAACTGATTTGGAATCATGAATTCTTCCTGGGGGTTAGGGGAGGGGCAGTAAAGGAATAAAGGAACATGGTGGAGTCGAGTCCATCTGTTGATGTTTTTCTTTTTGAGAAATTGCATTTAATAAATAATGAGGATGCTGTTGAGTTTTTAAAATGCCAAGTCTAAAAAAGTGGTGGAAGAATTGGAAGCCAAAGAAATAGTTTATGTCTGATGAAGTGATGGGGGCCGGAGAGGAGAGGGGGCTCCAGGCTGACACCACACCCTTTTGTTCAGCCAGATCACATCTTGGCCATAATCCTTCCTTTCAACCAGTGCCAGTCACAGAGAGGAGGTGTGAATATGGGGCCAAGGCTGCAGCACAAGGTTGATGAGCCTACAAAGGGTAGGGCCGCCTCTGCCTAGGCAGGGAAGGCAAGTGCTCTTTTATATTTCCGCTGAAAGGAGCACAATGTTTTAACTCAAAACTGGAGAGTTATTAGTTTCCTAACCAACAGAAACAGTCTCAAATGTGGGATTCCACACAGCAGGGCTGCTTTTGAACTCCCCAGCCTTCAACATCTGCAGCCATTTCCATTCTTCAATTGTTGCCAACTCCTGCGTTAAAGACTGATATCTGCACAGACACACGGGTTCTGGCAACCTCTGTTCACTCCAACAGGCGAGGGGAAGCAGAGTGAGCAAGGAGAGGGGCACGGCTCTTAGCCAGGGCCCGAAGCCCCCACCTGTAGAACAATGTCAGAGTATATAAAGGGAATATGTAGGCCACAAGCACATTAAGCCTCTTGTGTGAAAATGTCTCCAGACTAACATAAGAGTAACTAAATAACAGGTATTAAAAAAATAAACTGTCTCAAAGTGCTGTAGGTAATACTAGTTTTAGAGTTTAGAAGAATAATATATATATATATATATATATTTTTTTAGAAATTAATTTTAATGGGGTGACATTGATCAATAAGAGAACATAGGTTTTAGGTGAACATCTCTATAGCATTTGAACTGTTGGTTATGTTGTGTGCCCATCACCCAAAGTCAAATCATTTTCTGTCATTATATATTTGTCCCTCTTTAGACGCCTGCCCCTGATAACCACTTCATTTTTATATGTCCATGAATCTCATTTCTATATTCTACCTATTGTGAAATCATATAGTTCTTAGCTTTTTCTGATTTACTTATTTCATTCTGTATAATGTTCTCAAGGTTCATCGATGTTGTCAGAAATGGCAATATGTCATCATTTCTTATATCTGAGTAGTACTCCATTGCATATATGTACCACATCTTCTTTATCCAATCCTCTATTGAGGGACACTTTGGTTGCCTCCATGTCTTGGCCACTGTGAATAATGCTGCAATGAACATGGAGTGCATGTGTCTTCATGTATCAGTGATCTTGAGTTTTTTGGGAGCTAATAACCAGTAAAGGAATTGCTGGGTCATATGATAATTCTATTCTTAAATTTTTGAAGATATACAATAAAAACAATATATTTTAATTTTTTTAATTTATTTGTTTTTAGAGAGGGGAGAGAGAGAGAAAGATGAAGGGAGGAGGAGGAAGAATCATCAACTCCCATCTGTGCCTTCATCTTGCAAGCCCGGGGTTTTGAACCAGCAACCTCAGCATTCCAGGTCAACACTTTATCCACTGCACTACCACAGGCCAGGCAAATTAATTTTTACACAGAGAAAAATCAGAGTGGAATAGTGGGAAAAGTACAGACTTTGGACTTAAACCTAGCTGTGATTCCTGACTGGGTAAGTGTGAAGAACTCGGTATATCTCTCTGAGGCTCAGTTTTCCTACTTTTCCTACTGTAAACAGAGAACTACAGTACCCATTTTGGATCTCTTTGGTAGGATTGGTGACACTATCTGAAAGCACATGCACAGAGCCTGGAATACAATAGACATTCATTATATGGCAGTTACATTTACATAGAACTATGGTGGGGGTGGGGTGGGAGGCAGTATTTTTCTTTGTTAATGTCTTTAACATTATTAATAAGATTGTAAAGCTTCAGTTCATAAAAATCAGCTTTAAATAGGTATACTGAGTTGGTCTTTGACAAGTCATTTTCATTTTCATTCCAGTTTCCAATTATCAGCTATTTCCCCAGTATGCCTTCATTCATACAGGGGCAGTGAAGAGGGGTTTAATCCTCAAAAATGTAAGTGGTTGTCTATGATATACTTTTAGTCACAAAGTTAAGGGCTCCAAGTTCTGGCATCACCCACGTTGACTTTGCTTCGCTCTGCTCACCTACTGGCACTTACAATTGCTTGAAAATCTACCATAGAAGAGGAATGTATTTGGGTTAAGTCATCATATCCTATTTAAGTACCAACACTTGCATATTACTAGGTATCATTCTCTGAAATGTAATCCCCAAACTATGTTTCCCTAAGTGCCAGCGACAGAGCTCAGGCTTCCCAAGGACAGCCATCCCAGCTCACTCTTTATGTCACCTTGAGCAACTACTGGAAACATCACAAAGTACTTAAAAACTATACAATTCCATAGATAAAAACACACTGCAGCACAGGATGGGGGTTCTTTTTGTTTTTATTGAAAAGTTTCGGGTTCTTTGCTTAGTCACAGATTTACTCATTTTTCATGAACACACAGTAGTCACTTTTCCTTGTAACTCTCCCCATGGTCTTTCAATAGAATGCCTTCCCCCCACCCAGCTTTATTGAGGTATAATTCACAAATACAATCATATAAATTTTAACTGTATAACATGATGATTTGCTATATATTGAGAAATGATTGTCACAATCAAGTTAATTAACACATTCATCACCTCACATCATTACTATTTTTGTGTGCAGGTGGTGAGAACATTTAAAATCTCTCATGCCAAATGACGTATGCATACGATATTATTAATTATGTTGTACTTTAGATCTCCAGAATTTATTCATCATGTAAATGAAAATTAAAAGGACTTAAATCCTAAGCTTGAATCAAAAGTCAGCTCAACTATTATATCTGCCACCAAGACTTTGCCACCATTCTAACCCTCAATGACATCTACTTCCTTTGAAGTCATTAAAAAATATTTCTTGCATACTCATAGTGTACTAGGTTAGACCCACCATATTCACCATCTGCCACTCTCTTTTGACATTTCATTATCTGCTTTGAAACACTTCTTCTATCATAATTCAGCTATCTAAGTGGTTAGATTTTTTTTAATATTTTATTTATTGATTTTACAGAGACAGGAGAGAAAGGGAAGCATGAAATGGGAAGTATAAATTTATATTTGCTTCATGTTAGTTGTTCATTGCTTACTTGTTATATGTGCCTTGACCAGGGAAGCCCAGGGTTTCAAACTGGCAACCTTGGCATTCCAGACCAAAGGTTTATCCATTGCTCTACCACAGACCAGGTCTAAGTGGTTATATTTTAAATAAACTTCTATTCTCCATAATTCTAGCACAGTTCAATGTGATAAAGAAGATTCTTATTAATGTTTTGAATAAAAGAGCCAATGAACTTCCCACCAATACTACTTTAATATGTCATTGTTTATCCTTTTGCACAAATGAATTTTGTATACTTATTCAATGTGGTTTTTACCAGGTAGGTTGAAAGACCCAGAACTAGAGTGGTGAGAAGCCAAGTACAATTGACCCCTGAACACTGTAAGATTTAGGGGTCCTGACACCTCCCCATCCTAGCACAGTTGAAAACCTACATACGACTTTTTGTTCTTCAAACACTGAGTTGTCCCTTTGTACCCACGGGGGGATTGGTTGCAGAACATCGCCATGGATAGCAAAATCCGTGGATACTCAAGTCCTTACGTATAATAGTGTAGACCAATTCATATAGTCTGCTCTCCGTATCTACAGACTCCCAACCACAGAATGAAAACAATACAGGTATTTATTGAAAAAATTTGCAAGTAAGTAGACCTGTGCAGTTCAAAGCCCTGTTGTTCAAGGGTCAACTGTGTTTATATTTGCAAATTCTCAATCTGACTAAAGCCATTTCTGGCTCCATTGTTTCCCATATCCTCAACTAGTTTAGCTCCCATTTGTCAGAGATATGCCTAGCTTCTTTCATTTGAAAATTTTCTTCTTTCTACACTCTTGAAAATTTTTAAAGTAAAATGTTTTAAAGTAAAGTATATATAGGAGGTCCTCAGGTTACGACACAGTTTCTAGACAATGGAGTAACATGAATTTTAGTCTAACTCAAAACACTCCTGCCTAAGTCACTTACCTATCCTAACACAGTTGTAAAATCATAATCTAGAACATAAAAACACAACTAAGCCACAGGAAAAAAAAAAAAGGAAAAGGACATAAATATACTGTACTGTACACTGTACTATAGTAACAAAAAAAATGACAAAAAATGAATGTAAAAAAAATTCCTTACCTTTATTCCTATGGTTGGCTTGCACACTAAAAGGCATTGCAAGGTGGGAGAGAGTGACCTGTTGGGAGGAGGAAGCTGGAGAGGCAGGAGAACTGGGTGCTGGAGATACTGGGTCAGGTGAATCAGGATTGCCTGAGGAACATGCAGGAAATGCTGGGGATGATTCTACCTGTACTACGTTTTTATGGGAGTGAGTGTTGTAAACTCAAAACATCATATGTCGAGACTGTCATAACCCAAGGACCCTCTGTATGCCCTCTACTTATTATTATGACTTAACAGCAGTTTGGTGTTATATTTAGAGATATAACTTGAGAGAGAGAGAGAGTGTGTGTGTCAAAAAATAATAATATATAAATAAAAGTAGGGACTTTACAGGTAGACATAAAGCCAGAAAAGTCAGTGTTCATCTTGTCTAGCACCACTTCAGCCAAGTAAGTAGAGACAAGAACTGAATCTTTATGGGTGCTTTTTTCATGTGGCAGATTATGTACCCTAAAACCCTCTATTTCTTTTCTTTCTTTCTTTCTTTCTTTCTTTCTTTCTTTCTTTCTTTCTTTCTTTCTTCTTTCTTTCAATTAAGTGAAAGGCAGGGAGGCAGAGGCAGACTCCTGCATGTGCCCAGACCGGGATCCACCCAGCAAGCCCACTACAGGGCGATGCTTTGCCCGACTGGGACCACTGCCCCATTGCTTCTAACAGAGCTATTTCAGCACCTGACGTGAGGCCATAGAGCCATCCTCAGTGTCCAGGGCCAAATTGTTCAAACCCTTCAAGCCATGGCTGCAGGAAGAGAAAAAAAGAGTGGGAGAGAGAGAAGAGGTAGGAGATGGAGAAGCAGATGGTCACTTCTCCTGTGTGCCCTGTCCAGGAATCAAACCTGGGACTTCCTCATGCTGGGCTGACACTCGACAGCTGAGCCAACCAGCCAGGGCCTCCCTAAATCCCTCTTAATATCTCATCGCAAGCCCACCATTTTATAAAGGAAGAACAGGGTAGATAAGCTTTTGGAATTCAGAGAAATAAGTTAATTAGATAAAAGTTGCATTCCAGAGATTTTTCTAGCATTTCAAATAATTCTTTATGTGGTGTGCCATGGTCAGCAGGCATTCCACCCCTGAAGCACACAGGCTTTGCTTGCAGACCCCTGGGAGTCCCATAGGCCCAGTCTTGTATTCCAGTTCCTCAAAGATTTTTACATGCATTAAACATTGAGCCTATTACTTGTAACGAGAAGCTACTATAACTAAAGCTACAGTTTTAACACTTGAGCTTCCCCTACCAGACAGAGAAAAACTTGCCTAAGAATATCTTGTGGAGTAAAAGTAGACCTGCAAGCAAGGAGTGCTGGTCTCACAAAGAGGAACGGAATCTATAACAGAGCCTCTTTTAAACATTTTTACATGCTTAGGAAGATCAACCAAAAGCCATCTGGCCTCCTCTTCTTTTCAAAAAATAAAGAATTTATGGAAAAGAGATTTGTTTATAGTCATTCAAAATTCCATAACCATAAAACAGGATAAGAAATGCCTCAACACTGTAGAGGAAAAAAAAGGTTATTTGGGGAGAGAACACTTCCTTTAAATTCAGGAATGTACGCTGATTAATATTTTGCTAAGACCACATGGTGTGGCAGTGGCAGAGCCAGAATTCAAGCCAACTAACACTGAAATCCAGTGCTTCTTCCTTTGGAGAAACTATATCAGTCAGTTTTCTCCACTCTCCCTCCTAGATAGCTACTGGTACACACACAGCGGAAAGAACTTCAGAAATTTTAAAAATCAACTCACAAGTGATAGAATAACGTTAAATCTTACAAATACTTCAATTCAGGAAGATCTGAGAAAGTCTAAGTAACCCACCAGAGGACGAGAGGAAACAAAGAGGATGTGGGTAGCACTTACTGTTTTGTTTTTTTAAAGATTTACCCTTAACTTTCATAATGGAAAATTGAAAAAGACAACAATATATAACCTGTATTTTATGTGCACATTGATATTACTTGGTCCTGGCTCAGGTAGGCTTCTTTCGTCACCCACCAAGTATTGGGGAAGGAGCCAGCAATATCATAAAGGCATAGAATGTCAGGTCCTCCCGTTTAAGTCTCAATGACAGCATCCGTGACTGCTCTGGGAGGGCACTGAGCATTTTTACTCCCTGGGAACCTATTCATTTGAAGTTAGTGAACTTTTCAAGAACAATTGCTTTAAATATCATATTTTAAAATTCAAATATTACACTGGAAAAAAAAAAGCAAATATTTTATCAGGTATTTGTGGTCACTTGACCTTTTTCAAACCAAGAATATTAGCCTTATTAAAACCAACAGCTTCTCTACCTCTCCCCATTGGGAAAGGGGAGAGGGAATGACCTAACCCTTAGACCAGTATTTTATTTCATTTCAGAGGCAACTGAAGTATTTTATTTCCCTTGTGAACTTTCCAAGTGCCTTCTGATCTAGGCAACAAGCAAGGGGGCGGGCTTAAGATGTGGTGAAACCAAAAGTAGCTTGGCTGCTTGTGTCAAAAATTGAAAATCAACAACCTGTCCAGCAGTGGAGATAAGCAAACACCCTCCAAACTTGCATCTTCTGCATGAAGCAGGATCACATCGGGCCAGGCGAGGCCATCACTAAATGGAAGTTATTGCTGGAGAAGCACAATATCACAGGCAATTGTGTCTCATATGCCAAAGGCAGATAATGCTCTTTGGCATAGTCTTCAGGACATCTGTAGAAACACAAAAATATATAAACTGCCCCTTAATGACTAATCTCAAACTTTGGGCAGTGTACAAATGAGGAGGCCACAAGTACACATTGAGCTGCACATTCCTCAGCATAAATCTTGCATCACCTATATTTTCTTAACATATTAATAGAAATAGTAACATCAGAAACTAGGAGCCCTTGCTTTTCTATCAAGTACAATCGGCACATGTCTACTGTTCATTAACCCACCCTGCAATGTCAACAATAGAAAGATGGTTTCCTCCAGACTTTTAATTTGGATTTCTGCAAATATTGTCAACTTTGCCAATGATAAAGCCATGATTTTCCCCTTTAAAAAAAAAAAAAACCCTGAGAAAAGCAACAGTACTAGACATGACAAGGGCGTTGCAAGAAGAGTCAGAGGAAGCAAGTTGTAGAAATAGGAAATTATTTTAAAACTTGAAATAAATATCCTTGAAGCATTTTAAATACACACATACACTTCCAAATCAAAGGATACATGAAACTTCTCTAAAGGAAATATAATTTAACAAGTGACTGCCTGGTAGAAATTGACACCGCTGGTAAAAGTTATTCATTGGATGCAGAACAACTAAACTGCAAGTTCATGGGAGAAGCCAGCTCTTTAAATCTCAATAAAAGGTTATATGGCTATTGCCAGTTGGCCTAGCTTTAAATCTGCCAAGCAGGCATGAGGGCAGCTAGATTTTTTTTTAAATACTAGTCTTCATTCAAAAACAAATTGGACCTAACTGTCCCTTGTAATTACATTTCAGTGGCTCAGGCTGGGTGTTTGTGTTTTTTCTAGGTGATTAATAGTGCTCACATTTAAATGGTCACAGTCAGCTTCTACAGTCATTAACACCCCATTAAGATGGATGAGAAGAACTTCGCACCTTTTGTTTCAGTCCACTGGGCCATGGACTTAACAAAACAGCAAGGCATTGATTTAGGGAGGGAAGATTATCTGCACAACCAGACAGGCTAAAACTTCCTTTAAAAACAAACAGATTTTTAAAAGCTTCTCGTAAAACCTTATTTTTTGAAACACTCTTCAAATATCATTTTAAGACCGCTAAACCTCATACCTGAAGTTATGCATATATTTGACATGGTTCCTCAGACATGTTTACAGAGCTCTAGGTTTCTTCCCTACTGTTTCCTTTGCTCTAAGCCTATAATTATGATTAGGAGACTTCTGTTTCTAGAGAAAAGCAGTAGTAACATGAATATCTAGTTACCTTTGAGGATAAATACTTTAGTGGAAGTCAATGCGTGACAATCTAAACACTGGCTCCATTTTTCCCAAATGGTGGTAGAAACCTCATGTTGTGGGAAAATTTGAGTTAGAGTTCATTGTTTCTATTTAAAAAGAAAATGAGAAATCTAAAAGTTAAGAGCAGGATCCTGCCTGAAACCGTTTAACCAGTGGAGTGGCCAATGACTCTTGGTGTTTTAAATCTCTCTTCAAAAAGCATTCCCTCAACAGAATCCTGTGCAATGACAGAGGTGATTTTTGTAGCAAAACCACTTGTTTACAAATTTGCAAAACACTGTATATCTTTTTGTGTTGAAGTTTTCCTAGGCAGAGTAGGCACATGCTCTTTTAGAACCAACCTACACTCAGCTGTGAGGTTGTCAATCAACATGGTATCACCATTGTTATCATTTTGACTTAGCAGTTAAAGTGACTTTATTGAATCAAAAGTTGCTTATTACTATCATCTTTATCTTCCATTAAAACAGGTACCTTTCAAATCATACAACAAAATGTAAATTTTTAAAAATAATGCCAGCATGCATATCTTAACCCAGTCATGCCAGAATCCATACACTATGGACATTTCACACCTTACACACACACAGACACACACACACACACCTCTGATATTCTTTGTTATATAAGGGGGGATTAGGTTTATTGTAGTGAGTATACAAATTTATTCTTGTATTATTATTTATTAATTATTTGCTATATGAACAACTGTAAACCTACCCTTGCCCCACTCTGTACTATGAGGAAAGTCTTCTCCCAGGAGCACATGTATCAACCTACCTCCAGCATTCTGACAAGTTATCTACACCCATTTATAACAGAAAGAAAACTCTTCTCCTAGCTATTTGAGAATCCCAATAGTTTGAAAAACTGCCGGATCTATATATTTACTCATCTCTCCTCTATAATTGCAAACTTAACCATTTCTCTCTTCTCTCTTATTTCATTAGAAATTCTGCCCTGTTGATATGAGGGGCTACTTTCTCTCCACTAGTGTTATAAAACATGTCCTCTTTATCCTCTCTAGGATTTGCTACTCTTTTTACTGCATCAGTTTCTTCCTCTCTATTGGCTCTTTTCCATCAGCATATAAGCATGCCTTGGTTTTGCTTATGATTAAAAAATCGTTTTAGATTTCATATCCTCTTTCAACTGTTACTCCATTTCCTTGCTCAAATTCACAGGAAAAAATTTCAAACAAAATTCTCACATTCTTATCTCCCATGCATGTCCCAGTCAACCACTTGTTCTCTGTCCCCATCAGCACACTTATTTTGTTGTCACAACCACCAGCAACACACTCCACATTGTTAATTTCATGAACACGTTTCTGACCTCATCTTTACTGGGTTCTCAGTAGCATTTAATATGGTTGCCTATTTCCCTGTTCCTAAACATGCTCCCTGCTCTCCAGTCTGTGGTAGTTTTACTCCTACCTCCCTTGTTAGTTCTTCTCAGACTCCTTTCTTGGTTCCTAAGCATGTAGTTGACCTCGGATATTGGAACACTCTAGATCTTGGTTCTGTGTTCATTTATCATCTTCTGATGGGAGTGATAGATAATAATATGCAAGATGAACCAGGGAAGATGCCCAGGAGAAATGGGCCATTCTGCTCATTTTCCATCTTCTTTATCTGGGGAGCCAGCCAAGAAAGCCAGCAAAGCGTCATGGGGCAAGAAGAAAATTTGTAGTGTGTGGTCCTAAGGAAGTAGAAGTGACCAACAGTGTTAAATGCAACCAGAGTTAAGTGAAATGAGGAGTGAAATATGTGCACTGGAGTTTTTGACAGGAAGGTTATTAATGACCTTAGAGAGAACCAGTTCATTGGACATGGAGATAGAGACAGCAGATAGTGTATTGAGCTGTAAGTGGTGAAGGAGGAGAAATGGGGAGAAGAGGCCACTATGAGACAGTTGTACTAATATACTTTAAAAATTCTTCAGAATAAGTGGTGTGATTTATGTGTATATGTAACTTAACTTTAATCAGAATCTAATGGGAGGTTATTTAGCACTTACGGGAAGAATTTAGTTAGAAATCTAGACCACAGAGGAACTAAGGCAAACATTCAAATATTATCTCAATCTATCCTGTAGAATATCCTGTAGTTAATTAATGTAATAGATCTTAGAAATAAATTTTTCTTTTGTTTAATGTGTAGCATTCATAATATTTGGGGAATAAAAGATATTGTATGAGTTCTTCCATCTCCACTTGAAAAAAAAAAAAGACTCCAGAAAAGCTAATAGCCTAATGTCTTCTAACTAGAGCCTAGATCTACAGCAGGGGTCCCCAAACTATGGCCTGCGGGCCGCATGCGGCCCCCTGAGGCCATTTATCCGGCCCCCGCCGCACTTCTGGAAGGGGCACCTCTTTCATTGGTGTTCAGTGAGAGGAGCATAGTTCCCATTGAAATACTGGTCAGTTTGTTGATTTAAATTAACTTGTTCTTTATTTTAAATATTGTATTTATTTCAGTTTTGTCTTTTTACTTTAAAATAAGATATGTGCAGTGTGCATAGGGATTTGTTCATAGTTTTTTTTATAGTCCGGCCCTCCAACAGCCTGAGGCAAAAAGTTTGGGGACCCCTGATCTACAGCTTTGTTCCTTCTCCTTCTCATATATGGGGTGGTAACACCTAATCCAACCAGAAATCTTGCAGATTATCGTGGTGTCTGCTTTAAAATAAATTTTTCATACTGGTGCCAAAGGACAACAATTAACATATGGAAACTGGTTGAAATTTTGTGCCAATTTTCTAATAAATATTTAAGTATGAGATTGCAAACTGAAACTTGCATTCAATTTAACACTCCACCTGGATGTGAAGTTATAAGGAGGAACCATGAAGCCCTATCCATCTCTAAGTTTCAGAGCTGGCACATATTTACCAAAATAACCTGACCATTGTTGAAATGCAAATTTGGCTAGAGGTCACTTGCTAACAACTTTTCTAGAGAGTGTGGCTATGACAGCAAGGAGAAAGTGAGGCAGTTGATGGAAGGAGAGTGAGCCACAATCAAAAAAGTAGTTTTTATGTTTGTTTACTTGTGTTTTTAAATAGAAGAGATAACAGCATGTTTAAACATTGATGAAATGATCCTGGAGAAGGCGAAAGATTTATGATAAAGAATAAAAGTGAAAGAACAGTACATGGCAACCATAAGCAAAGAAAGAAAGGACTTAGCGCAAAGTCAAGGGAAGCCTTAGAAATGACAGGCTCACTATCTTAAACAGAGGAAAGGAGAGGAGGATGGGGCAGTATGGGGTAGCTTTGAAGGGTTTTGTGACAAGGATTTGAAAAGCAACCTTATCTATTTCTCCCTGAGGTGAAATATAAGGTAAAGTTATTTTGGGGGGGCGGTGACGGGGGTGATAGATAACTCACAGATTTTAAATTGTCCAAATACAGAATTGATCAACGGGTATTCAGTTTAATCTTTAGAGTTTCTGGTGTTATTTATTCAAAGATATCAGTACTATGCTTTATACGATAATAAAAGAAAAGAAAATCTGTGAATTCACAGTGGAAATTTAACTTTTTTCCTAGTTCTGTTGTTTCCCATGCCCAAAATGGAGAAGGTCATTTAATCAGTTCATTTGGGAATCAGATCACTGCCTTGTAATAAAGAGTATAATGTTCACTACCACAAATACATCTTCAAAGGACACTGCCACTCTTGTAGCCACACCCTAATTTCCAGGTAGGGAGGGGCAGGGAAGGAGAGGTTCAGTATGAAGAGTATAAATTAATTTTATTGCTTTTTGCTTTTCTTTTCTCGTTGTATATCTTAAGTAAAATAATTTGGTAAAAGGACCTTACTCGCCTTTACATGATTTTGAGTTTATGTCAATCCAGCTTTAGGGTTATTGTTTGTTTTGCAGCTGTCATTCTAGCTTCTATTATATTGCATTTCAAAACCAATATTTTAACTCATTATCTTTTAGATGCCAATCATATGGGAAAGTACTTGCTATATAAATGTCTAGAGACAAAATTTTTTAGTTTCTATAACAACTGTTTCTTTTTCTTAACATTAAATGGAAATAGTGCTTAGCTTCGGTTTTCTTTGTAACTTTTTCTTCTATATGAAGCTTCAGAAAAGCAATGTTTGACAGGGAGGTTATATGCAAAATGCAAAGGTTAGAAAGTATGTGAATTATCTAGACATATGGTCTGGGGTTGGGGTATTTTTGAGACTTAGAAATCTGGAGTATTTCATCTTGATTATAAAGCCCTGTGGAATGCTCCGGGTGTCTCTCCACATGGTGGGGGACATGGGAGAACGCTGGCGAGGCTCTCCCTTCCCACCCAGTTTAACTGATTGAGACAGGGCAATTTCGCAGGAAACGTCTGCTGGCAATCTGTGGGTCCCAGCTTGCTCCTCTCCGCCTTGCTGAGAGAAAGAGCTGTTGGAAGCGAATCAAGGCATGAAACTTTTGCTGCTCTGGTTTAAAGCTCATGAAAGCAAATGATCTCCAGGGCACTAATCCTTTCACCTTGGTAAACACGCAACAAATCTACACGAAAGAAAAGACTGAAAGACATCCCATTTGTCCTCCTGCAGCAACTCAGATACCTGTAGGCTTCAGACTGACTAATAGGTGTCTCATGAGTCGCCACAGGAGGAAAAACATCCTAAGAAAACAAAAAAAGACAAGTCTAAGGGTAAAAAATCTCAAATTCCCATAAAGCCCAAAGTTACTCTGACAAGAAGCCCTGTGTTTCTTCTCTGTCTTTACCGCACAAAGATAGTTTGACAGAAATCAACAGGGGTTACTAATAGTCATTGTGCTTTATTTTAAACTCACAACAGGATGTCAGGTTTTGTGTTGTTTTACTTTTTAATCAACCCCATTCTTTCCTGGTTACTGGCACAAACTCCCTTGGCAACTTGCTGTGTCAGGGAGTGACTTTGAGAGGCAATCTATTAAATTCGAACTGAAGGACTTTTCCCCCCTGTAGATCTGTTTACCGATTTTAATTATTGATTGAATATTGTTTACAATAGATAAAAATACTGCAGGTAGGGGGATGAAAACACAAGCATACCCCCAAACCTAAAGGTTTTTTTTCCCCCTGAGTCATACATTTCTGCTAAAATATTGGTATGATTGTCAGTGTACCTGAGGACATTTGACAATCTGTGCAGGTGCTTTCAGCTCGGGAAAGCTAACATCAGGGCAAACCAGTGGTTTTATCAAGCCCTTATCTGCAAACAGGAACTTGCAAAATAGCATTTGATATATAGTCCCTAGAGAAAATGGGGATACTACCTGGCACCAAATTACAGGAAAACTCCAATTATGGATGTTATAAAAAGATTGTAATCAATAAAGCTGTGACTTTTCCCCACCAGGGACATATCACTTGGTGAAATACCTGAACTCGCTTTAAAAACTGAGCTTCTGGGCAGTGAGGGAAGAAAAAGGGGTGGAGATAAGGGGCTAGCTCTACATGTAATCCTAACATCTTTAAAGAAAACAAGGGATGTTCACTGCGGGGACAGAGCTAGGAAACCTTCAGAATGTAAATACCCTTCCTGAGTAATAGAAAGAAAACAGCCTCCCTGTCCCCGCTGCCCCAGAATAAAGATTCCACCAGAGTAAAAACAGTTTTATGGTCCCTCTGTTCACCTTCATCCTTCCAGTATAATGAAAAGTCTTTTGACAACTTCTGCTCTTGCCTACTAGAAACCATTAGCAGAGGTTTGCCAATGACATGGGGTTTTTTGTTATCTGCAAATGAGACAATGTAGGTGGAGAATTGAATTTTCCCCCTTGCTTCTCTGGAGACAGACTGGGACACTGAGGGCCCCAGATTAAAAATGTAATAAAGAGGTGACTGCATGTCATTTCAAAGCGATGGGAACAGGTCTTTGTTTTACAGAAGGGAAAGGGGTAAGGATGATTAGGAAGTTGGAGTATGAGATCAGACAACACCGTACAAACACAGGGTAGGGTTCCCTGATAGCTGGTGGTATGATCAAGTATAGACATAAAGCACACAGTTTTGCCAAGAGACCTGAAGAGAAGATTACAAATGTTTATATAAGATGACCTCCTTGAGGGACTCTGGGGATTATTATAATGGAGCTTCAGATGTCTCCCCCGCTGTGCGGGCACTACCTTTAGTTAACTCAATCCATCTTAACATCAGTCATCTCTACTCCTTGTGTGGCCCTGGCATGGAGAATGAAGGGGTGGAGTAGCAAAGAGATGTGTGGCTTTTCCACAGCCAGGCTGTGTTGGAAAAGAAGGTGTCATCAAGTCACTGTGGGGCCTGATTCTAGGAGTGCAAGAGGGTAACCCCAGAAACGGAAGTGCTGGCCAGGAGGAAAGGGGAGTGACAGAGAGGGGCTCTTGGTGCTGAGGAGGACAGAGAGGCCGTTGGGCAGACAAGTGTGTTAGGCTTGCTTGCTTGTACTTTGCCTGATTGCTGCATGAGCACAGGGCAGCACCTCATATGTATAATCTATGTAAGGCTGCTGGTGCTTGTCCTCAGGATGGCAGATTGTAAATTGTGGATTGCCTGCTGCCATTGGGAGGGGCCATTTTTTGCTATTATTTGCCGGAGAAGGCATTTTTCCCAGCCCTGTTTGCTCATCAGCCCAGAGAGAGAGAGAAGCGGTCTTCCCTGCCTGCTTGCTCGTCCGCCCTTGCGAGACTCTAATAAACGGAACGGCCCACCATTTTCCCGCCCACGGTTCCTTTACTGTCTGACCGAATCCAATGTGAACCTGCATGGCCACGGTCACTGGCCCTACAAAGGCCTAAGATTAAAATGCTTTTTTTCTCATTATGTGCAAAAATGTGACTCACGAAAGGAAATATGGGAGATGCGGATGCTTGAGTACACTGTATATTTCCAGAGCTTCCTTCACTAGAGCCTTTAACAACATCTTGCAGGTTAATCACTATCTAGCCAAAACGTTCAGCCTCTAGAATGTTCTAAGGCAGTGACTATCAACCAGTGGTATGAGGACCACCAAGGGGGATCCAAAAGAAAGCCTAGAGTTGAAAAATACTTTCCCAACCAAAACCTTGATATTCTCTCTCATCCCCTCTCACTACTCATTCATTTCATAAATATTTATTTATAATGAGACTGGAATGTAGCAAGATAACTTTCTGGAACATTCGTGTTTTTCTTCTGAACTCTTGCAGCCTTCCCCGCAGTCAGCCAGAGGCAAGCACATTGCCTTGAGGAGAAGTCATTTTCAGATATTTGTTTTTAATTGCTAAAACTGTCTCTAGAGAATCAGAAGAGAGGGCCTGAGGGAAGCAAATAATGAAGTTCAGGCATAAAAACAGAACAGATAATGGAACAGAGGAATGGTAAAAGTGTGCTGTAGGAAGGATGAGGCTGGACAGGCGTGGAGGCCCCAGAAAGAAGGTGCTACAGCGGCTGTAGAGAACTGCGCCGGCCAGTGCCCGAGGCCTCCTGGCAAGCGGAAGGCTACATCTGGGGATGCCAGGAACTCAGCACAAACGCCTGGAAGCAGAGCACATGAGGTATTTGGGAGGCCAGGAAGTAGGACCACAATTTAACAGCTGCCTGCACAGCCCCGCGAATCCTCCGCAGAGGAATCCTCACCGCACCTGGGACTTTTTTTTTTTTTTTTTTTTGGTATTTTTCCAAAGTGAGAAGTGGGGAGGCAGAGAGACAGACTCCCGCATGTGCCCTACCAGGATCCACCCCACATACCCATTGGGGCATTGCTCTGTTGCAATAGGAGCCATTCTAGCGCCTGAAGTGGCGGCCATGGAGCCATCCTCAGGGCCCGGGCCATCTTTGCTCCAATGGAGCCTTGGCTGTGGGAGAGGAAAAGAGAGACAGAGAGAAAGGAGAGGGGGAGGGGTGGAGAAGCAGATGGGCTCCTCCTGTGTGCCCTGGCCAGGAATGGAACCCAAGACTTCCACACACTGGGTGGACGCTACCACTGAGCAAACCTGCCAGAGCCGCACCTTGGACTTTTACCTGAGCTGACTTGTGCTAACTACTCTCCCTTCCGTTTTTGCACAAATTCGAAACAGACATAAGCCCTCAAAGCAGAAAACAAGGTCGTCCAGACCTAGTCAACAGTGGTGGCTTCAAAATGTTAGAGGGAACCTTCAGGGCAAGACAACAATGGCAAAAGAAGCATAACTTTCCTGAGCCTATGTGGCAGGCATCTTGCTGCCTGGGACTCAAAGAACGTAAGACAGTTACAGCTCTCAAGAAGGGTGGGGGGTGGGGAGTTGGGTGAGAGAATGAATAGATAACCATAATGAAGTAGAATGAATATTGCGTTGGCTTTAGGAACACAGAGGGCACTCCCCTATACCAGGATTGGTGCTTGAGCTAAGTCTTAAAACAATAGAATTTCGCCATAGAGGAGGTGCATTAGTTTCCTATAGCTACTATATAAAACTACAACAAAATTAATGGCTTAAAATAATAAAAGTGTATCATGGTAAAGTTCTAAAGGTCAGAATCTGAAATGGGTCTTACTAGGCTAAAACAGAAGGTGTCAGCAAAGCTATATTTCTTCTGGAGACTCCAAGAGAAAATCTACTCCTTGGTTCTAGAGGTTGCAGCATTCATCGGTCCACAGTCCTCTTCTAGAAATGGCCTCAACTCTGACCTCTGCTTCCTTCTTCACATTTTCTCCCCTGACTCTCCTGTCTGTAAGGGTCCTTGTGATTGCATTGGGCCCACCTGGGTAATTCAGATGGAGAGCCATCTGAAGGTCTTTAACCCAATCTGCAAAGGCCCTTTTGCCATTTAAGATAACATATTCCACAGGTTGGGGAGAGATGCAAAGGATGTTTTAGGGTATCGTTGTTCTGTCTACCAGAGGGTTTTGGGCAAAATCAACAACCAAGGTGAAACCCAGAAGGTGCAGAGAACAGTAAGTGTGAGTGAAACTCCCAAGTTTATATGGTTAATCAAAAACGAACAAGGCAGGGCCATGGCCGGTTGCTCAGTGGTAGAGCATCAGCTTGATGTGTGAAAGTCCTGGGAACTGAGATGGCTCCATGGCCTTGCCTCAGGTGCTAAAATAGCTCAGTTGCCAAGGAACGGAGCAGGGGCCACAGATGGGCAGAGCATCACCCTGATAGGGGCTTGTCTGGTGAATCATAGTTGGGGTGCATGTGGGGAGTCTGTCTCACTGCTTCCTCGCCTCTCACTTAATAATGAATAAATAAATAAATAAACAAGGCAGGAATGATGCGAGAGGGCTCGATGGGGCAGGCGGAAAATAGGCCTGAAAGACCTCTGTATTCCATCTAAGGAACTGGAATTCATAGGGACAGCAGTAAGTAGCCATTCGTGAATTTTAAACAGGAACATAACATTCCCAGATTTGCCTTGGAGAAAAGTCCTTCTGGCTAAAGTATAGTGCAGTGTATAAAAGCTCAAGGAAGCTGTGAAGTTAAAAGCAAGAAAACAAACCAACTGTTTTTATGAGACATGTAAAGAGAGTAGAGCAGAATTTAGGCAATAAATATAAAGAGGAGTGGGTGAATTCAAGAAATATCATAGTGTCAATCCATAGGATATGGTGATTAATCTAATGTGGACGCAAGAAAAGAGTCAAAGATGAGTCAAAGATTTTTGTCTGAGGTGTTTGCATATATGCAGGAGCCTTTACAGAGCTGAGTTCAATAATGAGGAGAAGTAGCTCAGTCTTCAGGGCCTTTCAGATGGACATAAATGTAACAGCATATTTCATTCCAATCCCAGAACTCTACTTCTTCATTCTTTTCTTTTGACTGTCAATGGATACCTATTTGGGGGCCAGTTATTTGAGATTATTGGAATGCCCAGTAGTCCCCCATAATTTAAAGTGCTACTTGTATTATTTTGACTTCAACCAATGCAGTGTTTTTCTGTATTGTTTCTTCCCATGGTATGAATTATCCTAGGAAAATTTGCATGGTTTGGGGTTGGCGTAAGGGATCTTTGGTATACCACCAAGATCTCCCACTTCAAGACTTCAGGACTTATTTTTTGTAATGCTGATGGCCAAGGCCAGGCAGGTCCACATTGGATTCAGGCAGACGGTAGAAAAACTGTGGAGCCAGAAAATACTGGGCCATTACCATTTAATAAAGTGAACAGCGAATGATCAAACAAGCAGGAGAAAATCTCTTCTCATGGCAGCAAGCAAACGAACAGCAAAATGACCCCTCACAGTGGTGGGCAGGCAATTCACAATCCACCATCTGCAATCCACCCTGAACACAAGCACTATAGCCTTACATAGATTATCCACAAGTGGTGCTGCCATGTGCTCACACACTAAGCAGGCAAAGAGCTTGCAGCTGGTAAACTGGCAAGCAAGCCTAACACAGCTGTTTTCCCCACGTTCCTACAACTAGTCATATTGCTTAATCGCACTCATGACTTAATCCCACTCCAGGAATTTTCCTAAACTGAAGGGCAGTGTCTCACTGAACCAAAGTTGCATTCTCTGCACAGAGGCAGCACACATCCAATGACTGGTCCAGCCTCTGGCTTTACTTTGAAATTCAATATGTATCTAAGGAGCCATACTAGTTTTCCAGATCCCTCTGGGGTCTGCTGATGGCTATGGTGCAACTGAATCACACTAGTCTCTTCCTGTGCCCAGCTCTACTTTCCATACTTCCTTAGAGGTATCCTCCACCATATCGCACCAGGGTCTCTCCCTCATCTCACACCGATGACAGCGTTGGGCTGAGATGTCCCATTATGACTAGCTGATGGAGGAGAACCTCATGTTGGTTTAGTGTAGTATGTAGATGCAAACCAAACATAATCTGCCTGTCTTTCAGGGTGGTCCTGAAAGACATCAGTGAGGAAGTCCTCTCAGTAGAGCTTCAGGTGGTGCTACTAGCCATACCTTCTGTAGTGGGAAAAAGCCTGAGGCAAGAATATTATCCAAAGTGGAAAGTGGCTCAGCTGGTTGGGCAGGAGCCTAGAAGAAGAAAGGTTGAACAATTAGGGTAACGAGGCAAAGAGATATGTAGATACAGGAGTGGACACTAAATCATCCATCCCAGAATAGTCACTAACCAATAAATTAGACTAGACTTGGGCAGGTAATGTCATACTGCCTATGTTGTCAGTCAATCCAATATTGGAACAATATTTACATGAACAGAGTGACCACATTGGCAGCGTTAGAGGATATGATGGTCCGAACAGCATGGAATCCCCACTCATTAAGATTTACCTAGTTACTCTCCTCCTGAGTGAACAGTCTGCCAGTGACAAAGACTAAAACTGAGCCCCGACTATGGCATCAGCCATAATAGAAACAAAACATCACATGGTGGCAAGTCAATTACATTAAAACTTCTTCCATCCTGGGACAGGTAGTATAATAGAGTTGATTCCAGGACAGATTTTCAATGTAATAGACTTGCCACCAAAGAATGTTTTATCGGCTCCACGGATGGTGCCATATCTGGAGCTCCTTATTGGGCTCTGTTTGCTGACAGCAATTCATCCTGCCTGGAAATGAAGGGAAATAGCAATATTCTCACCATATTTTAAGCTACTTCCCAGTCATTTGGCACTCTTTGAACCATGTGATCATTAGGTAAAGAAAGGAATCACTTCCTTCAAAGAGTTACTTGTTTAACACTCAGGGTTAAAGTCTGAGTCACCCACCTGGTAAACCACCTAAACCAGCAGAGGCACCAGCTGAAGCTAAGAGGAATCTAGAATGGGTAGTAGAGGAGGGAGGTGACATCAGTTACCGGTGGGCTGTGGTGGGGTCATCTTACAAACCTGATTGTAGTAAGTTTCCCCCAAAAAAGAACGCAATCAGAATCCTGCAGGCGTCATTCCCAGATGGCATGAACCTATTACACAAGGCAGGTGGGTCTGAGTGAGCACAAACGGTGGGCTCTAGCACCCCTTTTCAGAATGGAAGCACTCATTGCACAACGCTGGTTCTGTTGTCTGATGAGAGCACACAATGGAGTCCCTCCTTAGGATCGGCACTTAGCTGCAGTTAGTTGCTTTCCTCAAGGTTACACAAACATTAAATCACTAGTCAATGAGGAATTTAAAACGCCAGGACCCCTTACCTCAATCTAATACATCTCAAAAGAGCCATCCCAACTTGAGAGTCTCATGTGAGTTTGGCTGAGGGTTCTGTTGCATCTGCAATGCAATTCAACTTCTCTTGGTACACAGTCTGGCTTCCCTCTTCCCTTTACTGCAGGGAAAGGTAGAGGAGGGTCAAGGCAGGAAAATGGTGATGGAAAGAGACGGACTTTGGGCAATGAACACACAATACAATATACAGATGATGTATTGTAGAATTGTACACCTGAAACCCATATACTTTTACTAACCAATGTCACCTCAATAAATTCAATACACTTCCCAAGACTCTGAGTAAGCAAGCTGCACACAAATCTCCATTGCAGAATCGGCTTCCCATGGAACCTATACTGTAACAACTGGCTTTTGTTTTGTTGTTGGCACAACTCAGTCTATTACAAAGCCTTCTGTACACTTACAACACTGTATAAATAAGAGCTCTGGTATCCCAAGTTACATAAATTTAAACACCTCATATTTTTGGTATTATAAATAAGACCAGGTTACTATTGAGCCTTGTGGTTCACTATTGTTAAGTAAATCTAAAGCTATCTATACATTGATAAAATAAACACCTGCAAGAATTCCAAAGCATGTGATATATTCTGTCTGGTTCAAAGCTAACATGTTTCAGAAAGAAGTTATTGCACATCATGTACTCTTGCAAATCTTTTCCAGAGTAGAATCTGTTAAATATTTGTTGATCATTTTTAGCTGTCTCGGATTTAGTGCTTAGAATACACTTTGGTCTGTAGACAGTAGCTTAAATGCCATTATTACAGAAAGATATCTTTTTCTTTGTAATTTCTTACTATTCTATTATAAACATTTTTTAAAATAGATCTTTAAAATGTGTCTTACCATATAATGCTCTATCAGTACAGAACAATACTCCACACAGAACTATTAAAGATAATTTAGACACCAGACATGGTGGTTTTCTAGGACCAACTTGGTAGGTAATTCTGAGTCTCAATAACCTTAGTTTCTTCATTTTAAATATCTCATTTTCCAAAGTAACATTAAACATTAACATTTTCATGTTATCAGTTGTTGCACGTTTTTATGAGTATTTCTATTTAAATGTGTCATAGGCTTTTCTCAATACTATCATGATCAAAACAGAAGCCTTGACTTTTCTCCTGTGTCAAAAAAGCTATTCTTCCCTAATTTTAGGAAGTAGCATCACCACACATCTAGCTGATCAAGTCAAAATTCTATTTGATTTCTCTTTTCCTCACCCCAAAAACAATCCATCAGCAACTTCTGTCACCTCTAGCTCCAAAACATATTGTGATCTGCCCGTTGCTGTCAATCACCACTGCTCTCACCTTGGCCAGGCCGCCATCATTTCTATCCTGCAATAACCTCCAAACTGGTCTTCTACTTCTATCTGCAGCCTTCAGGACACACTAACAATGGGGGGGGGGAATAAATGTAAAGCGAAACACACTGTGACTCAGTTTAGTTTCCAAATGCTCCCATTGATAAGAATAAAATAAAAACTCCTTATCATAGCCAACAAGCCACTCTACCATATCTGCCCTTCTTACCATCCTGAGCTCATATTCTATCATCTCCACACTCTCTAGCTCCAGACTCTTTGGCTTTAGTTGTTATTGTAGTTGTTCAAATTTACTTTCCACCTTGGAACTCCTGCTCTGTTCCTCCTGCCTGAATGTTCTGCCCTGGGTCTTCATGTTGTTTGCTACATCTCATCATGAAGGTCTCAGCTCAACTGTCTCTGCAGAGCTTCCCTGACCTCTGATCTACTTTGAAGCAAACTCCAAAGTAACTCTAAGCTGTTTATATATTAACAAAATATAATACTCCTGCAAGAATTCCAAAGAATGTGATATATTCTGTCTGGATCAAAGCTGACATGTTTTACAAAGAGCTTATTGCAACTCCAAAGTAGATTGCTCCTTCTCCCAGGCACTATTTAACAGATTACCCTGTTTTATATTTTCTGGACTTTTCACTATCATTTATTTTAATTTTATATTTACTGGTTTTTTTTCTCTTACTGGTACATGAAAACAGGGGCTTTATCTGACTTTTTTCAGTTGAATATTTTTACCACACTTAGACAGGACTTGATGCTCCACAGATATTTGCTCAATAAATATATAAATATAATAAATAACAGTATATTTACATTTATACATATATTTATGTAAGTGAATATATCATATAGTATAATTATATATTAATATAATACATAGTTAAATAATATAAGTATATACAAGATGGGGCAAAAGTAGGTTTATAGTTGTTCATATGGAAAACAGCACAATAATTAATAAATAATAATACAAGAATAAACTCTGTATTGTGTACTCACAACTATAAAGCTACTTTTGCCCCACCCTGTATATAAATGAATGAATATCTCAGTACATAGAGTAAGCAGTTTAATTTCATATGTAGAGGATGAGCTTTAGATTAAATAAAATGTATATTAAATTAAAGTGTCTCCATCTAAAGTACAAAATACATACATATCTGTTGTTTTCTTGTAACAGCAAAGAGTTATACTCCAAATCATATTTTCCAAATTCTAAGACAAAATATTTTCTCACATTTTAAATTTCTACACATATTTGTAATCCATGGGTTTTTTTGTTTGTTTTTCATTTTGGTGGGGTTTTTTGTCTTTTTCTGAAGTAAGAAGTGGGTAGGCAGAGAGACAAATTCCCGCATGCGCCCTACTGGGATCCACCTGGCAAGCTCACCAGGAGGTGATGCTCTGTCCATCTGGGGCATTGCTTTGTTGTAACCAGAGCCATTCTAGCACCTGAGGCAGAGGCCATGGAGCCATCCTCAGTGCCCGGGCCAACTTTGCTCCAATCGAGCCTTGGCTGCAGGAGGGGAAGAAAGAGATAGAGAGAAAGGAGAGGGGGGAGGGGGGAGAAGCAGATGGGTACTTCTCCTGTGTGCCCTGTCCAGAATCAAACCCGGGACTTCCACACACCTGGCTGACGCTCTACCACTGTGCCAGCAAGCCAGGGCCAGTCCATGGGGTTTTTTAAAGCAATAAAATTTCTCTTACTTACAATATTAAAGTGATGTTTCATCTTATCATCAATGGTGTCTTAGAGTTGAGGGAATAATAGTAATAAAAGTTTAATAAATATTGTAAAATTTAATGCAAGAATGAAGCCACTACCTTGCAAACAACTGGCCACATGCATAGGGTAGATAACCAAAATCACAATAGAGTCAATGATTGCAGAACAGCCTTCTCTGTGTTGATCTAACTGACTCTGACAGGAAGACAGGGAACTGAATCCCTGACTATATTCACAATAATGCCAAGCTTCAACCAATTTAAATGATACCTGGGTCAGAAAGTAAAAAATGCAACTTGAACATTACAAATGAAATCTCACTAAATTGTAATGAAAATCAAGATTTTTTTTTAAATAATAGGAGCTTTCTCCTAACAATGTTTTTGATAACCTCATTGTCTTTGAGGTTTTCCAGATGTATTATTTATTTTGTTTTGCTTTATTATTTTTGAAGTGAGAAAAACCAGTAGTGCTTAGTTTTCATACTTAAGCAATGTTAACACCTAAAAAGTGTATAGTGAATTTAAATTCACACCTCTTCTGTTGCTATTAGTCAGGTGAAGAATATTTAATTAAAGCAGTGAGATTTAGTAATTTCTCATATTCCTCTTATCTGTGATCTGAAGACACCTCACCTCCAAAAAGTAAAATAAAGTCCCACATACCATGGGAAGAAGATAGAAATAACAGTCTTTGTTTTTCTCATCCCTGTCACTTCTTAGTGGCCAGGAGGAAGCAGAAACAGGTAAGTCACTCAGTATATAGAGTGGAAAAAGAAAACCCTATATATCAATCCTAAAACCAATACATTCCCTAGACCTTAGGAGAGTAATTGCATTTTGCCTTGCATGCTTATTCTGATTGCTATCAGCATTTTGCAGTACTGATTTGCAAGGATTTCTAAGGTTCAGCCAGGCTTAAAAACAAAGATTATTATTATCAATTAACAAATTGGAGCAATTTACATAAACTATAGTCCCCGTATCTGGGAAATTCCAGGCATAAGTAAATGTAATTTTTAGCCATGGCACTATGTACATAAAGATGTGGGCAAAAATGACCAAGGATATTAGAAAACTTACATTCTGCTTCCTACAGTTGATATGATTTTTTTAAAAGGTATTTTAAATAATTTTCTAAACATTAGTTTTGAGTGCCAAAAATGAACCACATACTACTCTGGGTTCTAAGAATTGTCACTAAACTAAACAGCAAAATCCTGCCCTCATTGAGCTTATATTCTTTTTTTTTCTTTCTTTCTTTTTTTTTAAACAGAGACAGAGAGAGAATCAGAGAGAGGGATAGATAGGGACAGACAGACAGGAATGGAGAGAGATGAGAAGCATCAATCATTAGTTTTTTGTTGCGACACTTTAGTTGTTCATTGATTGCTTTCTCATATGTGTCTTGACCGTGGGGCTACAGCAGACTGAGTAACCCCTTGCTCGAGCCAGCGACCTTGGATCCAAGCTGGTGAGCTTTGCTCAAACCAGATGAGCCCGCGCTCAAGCTTGTGACCTCAGGGTCTCGAACCTGGGTCCTCTGCATCCCAGTCCTATGCTCTATCCACTGCGCCACCACCTGGTCAGCCAAGCTTATATTCTAATGAAAATATATCAAATATTTATATAGTGTTTATTATGTGCCAGACTTTGTTCTAAGTAATTTTTTTTTAATGTATTAGCTCATTTAATTTTTATAAGAACCCTCCAATATGGGTGCTATTGCTTCCTATAGTTATGCAGCAACGCGGTGATAGGGAGGCAGGACAGTCAGCGCAGGGAACAGAAGCCCCAGGTTTACTCCTCCTCCCTTTCTAGGTTAGGGCACTGCAGATGGGACTTGCAGCTATAATCTTGTCCCCACATAGTCACTTTCCTAATGTTCTGGGGAAAGAAATAGTTGAGACAAGGTGGCCAACTACCACCTCCCAAGATTCAGGGACCAGAAACCACCCCCATTCCCTCCACTTGCCCCTAGTTCATAAGAACCTCCATCCTGACCCCCTCAGGTGACTCACTTCCTGAGTTTGCCAGCATGCCCCTCCTTCTTGAGTGTGTACTGTCACTTTAATAAATCTACTGGGCTTTGCTGAATCACTCTGTCTCACTCTCAAATCCTTTCTTGCGTGGTGACAAGAACCTGGAGACAGCCCCTGGGTTGAGGCCTCCCTATAAGCCCTGCAGCATCAATAGGACTGAGTTTCTAACACAGGTTTTCTAACTCTAGAGCCTGCCTATTAACTGCCACTCTATATGCCTCTTCTATGCTGTGCTGCTGCCTCTCTTGCGTTTAGGTACAGGGCACCATGGGGAATAAGCCAGAAAAAGTCCCTGTACTCATAAACTCACATTCTGAATGAGAGAGATAGACCATAAACAAATAATAAAATTATTTCAGATAGTGATTAGAGTGGATAAACCCAAGACTGCCTGAAAGGAGAGCAGTATCGCATAGGACAACCAGGAAGTGACTCTTTAAGGAGATAAGAACCAGTGACAGCCAGGATCATACAGATGGCATCTGGAACAGATAGGGCAGCAAAGGCAAAGGCCCTGAGGCAAGGCATCAACTCGGTGTGTTTTGGAAGGCCAGTGTGGCAGAGCGGAGTGAGAATGGGGAGGAAGAGTATGAGATCAGATCAGAAAGGAGGGCCATGCCAGATCCTAGAGAGCCTTGCAGGTCATGACAAGGGTGGAGGATTCTCCTCTCAGAGCAAAGGGAAGCTGCTTAGTATCTGAAAACAATAAAGATATGAAGTAATTTAGGTTTATAAAAGATTCTAGCTAAAAGGAAAGAGGAAATGCAGAAATCTCTGATGATATTTGGAATTTTTTAAAATTTGCTCATTAATTAATTTTTATTATCTAATGTTTGCATCTTCTAAAATACGTTTTAAAGTGGGTGGGTTGTTATCATTCTACCCACATGTTTCTGGTATATGCTCATTAGCAGAAATGTTCCACCATGAAACTCGAGAGCAATTGCTTTAAGCCCTAAGAACGATCATAAACAAAACCAGTTCCAAAAGTGGAGGCAGAAGGAATGAAGAGGAGAAACTACATCCTGTGCAATACCAAAACTGTCCTCAAAGAAGCACGGGGATCTGAAGGTCACCTGATTTCATGCCAGCGTCCCATCCTCTGTTTTGATTACTGTCATTATCCTGAGATATGGGGTCTTCAGCTGATGTGCTGAAATGACATTTCCCTAGCTCTTTTTTAGGGTGTTATTCAGTAAATTCAAGAACCAGCTTCGGGTGATGAGAATGCAGCATAATCAAATGTAAAAATAACCTAGAGATGTTTTCTCCGAACATATGTACCCTGATTTATCAATGTCACCCCATTAAAATTAAAAATTAAAAAAAAAGAACCAGAAGCACTCAGGCACTGGCCAATCAGAACAGATACTGCCTGCAGCACTAGAGCAAAGGGCCTCTGTTCTACAAGGAATTACACTTGAGTTGCTATGTCATGGAGAGACTTAGGGGTCCAGGGTCTATGGGGAGGTGCACAGGGGCTGCGGTGAGGAAAGCTACTCAGGACAATGACTATATAACAACTGGTACAGAAACAACTCAGTATTTTAACACCTCCTGTGGTCATATTGATACTATTGTACTACTGTCTACATTGCCCTCTGTCTACATGTCTCAGGCCCTGGGTAATTTAACAAAGAGCATTTTGAACTTGTGCGTCCAGCAGAAACAGGCAGGTACTGGTTTCACATAAAGTTATGTGAGTTCTCTCCTAATACTCGGGCTGTTTACACAAGAACAATCAAATGTATTGGCTGGAAAACTGCCTTCACTGTGAGAGAACAGACTGATTCCCATAATATATTATTGCTAGAATAGTTAGCTGGGCCAAACCAGCTCTGTTAGGAAAACACCACCCACCTCAGTCTGGTCAGTCTTGAACCAGACTGTTATCCTCATGCAGACACCAAGTCATAGTAAAATAGAAGCCAATGAATGCTAATTGGTTGGCCAACAATTTAGTAATAAAGGCATTGTATTGGGCATACTCCTGGTTATTATTCTTGAATGCCAAGCAACATAGTATCTATAGACCTTGGATAACATGTGAGAAGAACATTTCTCTCTCTCAAGGAGTTTTTATAAATACCCACACCCAAATTCTAAATAATAACAAAATTTATGATAAAAGTCAAAGACATCACTTCATCTTTGAAATCCTTAAACCGTATAACTTTTGAAGTGTTCTTAAGTGATTATTGTAATTCACTTAAGTAAATATCAAAATGCAATGAAATATTTAGATCCGTGGAACACAAAGTAGGCTGTTGTAATAGATGGTTGTCTAGGTGTTTTGAGACATATTTTTGCTGGAAATGCCCCATACATCAATGTAATATCTAGCTCTGCAATTTCTCCAGACTTTTTGCCTCTACTATATTGCTGGTATTTTTCCCTTGCAGAGAAGAACTAGGAAGACCATTTACATTAGCCTAATTTTAAGGTTTTTGTAACATTTTTTCATTCATCAAATACTGTTACATTAAGGCTATATTTTCTCTAAAGAAAAGTAATATAGTAAAACCCAATTTGTTTTTAGACTAATGTGTAAAATTTGGCACCATATGTGTATGAAATTATAGTCACTTTTAAAAATGATAGTTTTTAAAGTCTATAGTAACTAAAGTGAATTTCTATAAAGATTATAATCATAAAAATAGAGGTCTGCAGTTTTTGTTTTTATTTAAATCATTACTTATTTTTAGCTGTCAATCCCAGTTTTTAATTCAATTTAAATATCTGCTTCCTATTACATTAACACTATCACACAAATTTAAGTATAAAAACGTTTTAAAAGATCAAAGCCAGAATTAATGTCTAAACCACTTGAAAAATTGATTTTAAACATTTCAACCTGTCATATTTAAATGAAAAAATTAACAAACTTTAGTTACATTTTAGACAAGAAACATTCATAAGGTTTATCTAAATAGCCTTTCAATTCAGTAACTAGATTAAATCCAAATTTTGCAGTGAAAAAAAAATAAAGGTGGTAATATTCTCAATCATTACCACATCCAAACAAACATAAGGCAATCAATACCTTAGATTCATGAAATTAACAGTTATATTTGTAGTAAGGTACACCATTTCCTAGTGCTCGCCCAGAATAAAATCTATGCTTCCATTCTATACAATTTTTTTTATAATTAGTTCAGTATATAATTGTGTCAAGGGTATTTTAGGCAACTGTCCAAGATGCAGCGGCCTTCAATAGGTATTTGATAGTTGCTTTGCCAACATCCAGCCTCCCTTCTTCAACCACAGCCCTGAATTTCATTTGGACTTCTACCCTTCCTTTAATCTCAATCTCTAACCCACTCTAAGGCAATTAGCATACCATCCATCCCTGGCCACAGCAATTGGTTCACGGATGGGTTGTAGCTACAATTGCCAAATCAGTGAAATTAAGATCTGTTGTGGGGTTGTCATTCTTTTTTTACCGGATTAATCTCGAATGATTAAGGCTGTGAAATCAATGCAGCTCTTGGCCACTGCCAGAGCTGAGAAAGAAGGCAGCAGAGAAAAGGCAAAGTGAAGGGGTGGAGAGAAACCACTGACATTCTTTGGGCACTAAATTCAGTTATCTTCCCCTGGCTTAAGCTGGTTTCAGTGGGATTATGTCCCACTCGCATTAGAAAATGTCCTGACTGACCATTTAAACCATTCCACATTGATGACTAATCAAATGATTATTAAATCAACGGTATTCACAAATTATGTGTGAGACTCAAAGAGAGGAAAAAAAAATCTTTTTTACAATTTCAATAAAAGAAAAATCTATTTTTTTAAAATCCATTGTTTTTAAAGCTAAAGGCCTTAGGCTCACAATCATCATCTAAAAGCTATTTCTTCTCCCTTTGTACTCTGACAGTTAAACTAAACCTCAGATTCTTAATCTGTAAAAATGCCAATGAGCAGTGCTGAAACCCACGAAAGTGACTGGTCCTCACCATGAGTTTTATCTTAGATTGCTCCACAAAAATCTCGTATTTTTTTTTTATTTTTTTATTTATTCGTTTTAGAGAGGAGAGAGAGAGACAGAGAGAGAGAAGGCGGGGAGGAGCTGGAAGCATCAACTCCCATATGTGCCTTGACCAGGCAAGCGCAGGGTTTCGAACCGGCGACCTCAGCATTTCCAGGTCAACGCTTTATCTGTTGCGCCACCACAGGTCAGGCCTAAAATCTCGTAATTTTTTAAAGCAGTCTTTTATTTGTCTTTGAATCCCTTAATCACTCACCACAGTGACTACTTTTAGTATTCATTGACTCTTCACAGGCCACCTCTACACGCTCATCTTTACCTGATCCTATGTGAACATTTTCAGATTCCCTCCTCCGTTCCCTACCAGTTACAACCCTCCCAACTTCTAAGAGCTACATATATAGATTGTGTGTGTTTTTGTGTGTGTGTGTCCACAGTTATATTGCATATGTAAACTAACATCCTGTATTTCTGGAACCAATTTTATCATTTTTCAAGCACATATTGGGAGATGTAAATTTCAGAGTTTTTGGTTATCATCCTCAGTTTACAGTTATTGACTCTTTACTGTGTACCAGGCACCACCCTGGTTGCTTCACATTATTAACTTGTAAAATCCTCTTAGCAACCTAGGAAGTAAATACCATTGTCCTCATTTTACATATAAGTAAACAGAGGCACCAAGAGATTAAGATCACACCTTAGTAGATAGTGGAATTGAGATTCTAAATCAGTTTTACTCTTAACCTGTGCTCATAACTGCTATCTCATAGTGGCCCTTAAAGGCTCCATGAAGGCATTGTCCAGAAATAAATTCTTATGTTTTTATATATAACATTATAGTGTATAAACAGCTTTTATATTAAAATGACCTATTAAATTAATAGTTATTATTGTTTCTGTTTCACAAATACAGAAAAAAATCTGAAGATTAATGGCTGTATTTACCCAAGGTCATTAAATTAATGAATGATGATTCTACATCTTCTTTCACACAAAGGAAATTTAGATCAGAAAAATTATTTTCCCATGGGCTCTTTCTATAGAGATAAATGTTTGAAACTTCTATGAAAATAGTTGGTCAAACTCATTCCCTATAACTTCATAGCGTAAATGGCACCCTCTGGGGTATCCGAGTAACATCAGCATTAATGATATGTTATAATTTATTTTCACTTTTCAAGTTGATACCCTAGCCTCTGCTAAAATTGCTTTCTCCCTCTTTAAGTGTACTTTGATTTTCAGTATCATTATTTCTGAGTCTGACTCCACAAGAGGTTGGGTGAGACTGTGAGGCGACTACAGCACAGTGAAAAGTCAAGCTAGAAAATGGATCTCACCAATTCTTCAACTAACCTCTACTTTCTTTTCCAAGTCACAGTTAATAGAGAAGTAAACCCAGTCTTGGCTGCTTTTCATCTGGAAAAACAGAGGTCTGGCTTTACATGACTCTTTTTTTTTTTTTTTAAGATTTTATTTATTGATTTCAAAGAGAAGAGAGAGAAAGAGAGACAAAAGATGAGGGGCTTCTTGTATGTGCTCTGACTGGGGCAAAATCAAGGCCTCTAACTGGCGACCTCATTATTCTAGGCCCATGCTCTATCCACTATGCCACTGCAGGTGAGGCACTTGATTATTGCTTATATAAAGAATGACACCCCACCAAACAAACAAACAAAACAAAACATCTTGTTGTGGGTAAAATTATGTTCCCCAAAAAGGTATATGGAAGTTCAAACCCTAGTAACTAAGAAAGTGACCTTATTTGGAAATATAGTGGTTGCAGATCTGATTAGGTTAAGATGAGGTCAAACTGAAGTAGGGTGAACCCTAACCAAATATACCTAGTATGCTTGTAAGAAGAGTAGGAGAGACACACAGAAGGAAGATGGCTATTTGAAGAAGGCCAACGCAGAGATTGAAGTTATGCTACCTTCAAGGAATGCCTGGGACTTCAAGAAGCTGAAAGAGGTAAGGAGCGGTCTTCCTATAATTTTTTTCAAGGATTTATAGGTGTTTTATATTTAAAATCTTTTATATTTGAGAATGTTCTGTATTATTTTATATTAAAAATGTGTTTGATAGCACATAATTAAACTACAAATTTTTTCTAGGAAAATTTTAGATGTTTCTCCATTGTTATTTTTTTTTTTTAATAATTTTATTTTTTTAATGGGGCGACATCAATAAATCAGGATACATATATTCAAAGATAACAAGTCCAGGTTATCTTGTCATTCAATTATGTTGCATACCCATCACCCAAAGTCAGATTGTCCTCTGTCACCTTCTATCTAGTTTTCTTTGTGCCCCTCCCCCTCCCCCTTTCCCTCTCCCTTTCCCCCCTCCCCCCGTGCAATCTTCCTATAGAGGCTTTGTAGAGAGTATGGCTTTCAGACGTTAGCCTCCAGAATTATATGAAAGAATAAATATCTATTGTTTAAAGCTGTCCAGTTTGTAATACTTTGGGTGGTAGCTCTAGAAAACTAACACACTTCTCTTTTCTTCACTTCCCTCTTATTTCCACATTCAAGAATTTTTCAGTATATATAAGTACATATAATAAAAATATAAGATGTATTATGTTTTAAATGTATGTTCTACAAAACAAGATTTCATTGAGAAGCTTTGAATTCAGACAGAGAAAACAATGAAGATTAGAAAAAATGGTTATTTGTAACTTGACTCTTGACAGAATTGATAGAAGCAGAAATATGCATTTAATTTCCTACAGCTGTCCCCATATTTTATAGAAAATATAAAACAATAACCAAAAATAATATCTAAGATAAAGTACTAAATAAATCACTTCAGTGATTTTAAAAGACCCACTCTTGTCCCCCAGACAATTTCCATTCTATTTTTTACCATGTTCTTATCCCTGTAAAATTAGAGATCTAAGTCCTTCAGAATAGCCATGTTATAGCATGGAACCTCTTTGTGATCTTAATTTCAACTGCTTGATCTGTTGGGCATGCCCTTTAAACTCTAAGACATAAGCTGATTTCTAGCACCATTATTTAATTTCCAATATCTTAATTCTGTCCCCCTCTTAATTCACCCATCTTTCTTCAGTCTACAGGACAAACAGCCCAACTAGATATGATCATTAGACTAGAGTACATGAGTGGAACTGTGGGCACCATGGCAAACACTTGTCTAGTTTTAAATTGGACTCCAAGAGCTCTGCATCCTAGTGTCACTGCTTTTATTTTTTTTTAACTACACAAAATGGTAAACCTATTCAATGAATAAACTGTATTCCCTCCTGCTATAGCAATGCGATGCCAAACATCTTTCTTTATGTTGGACAAACAGTTGAATTTTCTCTGACAATAAAACAAACAAAGGCCTTAAGCATTGTACTCATGAGTTTGTAAAAACCAAAAGGGGTCACTTGGTCTCATTTCCATCAAAATTGGTAACATCTGGTAGTCGTCCTTTAACATTTAAAAAGATATTTTCAAATAATACCATTCAACAGACTTAGGTATGTTGTGTGTATTTTGCAGCTAACTCTTCCTGGCAGGGTTATCAAAATGTTGTTCTGCTTAGAAACTGGACTTTCTACAGGTAGGATAAACATTTTTCTGGCTAATTCAAATCCATCATGCTCTATGACTGCAACAGCTAGGAAAATAGGAAGATTTGGAAAACATATTGGCCCTATCTTCAAGCGTTGTAGCTGCCCATGACTGTGCTAAAGTACACAGTATTTTCTGGGTGAGTGAGAATGCAAGCTGGACTTTCATAATAGAACAATTATTCCTCATCCTACTTCTGGGTTTCTGGTTTGAAATTGACTGACTGTGTACCAGCACTTAGTAAAGGCCTGCTTAAAGCATCAGAAATTTGAGAGAGACCACCCAGGGGACTTGAAAGCACTTCCTCCTTCTTGATTCTCCCAGCTCTATCCCTGTATTAAGACAGCTCTTCAACAAGTGGAATACTTATACTTTATTATCTAAGCCTTATACTTTATTAAGAATGCCTTCACTGAGCAGTGGCTTAATAGCATATATCCTTACCCTTCAAAGAGAACTGGTTCATGAAGGGCCAATTTGAACAATATTGCTATAAGATGAAGCTGAAGTTGAAGACACTGTTTACCTTATTATTAAACTCTGTACAGCGATTCACATAAAAAAAATGTACTTTGAATTTATATCCTGAAGTAAGTTTTTCTCCCCAAGACTAATGCATATACTTGCTTTTGGATTAGACAATGAACATTATGTAATCAGTTTATTCCCCTCATGCCTAGATGCCCAAAATGTCAAATCCATTCAGTTCGGTGAATTTGTTTATCTACTATACCCAGTGACATAGCACCTCTGTTTCTACATTTGTTTTGAATAGCTGCTTATATTTGTCTTATCATATGTTATGACTCCAATTTTCAAGGACTTCAAAACATTTTGGATGCAGGGTGAATCAATTTAAAAAACTAGGGCCCTGACCAGTTGGCTCAGTGGTAGAGCATTGACCTAGTATGTAGAAGTCCCAGGTTTGATTCCCAGTCAGGGCACACAGGAGAAGCAACTATCTGTTCCTCACCCCACCCCTTTGCCTTTTCTCTCTCTCTCACTCTCTCTTTCCCTTCTGCAGTTTGACCACATTGGCCCCAAGCACTGAGAATGGCTCTGTGGAACCTCTACCGCAGGCACTAATAATAGCTCGGTTGCAAGCATAGTCTGAGATGGCCAGAGCATGAGCCCCCAACAGGTTTACTGGATGGACCCTGGTCATCATGCATGCAGGAGTTTATCACCCCTTCTCTCAATTAAATTTTAAAAAAAATTTAAAAACTAGAATGCTTCTATATAATTTTCTTTATATTTTTCTTAAAAACAGAGTTCCAAAGACCACATAGGGGACAACAGGAATAGTCTTCCTGCATGACCTGTGGTGGCACAGTGGATAAACTGTCCACCTGGAACGCTGAGGTAGCCGGTTCAAAAACCTGGACTTGCCTGGTCAAGGCACATATAGAAGTTGATGCTTCCTGCTCCTTCCCCCCTTCTCTCTCTCTCTCTCCTCTCTAAAAATGAATAAATAACATCTAAAAAATAAATAAAAAAGGAGTAATAGTCTTCCTTGGAAGTGCAGTGACAGTGGAAGAAGGGAAATTCTCACATTACTGTACTGTACTAGCAAAGTAACAAAGGTAGCACTTGGTACTCTGCCTTTTTTTTTAAATCTCCTTTTTTGGTCTTGGTGATTCCCAGAAGTATTCAACATTCAAAAGAAACTGAAGATAAATTTATGCTTTTTGCTCTCTTTCACAGAGCATTAATAGCTTTTGGAATTGAAATTGTTTTATTAATTTGATTAGGTTGAAGGAAAATCCAAGGCTTTTATGAATAATTCAACTTTCTGTCAGATCCTAGAAAGCCTTATGGAAAATACTGTTAAATCTCAAAATGCCCTCACAGTAGACTATACATTTAATTTTCAATAACATTGATTTATAGTTTTATAAAGAAAAATAATAAATATAATGAATTACCTTCATATTTCCTGATCTCAGTCACTATAAAATAACTGCTATAGTTTTACATTTCCAGTGTGAAATATTAAATGCATAAATCAAAAATAATTTATTTTTCATCTTAGAAAGAGACTGGTTCCTGAAACTGACAAATTCATTTTATTTTAAAATTAATGCTTTAAGAAAAAAATCTTCATTGTACCCCTACCAATTTTTGAAAGAAAAAATAAAAGAGCTTGCATTTTACTATTTTGCCTATGAAATAGTCTTCCACAACAGGGACTGTGAGTAAAAACTTATTAAGGTCCCTACAATTCCAAATTTATCAGGATCCAAATTATACTTCCTTACATGAATCATTTTCCTTTCCCACTTCCTTTCTCATGGCATTTCCTTTTTCCACGATTGTTTTACCCTGAGTTGCAACCCAGAGATAAGCATCACCCACAATATGTTTCTCCAGTACCACCAGACTGGCGTTTTTGTAATTTAAATATTCCCTTACAGCTACAACTAAGTACGTAATCATGTAATGAGATGAGCGTTATCAAATAAGAACAATTCAAGAGAGATATAGATTTTCAAATTGGCAGAAACAGATGCATTTACTTTTACATTTTCTCAATTTCATCCCCTAAATTTCATTGAGGACAAGAAACAGTATTTTGCATCCTTGATTAAAAAGAGTAAATGCAATTATAAGAATTCATTCTCACATTTAAATGCCTCTCAGCTTTTGTGAGTGTTCAACAAGAAGCTTTCAGGAATAATGAAGGCTGAATACTAAAATATGTCAAATCCTTGAATAAATGGGCAACTCTAAGCTAATAGGCCAAGAAGAAAAATTAAATCACCTAAGGACCATGAATTTGGAATCCTGGAAACGTGAGTGAAATAATCTCTACGGCTCAGTTTACATGCTAAAAACAGATAAATTTAAATTACCCCCTTTTTGTAAGTTTATCTAATTCTTGTATAATTCCTAAAACTATCACATATATGTATTTTAGCCAATTATGAATATAGTTCACTCATTGATTATGAAACCAAGTAAGCTTATAGAAAAGTTTTCTTATTAAAAATGCTCTGTTTGTCAAGTGGTTAAGTGCAAACTAACTCCTATTAAAAGAGAATTAATGTGAATGAGACAAGGAACCAATTTCTTTTTTTTTTTTTTTTTTTCCTTTTTAATCTTGACAGTAACTCGGTGTAGTTTTAGGTGATGTTTTCTGGGAGAGTTCCATAAAGAATCTCTGGAGTCCTGAAATAACTGTCTGGCAAAGATCTGAACAGGCCTCTCTAAAAATAACAATGGCTGAGGACTTTATAAACATTTTTAGAAATTAAATAGCTGCTAACTTGTTCCATATGGAAGCAAATTCACGGAGTCCAACATGTTCATTGAGATCATCAGAACACTTATACCAAAGGAAGAAGCAAAATTGTCCACAGTCGTTCATGAAAAGCTGGAGGAAACAGATGATCCTGAAACCTCTTAAAAAAAATAAAAAGCAAATCGCAAAGGGCTCTAAAAACCACATGGTACTCTTGCCCTTAGACTTCCTAGAGTTTCCTAGGTCAGGCAACCTTTGAAGATCTCCAAATAGTAATTACTAGTCATTAAATAGGGGCAATAATAAAATTGCTAAAATTTAGGAAAATAGTTATAAATAAGTATAACTATATCAATAGTTATATAGTCTATATCTATATAAAGGACTATATGTAGTTTATGTTAAAATATAAATGAATTTAATTTTTTTAATTCAGACCAAGAGAATATAGGATTTTGTAAACCTACTTACTTCCATAATATGCTTAAAACATAAAGAAGCAGAGAATTTAAAAGACTGATTAATTGATGGTATGTTTATAGTTATTCAAAATGCTCCCTTTGTCCTTTTACTCAGAATTCTAACTAGCCCCAAGTCATCTTTCCACTGTTCTTGTTTGTTGGTTGATGGGGTTTTTGTATTCTTTTCACATAATAAAAGAGAATGAGAAGGCAGAAAACTAACAGCACACTCTCCCATCTGCTAGTGTGTTTACCAATGTTTTAGCATCAGCTTATGCACGCTGAGGGTTTATTCATCCTAGCGTTATGTGAGTAAATTGGGAAAATTGGTTTCCTCTGGTAAAAAACACTTACACTTCAAAGTATTTTTCCTACACTCGTACTCCTAATTTTCCCTTTTTGATCTCTACATCTGTTGTTGTATAGATCCAAAAGCCCTGAGTTGCCTACCTCCCCTCCAACCATCCCAAACACATGGTTAGTATTTAACATCCAGAACTTCATTTTTGGGTTTTTTTTTCTACTTATACTTTTGAATGAAACTGCCACAAGAAATAAAATTCAAAGAAAAGATAATATCAAATACATATTTAAGACTAAATTTATTCAGGATTTTATATTCAAATCAAATTGGTTTTTCTAAATAAAAAGGGGGGTTAAATTTCTGGGGCTGTTGCCATAGAGGAAAGTAATAGGAAAATCTATAGGAAAGAAATTTAGGAAGTCTGGTGCAGCTGATTGCATTCGCACTGGGGAAACACAGCAGGGCTGTGATATTATTACCTATATGATCGTTACAGCATGTTTGTTCTTGGATACCAGCAGAAGGATAGGAAATGTGTCTGAGGGGAAGGGATAAGATAAATACGTAATCTTTGTAACATGTTACAAAGATTAAAATTGCTTGGAATTAAAATTTGCTATGAGTTAACAGTAGAATATTTATCTCAGCAACAAAGAGCTAAAATTAAACTATTTTAATCTAATGGTATGGAAATCAAGTGGCTGTTCTTTGGTTGGTGGTGGGGTGCTGGGTTGAGACAATGATTATTTCTCAATTTTAGGAACATTTTATAATACTTGAAATAGAAGGCCGTAACATTATAAAAGTGTGTAATTTGAAGAGAGCATTTCCCGCCTTAAAATATTTCCCATCTGCTGTTGGGAATTTTGTCATTAAAGCTTGATTTTACATAAAAGCCTAGTGAAAGGGTTTACTTGTAGGAGGTGGAGGTGATAATGAATGTATACAAATTCTTCTCTCTCTCTCTCTCTATCTATATATATATATGTATATATATATTGATCCATGTGAATGTATTATCATGAATTATATATAAAAATAATTTTTTCAAATTAAAAGAAAATATTTTCTTGAAACTATAGAAGTCCTCTGGAAGTTTCTATTGAAATGTGAATGCTCTTAGAAAACGAGGCACATTTTAGCTAATAGCCAGCTGGGAATGAGAGCAACCCTTGACCCAGAACGATCCTTCTTTATCTGCCGATTCATTTCTTTGAGGAGTTTGCTCAGTCAACCTGATTCAGCAGAGCAACCCTAGCTATCTGTGTGTAGGACTATAGCCATCCTACACAGCACAGTTTTGAATGTGAGACAGAAGGGATTGCTACTAGGAAAATAAGGAGAACGTGGAGGGGTCATTGCAAGGAGAGGTAAGAAAGCAGGCCAAATGTCCTACTCTACTACCCAGGGCTGGCTCTGCCCGTGTCCTCCTCATGTGTATAGATACTGTGGGTACATACACACACTCCCACACACATGCACACACTCACAAATACCATCTATAACGCTATAGAATCCAGAAGAGAATCAAGAGTCATTAGCAGGAAGAAATGCATGAGCTATGTTGGGCATCTTCTGGTTTCTTTCAGATGCAATATGTCCTTTGACCCTCGGTAAATGTTCACTAATTCTGTTAATTCAGGCAGGAATCTAGATATTGATGAAGAAAGAGAACAAGGGGAGTTAGACATTAAATTTCATAAAACTTGGAAAGCCTGCTTCAGTAAGAAACTGCAGTATTCCATTAAGCTTAATTCGCTCGAAGGCTGAAGTATTCACAGACTCAACTGCACATTTCAGGAATCCATTGGGCCCTCAGAGTCCATTGTGCCTCAACTTTAAGACTCACACTTTTGGGAGGAATCTTCCCCAGGCGCTGCTGGTCCAGGTGCTTGGGGGAGGTGTTTCTTTAAGACATGCCCTGTGGAAGCCAGAATGATTAACCATAGAGGCTTTTTTTTTTTTTAATTTTTTTTTTTAATAATTTTATTTTTTTAATGGGGTGACATCAATAAATCAGGATACATATATTCAAAGATAACAAGTCCAGGTTATCTTGTCGTTCAATTATGTTGCATACCCACCACCCAAAGTCAGATTGTCCTCTGTCACCTTCTATCTTGTTTTCTTTGTGCCCCTCCCCACCCCCTTTCCCTCTCCCATTCCCCCCTGCCCCCCGTAACCACCACACTCTTATCAATGTCTCTTAGTTTCACTATTATGTCCCACCTACGTATGGAATAATACAGTTCCTGGTTTTTTCTGATTTACTTATTTCGCTTCGTATAATGTTATCAAGATCCCACCATTTTGCTGTAAATGTTCCGATGTCATCATTTCTTATGGCTGAGTAGTATTCCATAGTGTATATGTGCCACATCTTCTTTATCCAGTCATCTATTGATGGGCTTTTTGGTTGTTTCCATGTCCTGGCCACTGTGAACAATGCTGCAATAAACATGGGGCTGCATGTGTCTTTACGTATCAATGTTTCTGAGTTTTTGGGATATATACCCAGTAGAGGGATTGCTGGGTCATAAGGTAACCACAGAGGCTTTTTTGTCTAGCTTAGAAGAAGGATCTGATTAGTTATTGGGAAGAACCAACACCAACCTGCAGAATTTTAAAGAAACTGATTATTTTAAGGAAAGCTAATCCTTCTCAGACAGAAAATATAAACACAAGCTTAGAAAAGCACTTTCTCTCTTTCCCACTTGCCCCACTTTTTCTTCCATGGGGTCTCCAAGTAGCTGCCATGCTATGTGTGCTGGAAGCCAGTCTCCCAAGTACAGGCTTTGGGCAGCACCTGGACTGGACTAAGCTTTAACATGGGCTTACAATATAACTTATGGTGCAGAATATCTGGCCTTTGGCCTTTATATTGAGCTTAATAAAGACAAGACTAGACTTTTCCCTGGCAGGGCAGACAGAGATGATACCCTGAGAACCTATAAGCTACCTCCTGTTTCAACTCTGAATAAGCCTTACTGCAACAGCCTAAGCTGAGCCTCTCCAAGGGCAGGTCCAGTAGAATGCTTTTTATATGACACCACACCAGACCCACATTAGAAACGACATCAGAACCAATGTCAATCCCATCATGATCTAGCTGTCTTCTCCTACACTGAAGCATGTTCTGAGCGGATCTTAGAAGAGAAGATTAAATACATTAATATGTATGTCTCTATGACTCTTCATGAGTGATGCTAGCTACTGTAACGAACAATTCCAAAAATCTCAGTAGCTTAACAAAATAAAGGTTTATTTTTGCTCATATCACAGTGCAAAAGGTAGAGGAACTTCTCTGGGCTAGTCTCCTCTGAATAGTGACTTAGGGGAAGAAGTTCCTTTCATCTTTGTTATGCCACCACCTTCCACAGGTGGCCTTCATTTTCACCAAAAAAAAAAAAAAAAAAAATGGGAGGAGTGAGCATAGACAATGATATGAGAGATTTTATGGCTGGGGCTGGAACTCACAGATATTACATGTGCTCACATTGCATGGCCAATAAGTAGCTTCAAGGGGAGCTTAAAACATGTATTTTTGCTCAGGAGATCGAAAGAAGATTGATGAATATCTAGTGTATCTGTTAAACAAATCCTCCTTCTGGTCATCAAATCCATTTCAGTCTTCTTCCTATAGTATCTTCTGGTCATTGCATCAAAAGTAAAATTCTGTATTTCTGAGCAAAGCACAGTCCTCTCCCTCAGGCTGGATATGACTAATCTAGTTGTTGTTACATAAACCGAAAAGACAAGTTTTTTGTTTCTCATATGCACATTCTCTATACCAGGGGTCCCCAAACTACGGCCCACGGGCCGCATGCGGCCCCCTGAGGCCATTTATCCGGCCCCCACCGCACTTCCGGAAGGGGCACCTCTTTCATTGGTGGTCAGTGAGAGGAGCATAGTTCCCATTGAAATTCTGGTCAGTTTGTTGATTTAAATTTACTTGTTCTTTATTTAAAATATTGTATTTGTTCCCGTTCTGTTTTTTTTTTACTTTAAAATAAGATATGTGCAGTGTGCATAGGGATTTGTTCATAGTTTTCTTTATAGTCCGGCCCTCCAATGGTCTGAGGGACAGTGAACTGGCCCCCTGTGTAAAAAGTTTGGGGACCCCTGCTCTATACAGTGGTTAAATAGCGACAGGATAATGGCAATAAGCAGTCTTTTTTAGAAAGAGGAAGAATAAGAATCACAAAGTAGCTGATGATTCTGTCTATTCCAAAGTGATGCTAGACAGGTGGGGTAGTTCCTTAATTTGACTTTGATTCTGTCACTGGGAGAGTTTCACTGGGAGAAACTCCTTTGTCAGTTGTCCTCCATGGACACTGGTTACATCTTCTGGCAACCTGTCCTTGCCCATTGTCCTCCTTGGTGACATCTGATGGAGACGTGTCAGAGCATGGGCTCTTTGGAGGCTGTAGAGCATCTGAAGCCCTGCCTGCTGACCATGGAAAATAGAGATATGCCTCAATGTGTTCCCTAAAAATAAAACCCTACAACAAAGATTTAGGTGCAAGCACTTTATCTGAGAAGAGATCTAGAGTAGTGGAGAAGTAAGACACAGAATGAAGGGCAGTTGATAAAGGAAGCATTCAGGAATAGGTTACCACCAGAAAATTTTATTTGAGAAATCAGAGCTCAAAATCTCTGGGGATCCTCTAAGAGACTTTATGAAACATGATTTCCATGAGCAGTGAAGAAACTCTTGTCTCTGGTTGATTTTAGGTTACTCTGGAGGCACTGCTGATTCTAAGCAGGCTCACAGGCAAGAAGTACCCAAGAACAGGGAGATATAGGCATAGGATGTGCCAGTTGTGCCCTGGAATAGGCTGGAATAAGCTGAGGAAATAAGATGGTACAATGACAGTATTGGCTTCAGGTCCCAAGAGTTACTTAAAATTCAAAGTCAAGGAATTTTAAAGTCTGGATTCATTGTTTCTTTGCAAATACATTTCCTTCAACACTTGAATAGCCTTCCAATATATTTGCCAGGAGCAGGTAAGCACTTCTAATTTTCTTTCTTAGATACAATTTTTTTATTATAATTCAGTGAGAATAAGGGAGGCAAAAACAGACTCCTACAGACACCCTAACCAGGACCCACTCAGCAAGCCTACTAGGGAGTGATGTTCTGCCCAACTGGGGTGTTGCTCCGTTCCTCAGCAACCAAGCTCTTCTTAGTGCCTGAGGTGGAGGCCATGGAGCCATCCTCAGTGCCTGGGGCCAACTTGCTCCAATCGAGCCATGGATACAGGAGGGGAAAAGAGAGAGAGAGAGAAGTGATAGAGGAAGGAGTAGAAAAGCAGATGGTCACTTCTCCTGTGTGCCCTGATCAGGAATTGAACCTGAGACATCCACACACTGGACCAATGCTCTACCACCAAGCCAACCAGCCAGGGTTACTTTGTTGTCTCATCCTCATACCCCTCTCCAATTCAGTGATGGCTGTCTTGAGGCTATGGACAACTTCAAGGGTGAGGTCACCTTCCTTATCAGTAAACCACCAGCAAGAATTATTTGATAGTCAGTGAAGAGAAGCACACACCCTTAATGTAATCTTTGACCTCAGTTATTTGATTCAACTGAAAATTTTTTTCAACCCAACACTTCCAGTTTAAGCTTTAGAAACAACTTTTCCAAGTGAACATGTTTTCTTTTTAGTGACAGTACTTTATTTCTGATATAAATGTCTTCATTAAGATAAATAACCTCAGCTTCAAAATTCCAAAGGCTTAACAATGAAAAGGTATATTTGTCATTTATACATCATCTGATGTGAGTGAAAAGTTCTCCTAGAAGACTTTCCTCCAACAAGGTCTCAGGGTTTTGGGCTACTTCTACTCTGTAATGGCACCGTTTCCAATATAACCCTCTCAGTCATCGAGCTAGGAAAGAAGGCTTGGAAGAAATAGTAGGGGTTTTTAAGTTCAGGCCTGAAAGTGTAGGCATCTCTTCCACTGACATTCTTTTAGTCCAAACCTAACTGCAAGGTTTACTTTACTCAGAAAGAAGTAGGGGTTTATGTAGCTTGACTCTAGCACAATGACTAGCAAGGCTAATGTGTTACCACTCTAAAACAGAACCAACCTTGAAAAAAGGAACTAAATCTTCTATTATAAAATACTATACTGGGAGACAAGGGGTTCCCTGATACCCGCTCAATCAAACCAAGGTCCTTTGGTCTCTCCTTCAACATCTGTCTGTTCCTCTATAGATATCATTATTCCTCGGGGAAGCAAACAGCCAGGAGGGACGGAGCAGGGTGCTCGCTCATTGTGATGACCTATTTTAAAATAATGGCATGTTTTCTTTTTCTGCTAATGTCCTAAAAAGTCAAAACTGCCAATCCCACTTAGAATATGGATACAAGAATTTCTTGTTTTACTTCCCTATTTGCACCTTTGTTAAAACTAACATTCAGCTGCCTACAGTACTGTAAACTTTGGAGAAAGTATCCACATGTTACATCATCTTTTATCAGCTACCTTTGTTTTTCTGAAAAAAAATATTAAATATATTAGTCTTTAGGTGTCAATATGCAGAAAAAGTATGCAAACTTAGAAAAAATGGTAGAACATGCAGTCCAGAGAATAAAAATTAGCCAGGGCCCAATCACAGTTTTAAGTATAAACAAAAGTTTATTTTATTTAAGTGAATTTGAGTATCCAGGGTCAGGAGTCAATTTTAAATATTACAAAATGCTGTAAAATAACATTTTTATTTGTACTTTTTAATATACCATTTAACTTTTCATACATCATATTAGATTTTTATGTATTTTATATACTATATAGAGTCATGTGTACAAAACCATCTTCAGTAGTTTTCACCACCAGACCGCCAGAAATTTCATGCCGGCCCATGATTATTGGGTCTATAATCTTCATACAGCATCAGGGTGGTTAACTCTTTCACCTGATGGCATGAAATTTTTGATGGACCAGCACCTGTCTGTGGACTGGTGGTTGAAAACCACAGATCATACTTCATGAGGAATAAAAAGGATTTTTAAGATTGATTTTTGGCTATGTAATTTTTACAAATGTGGGCTTTTGAATCTAATTGCCCTGGTAATATACAATTCCGCACTAATTTTATCTCCGCACGTGACCTGCCTACTGATTCTACCTTCCTGTCCTCTGACCTTGTTTTCTCTTTGCTAGTTCATATTCTGTCATGGTAATAAGCTCATCTCCAACTTGGTAACAAAGAGCACTCTTCTGGGTAATGCTTTTGTTTGATGACCTGGCTTTAGCATTTTGTGAAACAATAGACTAGAGAAGACTTGAACTTTGTCCAATGTTTTCAAAGGCAGTCATTTCCTACAGAATGACAAAATCTTGTCTAAAGCAGAGATCTTGATAATGCTCTGTACACATCACACATAGCCCCAGACTCAAAGGCAATCATGGGGATCCGTTCTGGCTAAGACTTACTGATAGCCAAGAAGCAACTCCTTTGGCTGCAGCTGCTGAGGTCTCATCAGCCTCTCAGTTCCTGTCCATTTTGGCCTCTGCCACACTTTTCTATGCCCTCAATACATTTTACCATAAACTTTCCTTTGCTAGAAACAACCTTTGTTTTCAGCATCAAGAATGCACTTGACCAAAGTTTTTCAGCTCCTAGTTTCAGCTTCCCCTTGGAGTCTGAAGGGCTTGTCTCTTTGAATTTAGAAAAACTCACAATATTAATAAAAAACAATAGTGACCATTTATTATTTGCTGTGTACCAGACACTGTGCTAGGAGCTTTATATATTGCAGCTAATTTAATCATCACAACAACCCTAAGAGGTAAGTACTATTAGTAGCTCCATTTTATGAATGAGGACATCAAGAAAAAAGTTCAGTAATTTGCCCAAGGATACAGTGCTTGTAATGGTGGAGCTGGGATTTGAACTCAGAAATTCTGGCTCTAGAGTCTGTGCTATTACACATTTCTTGCCTTGTAAAAGATTCTAATTTATTTGTCAATAAACAATTGCTTGTTTGTAGTAGCCCCAGGTTTGCTGTTGGCAGTGACAAAAATAGAAGGAAATTAGCATTTTACCTGAACAAAACCTTCCTTTCAAGACTGATACTTTCTGGATGTTAGACCTGTTTTCACATTGATTAACTGAGGATGATCACTTAGCCAGCATTATTATTTCAAAACTTACTTACAGCTATTTACCCTGGCAGAAAATCAGTAGGAGTTGTCAGTATTTAAATGTTTCTGAAGCACTGCAGTCAGGGAGACACCACATTTCCTGAGTGGGTGTTCAGTGAGCGAATACAAATATTCAGTCACCTAGATCCCAGGAAACAGAAGTGTAAAATACAAAGTTATGTATGACCAGGTCACAGTGACTATGCAATTAGATTTGGGCATCAGTCTCTTGAATTGGGCCATGAGAAAAAAATCTATCTGCTCATTCAAATCAGTCAAAAATTCAGTCAAATTATAAAATTATAGACAATGATTTAGTAGCACATAAGTATAAAGTGTATGTATATATGTATGTGTGTATATGTGTGTATATATATATATATATATATCCTTTGTAACTATTTATTTGTATGCTTGAATTAAATAAATATATAATGTAATTGCAACGGGAGACTTTATGTGTGATTGTCACATGTATGGGTGTTGTTTTATTTTATTTTATTCACAACATTTGGTGGTAGAGGAAAGCATCTCACAGAGGACCAATTTTGTAAGAAACAAAAGTATCCAATTATGGAGAAAGTAAAATAGAAACAGCACAAGGACCATGAGCTGACTCAAAGCTCTTACTATTCAGGATGCAATTATCCTAGTGTATTCTATTTAGGTTCCTGGGCACTTCTTCCTGTAGCCTACCCTTGGGACAGTACTTGAACTCCCACCAACAGAGTTCAAAGACAGGGGACAGTAGGCAGTTGGCTGTGGGATATAACCTGAAGGATATGACAGTTGTCTTTACCCCAAAACATCTGCCCTCCCATTAACCCACACCCTTCCCATCATGAAATTTTCATTTCTGGCATTTTTTTCTGCTAGTCATACATAAAAATGGACTCTGTTAAAACAAATTCATTACTTGTGAGACATTATATCTTTAAATTAAGTAATGGTCAGTGAATACAGTGTCCAAACCTGCTTAGCAGATTGGATAACATGTTTGCTGGCAGAGCTCAGGGTTCTGGAGGAACATGATACGAGACAGGTCTGTGGAATAGTGAGAGGACGGAAGAGGAAGAAAGGAAGCAATGAGAACCGTCCTGAGTACTGCCTACAGGATTGAGCATGGCCTTGTGAAGGGAGAGGGTAGTCAGGATCTAAAGCACAGCTCCAAAAAGTCCCACTGGGAGGGCACCAAGTAATTCAAGCAGTTGTGGGGTTGTGAGAAGAAGGGTTTGGCTCCTGTCTCCAGATAATAAAAGAAGAAAGGGAAAAAAGTATATATGACTAGTGAAATTCCTTCAAAATTTTTATTGGGAAAGAGATCAGAATATAATGACTAAGAAGATTAAAATTCATCCTTTGGCCATCCACATTTTTATTTTTATGAGTGCCATAACAAATTACCGAAAACAGGATGACTTAAAACAACAGACATTTATTCTCTCACAGTTCTGGAGACCAGAAGTCCAAATTCAAGAGATTGGTAGGGTCAAGACTCTAGGAGATAGTCTAGGTCATGATATAGAATTAACTTTGGGCATCTGTCCCTTGAATTGGGCCCATTTTTATACAATGGCCATGTTCTGTACTTTTCTCTTATCTGTTGGTGTTGCCAGCAACCTTGTCATTCCTTGGTGTATAGACAAACCACTCCAATCATCTGCCTCAGTTGTCACATAATGTTCTTCCTGAGTGTCTGTCTCTTTTTCTCCTGTCCTCTTATAAAGACACAAGTTATTGGATTAGAGCCCTCCCTAATTGAGCAGACCTCAACTTAATTACTTCTTCAAATATCCCATTTGCATAGGTAACCAAGTTTAGGAATTGAACACATGTTTTGGAGGACAAAATTTAACCCATAACAATGGTGTTTTTCTGAAGAGCAACAATACTTAAGTGCTGGTTATCATTCTCCCTAAAGCCTTCCCACAATTTAGGTGGGACCATTTACTGGAGGAATAGTGGCCACTCTATTGAAGGAGGCAATTGAGGGAAACTGTATCACTGTCATTATGAGACTGAACAGCTCCTAGACATTTAAGACCATATTCTTATTATGTTCTTCCATTTGGAGCTTTACTGGCGTCAGAACTTCCATAAAGCTTACAGAGTTTCACCCTTGGCAATAATCCAAGTCATGAGCACAAAAGTCAGATGTTGGCACCGAGGTATAAAGGACCATTGTTAGAATGGGGAGTGGCATTCCAGGAATAAAGAAGAAAGAGAGGAGCTAATCTCAGGGGCAAAGTAAATTTCACACTAAATCATTGATGTCCATAATACCAAATATAGGGAAGCTAAAAAGACAGGTTCTTGTTTATAAAAAAGAGAGAGAGAGAGAAGGAGACCAGGGGTTTTGACCAGGATGAAAACTTGGGGCAGCAACAGGATATAATTAACATGTAAATACAGTTTTGATTCTATAATTTTTCCCACCATTAATTTTTACTACACACACACCCCGGTTCCAAGTAAAGCAAAGAAACTAATTAATAGATTATTCATTGAATAAATAAAACTCAGATAAATCTATGGCTTCCATTGAAAATGGGCCAGCATTAATACACCCACACATCCACACCAACCTCAGTCAGCTGAGATGAATCAGAGTCGACTGTCCCTCAGTGATCAAGATGTCAGCATTAATAATGGAAATTTCAGAATAATAATCTTAAATGAAATGCAGACACTTACAATCAAGATTAGCCATTAACAATAGTTTCATCACACCTGAATTAGAAAATGATAAACTGTACGGCTTTTAGGGGTAGAAGTGATCTCTCAACTGTTAAAATTGGATAGAAAGTGACTTTAAGATCTGAAGCAGCCTGGCCTGTGGTAGCGCAGTGGATAGAGAGACAGTCTGGAGTGCTAAGGTCACCAGATCGAAAGCCTGGGCTTGCCCAGTCAAGGCACATACCACAAGCAAACAATGAACAGCTAAAGTGAAACAACTACAAGTTGATACTTTTCACTCCCCTCTCCCCTTCCCTCTGGAAAATCAATAAATAAAATCTTTTTAAAAAAGGAGAGGGGGGATATGAATCTACAGTTAATCAATAAATACCATAAGAACTTCGGCTGACCCCCCACACACAACTTTCAATAATGCTGATCTCTATAACTTTTTGTCTAAGCTGAGGTCCCTAGAAACTAAATCCTGAAATGCTTTCTCAGGCTTCATTGCCAAAAATGACAGAAAAAAAGTTATTGAATACTTACTATGTATTCTATAGTGTTCAGTCTCTATACAGCGTTCTAGACGCTGGTGATTCAAAAGTAAACAAGGCAGAAAGGGTCCTTACTCCATGAAGATTACATATTAATTGGTGAGACAGACCAGTATCTCATTAAGGAAACAGGTATTAAATTGGGTATTAAAAAGATTTGGGGTTTTTTTGTCTGTTTTCCTACAACATAGGTATTTTTATATAAGCTATTTCTAGTAACTAGAGGCTTATTCCAGATTTTAACATCCTTTTATAAGACATCATAGAAATAAATGTAGAGCCCAACCAGGTGGTGGCACAGTGAATAGAGCATCAGACTGGGGTGCAGAGGACCCATGTTGGAAACCCCGAGGTCATTGGCTTGAGCACAGTCTTATCTGGCTTGAGCATAGGCTCACCAACTTAAGTGCAAGGTTGCTGGCTTGAGCATGGGATCATAGTCATGACCCCATGGTCAGTGGCTTGAAGCCCAAGGTCACTGGCTTGAGCAAGGGGTCACTCAGTCTGCTGTAGCCTTCTGGTCAGGGTACATGTGGGAGGGCAGTCAATGAACAAGTAAGGTGCCTCAATGAAGATTTGATGCTTCTCATTTATCACCCTTCCTGTCTATCTGTGCCTCTCTCTCTCCCTGTCGAAAGAAAGAAAGAAAGAAAGAAAGAAAGAAAGAAAGAAAGAAAGAAAGAAAGAAAGAAAGAAAGAAAGAAAGAAAGAAAAGAGAAAGGAAGGAAGGAAGGGAGGGAGGGAAGGAGGGAGGGAGGGAGGGAGGGAGGAGGAAGAAAGAAAGGAAGAAAGAAAGAAAGAAAGAAAGAAGTAAGAAAGAAAGGGAAAAAGACATGTAGACCATGGTGGCTCAGTGGATAGAACATAAGTCCAGTCTATGGAAGTCCTGGGTTTGGTCCCCAGTCTGGGCACACAGGAGAAGAGACAATCTGCTTCTCCTTCCCTACTCTCTCTCTTCCCCTCCAATAGCCAGTGGCTTGATTAGTTCAAGTGTGGCTCTGGGCACTGAGGATTGTTCAATTGGTCGAAGCGCATCAGTCTCAGGTGCTAAAAAATAGCTCAGTACTCGAGCATCAGCCCCAGACAGGGTTACCAGGTGGATCCCGGTCACAGTGCATGCAGGAGTCTGCCTCACTATCTCCCTCCTCTCACTTAAAAAAAAAGGAAAAAGAAAAAAAATTAAATGTAAACATGTTACAATGTATTTCATAAACTACATTAGAAGACCTGAAAGTTAATCTTGTAAGGTCAAAATTTTTGACAAACTTTCATTATTTGATGCTAAGAAAAAAATTGCAATGTGCAAAGTGGAGAGTCACAAGCATCAAAACAAGCAGCACGGTGGTCTTACCCCAGGCCTCCTCTGCCTTCCTGAGTTCTCTCACTGGACTTTAATTTCATAACCTGTGATATCAGTCCATCAGTTTTAATGAGTTGTTTGGATATCACTGGAATTCCTCAGAAAAGCTTTGGGTCTTGCAAAATTTTAATTTAAAAACTTAACTGTTTAGATCATTTTAAAGCTGTCTTTAAATATAGTAAAGCAAATAGCATGGTCAAAATATATTTTATACCAAATTTTTACCCATTGGACACTAACTACCACCATGATAATTTATGCATTCAGGTTAACAAATGTTTGTACAAGCCTCATCATGATCTCTTGGCATACTTTTGAACTTCCTTAAAATTGAATTATTGATCAAGTAGGTTGTAGGTCTGCCCTGGTCTTTCAATATATTTGTTTCTTCATACATGCACATTATGAAGAATAATTCAGGAAGCACCTACTGTAGCATGTGCCAGCTGTGCTGTTAGTGGAGCCCAGGCTCAGCCACATCTACTTGGTGTACAATCTAGCCACAGTGAAATAGTCAGCTATAACAAAGAAGCATAATGCACATCATGTGACACCACCCATGTAAGCAGTTTTAACTTTTTCTTTGAGTTTTGTAAGTTTATTGCATCCCTTACATATTCATTGTAAAGAATGCAGGTATGTTGGGTATTGATAAGACTCCAACATTTTAAAGAAAGTTAATCATTGCCCCACTTTCAAGTTTTTAGATTAGCTAATTTGAAGAAAATCCTGAGGTTTCAAGGAAAGCTGTTATAATAATTTATTACTTGCATCTATTTATTGGTGTGAATCAGGATTTCTTACAATATTGTGCAAGCAACGCAAAAATACAAAACTAAAATTGAAATTAAGACTTCATCTGTCATCTATAACCCAGAGTTCACATTTTTTTGCTCATTAAAAGAAGGCAATTTTTCTGATTAACTTGGCTTTATAGTAAGCAAATTTTACAAATCTAAAGTTTTAAAATATTTTTTCAACAATAACACTGCTCTCATCTATTTTTTATGTAAGGGATTTTACATAATATTGAATTAGAAAAAAATGAATCTTTTATGAAAAATGTTTAATAGTGGTCTAGTCAGGGGTTGTTTGTTTTCAAGAAACAGAAATCTACTCAAGGTAGCTGTAAGTAAATAGTCATACTTATTGAACTGTTATTTTTGAAGAACGCAAGCACTTCCAACTCGCCTGTTCAGAATGTCGTTAACATGGCCTTTAAGGCCTTACATACTCTCTAACCTATACCTGTCTGAAATCAATCAACTTCTGCAGATCTCCCCTGGATTGCTCTGCTCCAGCCATGCAGTCTTTCCTGCTGTTCCCCAGCACCACACTTGTCCCTGACTTCGCATGTTCTGATCCCTCTCCTTGGAACTCTCTTTCCCCAGTTATCACAGCAGCCTACTTTCTCATTGCTTTCAATAGTCACAGGTCACCTTAGTCTCAAACCTTGGTCAACCAATAAAAACATCAGCATGTCCACTTCTGGAGCACTTCTCCATTTTGACCCTTCTCCATTGTTTTTCTTCAAAGTACTTCTGATATTCATATTCCCTCTCTCTCTCTCCATAGATATGTAGATTTTCCTTCATTTTTTCCTTAATTCCTCCCTCACTTCTTCCCTTCCTTCTTTCTTCCTTTCTTTCTTTCAGTTTTCTCATCTAATTTATAAGCTCCATTAAAGAGGTAGGAACTTTATCTGTCTTGTTTATGACTATCTGTAGGACCTAGAACAGACAACACAAAGCCCCACAACAGGTTGCTAAATGATTATTATTAAGTGAAAAAATAAACAAGTGAATGGATGAGTGAATAAATTAATTAATGAACAAATAAATGAGTGAACAAAATCACAGAAAGATTGAAACTGGTAAGTCATTTTGCAGATGATATGATCCTACACATCGAAAACCCGAAAGACTCCACAAAAAGATTACTAGAAACAATAAACCAATACAGTAAGGTCGCAGGATACAAAATTAATATACAAAAATCCATAACCTTTCTATATGCCAACAATGAAACATTAGAAACCAAACTCAAAAAAAATCCCCATCACGATTGCAACAAAAAAAATAAAATACCTAGGAATAAACATAACAAAGAATGTAAAGAACCTATATAACGAAACCTCAAAGCATTGTTAAGGGAAATCGGAAAAGATACAGTGAGATGAAAAAATATTCCTTGTTCTTGGATTGGAAGAATAAATATAATCAAAATGGCCATACTACCCAAAGCAATATACAAATTTAATGCAATTCCCATCAAAATTCTAATGACATTTTTTAAAGAAATGGAACAAAAAATCAGATTTATATGGAACTATAAAAAAACCCAAATAGCCAAAGCAATCCTAAGGAAAAAGAATGAAGCTGGGGGCATTATAATACCTGACTTCAAACTATATTATAGAGCCACGACAATCAAAACAGCATGGTATTGGCAGAAAAATAGACACTCAGACCAATGGAACAAAATAGAAAGTCCAGAAATAAACCCACATATATATGGTCAAATAATTTTTAATAAAGGGGCCAGCAACACACAATGGAGAAAAGAAAGCCTCTTCAACAAATGGTGCTGGGAAAACTGGAAAGCCACATGCAAAAGAATGAAACTCGACTACAGTTTGTCCTTTTGTACTAAAATTAATTCAAAATGGATCAAAGACCTACCTATAAGACATGAAATAATAAAGTACATAGAAGAAGACATAGGTACTAAACTCATGGACCTGAGTTTTAAAGAGCATTTTATGAATTTGACTCCAAAGGCAAGAGAGGTGAAGGCAAAGATAAATGAATGGGTCTACATCAGACTAAGAAGATTTTGCTCAGCAAGAGAAACTGACAACAAAATAAACAACAGCCAACTAAACGGAAAATGATATTTTCAAACAGCAGCTCAGATAAGGGCCTAATATCCAAAATATACAAAGAACTCATAAAACTCAACAACAAACAAACAAACAATCCAATAAAAAAATGGGAAGAGGACATGAACAGACACTTCTCCCAGGAAGAAATACAAATGGCCAACAGCTATATGAAAAGATGCTCATCTTTTTTAGTTATTAGAGAAATGCAAATCAAAACTGCAATGAGATACCACCTCACACCTGTTAGATTAGCTATTATTAACAAGACAGGTAATAGCAAATGTTGGAGAGTCTGTGGAGAAAAAGGAACCCTCATACACTGTTGGTGAGAATGTAAAGTAGTACAACCATTATGGAAGAAAGTATGGTGGTTCCTTAAAAAACTGAAAATAGAACTACCTTATGACCCAGCAATCCCTTTACTGGGTATATACCCCCAAAACTCAGAAACATTGATACGTAAAGACACATGCAGCCCCATGTTCATTGCAGCATTGTTCACAGTGGCCAGGACATGGAAACAACCAAAAAACCCTTCAATAGATGACTGGATAAGGAAGATGTGGCACATATACACTATGGAATACTACTCAGCCATAAGAAATGATGACATCGGATCATTTACAACAAAATGGTTGGATCTTGATAACATTATACGGAGTGAAATAAGTAAATCAGAAAAAACCAAGAACTGCATGATTCCATACGTAGGTGGGACATGAAAATGAGACTAAGAGACATGGACAAGAGTGTGGTGGTTACAGGGTGGGGGGAGGAGAGGGAGGGAGAGGGGAGGGGGAGGGGGAGGGGCACAAAGAAAACCAGATAGAAAGTGATGGAGGACATCTGACTTTGGGTGATGGATATGCAACATAATTGAATGACAAGATAACCTGAACATGTTTTCTTTGAACATATGTACCCTGACTTATTGATTTTATTAATTAAAATTAATAAAAATTTATAAAATAAAATAAAAAATAAAAAAAAGAAACTGGTAAGTCAGAAACTTAGATGATTTCTTTCCTTTATTGTATAACCCCATGTCTACTCCTCTCTGGTTTTTTGTTTGTTTGTTTGTTTTACTTGTCATTTGAAGTCTCCTGTTCCTTTCTCCAAACTGCTTTTTCTGCTTGTTAGCCAATTTGCACACAGATGAAAATTACCTCCAGACTCAGCACGACCTAAAAGTTCAAGTGCTCATTATTTTCTGGATATAATCTTGTCTCATAAGACAAATATTCAAATGAGATAAAGTATGTGGCTCAGCTTTACCTCTAGATTGACCCAACCTTTGTTGGGTCCCCAAAAGAAGTGACATGGAGCTCAATATCACATGAAACCAAAATGACCTTCCAGGTCCACCACTTTAGCACGTGCTGTCAAGGATGTGGAAGGCAACTTAAAAGAGGAGCTTCTTCTAGATCCAAATAGAAGTTTCTTTGTTTCCTTTTTCATTTCTTTTTTGTTCTCATATTTATAATTTTTTCATTACAAATCATTAAAACCTTAATTCATGTTCTGTATTCTCTGCAATCTAACGCCAAACCAGTTTTATTTCCTGCAGCTTCCTTCAAACCATTTCAAATTTGCCTAAGGGGGTAAAAATTTGTATCTACTGATTGGCATAACTGAGCAGAAAAGAGGTATTCTAAATTTAAGTAAGGAATGATCCAGAACTTTGAGGGTTTCATCCATGATTTGTTGTTGTTGTTGTTGTAACTGTCATTTCCCAACTCAATGGTTGGAAGTCCCTTGCGCTTCTTCAAAAGTACAAGTAGTCTTAATAGACTGATTTAGATCACACTTAAATTAATTATGTGTTAAAGGAATGTGATATATTGATAGGCTTAGGCTTTGGTCACATATTCTATTCCTAGAACAGGGAATATAGTCAACTCTATCAGATTTATATGAGCTAAACATCATATAAATTGATGAGAAAAATTTATATTGGGAGAACATCTTCTCTCAATGTATAACCGTGATGCAAAGCAGAAGAACAATACATTTTCACTATTGTTGAAATAGCCTCAACTAGTGGTACTCGAAAAAAATTTCACACAAAACAATAAAATCTTCTCATCTTCTAATTTTTCACTGCTGCTCTTAAATGAATATGTACTATTAAAACCAAATCATTTTTAATGGTCTTTAGACAAAATATTATACATTATATATTCATGCTTTACCTTTTACTTTTGGCTGAATGACTGATTCTACCAATCAGCCCTCAGAAAAGCATCCAGAAGATCTTACTCTAGACATGTACATCAGAAAGGAAAGTGAACAGTTAATATATTAGTATTTACTGGTTAATACTTTGACATTTACAAAAGCTAGGCACATCTGCCAGAAACTCTAAAATAAAGTCAGGAATGTGATCCAGAATAAGAGTTGATGAAAAGAAGCCAAGTTAAACCCCCCCAAATAGATGCCTTTCTTAGTGATTATGGGATTTTAAATGACACTCGTCTCCCCATTGTGCAAAAACTATTTGTCACTTCATTCCACCCACCACTAACCAAACAAATAGCTCCATTTCATGGACTCACGATCAAATGATTGGTGAAATATTTCAATGTTCAATAGATTGTATGACCATCTTGTGGAAATATGCCTAAACAGATAGAAATTCAGATTCCAATTCATTTGGTGTTATGACTTTTTTTTTTACTTTATTCATTTTAGAGAGAGAGAGGAAGAGAGAGAGAGAGAGAGAGAAAAGGGAAGGGAGGAGCAGGAAGCATCCACTCCCATATGAGCCTTGACCAGGGAAGCCCAGGGTTTTGAACTAGCAACCTCAGCATTCCAGGTAGATGCTTTACCCACTATGTCACCACAGGTTGGGTATGTGTTATGACTATTTTTAAAAGAGCAATCAGGAATTTTTATGTTGAGGAAATTTTTATGCTATAGAGGTTTAAAAGTTGGAATCTAGTATCAAGCCACATGACACTGAATCTTAAATCTGTATTTAACTTGTACTTCAATTTCCTTATCAGAACAAAAATGGACATAATAGTAACAGCGGTCCCATGGAGCTATTGTGAGGATTAAATGAGTCAATCTACATGAATCTCTTAGAAGCATGACAAACAGGTAGTATCCAAGCAGTGTTAGCTGCAATCTCCCTTTACTTTTTTTCTTCCTTTCTCTTTTTATTCTATCTCTCCTTCCATTTTTTACATGAAAAATTGCTATTAAGTTGTTTTATGAGCACCTCACTTCTATATAATGCTAAGTGTCACGACTGACATATAATCACCAAAGAAATGCCTTTGACAGAGATGGAGTAGCTGACAAGTTGCTAAACACAATGTTAAATTGTTTGTTATTGTTGAGGAGTGGAAAGCTTCTCTTTTAAAAGACTCCCAAGTTTAAAGCCATCATGATTAATATTCTCAGCAGACAGACGAGTTTATATAGCCAGAGACACTGAGGTCAGCCTGGATGATGGGAGAGCATGCTCATTCCTGAGCCTGTAGTGACACATACTTCCATCTCTACCAAGCTCAGGCTCCTCAGGCTTGTCAAGAGGAGGTGTGGCTATACAGTTATAAAGATTTGAACCTTACAAATGGGCATCATGTAGTCATAAGCATCCGGATGAGTCATGGCTTATTATATGGGTGTAACTCATCTTCAAAGAAAAATTGAACTGACCATAAACATCAGATCATGGAACATAAGCTTCCCAAAGGCTCTTTATAAAAAATATAATAAAAATAAGTGCAGCTATTGCTTAAAATTTTAAGTCTCATGTAGATTTATTGTGAATCAGATGCATCATTGCTCATCTTCTCTTTTTAAATAATATCAATCCCACTGAACTGACTTGCGCTATTGCTGCTAATGTACATAATCAGTTATAGGAGACAGCCTCGCTACAACATGGGACATGAGAAAATTGGAAATATTTGCACTTTTACTATGTTCTCTAATTTTTACCTGACTTCCAGGAATCATTTTGACATATACTACTCACAAAATTTAGAGGATATTTCAAAATGAATATGAAGCAATAAAAAAAGAAGCATTTGATTTTTTTTTATTAAACAAGAACATCAGAAAACAAACAACAAGTCAAAGAAAGTTGTTTGATTATGCAAATGAGATGCAAAACCAATTTTTATTTCATTGGTGAAAATGCACTACATAAAAGATTGAAAGTGCTGGAGCATACGCATGTGCCTTGATCCCCTAATTTTTGTGAGCAATCCAGATCAGTTCTCAGCTTATCAATATGTAATCCAACATGGCCTCAATAATACCCACACTTAGAGTCGCCAAAATGCCAAAGATTTTGAGATAGAAATAAAAAATATGTTTATATAACCTTCTGAGGGCTTTTGAATGTTGTAGAAATTAGAAATTTTTATTTATTTCCTTAGGTGTTGTCTTCAGCTCTCAGCAAACAATACAGGTACATGGAAAAAAAAATATCAAAGTTCAAATAGATTTTTGGGGGATGTGTACCTCACCCTGAATTTTTTGAAACTAGACATGAGGATCATTTTTATGGAAAATATAAATATTTTTGATAGCTTTCAGTCAATGTGAAACAATTTACACATACTATTTTAGCATACCTATCACTTCCCAGCACTGTCTAGGTACTGTAGGAAATTTAGAATAACTGTGAGAGGCAATCTCTGCATCATAAGTGCTTACAATTCAGTGGAAAGGTTATATTCTGTGTAAACCATACCAAACATCATAAGGTAGGCAGTAATTTAGTGGGGTTTTGGTATAAATTGACTATTGTCAAGGTTTAGAGGAGAAGAGTAAGTATATAAGTTTGGTAAAATTCAACCAAACTACAGAGAAAAATAAGTCTTGAACTGAACCTTAATAGACTCACAGAACCTAGAGGAAAGACAAAGAGTGAATGAAGTCTTCTGATATAGGATGATAATAGATTATTTATTGGCTTAAATAACAATGATATCATCAAAAAATGAGTAGAGTTGATTCCTTGAAAACTCCCCACATTTTCTTGCTAAAACTGAGGCATAAATCAGGGAGTAACTCCAGGATTTCAAATCTGGGTAATAGAGATCTTTATCAGAGTTCGACAACAAAGCTCAAAAGCAAGAGAAGTTCCATTTAAAAGATACTTCAGTTGAGAAGACACTAAGATGTCTCATTGCTGACATCTGGCACACAAAGAGAAATGATACTGGGAATGGAGTTGGAGAGAGAAATCTGGAATTCATAGGGTGAAAATTATAATATCACTGAAATCTTTTTCATGTACCTTACTCAAGAATGTCCAATCTCTCCTGCTTCTACCGCTGAAAGCAATATCAAAGTGCTTTATTTATTTGCTTGTTTATGTTTTAATAAGATATATTCTACCACTCTAGAATTATTAATAAAGAAAATAATTCTTTATTATTTAACTCTAATGGACCATAGCCAATTGAGCCATATTTTCTAAATATTTCTTCCTCCAGTATCCATGGAGTTTATGAGTATCATGCATTAGATATGCCAGATTTTATTTTTTCTATGGTGTCGGTCATGCTACTCTCAACTGACCTGGTATGATTCTGGAGCATTAATATTCTACATACACTATTATGCCATGTGAGTGTTTTGAAGTTTAAGAAAATTTCAGCCTGACTAGGCGATGGTGCAGTGGATGGAGCATCAGACTGGGACACGGAGGACTCAGGTTTGAAGCCCCAAGGTCACCAGCTTGAGCACGGGCTCATCTGGCTTGATGGGTTGAGTGTGGGATCATAGACATGACCCCTTGATCACTGGCTTGAGCCCAAGGTCACTGGCTTGAGCAAAGAGTCACTCACTCTGCTGTAGCCCCCACTCCACCCGGACCCCTGTCAAGGCAGATATGTGAAAGCAATCAATGAACAACTAAGGTGCCACAACGAAGAATTTATACTTCTCATCTCTCTCCCTTCCTATCTGTCTGTCCCTCCCTCTGTCTCTGTCAAACAAACAAAAAAGTTTCAATGTTTTCAGTGTTTTTATTCCCATTACTTGAGTCTCAGCAGTTTCCTTAAAGCCATTTTATAGCATCCCTGTTAAAATCTAGAATGTGTATCCCAAAAAGTATACAGAAAATTATTTAAAACTATATTGTATTTTCCAATCCAGGAAAAATTATTGGAACTTTCATTTAATACTCACAAGAATAAGAGATAGATGCCTTAGGTGGATAAAAATAGGACTGGGAGATTTAATGGATGAGGGGCTAGGATTGGGGCAAAGAGTATTCTACGTGTGAAGCATAAGTAAAGCATTTTGACAGACAGGATTTCCCCACATGCTTTATCACAGAATCCTCTACCTCTGGGTTGAAAGGTACTTAGATCCTTTAACGCTCACATTTCTTAGGAAGGATTAGGGCTTAGGCAAATGCAGAAGGATTCTGTCCATGGAATCTCTTTCTTGTGCTGTTGTGCTCCCATTTAGAGCATAAATTTGAGCTTTGTCTTTGTGTATTTGTAAAAAAAAAAAATAACATTCAAAATTATAAGACCTTGGTTATTAAGCTTGACCACTTTTTTCCCTGAAGAAACTTTGAAGGATTATTAAGAAGCATCGTTTTCATAGCTGACACTCCTAGATGGCTTTTGGAGGAATTCTACTATAAGGTGGTCAGCAGAGGCCAGCTCTGTCTATAGCTGCTGCTCAACCTCGCTGCACCTGTCTCCCCTTTGAAAGCTAGGTGGTCTTAAATTCATATCCAGCCTGATCATCCTATAATTTCATGCATATTCTCAATCTCATGAAAGCTGTCAAAGGGTTTATGATGGAAGGTTCCTGATTCGTTTTACAGCTGAAATTACAATTTAGCAATTTTATGGACATGTAAATTATTGTTAATGCCTTGAAGATAACTCCTTAAACTTAGAGAAGCACTTAACATTTGATCGATTCATGAGCATAATATAACAATCCATGAAAATAATGTAAATACTAATTATTCAGAGTGAAAAAAATAAATATAAGAAAAAAACTTAAGTCTACTTATGAACATACAGAGGCACTTTTGACCAACAGTGTAGTTCTATGCTGAACTTAGAAGAAACTTATTGCCATGTATTTTAATTTTACCTTAGGTGAGGCAATTTGCTTCACTATCCAAAACCATACTGCTAACTATAGCTCCCAAATTTCCAGGACATTTGTTTGCATTTAGGAAAGAAACAAAGTAGGAATATATGCAATTATTCAACTTCTAATTTTTTTTGTCATAAGCAAAATTTCAAAACCATTATGTAATTGTTTCATAAATACCTTTCTCCTCTACATCTGCTCATATTTTGTTGGAAATTATAGAAACAGAGGGATGGTAATTATCACTAGAAGTTTCTGTTCATCCTATTTCCTGGAAAACCAGATTGCCAAATTAGACCATTGACATGTATTCTTACTTGTGTCAGACCATTAAAAATGAGACTCTGTCTCCCTCTCCTCAATGAATGATCACCAGTGTGTCACGAGACCAGTCTTCACTTTGGAACATTTCACTTCTCCGCGGAACCCGCTGGGGGAGCTAAGCCTGTGGAAATAGTGAGTTAGAGGAAGGGAAGCCCTGTGTCAACACACAGGCAGCAAGACAGACTCTGCTGGAAGAGGGTTTCACCACAGCCTCATAGTTAGCCCTGCCAACTGAAGGTCAGCTCTGGCCTGCTCATCTCCTAAACCACGAGGCATATCGTGCTCAGACTGCAGGGGTTTTTTTGCTTGGTGATTGTCCCTTAGATTCCAGAATGTTCTGCAGCACTACCTCATCAGGATTGGAGGAGAGGTCACAGGCACAGTCCTTCCACTTGAGTTTTTTTTTTTTTTTTTTTTTTCATTTTTCTGAAGCTGGAAACAGGGAGAGACAGTCAGACAGACTCCCGCATGCGCCCGACCGGGATCCACCCGGCACGCCCACCAGGGGCGGTGCTCTGCCCCCCAGGGGGCGATGCTCTGCCCATCCTGGGCGTCGCCATATTGCGACCAGAGCCACTCTAGCCCCTGAGGCAGAGGCCACAGAGCCATCCCCAGCGCCCGGGCCATCTTTGCTCCAATGGAGCCTTGGCTGCGGGAGGGGAAGAGAGAGACAGAGAGGAAAGCGCGGCGGAGGGGTGGAGAAGCAAATGGGCGCTTCTCCTATGTGCCCTGGCCGGGAATCGAACCCGGGTCCTCCGCACGCTAGGCCGACGCTCTACCGCTGAGCCAACCGGCCAGGGCTCCACTTGAGTTTTTAGTTCAGCTAAGGGAGTCAATTTCCTCTTCAATACACTTTCCACATTTTCCTGACGAATTTCTTTTCACTGGAGCTTTTCAATTTCTGCAACCCCTCATCTCTCCATACCTAAGTTAGGGAGCAGTGGGTGGGCTTAAATGATGAGCATCTCTTCAACAAAAATGGCACTCTTCAATATTGAGCAAGAACAATAAAGCAGAGGGCCCGTTCAGGCTCGGGACCAATGTCTGACAAGGACAAGCTTGCTCCAGCTCAGACTGGATGGGCTTCAACATTTCAGGCTCTTGAATATGGAAAAATAACTCAGCTTAAATTTATATACGGTGTGTAATGTGAAGCTTGACTAAAAGCAAACCTGCCTTTGGAAAAAGATAGACAATTTTAAACAAGTCTAATTAAAAACGTAAATCACAGATAAATCAGCTCTCTGAACTTAGAGGAGCAGCCTCCGAAACAGAGGTCCGCAGGGCTCTCCCAGTGGAGGAGTTCCCCCTGACACCCCACCCCACACCCTCGCCAGGAACAGAGACGGCTGGCTGGGAAGGTTCCTCCGCAAGCCCTCTCCGGATGGGGAAAGACAGTGCAGGCCCTCGGAAAAGGCATTAATCACACTTGGTTCCTTGTACCTGAGAAAAAATAGCTATCCTTGGGATCTGATATTTTGTGTTTCAAACTGGAGAAAGCTTTTATGATGTCTCTTGATGAAATATAACCACTCTCTCATTCTAAGCAGCCTCTAAATTCTTAAATGTGTGTAAATGGAAAACATGCTGTGGGTCTTTATTCCACTGAGCAGCAAGAAATAAATCAGAACTCCCCCCTTCTCACGCCCCCACTCAGTCTCTCCCCTGATACCTCGCAGATGTGCAGCATTAGAGGAAGAGCAGAAATGCTTTATAAAATTAATATGTGGAAACTGCTTTATTTACCATAAATGCCTAGCCTGGGGCTTTCTCTACCATGCCCAGTCAAGATAGTAAGCTGGGTCCTTGCCTTCTTCCTACCAAAGTCTTCCCTCGTTTCTGTCAGACAGGAGGGACTCCATTTGCTATATAGCAGAGCCAGTTGGTGATGTGACCATGTTCACATCAAAGAGGAGGTAACTAAGGTTATGTTGGTGGTGGCAAAAACACCACCACATGTTAGACTCTGAGGTCAGACTAAACCTCGTTCAGCAACCTTGATACTTGAGTTCTGTCTAGGAAAGAATTCAGTCAACACTCAAACTTATTTAGAAAGTCACAAAGGCAGAAGAAATGGGTTTTAGGAAACAAGTTACAGAATCAAAAGAAGAGCCCTTGGACATTAGGAGAAAGAGAGAAGCAAGAAAAAAGCACTTGGGGGTAAGAAGAAGGAAGGGGAGGGGGAGGGAAAAGGGAGGCAAGGGCTCCTCTTTCCTACGGGCTTTGAAGGGTGGAGACTTTAGGGGAGGTTCCAGGGAGGATCTCAATAGAAGACGCATCAGCTTACCATGTGTGTCCTCTTAGGGTCATGGTCTCCACTGATTGGTCAGTAGCAGGAGTCATTAGTCAACGCTGCTGTTCCCGAGACAGCCATGGAGTCACTTGTCTGTTTTTGCTGCTGTTTTGAGCCCTGGAGCTGAAACACAACTGAAGCCTAGATTGGGTCAGAACCTCATTGTCCTGGGGGCTTAATGCTTAAGGGCTATTCTCTGGTGTCCTTGTTCATCCGCCCTTGAAGGGGATCTAGCCTGCATGACTAACAATGTACCAGGAGAGGAAAGGTCAGGGGAGAGTCCGAACCACATGACCAGCAATATGAAAGGTAAAAGGTCTAACTAAGCTGCATGACCAGCAATATGCTAGGTGAGAAAAGGTTCTCGTGGCAAGGCTTATTGTCCCAGTTTTGCTCTTTGCTAAACACCCAGGGCTTTCCACCCTGGTGACCTTCTGTGCCTGACCCACAGTCCTTGTGCTGCTTGTGTCTATCTAACTGCCTACCACAGCTAGTGGTAAACAAAACATTTTATTCATAATGTATAAGATGTGTAAATCATTTTAGGATTCTGCTGGGTTCAAAATCTATCATTACTATAATTGATGTTACACTGGCTGCTAGAGACCCTAGAGATGAATACAAATACTACAACTTGCCTCCATGGTTCATTCATATCAAAAACTATGTAGAAGATACATCACAGAGTTCATGAAAGCCTTTTAACTGGTTTTAATAGCAGTCATTACATTGGAAAAAGAGACTTCCCCTTGTAAAAGAGATGAACTAAGAAGAAACAAAAGAGGAGAGGAAACTAGAGCAGTGCCCGTGTCCTGCCAGAATCACTGCTCACCATTCTTGCTTTCAGCAGTGTGGAAGAGAAAGGGGCCACATGCTACACCTGACAAGCTTTGGGGAGGCCTGCACGGTGGCCTTACAAGCTCTGAGACCTAAAGGAACCACAGAGGATGGTCTGAAATGAAAACGTTCTAGCTAAGAGCAAGTCATAGCGGGTAGTCATGTCCTAGGCCAGTATCTTCCCTGACAGAGGTCAATCTTCACCTAAACTGAGCCTGTCTATTGTCTTTTTGCATCTATAATAACATGTCTTTGAAATATCAGGGTCATTTCTTTTTCCCAGACCCCCTTAGTACACAAAAACTGCACCAGAGCAGAGACTACGGAACCCCTAACTGTTAACTGTTCCATACCCACCAATTAAAAGAAGTTCGTGTTTATTCCTTTTACCTTTTATCAAGTCCCAGAGACTTCCCCACTTTGTCCCGCTGCCCTAATCTATTACCAATAGATTTCATGTAACTCCTTTATGCCTAGTCCTCTGATTGTAATGTATAAAATAAGATGCAAAACTCCCATTCTCTGGAGCATTTTCTCAATCCATTGAGATTTTGCTTATCAGCAATTGACATCAGTTTGGCTCAAATAAACTCATAAAAATTCTGTACAGGTTTGGGTGTTTCTTACATCGGCAGCAGTTAGCTGGCTACTTATGTCAAAGACTATCACCCTCTAATGAAACAATTAGGGCTTGACAGTTTAAGTATGCTATGTTGTTCTTCTCAAGCATGTCAGCCACTAAGACAAGCTATACCCACCACCTTTGTTATCAGCAGAGCCATTGTTATTCCAGATAGAATGCCCTAAAAATAAAATTCATTTTATATGTAAAGCTTCATCAAGTCAGGTCATGTCTGCTCCTCAGGGCAGACTGCAGTGCACTAATTTCATTATGCTATTTTTAAATGTGACCGCCTCGGATCTCTCAGTATGTCCTACATAGCTCAACAAGGCCTTGAGTTAATGTTCAGTGCTTTCTTGCTAATCACCTCTGCCCACCAACCCTACCCTCAACCCTTACCTCTACCACCTTTCCAGGCCTAGATGGTTTACAAGAAATAGGCACACTGATGATGAATGTGTTCATACTTAGATTAGCATCACCTACTGGGCACTGTCCAACACGTGAGCTGTTAGAAGTTCAAATTGGTATCAGTTTCTTGATTTCATTATTAAAGTTTCTTCAGCTTTATAAAAAAAAATCCACAGTAAGGGAGAGTGGCTTTCTAAGCTATCTTAAGCTATTTTTGAATCTCTATACCTATTTCTGTTTTGCCTCTTGTATCAAGTTCTTTTTTATTCTTTTTTCTTTTCTTTTTTTTTTTTTTTTTGGTTATAAAGCAAACACAGTCATAGTTTTATAAAAAGTGTAGAAGAAGAGCATATCATTATTCCCAATTCCTAGTTTCTGCTAATAGGACCCCATTCAAACTTGTTATACAAAATAGGATATATTGTTTGTGTAATCAGGGATGGGAGTGGCTTCAGACGCAACTGGATTCATTATGGCTCAAATTAATGAGGTAAGAACAAGATTTTTCTCTCTGAATCTCTGTATTATTTTTTTCTGTTCCAGTCTATATTTCTGGGTGGCTCCCTTCGGATGGCCCAAGACATCCCCAGGCTACACCCTACTAGTTGAGTAATGCTGATGAAATAACATCTCAATTATTCTAGTCAAAGTGCCCAAATTGAGTCTCATTAACACGTCTTGAGTATGTGCCCATCCCTGAACCCATCAGGGTTCCATATGACCAGAGGAAATCTCTGATTGAGCAGTTTCTGTTGAAGCCAGAGTTTTAGATCAGCCTCACATAAACCATATGAACTGAGAAGGAGTGAGGGAATGTTCCCCAAAAGAACCAGGTATGCCACCATAAGAAGAAAGAATAGATATAGAGCAAATAACAGATGTCCGTGACGTGGAATTATGTCCTCACAACCTGAAACAAGAATCGAAGATGCATACTTAATCCTAAAGAAGATGGAAAGTCCAGGACTATTTTTGAAAACTTGGATGAATTTGTACTAATTGAAATGGTAAAATATTTTCTACACAAAGATTCAGAAACTATCAAGAGAGAACAATGTGGGGGATAATGAAAAAAAAATATTTACAGGATCAAGAAAAACAAATGATGAAGTCACTGGAGAATAATGCCCACAATTCTAGCTTCCTGCTGCATAGTCATATTTTGAGTATCTTGTCCCACTGCCTCTGGCCTCCATTGTTTCTGATGAAAAGTTATTCATCTTATTGGAGTTCCCTTGCAAATGATGAGTCTTTTCCCTATTGCTGTCAACATTTTCTTTTTATCTTTTTTGGCTTTTGACATTTTGATTATAATGTGTCTAGGTAAGAATCTCTGTGTTTTTCCTACTTGGGGTTTAAAAAAATGACTGAAAGCCTCCATTTGATGAAAAATATTATACATCCAAGAAACGCAACAAATAGCCCTGGCTGGTTGGCTCAGTGGTAGAGCGTCGGGCTAGCATGCGGAAGTCCGGGGTTTGATTCCCAGCCAGGGCACACAGGAGAGGCGCCCATCTGCTTCTCCACCCCTCCCCCTCTCCTTCCTCTCTGTCTCTCTCTTCAGGCTCCATTGGAGCAAAGATGGCCCGGGCGCTGGGGATGGCTCCGTGGCCTCTGCCTCAGGTGCTAGAGTGGCTCTGGTTGCAACATAGCGACGCCCAGGATGGGCAGAGCATCGCCCCCTGATGGGCAGAGTGTAGCCCCTGGTGAGCGTGCTGGGTGGATCCCGGTCGGGCGCATGCGGGAGTCTGTCTGACTGTCTCTCCCCGTTTCCAGCTTCAGAAAAAAAAGAAAGAAAGAAAGAAAGAAACGCAACAAATATATTTTCTGCCTGTTTATCTGTTCCCCTCGTTTTTGGGTACTCCCTTTTACACATGTGTTGGTATGTTAACGATGTCTCACATTTCTGTGAGGCTCTATTTAAGTTTTGTCATTCATTTTTGTTTCTGTTCTTCAAATTATATTCTCTCTATTGATCTAACTTCAAGTTTACTGATTCCTCTGCCAACTCTCCTCCACATATGAGCCCTTGTAATGAATTTTTAACTTTGGTACATTTTTACTTCAGCGTTCCCATTTGATTCTTTGTAACCTTTTAGTCAATTCATTCATATTCTCCATTTGATAAGATATTGTCATCATACTTTCCTTAATTATTTAGACATGGCTTTCTTGAGTTGTTTGAGCATATTTTTAATAGATGCTTTGAAGTCTTTCTGCGAAGGCCACTATCTTAGCCTCTCTTAGTGCTGTTTTTCCTGGGGATGTGCCGCACTTTCCTGTTTCAGTGCACAGGTTGTAATTTTTTATTGAAAACTGGATATTTTAGATAATATATTGTAGCAACTCTGGATGCCACTATCCCCTGGGGGATTGTTGTCATCGTTTGTTTGATCATGTGTTTATTTTTTCTGTTATGTGGTTGAACTAACTCTGATGTCTATTTCCCTTATAAGATCGTTCTCTGATGTCTCATTACTTTTCCCTTGTTTTTATCTTTTACCCTTGCTGTTTAGGGGTTGCCTTGAGCTGCTTATTAGTCAAAGATTGTTTTAAGCTCCCATAGTTAGTTAGGTTTTAGCCTTTATCATTGGATGTCTATGTGGCTTGGAGGCTGCTATAAAAATTGAAGGAGTTTATGTTTTTGCTTCATAATCAGCCTCATAGTTGTAGAGGGAACTTGGAAGTTCCCTCTACAACTGCTCCTGAGAAGGTGCAGTATGGGGTATGCGCACAGTTTGCCAAACTGCCAGGAATAAGTGTGATTTTATTTTTATTCCTGGCTTCCTAGGAGTTTCCCCTGGGCCAGAGCAGATTGTTCAGCTGGTGTTTGGTCAGAGGTGGTGCTTAAATTCCCTGTGCCAGTGTGGCTTTCACCATGTGTTAGGGATCAGTGTGCAGCTTGGGGAATGATTTCAAAACAGCTGCAACTCCTGCTCCAATTGCTTCTGAGTAGGTGCCTAGCACAGGGGCACAGCCTTCCCCACCCACAGCTGACTGCGATTCCAGGAGGGACTGTTTTGGCTCTCTCTCTGGCTCTCTCTGTTAAAACTTTGGGCTGTTCTGCTATTTCACTTGTTGCTACCAGTGCATAATGTCGGTGGCCGAGGCCAGGCAGGTCCATATTGGATTGGGGCAGATGGTAGAGCAACTGCAGAGCCAGAAAATGTTGGTCCATTCCCTTTTAATAGATTCTCACAACAATGGTGCATGAGCAAACAGGCAGAGGGAAACTGCTTTTTAGGCAAACATATAGCAAAAATGGCCCCTCACAGTGACGAGCAGTCGATTCGCAATCCTCCATGTACCACCCTGCAGGCAAGCACCCGTCACCTTCTATAGGCTATGCCTCTGCCACGTGTTCACGTGCTAATCAAGCAAAATACAAGCGAGCGAGCTTAATACAGCTGTTTTCCCAACAGAATGTCATGGAGCTACCAAACCCTCTTAACTGCTCTCCACCGAGATCACCATTGTTCTGCATGCTTAGGCCTGTAATTCTCCAAATGTTCCACAGATAGTCAGTCCCCTCAACAGAGCTCTTTACAGCCTGCCTCTCTCCCTGAGCAGAAGCTCTCCACTGCTGCACAGGAGCTGGGAGTAGGGACAGTGGCACGCCTCTCCAAAGTGGCACCCCCACTCTACAAGAGGATGCTAGAGTTGGGAGTGTGGTAGCCTTGGTATTCTCAGCTTCCCCCTCTCCTTCCCGACATAGAGCCTCCACACTGCTTGGGCAGAGGCAAACTGAGGCCCCTGTATTTGGGCCTGCCACACCTGAAGTAGAGCTTCTGCCCTCTGAGTAGGGACTGGTGAGGTGGGAAATTCAGTCCTTCCAGCCACACCTGCTCTAAATAGAGTGTCTGTAACATGGGAAGGGGACAGGGAGATGACAGCACCTGCAGCCTACTCCTTGCAGAGTAAAAAGATAGCCCTAGACCAGGTGGAAGCTAGAAGAAGAGGTCGCCTCCCCTCCTCCCACACACCCCTTTGTCTTCTTGGCCAAACTACCCAGAGGAGAATTCCCAGAAAAATTTCCCAAACACAGAGCTAAAGGGTGTCAGGAGGGGCTATGACTAAATGCCAGAGACCCTCACTGTTCTTACTAAGATTTAGTAGATTTTTTAAGTGAATATTTCTCCATTTCTTAGCTGCCCTTAGGACAATTTCCAGGTGTGAGGAAAACACCTGTGTTAGGCTCGCTCTCTGGTTTATCAGCTGCAAGCACTTTGCTTGATTAGTGCAAGAGCATGTGGTAGCACCACGTGTGGATAGTCTATGTAAAGCTCTGGGTGCTTTAGCTCAGCAGGGATGGCAGATAGAAAGTTGCAGATTTCCTGCACGCCACTGTGAGGGGTCATTTTTGCTATTTGTTTGCCTGAGAAGCAGTTTTCCTTGCCTGTTTGCTCATCAACCATTGCGGGAATCTATTAAATGGGAATGGCTCAATGCTTTCTGGCTTCACAGTTTTTCTACCATCAGCCCAAATTCAATGTGCACCTTCTTGGCCTTGGCCACTGGCATTACATCTGGCATAGTGGGAAGGATTTGGATCAGATTGGTATAGAGCTACCAACACCCTTGAAGGGTGAGGTAGAGGAGTAGTCGTGCTCCAGCATATGGTTCTACATGGCTGTCCTTTTGGGGGCTGTGGGCTGGGTGTTTTTACAATCCTGCAAGAAGAAACTGAGATCTCTGTGCAAGAAGCTGCCCAAGGTCAAAAGCTCTAGGATGAGCTGCAGGCTGAGTGCTAACAACAGCAGGAACTGGAATGGTTACTGCAGAAAAAGTTACAGATCTGAGAACTGCAGGTCAGGCTACAGGCTGACAGCATGTACTAGAACAAGTGCTGGAAAAGAAGGCTGACCAGGTTTGAGAGCTGCAGTGTGAGATGCAGGCTGAGCACCAATGGCACCTGGAGCTGGAACAGTCTCTGGAGAAGGAATTGTGGGTTCACAAGTTGCAATTTGCCCTGGAAGCTGAACATTGGCAATGACAACTGTTGAAGAAACAACTCTGAGTTCAAAAGCTCAAGTCTCAGCAGCTGCAGGACAGAAGCAGGTGCTGAAGATGGAGCTGCGTCCATGTTGGCAGAGTGGCTCTGAGTCGGCAGGAGCAGGCACTTTCAACTCCTCCTCTTCTGAGGAGGAGGAAGTTCGAGCTGCAACTGCCATTCACAGACTCAGAGCCTGGCCAGTGATCACCCAGAAGGTAAAAAAAACAGCAGCCAAGAGAGCCTCAGGGGTAGGCACAACCCCCTTTGCAGGTAGTGGAGCACTCGTGGTCTGGCCCTACACACAAGCAGAGCTGATTGCATTGGGGGTGAAATTCAGGCAGAAACCCACTGAGCCCCTGGCAGCCTGGCTGCTGCAGTTGTGGAACCTACGGGTGGATGGCATCATGCTTTCTGGAACAGAGATGGAGAAATTGGCTGCCATTACAATGCACTCCTCTTTGAAGAAGTATCTTCAAAACTGCCATGACAACCCAGGAAACCATATCCTATTAGTAGGGGTGATGGCTGCCATTTGGATGTTCTGGCAGAATGCTGGGGACTTGCCGGGGGCAGTGAGTCAGTGGCAGTCCTATAGTGAGCTGTTCCAGATACTTCGGGAACTAGGTATGAATAATGCTGCTTTCAACTTGAGGTCCAGTGGGCCAGATGAGGAAATGTTTACAGCAGGGATAAGGGACCTTATTCTCCGTAGTGCCCCGTCAGCCCTTTTTGAGTCACTAGTGTCTATCTTGAGCCCCTATTTGGGGCAGCCCTCAACACAATTACACAGATGGTAGCAGATTTGGGGGAGCTTGAGGCAGCATGGAATCATAAAGCTGTGAAGGCTGCTGCCGCCCATGCTGCCCCCCTTCCCCTACTAACAAGAGAGGCAGGCCTGTATAGGTTACCTGAACACAGATATGGATAGATCTGATTGCGGCCAGGGCAGATAGGGAGAAATTAGGTGGCAAGCCTAATAAAATCATGTTAGCACTTTGCCACTGAAAAGGTGGGGAAAGCAGGCGGCCCCAGCAGCTGCCAAGAAAATGGCTGGCGTTTGGCTTGCACAGTTGCAGGATTACTTGATGGAGACAGCTGAGGGAAAAGAAGATCCCCAAGACTCGTTATCCCAGGTTGAATAGGGTGAAGATTGAGGACCTGTCTAACAGGGACAAGTGGGAGGCTGGAGGACCCATGTAAAATTGGCAATCCACTGGTCCCCTTCTAATGTGCAGCAGGTGTTGGCATTAGAAGATAATAAGTGTTTTTTTACAGCAGCAGCAGTAATAGAGTTGTCAAAGCAGCACAAGCCTTGAATGTATTTGTTCCCACCAAGTCCTGTGAGCTCGCTTAGGGGTTTGGATGGGGCTTGTGGCAATGGACAGAGAGCTTATGGAAGGCACTGAGGTCCACTAATAAAGAGCTGTGTGGCTGGTTGCCTGTAATGGACCTTTACCTTGGTGATTTGCACAGACATCTGGGCTGTCTATCATGGACTGATTATTGAGTAGTTTTGGAGACTGCAAGCTGACAAAGTCCCTGCAGTTTAGATTTTGGGGGGACAGAGGTGTGGAAGACTGGCAGTAAGCTGACAGTGTTCCCAACCCCACACCTCACTTGCTTGGTTAAGCTGCTAGGGGCTAAATTCTTCCCCATACCTCATGTTAAGTGTGATGCTGGATTGTTTTTACTTGTCCTAACCCCCCTGTCCCTCAGAAAGACTGGAGGCAGTTTTCTTTTTATCCTTTGTGTTGTGAAGTTAAGATGTTATGGATGGTGGAGGTTTTCTGCGCTTGGGAGAATTCTTGGGTTGCCTTGGAAATGTGACTTTGTATCAGAGATATCTTTGAATGGCTAATGACTTTGCTATGCCTATAAATAAAGCGATTTCAGAGTGGAGGCCCATTCTCACAAGCTATGGGCTATGCAGAGAACTCCCGATCCCATCCTTTTTCTCTCTTGAGTTTATTTCTTCATTCCACACCGCTCTCATTCAGGACCTAGACGATTACTAGCCACACTGGTTCCTGGCAGAGTAGTGTAATGGACTCTTGGACTGTTACCAGAGAGGGGCACAGGCTCCCTTGCTGGATGGACATGTCACTGGTGGACAATATGAGAGACCTTAATGGGGGGGGGGGGCTGTGGCACCTGTGGAGGCCACACTGGACGCTGCTCTCATCCAGTTGCAGAGATGCACCAAGGACACTTTTTGGTTTCAATGGACAGAGCCCTGGACTGTACAGGCCCTCCCACCTACCATGAGGTAGGGGGCTAGAGGTGGGCCTCCAGTTAACTCCCTGGGCAGAGTGCTCAAAGAGACATTATGAAGGGCACCTTTGTAATTATTGTTTAACTTGTGTTGTTGCTGTAGTCTGTTTGTTTCTATAATATACCTCACTCCTCACACAGGGACAATTGTGGAAGATACCTGTCGTGTAGATTGTGAGGCAAGCAACCCTGATGGGGTGGAATGTGGGAAAAACAGCTGTGTTAGGCTTGCTCACTGGGTTATTGGCTGCAAGTTCTTTGCTTGACTAGTGTGTGAGCACATGGCAGCGCCACACGTGGATAGTATATGTAAGGCTATGGGTGCTTGTGCTCAGCATGGATGGCAGATGGCAGATTGTGGATTGCCTGCCCACCGCTGTGAGGAGCCATTTTTGCTGTTTGTTTGCCTAAGAAGCAATTTTCCCTGCCTGTTTGCTCATCCACCATTGCAAGAATCTGTTAAACAGGTTAAGGCCCAACGCTTTCTGGCTCCGAAGTTTCTCTACCATCAGCCCAAATTCAATGCCAATCTGCCTGGCCTCACCACCGGCATTATACCAGGGCTTTAAAATGATTATTTTTCATAATTTTCATCAGTTAAATGGTTGTTTCTCTGGAAAAAGAGTTTTCCAGGCTCCGCTGTCATTCTGGAAGTCCCTCCACACTCACATTTAACTACTATTGCTGTTAGTTACAAATCCATGAGTCATAAGCCATTCAAGAGCTTAAAAAGCTATCTAGTCTATTTCCTTTGCCTTTGAGCGAGATGATACCTTAGCCAGCCTAGATAGATGAGAATCTATACTGGTTTTGAAAATCTCCAGAGAAAAAAATTTCACAGCCTTCTTTAATAACCTAAATCAGTGCTTAACAACTCTCACTGGCAGGAATTCCTTTCTTGCATTTAACCTAAAGCCCACGTGGTAGAGTTTAACGGCCTTTGCTCTTCATCTGCCCTGGAGCTGATTAAAGAACAGCTGGTCACCACACAGCACACTTCCTCTTTCAAAAAAAGAAAATCCTCCTTTGGCTCTGTCATTGGAATAAATAATCTTAATATTTCTTCATACTATTTTTCAATCCATAAATAACCTTTGTGTTCTCTTCCAAATTCTTTCCATTCTTGCTATTACTCTAAAACTGGAAATGTTTCTCAAAGTGAGGTCTAAGCAATCCACACATGAATCACTTGGAGCTTATTAACTATGCAGGTTCCTGTGCTCCGCCCTCAACGCGCAGAATCCTAACCCTGGCTATGGTACTGGGGAGCAGCAGGCCTAACAAATTCCCTAGGCAATTCTGATGCGCTGAAGTTTAAACCCTCTGGGCTAGATTATAGCCTGTTGTCTACCATTGGATCACAGGTTGCAACACTTTGCCTGCACAGAGGAATCCTGTGGGAGCTTTTAAAAATCCTAATGCTCAAGCTGTACCCCAGTCCAATTAAATCAGTCTCTAGGCATGGCTCCTGAGCCAGCACTCTGTTTAAAGCTCCCCAGCTGAATTTCAAGGGCAGCCGAGGGAGTCAGTTTCTCCAAGGCAGGGACTGATAGCATTTGTTGCCCAGCACTGCCTAGCACAAAACCTAACTCATGGGATATTTCATTACAAGCATGAAATTATCTTTGTCGTAGTGAAGATACATCTTCTTGTTATCATTTGTTTTGGAGGGAAGTTCAGTTTGAAGAGAGAAGTTCAGTTTGAAGATTCCTGGTTTGGACACCTATAGGATGAGACATGCTAATTGACGCCTGCATGATGACTCCTGCTAGCCACTGAGGTTTGGAAATATGGATGGTGAGTGTTAAAATCTTCACACTGAGTAATCTGAAGATTCCTTTCATGCACCACCTCAAAAAGGCTTGGCCCATCCTGACTCTCATTCCATCACCTTACTGAGGGACAACCTACAAGCTCTTCCTGCAGGTGTGACCCAGGTGTGCATCACTTTATACCTTCACCCTCTGCCTGCTCCTCTTACAGAAGCTTCCCTGAGGACACAGAGGAGATAAGGCAGAACCCGGGGTGCTCGTATATGGGCAGCATCTAAGTGTGAAGATGTTAACACTCCAAAGGGCATACCTACAACCAATGAGAGGTAGGAGCTGGTAGATAAATTTGTCACGCTTTTGCACAACCTCCCAACCCCCAACAAGTCATGTTCTGCATGATGCTGGTGGTTGAGGCCCGGAGGAAGGTTAGCAGTGAATTTGGACAAACAGTAGAGGAACTGCGGAGCTGGAAAGCGGAGGGCCCTACCCATTTATTGGAGGTTCACAAAGGTAGGTGAGCAAATAAACAAAAAAAGGAAAAGAGCTAAGTAACAAAGGAAAACCTGCTTTTCGAGGTGAAGGACAAGAGAGCAGGAAAACCTCACCTTGCAGTGGCCGGAGAGCGATCTGGGAAAGTTGCCCCAGAGGGCAGGCACCCCGAGCCCTTGCATGGACGGTTCACACGCGGAGCTGCCAGGTGCTCACACACTAATCAGGCAAAGCGCTTACAGAGGGTAAACCAGTGAGCAAGCCTAACCCAGCTGTTTTCCCCACATTTTGAAACAAAGGTTATAAAGCTTCTAGAGCAGGGGTCCCCAAACTATGGCCCGCGGGCCACATGCGGCCCCCTGAGGCCATTTATCCGGCCCCCGCCGCACTTCCAGAAGGGGCACCTCTTTCATTGGTGGTCAGTGAGAGGAGCATAGTTCCCATTGAAATACTGGTCAGTTTGTTGATTTAAATTTATTTGTTCTTTATTTTAAATATTGTATTTGTTCCTGTTTTGTTTTTTTACTTTAAAATAAGATATGTGCAGTGTGCATAGGGATTTGTTCATAGTTTTTTTTTTTATAGTACGGCTCTCCAACGGTCTGAGGGACAGTGAACTGGCCCCCTGTGTAAAAAGTTTGGGGACCCCTGTTCTAGAGGATGGTCCTAAGAGATCTGTTGTTAGTTGCACTTACTATTGGCAAAGTCAGTAATGCTTCCTTTTATTTCTCTACCTCCTTTCCTACTCACTGCCCCTATCCCTCATTCCTAATCCCAGCATACTGCTCCATAAGAGTAGCATATAAGGACCATAGTTGTTCTGAGGAACCCAAGTTAAGTAGACAATATTGGGGTATCATTTATTTTCATATCCTTAACTGTGATAGTGCCTCACACAAATTAGGTACCCAATAAATGTAAAATAACATGAACATTAAACAAAAAAAAAAAATGAACAGAGGAAGTGGTACACCAAAGTTATCCATGATGAGAGGCAATTTTGGTGTTAGAATAACGAAAAGATTGTAACTTCACTTTCCCACTTAACAGCCCTAGGATTGTGGGCAAACTAGCCGCCTTTTGGAGAGTTAGCTACTTTATTTTATAAAATGGGATTCCAAGTTGAATCTGAACTTCATAAGTTTCAAATAAAATGATACATATGGTAGTGTTCTCAAAATTATAAAATCAAAGTGTTAAGTTATTGCTTTGGTATTATAGGCTTCTATGAATGCTTTTTTTCCTTCACATTTTGAAAGTGGTTCCATACACTAGCAATTAACATGCAAGAGAAAGAAATAGAAACTGCTGTGCGGGATGGGTTAACCATAATCAAGAATTGTGAGTGATTACCTGAGATAAACATTTACATTTTGTTTTATGCTATATTTCTTTTATTTTTTTCTCAAATATACAATATGGTATTAACTACAGTTATCGTGCTGTACATATTACCTCTACAGGACTTATTTTATCCTTAGAAGTTTAGCCTTACCAGGCGGTGGCACAGTGGATAGAGCGTCGGACTGGGGTGTGGAGGACCCAGATTCGAAACCCAGAGGTCTCCAGCTTGAGTGTTGGCTCATCTGGTTTGAGCAAAGCTCATCAGCTTGGACCCAAGGTCGCTGGCTTGAGCAAGGGGGTCACTCGGTCTGCTGTAGCCTCCCAGTCAAGTCACATATGAGAAAGCAATCAATGAACAACTAAGGTGCCACAACAAAGAATTGATGCTCCTCATCCCTCTCCCTTTCTGTCTGTCTGTCCCTATCTGTTCCTCTCTCTCTGTCTCTGTCACACTCACACACACACAAAGTTTATATCTTTGACCACCTACACTCTTTCACATACCCCCCACCCCACCCCACTACAGGCAGTCACTAATCTGTTCTCTGTATCTATGCATTTGGGATTTTGTGGGGGGGGGGAAGAGGGGAGGTGTTAGATTCCACAATAAGATCATGCAGTATTTACCTTTCTTTCTATGACCTATTTTACTCAGTGTAATGCCCTCGGGTCTATATTCAGGGTCTATACATGTTGCCATAAATGGCAGGATTTCCCTCTTTATGGCTGACTAATATTGCATTATTTATAATATTCCATTATTATAATATAAAATATTCCATTATATATATATACACATACATCACATTTTCTTCATCTCTCAGTACACACACTTAGATTGCTTTCATGTGCTATTATAAATAATGCTGCAGTAAACATGGGATGCATATATATTTTTAAGCTGATGTTTTCATTTTCTTTGGATAAATACCCCAAACTAGAATTGCTGCATCACATGGTAGGTTTATTTTTTAATTTTTAAAGAATTTATTGATTGATTCTAGAAAAAGAGGAAGAAGAGAGAGAGAAATATTAATCTGTTCCTGTATGTGCCCTGACCAAGGATCAAATCCATAACCTTTGCACTTCAGATCTATGTTGTAACCAACCGAGTTATCCAGCCAGGGCTCTATTATTAATATTGTGAGGAACCTCCATGATGTTTTCCATAGTGACTACACCAACTTACATTTCCACCAACAGTGCACAAAGGCTTCCTTTCCTCCACACCCCTGCCAACACTTATTTCTTATATTTTGGATAATAGCCATTCTAACAGGTGTGAAATGTCATATCATAGTTTTGATTTGCATTTCTCTAATGATTAGTGCTGTTGAGCCCTTTTTCATGTATGTATTGTTCATCTGTATGTCTTTGGAATATATCTATTCAAATCTGCTCAATTTTTTAATGAGAATTTAACATTTTTTTGCCCTAGAGTTGTATGAGTTCTTTGCATATTTTGAATATTAATTTCTTATCAGATACATGACTTGGCAGGTATTTTCTCCCATTCAGTTTGTTTCATTTTCTGAGGGTTTTCCTTGCTGTGCAGATTTTAAGTTTGAATTAGTCCACTAGTGTACTTTTACTTGTTGCTTTTGCTTTGGTGTCGAATCCATAAGATCATCACCAAGAGTGATGTCAGGGAGCTTATCCCCTATGTTTTCTTCTAGGGAGTTTTATGGTTTCACTGAATTAAGTCTTTAATCTATGTCAAGTTGATTTTTATGTATAATATAAGACAATGGTCCAGTTTAATTTCTTTTACATGTAGTTGTCCAACACTATTTATTGAGGAGATCATCTTTCCCATTGTATATTCATGGTTCCTATGTTGTAAATTAATTGACCATCTATGTCCCCCTCCCCCAAGACTCTTTTTCCTGTTCTGTTTATCTATTTGTTTTTATGCTAATACCATACTATTTTAATCACTATAGTTTTGTGATATATTTTGAAATCAGAGAGCTTTGTTTTTCCCAAGATTGCTTAGGATTTGTTGTGGTTTCCTACACATTTTAAGATTTTTTTTTGGTTCAATTTATGTAAAAAAAAATGCCATTTTGATAGTGATTGCATTGGATTTGTATATTGTTTTGGGTAGTATGGCCCTAACAATATTTTTTGGTGGGGAGGGGAACTTCACACTGTTAATCCTTCCAACTCATGAGTATAGAATGTCTTTCTATTTATCTTCAATTTCTTTCATTAATGTTTTATACTTTTCACTGTACAGGTCTTTCACCAACATAGTTAAATTTTTTACTATGTATTTTATTCTTTATGGTTAAATTGTAAACAGGATTTTTTTAGTGATATATAATTGACATATAACTTTATGTTAGCTTCATTGTACAACACAATGATTTGATATTTTTTAGATAAATACATCTTAAATTTTATTATACAATAAAGTTGACTTTAAAATCTACTTTAACAAAAAATGAAAAAAAGAAAAATAAAGATCTATTTTAACAAAGTTTAAGATGATGATTCTAGATTTATATGAGATCCTATTATCACAATACCTCTCTAATCAATTATATTCATGCTCACTGCTGATAAAAAAATAATGTTCACCATTATGTCACATGCATGGTTATTGTTTTATTCTTTGAAGAATGGTTCTGAAACATCACACTAAGCCAGGCTGATAGGTAAAGTTTAAAATAGTTTTTATAAGGATATGTTAAAACATACGTAATGATTGTTCACTCTACAAAATTTTGATCATAAAGCTTATGATACACTTAGTTGGCAGTAGCACCCAGATTTTCCAAACAGTCAATCATCATTTTCTTCCTCTCTGTATAGACTTCTTCTCATTAGCAGCCTTTTGCTTTTGCTGCATGATCTCAGAGTCCCTGGGGGGCTTTTTTAAAGTCAGGCTTAACTGGCTCTCCGTTTTCTCTGAGAGATAGTCAAGCTATCTTCTTTTCTTTTTCCCTTGTTCATTTCCTGGGCTTTCTTAGTGTTTTCTGGCAGGCGAGTTCTCCTTGATTTTCAGGGCCATGCTGACCACCAGACTGAGCCTGGAAGAGAGCCACTCGGAGAAACAACTGCTTCCCCATATGCTCCGTGGACCTCCGCACCAGCTGATCTCATGATTTGATATTTTAAATATTGAGAAATAATCACGGTAAGTCCAGTTAGTTATATATTACCATACATAGTTACAAATTTATTTTTTTTCTTACGTTGAAAACTTTTAATATCTATCTTAGCAACTTAAATATAGAATACAGTATCATTAACTTAATGACCATGTGTATATTACATCCCTATGACATTTATTTTAGAACAGAAACTTTGTTTTGACTCCCTTTTGACTCCCTTCACCCATTTTGTCCACCCACACACATACCCTGCCTCTGGTAACCACCAATCTATTCTCTGAATATATAAGCTTGCTTTTTTTTTATTTCAAATATAAGTGAGATTTTATTGAATGTACTTTCCTCTGACTTATTTCACTCAACATATTATCTTTAAGGTCTATATCAGGGGTCCCCAAACTACGGCCCGCGGGCCACATGCGGCCCCCTGAGGCCATTTATCCGGCCCCCGCCGCACTTCCGGAAGGGGCACCTCTTTCATTGGTGGTCAGTGAGAGGAGCACAGTTCCCATTGAAATACTGGTCAGTTTGTTGATTTAAATTTACTTGTTCTTTATTTTAAATATTGTATTTGTTCCCGTTTTGTTTTTTTACTTTAAAATAAGATATGTGCAGTGTGCATAGGGATTTGTTCCTAGTTTTTTTTTATAGTCTGGCCCTCCAATGGTTTGAAGGACAGTGAACTGGCCCCCTGTATAAAAAGTTTGGGAACCCCTGGTCTCTATCATTGCAAATAGCAAGATTTTCTTCTCTTCCATGGCTGAATAATATTCCAATGTGTATGTATATGTATCTTTGCGTGTGTTTGTGTGTATGTGTGTATTTATTTATTTTAAACATTTCCTTTATTCATTCATCCACCAATGGAGGCAGATAAATTTTTAATTAGTATTTTTGTTCTCTTTAGATAAAACCCAGAAGTAGAATTACTAGATCGTATGATAGTTGTAGTATTTTATTTCCTGAGGCTCTTCCACACTGTTTTACATAATGGCTGAACCAATTTATATTCCCACCAACAGTGCACAAGATTCTCTTTACTCTGTATCTTCACTAACACTATTTCTAGCTTTTTTTGATAAGTCATTCTAACAGTTATGAGGTGATATCTCATTGTAGTTTTAATTTGTATTTCTTTGTATTTCTTTGTTCAATAGTGATGATGAGCATTTTTCATGTACCTGTTTAGCCATCTTTATATCTTCTTTAGAAAAATGTTTATTCAGATCTAATGTCCATTTTTATTTTAATTGGAAAATATTTGGTATTTTGCTATTGAATTATATGTTGCTTTTTTTTTATTTTGGATATTAATCCCTTATCAGGTATAGATTAACAAACATTTTCTCCCATTCAGTTAGTTGCCTTTTTTTCCCTTTTTGATAATTTCCTGTGCTGTTCAAAAGATATTAGTTTGATACTGCCTCACATTTTAATTTAGGTTTCTTTGGTGTCAAATCCAACAACTCATCACCAATATTGTGTCAAAGAGCTTACTCCCTATTTTTCTGTTAGGGATTTTATGGTTTCAGGTCTTATATTCAAGTCTTAAAACCATTTTGAGCTGATTTTTGTGTACAGTTTATGATTGTGGTCCAGCTTAATTCTTTTGCATGTGACTGCGCAATTTTCCCAGCACCATTTATTGAGGAGACTACCTTTTCCCTATTGAATGTTTTTGGCTTCTTTATCATAAATTAATAAACCATATATGAATGTGTTTGTTTCCAGTTTTATACCATTACCTTGAAATCAGGAAGGATGATGCCTCCAGCTTTTTTTTTCTTTTCCAGATGTCTTTTATGTTTTTGTTTTTACAAATTTTAGGTTTATTTCTATGAAAAATGCTACTGTAATTTCAGTAGAGATAGCATTGAATCTGTAGATTACTTTGAAATGTATACACATTTTAACAATATTAGTTCTTTCAACGCACAGAGCATCTTTCCATTTATTCGTGTCTTCAGTTTCTTTTATCTGTGTGCTATAGTTTCCAGTGGTCAGTACATTTATTTCCTTAGTTAAATTTATTCCCAGGTATTTTATTCTTTTTAATATAATTTCAAATGACATTATCTTCTAATGTATGTAAATGTAACTGAACTTTGTAAATTGATTTTTTACATCATGCTACTTCACTGAATTTAATAATTACAGTTCTCTGATGAATTCTTTAGGGTTTTCCATATATACTATATCTAGTTTCATAGCACTGTGGTCAAAAAAGATGACTGATGTGAATTCAATCTTGAAAAAAAAAATTAAGACTTGTTTTGTGGCCTAACATATGATCTATCCTGGAGAATATTTCGTGTCTATTTGAGAAGGATTTGCATCATTTTTGGCTGCATGATACAATGTTCTTGTATATGTATTTTTCAGTGCATCTGGTCTAATGTGTCATGTAAGGCACATGTTTTCTTACTAATCTTCTGCCTGGATGATCTATCCTTTTGTGAATGTATGGTATTAAAGTCCCCAACTTTTATTTCATTGCTATTTATTCCTCTAGATTTGTTAATATTTGCTTTATATTTTTAGATTCTGTTACATTGGGTGCATAAATATTTACAAATGTTATGTCTTCTTGTTGGAATAATGCATTTGCCATTATGTAATGACCTTCCTTGTCTCTTATTGAACTCTTCGTCTTCTAGTATACTTTGTGTAATATACAGAATGAGGCAAAAGTAGGTTTATAGTTGAGAGTAGGCAAAACAGGTTATTCTTGTATTATTATTTATCAATTATTGTATTATTTTCCCTACAACTATAAAACTACTTTTTTTGCCCCACCCTGTATTAACCCCTAATGAGATGTATGGTTTGAAAATATTTTTTCTTATTCTGTAGGTTGTCTTTTCATTTTATTGATAGTTTATTTGGCACTGGAGAAGCTTTTTGTTTGATATATTTCCACTTGATTTTTTATTTTGTTGCTTGTGCTTTGAGTTATATCCAAAAATCATAACCAGTTTCCATTTCAAGGAGCTTTTTTCTTATGTTTTCTTCTAGGAGTTTAAATAGAACAGGGGTCTTAAACAGGGGATTCCTCCTAGGGGTTGGGATGTCATTTCCATCCCATTGTGTTACAGAGACCTTCTAAGTGCCGTTAAACACCGCTCCATTTTGATTGTAAAAAATGGATGTAAGTTCATGCACACCCCCTTCCCACAAAGGTCCCAATATCCAAACACAGACGGATGGCTTGCCGCAGGCTGCATACTGCATATGGTTGCAAGGCACATTACACAAATTATAACAACATGACAAATCATACAATTTCAACAATTACAAAGGTACATTTCACCAGTCTCTGAGCACTTTGCCAAAAGTGAAAAATGTCCTCAGCCTTCTTTCTAGCCATGGGAAAAACTTCCCGGGGCAGGGGAGTACTTCCAGCAAAGCCGCCCCCATCCCCATCAGGGTATTTCACATTGTCCAAAATCCGTAAGTCCATCCAACAAAGGAGCCAGTGCCCACTCCAGTCGTAGTCCAGAAAATCAGTCCACGCACATGGGGTATCAGCCACCCCCCTCATTCCTGCAGTCCTGGCAGGTCTTACACTGTCCCAAAGAGGAGCATGTGGCAATGGCAGTCAGCATTTCCCATCTCTGCTTCAGAGAGCATGATGGCATCCACTCCATGTCCCAAAATGTCAGCGAACCCACCAGCGACTTAGCAGGCACTCCCTGCCATTCCAGCGGCCACTCGGCGATGCAAGCCTGGCTTCCGTTCATCCTCCTGCCGCAGCTGCCGCCGTTTACCTTCTGGAGTTTGTGAATCGCCACTCCAGCCCAATTCTCCTCATCCTCCAAAGATGAACTGAAAACACCAGCTCATGCTGCCGAGCTCGAGCCCCCGGCTGCCACCACCTGCATCTGGGAGTCAGTGGTTAGGATACCACACATAAGCAAGAATAGAGCACCAGGGTCTGGGGGCCCCTCAGGGGCAATTCTCTGGGCCCGCCCTGCCAAAGCCTCTACATCCCCCCAGGTGACGGTGCGTGCATACTGGCTACGAGGTCTTCTTATGGAGCACGGAGGACCTCCTCCCCTCAGGCGTAGTCGGTGTGGAGAAGACCAGGGCTGTGGCTTTGGACAGGTGAAGACTGAACCACTTAGTGGGTGCCCAAGAAACCCTGTCAAGCAGGTTGTGGGGTTCCTGGGATCCAAATTGGCTGAAAAACACAAGCATAACCTCTCCCTTATGTTAGAAGAGGGTGTGATCCCCGCCACTGTGCCGTGGCTGGGTCCTTCCAGTGTCATTTCAGAGAGAGGAGGGGCGGGGGAGAGAGAGAGCAAGAGATACAAGACAGACAGAAAAAAGACACATGGGGGCGTACAGGCTGGCCCATGGGTCTGCAGCAGGAACGCGTGTTGAAGAAAATGGCGTCTGAGAGGCTGGGGTGGGGCACTGAGCCCGGCAGGGAATGCTGAAGTAGCGACTTCTGCTTTTTCCTGGGGTGGAGCTGATGGTGCAGTTTCTAATGTATCTAGTTTCGTTTCTGTATGCTCGGCTGTAAGTCCATCAAATTCGGAGGCTAAACTACTTTCCTCCTCAGCGGAGGGGGGTGAATAGGAAGGTGGGGGCTCCCCAGAGAGAGGGGCAGCCTGCCATATCTTTGGCACTGGCGGAGGGTCCCCAGCAGGAGCACTGGGCAGGCAGGCATGTATCGCTAGCAGGGCAGGAATGAGGCCGAGAGGGAAGGTTTGTCCCCCATGTACTTCGGCCAAACGAACATGCCGGAAAGCTCAGGCCCAAGTATCCGGGTCTCAGAGAGATGCATCCTGGAGCCAAGGGTTGAAACCTGAGAGGATTTCCCAGTAGGTACAAAGATCCTTTTCACTAACTTTAACTCGCCTACTCTGCAATAGGGCGTGCGGGGCTCGAGCCTGTGGGGCTTGAGAGTGGGGGAGAAGGTTTCCCGTTGCAGAGGGTCACTCACCCGTCCCTTGGATGCCGGTTAGGTCCCTGCCCGACGTTGGGCGCCAGTTGTGGACAAGTCCTCCGGGGGTGAGGACGACGGAGACACAGAGACCCGACTCCAGGGACCAGGTTCAGTGACGCAGATCCACTTTATTCAGGAAGTAAGCTAGCTTATATACATGGGTTCAGCCAATAGGGTGTTACAGCGTGTCCTTCATAGCCAATGGCTGAAAAGATCAGGGAGCTGCGTGGTTGGCGCTAAGTCGCTTCCTTATAGCAGAGGAGCTCCCTTCCTGGGTGTGCCCAGGAGGCTTCTGGGAACTGAAGTATTCTCACAGCATTGCATCAGCCACAGCTGCTAGGAATGCGCTCTGCGCTCCACCCACAACTTCCCATGTTACTGTTACATTTGAGAAGTTTAAGTTAGGGCACTTGTTTTTGTTTGTTCGTTTTTAATGTGGGAATATCTCATTTTTCCTGCACCATTTACTAAAAAGACTGTCTTTTCTCCACTCAGTATTCTTGGCTCTCTTGTTAAGGATTAGTTGACCTTATATGCATGGATTCCTTTTGAGGGGGGCTCTTGATTCTGTTCCATTGGTCCGTGTGTCTGTTTTAATTACAATACCATACTGTTTGATTATGATAGCTTTATAATATAGCTTTAAACCAGGAAGTGTAATGCCTCTAGATTTGTTCCTTTTAGGATTACTTTGGGTATTTGGGGGTCTTCTGTGATTTCATGTAAATTTTAAAATTGTGTTTTCTACTGCTATAAAAAATTAATTAGATCTTGATAGAATTGCATTGACTTTATTGATGGCTTTAAATATTTTGAGACACTTTAACATTATTAATTCTTCTGATCCTTGAATACAGGATACTGTTTTATTAGTTTTTGTCTTCTTTAAATTGTTTCATCAATGCTTTGTAGTTTTCAGTGTAGAAATCTTTCACCTCCCTGGTTAAATTTATTCCTAAGTAATTTTTTTTTGTTTGTTTTTTATGTATTATAAATGGTACTGTTTTCTTTATTTTTTTCAGATAATTTCAGAGGACATAAAAATATGGTGCTGATTTTTCCAACTTCACTGAATTTGTTGATTAGACCTAATCATTTTGGTGGAATCTTGATGATTTTCTGTGTATAAAATTATGTCACCTACAAATAGAGCCTAATATACTTCTTCCTTTCCAATTCTGATACCTTTTGCTTCTTTATCTTGCCTGATTGTTCTAGCTAGGTCTTCTAGTAATATCTTATTAGTAGATAGAAACACAACATATTCCTGCAAATTGATTTCTATATCCTTCAAATTTTTGGAATTTGCTTTTAATTCTAATACAGTGGTACCTTGAGATACGAGTTTAATTTGTTCTGTAACTGAGCTCGTAAATCAGTCAACTCATATATCAAACAAATTTCTCCCATTTAAAATAACTGAAATAGATTTAATCCATTCCAGTCCTGTAAAACATCCTCAAACCATCCTAAAGTATGAAAAATACATGTTTTTAATTAAGAAACACACATGTATACTTTATCAATGCATAACAAAATATATGAAATAAAAAAAGTGTTATTTACTACTGTATGCTTACCTTGGAGACAGAGTGCGGCTAACAGAGGTGAATGGCGGAGGAGGAGGGAGGGAGGAAGAAATGCGGGCACTGTAGACACGTGAACTAAAACTGCACTTTCTTAACACTAATTGTAAACTAAAACTGCATTTTCTTTATTTTAAACAAAACTAAAACTGCACTTTCTTTACTTAAAATGAAACCACAAAACTTAATTGTAAAAAAAATGCACTTTCTTAACTTTAAACTTAACCTAAGCTTAACATTACGTATTTTTCATTTTCATCACCTGTTTTTGCCTTTTTGGCTGCACTTTCGGCACTTTCACTTGCAGGACTTTTGAATAAAAATCTATCCAAAGAGGTTTGCTTTCGCCTGCCTTTTAAAATGTTACAGAAATGTGACAAGTGTCATTAAAAAGTGCTGAAGCATGACCAGTTGAAACTTTTTCTGGGTGTTTCTTTTCAATGAAACTTGAAAGCTTCTCCCACATTGCCAGCATGTCTTTAATTTCACTTGGAGAAATCTCTTCCTCCGACTACCTCCTCCTCACTACTAATCTCTTGCAGAAGCTTCATATGTTGCATCATCTGTAGCTCCTTCAACTCCTCAGTTGAGAGTTCCTCCTCCTGTTCCTCGACGACCTCATTTACATCACCCTCATCTACCTCCAGACCCATCAACTTTCTGAGGGACACAGTCTCCTTTAATGCTGCTACCTCAGTTTCAGTCTCTGATTTGAATCCTTCAAAGTCCCTGTCTGCAACAACATCAGGCCATAACTTTTTCCATGCCAAATTCAAGGTTCTTCTTGTAACCTCTTGCCATGCCAAGTCAATAATGCATAAACATATCACAATGTTGTAGTGATCTTTCCAAAACTCTCAAAGGGTTAGATTTGTATTCTCAGTCACCTCAAAGCAGTGGGAGAACTAGTGCTTTGTGTAAAGCTTTTTAAAGTTGGCCCATAAGTGGCAAGATTGAGGTTGTGTTGGTGGGAGGTAGAGGACTTTCATGAATGTGAACTCATTGAGAATGTCATCTTCAAGACCAGGTGGGTGGGCTGGAGCATTATCAAGAATTAGTAATGCTTTCATTGGGAGTTTATTTTCTTGAAGATATTTCTTCACTGCAGGACCAAAGATGAGATTTACCCATTCAATAAAAAACTGCCACATAACCCATGCCCTAGCATTGGCACACCACATAACCTGAAGTTTTTCTTTAAGAATCTTGTGAGTCTAAAGGTTCAAGGATTTTTGGAATAATACACTAGCAATGGCTTTACTTTACAGTCTCCGCTAGCATTTGCACACAATGCAAGGGTCAGAGGGTCCTTCATGGGTTTATGGCCTGGCAGCTTCTTCTCCTCTGCAGTGATGAAAGTCCTCCGGGGCATTTTTTTCCAAAACAATCCTGTTTTGTCACAGTTGAACACTTATTGGGGGATGTAGCCTTCCTTTGTGATAAGTGCAGCAAAACGTGCAATGTACTCCTCAGCTGCCTTAATGTCAGCACTTGCAGCTTCACCATGCCTCACCACCGAGTGGATGACAGATCTCTTCTTGAAATTTTCAAACCAGCAGTGACTTGCCTTAAACGTATCTTCTGCTGCCTCTTTTGAGGTTGATGGTTCTTTCTTCTTCAAGTCAACATAAATAATACGTGCCTTTTTGCATATTACAGTCTCCATCACAGTATCTCCTGCCAGCTCTTTCTCTTTCACCCACACCAGCAGAAGCTTCTCCATTTCTTCATGGATATTTGTCCTTAATCGGGACAGAATTGTAGTTCCTTTCACTGGATTTTGATGGCATCCTTTTGTTTAAGGATGGTACAAATGGTAGATGTATTGCAGTCGTACAGCCTTGCCAGTTCAATCACTCATACACCATGCTCATGTTTTTCTATTATTTCTTGCTTTACTTCTAGCTACATCATTCTCTTCTTCTTCTCACCACTGTCTTACACTCACTTTCTTCAGCCCCATGATAGCACACAAAAAAAGTTAGTAAATAATGCAAAAATGATGCAAGAAGGAGTACATTGCATGAGATTCGACTTGATTCTACAGGTAATACATGAGAAAGAACGAGATACTGGTGTTGTGCTGCTGATAGTGGTCCCATGTACCAACGCGCCAACTAACAGCAGCTTCCAGAATCACAACTTGTATCTCGGAATTTCGCTTGAATCTCGAACAAAAATATTCGTATGTTGGTCTGCTCATATCTCAAGGTACCACTGTAGTATTTTAGTGAAGTCTTCAGGGTTTTCTATATATGGTATCATGACAGTTTACTTTTTCCTTTCCAATTTGAATGACATTTCTTTTCTTACCTAATTGGTCTGGCTAGAACTTCCAATAACATGCTGAATAAAGTGGCAAGACCAGACATCTTTGTCTGATTCCTGATCTTAGAAAAAAGCTTACAACTTTTCACCATCAAGTATGTTAGCTGTGGTCTTCTCATATATATAGACTTCATTACATTGAGTTATGTTTCTTCTATAACTAATTTATTAAGAGGTTTTTAAAAATTATAAATGTAAAATTTTGTCAAAGGTTACAACTAATGGGATGATCATATGATTTTTATTCATTCTATTAATTTGATGTATCATATTTATTGACTTGTGTATGTTGAACCATACTTGCATCTCAGGGATAAACTCCTGTTCACCATTGTGAGTGACCCTTTTAATGTGCTGCTAAGCTCAATTTGTTAATACTGAAAAATTTTGTATTTATACTTACTAGGGATATTAGCCTGTAGTTTTGTTTTTTTCTTGTAGTGTTCTTTTCAGACTTTGGTATCAGGATAATGCTGAAATATGGTATCATGCAATAAGTATGGGAGTGTTTCTCTTTTTTTAATTTTTTTGGAAGAGTGTGAGAAAGACTGGTGTTAATTTTTTCTTTAAATGTTAGGGGAAATTCATCATTGAAGCTATCTGGTCCTGGACTTTTCCTCATTTGGTGACTTTGACTACTAATTCAATCTCATTGCTAGCAATTGGTCTGTTGAGATTTTTTATTTCTTCATGATTGAGTCATGGGAGTTTTGTAGTTTCTAAGAATTTTCCTATTTTTCTAGGTTGTCCAATATGTTGGCATGCAGTTGTTCATAAGTAGCCTTTTATGATCATTCATATTTCTGTGGTGTCAGTTGTAACATCTCCTCTTTCATTTCTGATTTTATTTTATTTATTTGAGTCATCTCTCTTTTTTTTTTCTTCTGGTTATTCTAGCTAATGGTTTGTCAGTTTTGTTTATATATTTTTTTTTATTTTATTTATTCATTTTTAGAGAGGAGAGAGAGAGAGACAGAGAGAGAGAGAGAGAGAAGGGGGGAGGAGCTGGAAGCATCAACTCCCATATGTGCCTTGACCAGGCAAGCCCAGGGTTTCGAACCGGCGACCTCAGCATTTCCAGGTCGACGCTTTATCCACTGCGCCACCACAGGTCAGGCAGTTTTGTTTATATTTTTAATGAACCAACTCTTTTAGGTTTGTTAATTTTTTAGTTTTCTTGTTATATATTTCACTTTTTATGCTCTATTTCTTTTCTTCTGCTAACTTTGAGCTCAGCTAGTTCTTTTTTTTTTTTTAAGTTTTTGGGGCATAAAGTTAAGTTGTTTATTTGAGATCTTTTTTTGTTTCTTAATGTAGACATTTATTGCTATAAACTTTCCCCTTAGAATTTCTTTTACCGCATCCCTTAAATTTTGGTATGTTATGTATTCATTTTCATTTTTCAAGATATATTTTATTTTCCCTTTAAGTTCTTCTTTGATCTGTTGATTGTTCTTTGATCTGTATTGTTTAATTTCCATGTGTTTGTGAATTTCCCAATTTTATTCCTGTTAATCATTTTTCATTTCATATCATTGTGGTCAGAGAAGATACTTGGTACCTTTTTCAATTTGCTAAGATTAGTTTTGTGTCCTAACATATGGTCCATCCTAAAAAAAATTTCTATTGATATATACACTTGAGAAGAATGTGTATTCTGCTGTTGTCAAGTATTGGGTTGGGGAATAAGTTTGTAGCGTTTTTATATTTTCTTTTATTTTACAACGATTTGTTTGCTGTTTGGCAAAGGGTAAGTATTCATTCGATAAAACTCTTTCTGCTCTACAAAACTATGTTAATTGTATTTTTGAGTTATTTAATTTTTTATTAGTTTTGAGGCTTAGAAATGGAATACCCAGGAGGCAAAAATCAACATTTTCGACACCTGCTCTTCTTTGCTTTTCATCGAGGTCAAAAAGCTGCCGAAGCAGCCTGGGACATTTGCGACGTGTATGGAGAAGGTGTCATAGGCGAGTCTACAGCACAGAAATGGTTTGCAAAGTTCAAAAATGGTGACTTTGACGTCGATGACACGTGCCGCAGCGGAAGGCCTTCTGAATTCGATGAAGAACTGGGAAATGCTCGAAAAGAATGCCACGGTCAACAAGGAGCTCTACATTGCTCAGCTACACTGCGTGAATGAGGCTATTCGACTGAAAAGACCTGATTGACATGGTCAGACCATACTCCTTCACGACAACGCCAGGCCCCATGTTGCACAAGTCATCAAAGCCGCACTCCAAGAGCTCGAATGGGAGGTCCTTCAGCATCCGCCATATTCTCCGGACCTTGCACCAACCGATTACCATCTTTTCCGCTCCCTGTCAAACCATATGAAGGGCGTTACCTTCGATAACAAAGAGGTCCTTAAAAACTGGCTCAACAACTTCTTTGACACCAGACCAGGCGATTTTTGGCGGAACGGCATCAACAAATTGGTCAAGAGGTGGGAAGAGGTTGTAAACAGCAACAGCGAATATATAATTGATTAACTTATTGATATAATTATTGTTTTTGTTTAAATAAAAGTCTTCGGTAAAAACGCTACGAACTTATTCCCCAACCCAATAGAATGTTCTGTACATATCTATTAGGTTCATCTGATGTACAGTGTTGGTCAAATGCTTGTTTTATACTGATGCTTTGTCTGAATGATGTAGCCATTGTTGAGAATGGGGAATTAAAATCCCCCATTATAATTATATTGCTCTCTGTTTCTCCCTTCAGCTCTCTAGGTTTTTCTTTATATATTTAGATGTCCTTTATATATTTGGATGTTCTATATATTTACACACATTGTATCTTCTTGATTGATTGACCTCTTTATTATTTTATGACCCCTTTGTTATTAAGTAATTTATCTTTTTACCATTTTAAATTTAAAGTCTATTTGTCTGATATAGTTATAGCTACCTCTGCTTTTTTGTTTGTTTATTGTTTGCTTGAAATATCTTTTTTCATATCTTCACTCTCAATCTATATATGTCTTTAAAAATAAAGTTAGCTTATAGGTATGATATTATTGATCTTGTTTATTTTATTCATTAACCATTCTATGTCTTTTGATGGGAGCATTTAATCTAATTACATTTAAAGTAACAATTGATAGGTAAGGACTTAGTATTTCATTTTTTTCTTTTTTGTAGATTCATTGTTTTTTGAAACTTATTTTTGTGTATGTGTTTTGATATATTGGTATCAGTATGGCCTGACTTTTTATGATGCCTTTTTGTGTAAGTACTACAAGTTTGTTTCTTGTGGTTACCATCAAGCTTACATAAAATGTCTTAAAATTATAGCACCCTATTTTAAACAGTTAATAATTTAATTCTGATAGCATTCCTAAACTTTATGCTTTCACACCTCTCTCTCACAAATTTTAGGTTATTGATGTTACAGTTTACATATTTTTATGTGATATATATATATATATATATATATATATATATATATTTTTTTTTTTTTTTTTTTTTTTTTTTTACAGAGGCAGAGATAGACAGGAACAGACAGACAGGAACGGAGAGAGATGAGAAGCATCAATCATCAGTTTCTCATTGCGCCTTGCGACTTCTTAGTTGTTCATTGATTGCTTTCTCACATGTGCCTTGACTGCAGGCCTTCAGCAGACCGAGTAACCCCCTGCTGGAGCCAGCGACCTTGGGTCTAAGCTGGTGAGCTCTTTGTTCAAGCCAGATGAGCCCGCGCTCAAGCTGGCGACCTCGGGATCTCGAACCTGGGTCTTTCCGCATCCCAGTCCGACGCTCTATACACTGCGCCACCACCTGGTCAGGCTATGTTATATATTCAGTAATAAGTTACTATAGTTTACAGTTATTTCAACTACAGTTTTTTTTTACCTTTTAAGCTAGAGTTGTAAGTGAATTAACATTCCTATATTACAGAACCTAACTTTTTGTTATTTTTACCAGTGAGTTCTACACTACCTTCTTATGTCTTTGTAATGCTAGTTTGCATCTGTTTGCTTCCTCTGGAAGAACTTTCTTTAGCATTTCTTGTTAAGTCTAATGGGGGTGAATTCCCTCAGCTTTTGTTTATTTGGGAAAGCTGTTATCTCGCCTTCATTTCTGATGAACAGTTTGCCAGGTATAGTAATATTGGTTAACAGGTTTTCCCCCCCAATATTTTGAATATTATTCCAGTCTCTTCTAGTTTGAGAAACCTCCCTATAGTCTTATGGGGGTTCTCTTGTATGTAACTTCTCTTACTGCTTTCAAAGTTCTTACTTAGTCTTTGACTTTTGAAAATTTAATTTTCATGTACCACAGTGCAACCCTTTTTAAGTACAACCTATATTGGAGTCTTTTAGGTCTCATAGATCTGATTTTTTTTTTTCTTTCCCCAGGTATGGGAGATTTGCAGTCATTGCTTTAAGTATGCTCTCTGTTCCTTTTTTCTTTCTCTTCCATTTCTGAATTGAAGATGTTGTTTCTTTTTATTGTGTTCCTTAAGTCCTATAGGCTTACTTCACTCTTTTTCATTCTTTTATTTTTGCTCCTTTGACTGTATAATTTCAAATATTCTGCCTGCTAGATTACTAGTCCTTTCTTCTGCATACTCAAGTATGTTTTTGAAAATCTCTGTATTGAGTTCTTTAAATCTCTATTGAGTTATTGTATTTTTCAGCTCTAGGACTTGGGTTTGTTTTGGGGGGATTTTTTTTGATAGTTTCTTTTTGTTGTTGTTGCATGTTTCACTTTATTCATACATTGTTTTCCTAATTTAATTTAGCTATCTGTGTATTTTTGAAGTTTCCAAAACTGTTTAAGAGGATTGTTCTGAATTCTTTGTCTAATTTTTTTTACATATTGTGTATCTATTAAAAAATAGTTGTAGTTTTGTTATTTTTACTACTTTTCTCTTTTAACCTTTATATAAGGTCTACCAGAAAGTTCTGTTCGTTTCTATCACAACAAGTTTTGACACATAAGCACATGTTTATTTGGCACATGTGTGCCTCTCTATTTTTATCACTTAATGTATACATACTGATGTAGCAAATTAACTAAAACAAAGTTGATTCACGTTAGCCTTATATGTGAAGCCATAGTGTACCCATGGCTACTGATAAAGTTCATTTACACCACTGTAATTTTTACGAATTTCAACAAGAAAGAAATGCTACAGACGCATGTCTGTCGCATCCACCATATTCCCCGGACTTAGCACCCTCTATCACTTGTTTTTGTCCTTACAAAATTTTTTGAAGGGCAAAAAATTCAAAAATGAAGAAGATATCAAACAAGCACTGGTTCAATTTTTCACATCAAAAGATAAAACATTTTTCAAAAATGGGATATACAAATTGCCCTCATGTTGGCAAGAAATCATTATTAATAGTGGCAATTATATTATTTAATAAAGTTTATTGACAGTAAGAAAAATTTGTATTTTGTTTTATTCCAAAAATGGACAGAAATTTCTGGTAGACCATATACTAGCTTTGTAAGTGATTAATTCACCTCTTTTACAACATTAGATTATCCTGAATTTTACTAATTACATTTACTCATGTTATTTATATTTTTATATATTTTCCTATTACTAATTAGCAAAACTTTTAAGCATTAATTATGAGACCTTTAGATTTGTGTTAAATTAGAAGCCTGTCCCTCAGGCTGAGCTTTAAGATGAACTAAATGACCTCTTCCACAGAAACCCTGAGCACATTTAAATCTGCTGCCTCTGAATAGTGCCTTAGAGGTAGCCAGTTAAGAGTTGCTTCTCCATTTGTTACAGTTCTATGGAACTTTTGAAAGTAAGCCCCATTGGCCACCAAAGCCAGGCAATCAATAGGTAGCCCCTGAGCAACATATGCAAAAAGTGGGGTGCCATATCTGTGCACAATCCCCTTTCTGGGAGATACTGGTGAGCTGGAGTGAGGTAGAGAAATATTACAAAGGGGTGCTAGCTGGTCTTTACTATATTTGGAGCGTAGTTCAGTAGACCCTTAGATGTATGTTAAATTAGATGGTAGTGCCTAAGCTGAAGCTTTTAGGATAAACAAATAAGTCTTTTTTTGTAGAAAGACAGGACACATTCCATCCTGCCTCTGTACTCTGTCCTAGGGCATTAGCCACAGTGAGTCCCCACAAGTTGTTTAAGAACTCTTTCTCAGTTTGTTGTAGCCTTGTGTGGCTTCTGGACAGAAGCCCATTGGCTTTCAAATCTGGATGTTTTAGAAATCTGTCTCTCAGGAGCAAGTCTTAAAAAATGGGGGCTTTTGATAATGTAGTTCAGACCCTTTACTCCTCAGAGAAAAGCTGGGGTTTGTGAGTTCCCACCTGGTTTTGGCTCACTGAAAAAGGCATGGGCTTTATAGCAAATTGGGTTCTCTTATACCCAATGTGCAGAAGTTGGTCAGCTAGTTCCAGATTTCTTTGCAGGGAATTATTCTGTATGTAGCTGTGAATTGAGTATGCCCATAGAAGGAGGTGAGTTCAAGATCCTCCTACAATGCTATCTTCAACTGGAACTTCCCTCCACCCTTTTTGGAAGATAAAAGAAAAGCCTAACAAAAAATATCAAGACGTGCAAATATTTTTCTTTATTTTTTAAATTGCATTTCTAAAATGCTGGATAATAAATAATCCTTCACTAAATTAAATACTTAAATGGCAGGTACTGAATCTTTGCAATCATACCAGCTAGCACTGTGTTTGCCTTAATTTATCCAACTAAGTATATGAATAAATAGGTTGAATAATTATGCTATGATATCTGTTGCCTGTTACCAGATGCTTTTCACAATGTAGGACCATTTTACTAAGTAGCAAAAGGATGATAACCTTGTTGAGTCATAAGTGTACAGAAAGGCATCCCAGTGATGGTAGAATCCTCTGGTTAGTGTTTCCAAAAGTTTGGGACCAATACCCTTACATTCAAGATGAATGATTATAAGTGATAAATAAACATGACGTCAAATAACTGAATATCACATGAAGAAATATACTTCCCTTTCAAAAGTTTTTCAAACTTTTAGAAGAACTCAGATGGTACTAAAATGTCTCTCTTAAACTTGCTAGTCTCCTTTCCTTCCTCCCCTGCCCTCCTTCCACTCCGCTCCTGCTCTCTCCTTTTTAAACAAATAGCAAGATTAGGGCTCAGAGCATTTGACAGCAGCACTTTCCAGATAAAATCTACTAAAAGTGGTTTATTTTTATTGCATTTATTTTTAATTATCTCGTTTGTTTATAGTATTGACATAAATTTTTCTTTTAAAAATGTGTATTTAGGTGTGTTTTTTTTTAAGTGAGCCATTTAAAGAAAAATATAAGCAAGCAATACAGATGGTATACAGATTTTAAAAGTAAAAATATGAAGGTCATCTAAAACTAAAGTTTAATAATTATCATTTAGACTTCTGGAGAGTACATGAGATCTTGTTCTCTGGCTCAGACAATAAATAAATGCAGTCTTTCTTGTTTTGTATGGTAGCTTCAAATTTTAATATTAGTAATAGAAGGGAAATCTGGGTTTTTTTCAGCATTTACTGGTAAAGTTACATTTTTCCCCAAAACAGTCCTACGGGGCTTTAGCTAGAGCTTCATGGGAGATGGCGGTTCAGCATAGCTCCTGATCAGTGCTCATGGAAGAAAGTTTAGACTAGGAATTCAACTGGCATTCTAGGTTTGATTGAAGTAGGATCTCTGTCATATTCTTTTACATGTAAGATTGTATTTATAATATATATATATATATACCTAAATTTATATTATCTTTTGTTCTTTCTGTACAGTATTATGTCTTAGTTGCATTCGAACAATTTATGTACAGGGACCTAGAATGGCTAATACAAAGTAATCTTTAAGAGGAAATTTCACACATTGCAAACCTGATTATATAAAAACATGTTAGAGAGAGGGGATTAATTTACTTATTTTTTTCACACCTCTAATAAAATAGCTATGTGTTAAGACACACTTATAAAATACAAATTTATGTTCTAAACAATACATGATATTTCCCGTTTTATTATCTTATCCACTTTTATTTTTCCTTCCTCCTGGGAGGAAATTCTATATTGTTTATTTGTCATGTGTTTTCTGTCTGGTCATTTAAAAATAGCAGATGTCTTTAAATATATTAAAATAGTGGCAAATAAAGCTACTTAACACAGCAAATAGTTGGACAAACAGATTTTTGTAAAATGCAAAATCTCTCTAAATCAAACAATTGTTTTATTAATAAGTATTCTAAATAATTCTATGAATGAAGAGTTTGGTCAATGTTGTAAATCAACTCAGAGATGGCAGGATTGAAAGATTAGCTAATTACTTGAAAAAGCAAAGTGAACAGTTGAAGTACTTTTCAAAGAGTTTAGATAAAATAACAGAAAACTGGCTGTAAATTAGAAGATAACTTAGTAGAGAATGGGATATTGGCCTGATTATTATAATCAATTGTTCACAATTATCAAATTTATTGAATGAGTGTTTACATTATTTGTCTGGTATAGATATAATCACAAATTCAATGAATTCATAAGAAAGAAGACATAAATATACTTTGAACCAGGATTGATTTGGATTACCACTAATAGTTTTAACAATCCTCTTTGTTAGTTGCTGTGGAATTAACATTTTGAGTAAAATGATTCCAGATTATATCCCATGAGAACTTTATTTAAAATTACGTAATTGTGGAAAGTAGTTCTTTTGTTAGGTCAAACCACATTTACCCCAACCTGCAAAGTCAGACCTGAGAGCTGTCACGAGCTCATACAGTGCCCTTGTGCAAAACAGAAAAGGGGCTCATCCTTTGGGCTTGTGCTGCCATTCTTCAGAGCCCCTGGTTTAGCAGATGGGGCACAGGCTGGATTTCAACCTTCACTTAGTCCCTTTCTTAGCCAGTACCCACACAACTATATAGAGCAGCCCTATACAGAATCAAGGATTGCTAAAGCATCATTAAGAATATGTCTTTTTTCAGCCTTTTCTTGACAATTCATATGAAAATTTAACAACCAACATTATCAAGTCTTTCCAATAGCTCATCAACTACCTTGAAAAACTAGGTCACTTAACTCTATGTATTAATAAGCCTTCTATTTTTTTTTTACAAGAAACCACTGCTGGCCTCATTTGTGAAAAAAGAAATACACTGTTATAGCAATAATCATTGAAATTTTCTTCAAGGAAAGCATTGATTTAGTACTTGCAATGATTTCATCATTGACCCAGTGGTCCTGGGAGCACAAAGCCTCAGACAAGAGCAGAGCTTATGTGGCAATTCAGTTTCTATCAGGCAGAATTATACCATAAATCCGAAAGACAATAATGGTTAGATCATTGAATTAACATCTGTGACAATAAATACAACAAAAACATCTTTTAATGAAATTTGCTCTGCCGGCCCAGAATTCAAATGTGATTAATTTTAAATTTTAAAAAGAGGCGTTGGCTGGTTTGCTCAGTGGTAGTGTCAGCCCAGCATGTGGATATCCCAGGTTCACTCCCAGTCAGAGCACACAGGAGAAGCCACCATCTGCTTCACTCCTCCTCTTCTCTCTCTTTCTTTCTTTCTCTCTCTCTCTCTCTCTCTCTCTCTCTTCCCTTCTCACAGCCATGCCTCAATTGGCTCGAGTGAGTTGGCCTCAGGCACTGATGATGGCTCCCTAGCCTCCACCTCAGGTGCTAAAAAAAAATGTCTGGGTTGCTGAGCAACAGAGCAGTGAGATGGGCAGATCATCACCCCTGGTGGGCTTGCTGGATGGATCCTAGTCTGGGCACATGTGGGAGTCTGTCTCTGCCTCCCCTCCTCTCACTAAAAAAAAAAGAAAAAAAATTAAAGTATTTAAAATTAGATTTTAGGATTAAATTCTATAGTTTGCTGAAAGAAAAATGAAGGGAAATATATTTTAAATATTTTCAGCTGCTTTAGATATCATTGGGTATATAATATCTTTCTCCCAGATTGCTAAGAGTCTCCAAAGCCTTTTTTCTTAAGCAGAAGAGAAAAAAAATCAGGCAAGGAGGTGACCTTTAATTTAAGAAGGCTAGAATTATCATATCATGTGGTATTTTAAACTTGCAAAAATGCAATGTCCTCACCTGGCTTGCTTTTGGAAACTGAGTAATCTATAAGTTTGGCATTATTTGTATAAAACAAATTAAAACAAAAAATGTAAGATGATTTTTTATTAAATTTGTGCAAACACGGACACTAAATTATAACAGTAAAACATTATTATGCAAATTAAAGCTAATTTTACACTATCCTTATTTAATTGTTTACAGTGCAGTCGAATTATGGCACTGTTAAGGAGGACAGAATATTGTGTAAAACAGTGTGTTTCTAATTTAAACTATTTTTCCTTCTGTGATTTTTTTTTTAAATTATAGGAAGCATAGCATGGAAAAGGGATTTAGCATGAAGAAAACAAGGGTGTATATCTCCTGCATTGTGTACTCAAGGCCTTAGCTAATTAATATTTCCCATGTGCTAAAGCCTCAGAGTTGGAGATAGGCTCTCTTCAGAGGCACACGAGCTTCCTCTTTTTAGCCTTTATGAGATGTCAGATAGAACAGTCTACAAAGACTCGCTCCAAGGAATATTTTTAAGAGATTTGTTTTGAGATGAAGGGCTACTTGAGTGTGAGGCATCCTAAGTGGTCCTAAGCCTCCAGCTGTGTTCCGTAGCAGACGCGGTAGAGAAGGCTGCTTCAACCTGACAGCACAGAATTAAGTTTGAAACGGTACTTAAGGGAAGGTTTGAGGAAGAAGACAAGACCACTCTCCATCCAGTGGAAAAATCACATTGAATAAACAGTTGTAGCAAGAGGTCAATGAATGCTGCCTCAAGGGAAAGACCTTTCATCTTCTCAGATAAGCAAAAATCAGTGTCTGGGATTTGTTTGTGGAGGGCACTCTGCTTCCTGTTCCCCTTACAATCCTTATTTTATCCTTTGTATTATCAGCGATTTCATGTAAGTTAAACTGTCAGCATATGAGAAAGCTCTCTGCCAATGAGATGACTTTTTTTTTCCTCCAGAAAGCCTTGCCAAGTTTATGAACCAAGAAATAGCTGAATTATAATGGCTGGGACTTCAAAGAGAAAGAAGAGTGAAAGGTATTAAAATATGTTTGTAAAAATCCCTGACTCTTAAAATCAGCAGGAGCTGATAGATATGAGAATAACAGTAAATTTTATGGATAGGATAAGGAGGGGGCTGAATAAATGGTGATAAGAAGTTGCCCCCAGGTGGAGCCTTCTTGCCTAGTTATTCTCCATCTCTATAGGGGGAAATATGTCTATAAAATTCAAAGGACAAACATGTCAGCTGAACAGAATTGCATTGTTTTTCTTTGGGTTTAGCACAAGTTGCCCTGCTGATATGATTCACATTTTTGTTTGTTCTGTTTTGAAATGTTCCAAAAATCTCAATACAAAGTCTCTTGATCATTCCTCCATTTATATTAAAACTAACCAATTTATTAATAATCTTTTTTAGTTGTTTATTTGATATGCCCTCTGTGACACCTATTAAGTATTGTTTTTTTCACTCTATAACCTTCTATCTCTACTTTTGCTCTTTGCAAAACCTGCTATACATAAATGACCTTAAACACAATGTTACCTCTCCTAGAAGACTACACTTCAACAGAAATCAAAGTTTAAGACTAACAAGACTCATTGCCTTCTAAATTTAGATCGTAGTTAGTATTTCACTAGAGATATCAATTAAGAATTCTGTTTGACTGCTAGTAAGAGAGACTGTTGGGCAGATAAAATATATTATGCTCACTTTGTTAAAGATGGCACTGCCCATGTGGAGGCTCGTCACCTGGGTGATGATATTGTTTGCCCTTCTTGCTTGGGACGGGCATGATTATATATATTAATGTGTGTTGGGGGAAGGCTTTCGCACTAAAAAGTTTTAAAAGGAAGAGAGATCACGTTGTTCCAGGGAAGAGTGATTACATTCGAGGAGCCCATGCTGTAAAAGAACAGAGAAAGGCCATGTGGAGGAGGCAGGAGAAGCAGCCAAGATGGTGGAGTGCTGAAGGAGAAGCCAGTTTGTGCAGAGAGAAGGAGATGGGGAACAGAGGTAAATAAGGCTGGTGAGGTACAAACCTTTGATTTTAGGAAACTCGGATAAGTCAGTGGCTTTGCGAGCCCTGAATGGAAAGGCAAGTGTTTTCCCACTGTGTGTATTTCTTGCCTGCCAGGTGCAAGCTAGGATTAAAGCTAATGGCCCACTAGTTCTTGGCTCCATTGTTTCATTACTGTCTGAATCTAATGTGAACCTGCATGGGCCAGGCGGCTGTGATGGTGGCTGTGGCTACTGGCTTTACAGTGACTAAAAATAACAATGGTTTAATTAAGTATGCTTCTCTTACATAAAAGAAGTCCAGTGATAGGTATTCCAGGACTTTGGGGGCTTCATAGTCATCAAGGATGCAGTCCCTTCTATTTTCATGTCTCTTTATGCTGAAAGTATAGATTTTATCTTCAAATTCACCCTGTGGTCTAAAATGAATGGTGACATTATGGCCACATCCAGGCAGGAAAGAGACTAGGAGAGGGTGTGGTGATGTGATATTGTGATTTATAAATAAATAAATAAATAAATAAATAAATAAATAAATAAATAAATATTGATCTTCAGCCCCATTTCTGGTAGAGCTTCTAAAACCCTTGGCATTTTCTAAGCTATGAGAGACATAATGACATCTCTTTTATGTTAATGAGATAACTTTTGGCCTACAGTTAAGGAGAAGGGCTGATTAACAGAAGACCCAGTCAGGTGATTAGAGATTTGGAACTCTCTTTTCACAACTTCAACCCCCACCTCCAGGTAGGGGTCATGGCCTAGAAGTTGAATCAATTACCAATGGCCAATATTTTAATCAATCATAAGTATGAAATGAAATCTCCATAAAACTGAGTTCAAAGATCTTCTGGGTTGGTGAACATACAGTGATTTGGGGAGAATGGCATACCTAGAAAGAACATGACAACTTCCAGCCCTTTTGCTATATATTGCCCTATGATTCTCTTCCATCTGGCTGTTTCTGAGTTATGTCTTTTAGAATAAATCAATGATTTAGTAATTAAAAGTTTCTTTTTGAGATCTGTGAGCCACACTAGAAAATTAATTGAACCTCTGATTCACAGCCAGTTGGTCAGAAGTACAAGTAACAACCTGGGCTTGTGACCAGTGTGTGCACTAAGTTGCCAGGGGAGGGGGTCTTTGGAACCTACAGTTTATAAGCAGTTGGTTAGAAGAATAGGATACAGCCTGGGCTTGTGACTGGCATCTGAAGTTCTGGGGAGAAGAGGTATAGGACTGACCCTTTAGGTTGTAGTATCTGAAGCTATCTCTAGGTAGATAGTGTCAGAATTTAGTTGAATTCTTGGATACCTTGCAGTGTCTGAGAATTGCTTATTGGAGGTGTGGGAAGCCCCCTGTCAAACTGGAAAGTCTCAGGACACCAATTCAGGTGGTATAAATGAACTGTAGCTGACTGTCTCCCTTTTATGGTGTTTCCTCAGAATTTATCCAAACAATTCGGTTTGCATCTTATTGACCATAACTTTTTGCTTAGGCATGTCTCTGCCCTAAACAATTCAGGAGTTTTGATATTAAGAAAAAAATGAGAAAAAAAATTTTGGATAGATAACTAGAAGTTTTTGCTATACTTTTTTAAATGCACGCTGCATGACAGCTTCCTACCTACTTCAATTATGTTCAATCTCAGTCCTATTTGTTAGCCAATCCTATCAATTTTTAAAAGACTTAAATTATAGTTAATGTATGAAATGAAACTCATAGTCCCATAATCATGAATATAGTTCATTCTTCATTCTCAGCTGTATTAAAAATAGCCAATTGAGCATGTTTGTTGCTCATTAGTCTCTCATGATTAGGCAACCCTTTATTTTTCACAATAATGGGACACTAGATTATCATAGACAACAACAACAAACAAAGGAAGCTGGCGAAATGCCCAAATTAAACACAATATTGAATTTTTAAAAATCCTCATTCAAATTGTCAATTGAACTTTACAAATATGAAAGTAAATGAAGAAAGTAGATACTCCTCTAAAAAAAAAAATCAAGTTCTGGTACTGGTCAGATGGCTCAGTTGGTTAGAGTGTCAACCTGCTGTGCAGAGGTTGTGGGTTCCGTCTCCAATCAGGGCATGTACAGGAACAGATCAGTGTTTTCGTCTGTCTCTCTCCCTTTCTTTCCCTCTTAAATAAAAGGTTTAAAAATTAAATGAAGCTTTAAAATAAATCAAATTCTGTGCTTGCAGACAGACACATACAGAGAAGAAAATTATAGTTTGTATAAGTGAAAAAGACAAAAGGAATTTTTATTGTTTAAAGGAAGTTGTCAAAAAAAGTGTCTTAATATTTAATGTTGGTGTGAATTATAGAGCATTTAGGAATAAACAACTAAGTTGATATCTAGTTTCTCTCTTGTCTTTCCCTGCTTACCCTAACAAAGTGGGGTTAATGAGGAACCAGATGGTAAACTCGAAAGAAATCTAGAGTCAAGATTGTCAGAAACGCGCAGGGATGACGCAGCCTGGAAGAGCATGGGGAGAACATACTCAGATTCACAAAGTGGGGCATTTACAACCTTGAAACTCTTGCGTTGATTGCATATGGTTGTATAATACTATTGCCTCTTCTTCCTTTTGTTCTGTTATAACCTTGGCAGAGACCAATTCATGGCTTTTGTTCAACCCAGCTTGAGTCACAGGGCCTGTTTGTAGATTCTGGACTTGTATTTACACACAGCTGGCTTTTAGACTTTGCTTTACTTCCATGTGAGGAGGCTTTGGGCAAAGGATCAGACATTATGGGACTCAGTTTCCACCTCTGACATGTTGTTATGAAGATGATGGAGATAACATGAGGGACAGACTTGGCACAATTGTGACTTGAACATTAGCTGATGCAAGGGAAACAAGGGGAGAAACAAGGGCAGAACTAAAGGGCAGTCGAAAACCTGCAGACAAAATATGTTCTTGTTCCTTTGTGGTTCTCTGATGAGATACAATAGTCCAACAAGGGCAATGATTTTAATTTGCTATACATACTGTACATAAATCATCAACACGAATGATCAATTTTGAAAGAATATTATTATAATAAAATATAGTTAATACCACAACTATAATGAACATCATATTTAATTGAGTTATAATTGACATATAACATTAGTTTCAGGTGTACAACATAATTCAACATTGTATATATAGTTAAATGATCACCACAATAGTTAACATCCCTCACCACACAACTACAATTATTTTCTCGTGATGAGAAATTTTAACATCTACTCTCTTAGCCATTTTCAAATATACAGTACAGTATTATTAACTAGAGTCACACTGCTGTGTATTACATCCCAAGACTTATTTCTAACTGCTAGCTTGAACATTGCTCCTCTCACACACCAGCCTGGCAACCACCAATCTCTCCTCTGGATCTATTAATTGGGGAAATGGGGAATGGGGCTGGAGATTGATGTTTTTATTTTTTTAGATTCTACATATAAGTGAGATCATATGGTATTTGTTTCTCTGTCTGACTAATTTTACTTAGCATAATACCTTCAGAATTTATCCTTGTTGCAAATGACGGGATTTCCTCTTTTTATGGTCATACAGTATTCCACTATGTGTATATGTGTATGTATATGTATGTGTGTATATATATATTTCATGGTGTGTGTGTTTGTGTGTGTATATATGTGTGTACACACTCAAACATACACATACACACACATTCATTTTCATTATCCAGTAAACCATGGATGAACACTTATGTTGCTTCCATGTCTTGTCCGTTGTAAATAATACTGCAGTAAACATAAGAGTGCATATATCTTTTCAGGTTAGTATTTTCTTTTTCTTTGGCTAGATACCCAGAACTGGAATTATAAGATATGTTTTCTATACTGGCCACTCCAATTTACATCCTTTACCAACAGTACACAACGGTTTTCATTTTCTACATCCTTGCCACCACTTGTTATCTCTTGTCTTCTTTATGATAGCCATTCTAACAGGTGTAAGGTGATAACTCATTGTGCTTTGATTTGCATTTCCCTGATGACTTGTGATGTTGAGCATCTCATGTACCTGTTGCCCATCTGTATGTCTCCTTTGTTCAAATGTATATACATATCCTCTCCCATTTTTTAATTGGTTTGTTTTTTTCTGCTATTGAATTGTATATATTTTTCTGTTTTTAAAATATTAACTCCTTATCAGATATATGACTTGCAGATATTTATTCTTATCCCATACTTTGCCTTTTCATTTTGTTAATAGTTTCCTTTGCTGTGCAAAAACTTTTTTGGTTTGTTGTAGTCCTATTTGTTTTTGGTTTTTGTAGCCTTTGTTTTGGTGTCAAATACAAAGAAATCATTGCTATGAACATGTCAGGAAGCTTATTCCCTATGTTTTCCTCAAGGAGTTTTATGATTTTTAAATCTTATATTTAAGGCCTGACCAGACCGTGGTGCAGTGAATAGAGCATCGGACTGGGATGCAGAGGGCCCAGGTTTGAAACCCTGAAGTTGCCCCTGTTAAGTGTGGGGTTGCTGGCTTGAATGTGGAATCATACACATGACCATATGGTGACTGGCTTGAGCCCAAGGTCGCTGGCTTGAACCCAAGGTCGTTGACTTGAGCAAGGGGTCACTTGCTTTGCTGTAGCCCCCTGATCAAGGCACATATAAGAAAGCAATCAATGAACAACTAAGATGCCACAATGAAGAACTGATGTTTCTCATTTCTCTCCCTTCCTATCTATCTGTCCTTCTCTGACTCATTCTCTGGCTCTGTCAAAAAATAATAATAAATCTGGTATTTAAGCCTTTAATGGCTTTTGAATTAATTTTTGTGTACAATGTAAGAAAGTGACAGGATTTCATTATTTTGCATGCAGCTGTCCAGTTTTTCAACACAATGTATTAAAAGATTTTCCTTTCCAAATTGTATATTTCTGGTTGCTTTGTTGTAAGTTAATTGACCATATATGCATGAATTTATTTCTGGGCTCTCTATTTTCTTGATTCATGTGTCTGTTTTTATGCCATTACCACTGTGTTGATTAATACAGCTTTGTAATATAGTTTAAAACCAGGAAGCATGATGACTCCAGCTTTATTTGTCCTTCTCAAGAATGCTTTGGCTATTCAGGGTCTTTTGTGGTTTCAAACAAATTTTAAGATTTTTTTTGGTCCTATTTCTCTGAAAAATGCCTTTGAAATTTTGATAGGAATTTCATTGAATCTGTAAATTGTTTTGTGTCCTATTAACATTTTAGCATTAGTCTTCCAATCCATAAGTATGGAATATCTTCACAGTTTTTAAGACTCCTATGTCTTTCAGCACTGTCATAGTTTTCAGTGAACAAGTCTTGCATCTCCTTGGTTAAATTTTTTCCTACGTATTTTATTCTATTCGTTTTTGATGCAATTCTAAGTGGGTTTGTTTTCTTAATTTCTCTTTTGGTAATTTATTAGTGTATAGAAACACAATATATTTTTTAATATTAATTTTTACATTTTTATTTATTTGTTTATTTATTTATTTACTTATTTATTTATATTTTTCTGAAGTGAGAAGCAGGGAGGCAGAGTGACAGACTCCTACATGTGCCTGATCAGGATCCACTTGGCATGCCCACTGAGGGGTGATGCTCTGCCCATCTGGGGCATTGCTCCATTGCAACTGGAGCCATTCTAGTGCTTGAGGAGGCCCTGGGGCCATCCTCAGCACCCAGGCCAACTTTGCTCCAATGGAGCCTTGGGTACAGGAGGGGAAGAGATAGAGAGAAAGAAGAGGGGGAAGCATGGAGAAGCAGATGGGTACTTCTCCTGTGTGCCCTGGCTGAGAATCAAACCTAGGACTTACATAAGCTGGGCTGACGCTCTACCACTGAGCCAACCAGCCAGGGCCAATTTTTGTATTTTTATTAGAATTTGTTTATTATAACATTTTTAGTGGATTATTTAAGGTTTTCTATATATGATATTATGTCATCTACAAATAATAACCATATTTCTTACTTTTCAATTTTAATGATTTTTATTTTTCCTGCTTAATTGCTCTAGCTAGGACAGTGGTGAGCAAACTCATTAGTCAACAGAGGCAAATATCAACAGTACAATGATTGAATTTTCTTTTGAGTGCCAAATTTTTAAACTTAAACTATATAGGTAGGTATATTTCTTATCGAGGTAGCACCTGCATGTGGTATTTTGTGGATGAGCCACACTCAAGGGGCCAAAGAGCCGCATGTGGCACGCAAGCTACAGTTTGCCAACCAAGGAGCTAGGACATCCAGAACTGTGTTGAAAAAAATTGGCAGGGGTGGACATCCTTGTCTTGCTCTTGATTTTAGAGGAAAAGCTTCCAGCTTTTCACCATGAAATATGTTAGTTATATATAGCCTTTATTATGTTGAGGTATACTTTCTCTATACTCATTTTGTTTAATTTTTATTATAAATGAATGTTGAATTTTCTCAAATGGTTTGTCTATTGAAATGATCTCATAGTTTTGATTATTTTTTATTTTTAAAGTTAAAAAAATTTTTGTTGACTGATTTTAGAGAAAGAGAGAGAGAGAACACTGATCTGTTTCTGTATGTGCCCTGACTGGGGATTAAACTGGCAACTTCCTCTGCATGTCAGGACAATGTTCTAACCAACTGAGCTATCAGGCCAGGGCTTTATCCTTTATATTAATGTGGTATATCACATTGATTGACTTGAGGATGATAAACCATCTGTGGATCCTAGGAATAAATTTCACATAGTTATGGTATAGGATCCTTTTTTTAAAAAAAATTATTTATTCATTTTAGAGGAGAGAGAGAGAGAGAGAGAAGGGGGGAGGAGCAGGAAGCCTCAACTCCCATATGTGCCTTGACCAGGCAAGCCCAGGGTTTTGAACCGGCAACCTCAGCATTCCAGGTCGACGCCTTATCCACTGTGCCACCACAGGTCAGGCTAGATGTATTGTTGAATTCGGTTTACTAATATTTTGTTGAGGATTTTTGCATCTAGGTTCATCTGAAAATTGATCTGTAATTTCTTTTTTCATGGTTTGTCTGCTTTTGGTATTATGGTAATGCTGGTCTCATAAAATGAGTTTGAAATATTTCCTTATCTTCTATTATTTGGAAGAGTTTCAGAAGGATTGATATTACTTATTTGAATCTTTGCTAAAATTTAACAATGAAGCCATCTGGTCCTGGACTTTTATATGTTGGGAAGTTATTGATTGCAGATTCAATCTCCACACTAGTAATTAGTCTGTCTAGATGTTTTATGTTTTCATGATTCAGTCTTGGTAGGTTATATGTTTCTAGGAATCTATCCATTTCTTCTAGGTTGTTCAATTCATTGGTGTATAATAGTCTCATGATCCTTTGTATTTCTGCAGTATCAGTTGTAATGTGCTGTTTAATTTCTTTTTATTTGAGTTTTCTCTTTTCTTTTTGGTGAATCTAGCTAAAGATTTGTTAACTTGTATATATTTTCAAAAAAACTAACTTTTTGGCCTGACCTGTGGTGGTGCAGTGGATAAAGCGTCGACCTGAAAATGCCGAGGTCGCCAGTTCAAAACCCTGGGCTTGCCTGGTCAAGGCACATATGGGAGTTGATGCTTCCAGCTCCTCTCCCTTCTCTCTCTCTCTGTTTCTCTCTCTCCCTTTCTCTCTCCTCTCTAAAAATGAATGAATTAATTAATTTAAAAAACCCTAACTTTTAGCTTCATTGATCTTTTCTATTATCTTTTTGGTTTCTATTTCATTTATTTTGCCCTGATCTTTATTTTTTTCTGTCTACCAGTTTTGGGCTTTGGTTCTTACTTCTTTTTTTTTTCTAGTTCCTTTAAGTGTAAAGTTAAGTTGCTTCTTTCAGATCATTGTTGTTTCTTGATATAGGCACTTACTGCTATGAACATCTCTCAAAACTGCGTTGGCTGAATTCCATAAGTTTTGGTATGTGTATTTCTATTTTAGTATTTGCCTCAAGATACTGATTTCTCTTTCTCTCTCTCTCTCTCTCTCTTTTTTTTTTTTTTTTTTTTTTTTATTTTTCTGAAATGAGAAGCAGGGAGATGGAGAGACAGACTCCCACATGCGTCCGACCCAGATCCACTTGGCATGCCCACTGAGGGGTGATGATCTGCCCATCTGGGGCATTGCTCCATTGCAACTGGAGCCATTCCAGCACCGGAGGCAGAGGCCATGGAGCCATCCTCAGTGCCCAGGACAACTTTGCTCCAATGGAGCCTTGGCTGTGGGGGGGAGGAGATAGAGAGAAAGAAGAGGGGGAAGGGTCGAGAAGCAAATAAGCACTTCTCCTGTGTGCCCGGGCTGGGAATCAAACCCAGGACTTCCACACACCGGGTCAACACTCTACCACTGAGTCAACCAGCCAAGACTAATTTCTTCTTCTTTGATTCATTATTTATTCAGTAGCATGCTGTTTAATCTCCACTGTTGTAAATTTTCTAGTTATCTTATTGTAGTTGGTTTTTAGTTTCATACAACTATTGTCAGAAAAGACACTTGATGTGATTTCAATCTTCTTACATTGATTAAGACTTGTATGGTATACCAATATATGATCTGACCAAAAGAATGACCCATGTGTGTTTGAAAAGAATGTATATTCTGTTGCTTTGGGGTCCAATGTTCTGTTATTGTTCATCTTGTCTAAATGCCATAAGGGCCAATGTTTTTTTTATAGATTTTCTGCCTGAAGAGTTGATCCATAGATGAATTGGGGTATTAGCACTCCCTACTATTATTGTACTGCTGTCTATTTCTTTATTAACTCTGTTCATATTTGCTTAATATATCTAGATGTTCTTATGTTGGGTGTACAAATATTCACAACTATTATATCTTCTTGTTGGAGTGACCCCTTTATCATTATGTAATGCTCTTTCATGTCTCAAAGTTTGTTTACAAGTATAGCTACAGAGGCATTATTGAGTTTCTAGTTGCATGGAATATCTCTTTTCATCCCTTCACTGATAGTTTGTGTATACCCTTACATCTGAAGTGAATCTCTTGTAAGCAACATATAGATAGGTGGGTCTTGTTTGGAGGGTGCTTTTGTTTGTCATTTTTTTAAAATCTATTCAGCACTCTGTCTTTTGATTTGAGAATTTAGTCCATATACATTTAAATTAATAGGTATTGAATTTTCACCATTTCATTGTTTTCTGGTTGTTTTGTAATTCTTGTTTTCTTCTTTTGCTGTCTTCCTTTGTGATTTTAAACAATTTACATCTTTTATTTTCTGTATTCTTTAACAAATATTTGTACTTAATTTTTTTTGGCAACATTATCTTTTAACCTTTATACTAGCTTTATAAGTTACTAACCTACAACTTTTACATTATATTATTCTGAATTTTACTATATGTATATTTCCCTTTGAAAGTGAGGTTTATACTTTTATAAAATTTTTTCTTTCTAATTACTATTTTGTAGCTTTAAAACTTCTTTTTAACTTTTCTTGTAAGACTTATATATATTTTTGCTTGTCTGGAAAATTATCTTACCTTTATTTCTGAAGGACAACTCTCCCACATAGATTATTTTTTGTTAACAATGCTTTTCTTTCAGCACTTTGAATATTTCATATTAATACCTTCTGGCCAGCAGTTTCTACTGAAAACTGTGCTCATTGTCTTAGAGGGGATCCTTTGTATGTAACAAGTTGGGTGCGGGGGTTTTTACCTTCAATTTCTTGTTTTTTATTAAAGTATACTCAGCATACAGATTTTATTAGTTTCAGGTTTACAACATAGTGATTCAAAATTTATATACCTTATAATGTGATCACTATGATAAGTCTAGTAACCATCTGGCACCACACAGCTATTATGATATTATTTCACTATATTCTGTGTTGTACAGTATATTCCTGTGACTTATTTATTTTATAGCTAGAAGTCTGTACCTCTTATTGCCCTTCAACGTTTTCACACATCTCCCCATCACCCTCTCCTCTGGCAACCACATATTCTCTGTTTCTATGCGTCTGTTTTGTTTTGTTAGTTTCTTTTGTTTTAGAATCCACATATGAGAAGTCATATGGTATTTGTCTTTCTCTGACATTTCACTTAGAATAATACTTCATAGGTCCATTCATGTTGTCACAAATGGCAAGGTTTCTTATTGCTGAGTAATATTTCAGTGCGTGCATGTGTGTGTGTGCGTGTGTGTGTGTGTGTATGTCTGTATCATCTTCATACATGTATCTATTGATGGACATACAGGTTGCATCTATCACTTGACTATTGTAAGTAATGCTGCAATGGATATTGGGGTGCATATCTTTTCAAATTAATGTTTTTGTTTTCTCAGATAAATATCCAAAAGTTGTATTGCTAGGTTGTAGAGCAGCTCTATTTTTAATATTTTGAGGAGTCTTTGTACTGTATTTATAGTAGCTATACTAATTTACATTCCCATCAACAATGTATGGGGGTTCCCTTTTCTCTACATTCTTGCCAATGCTTGGTATTTGTTGATGCTTCCTGATAGCTATTCTGACAAATGTGAAGTGGTATCTCATTGTGGTTTTGCTTTGCATTTCTCTGATGATTAGTGATGTTGCACATCTTTTCATATGTCTGTTGACCATCTATAGGTTCTCTGGAAAAATGTCTATTCCTAGCCTCTGACCATTTTTAATCAGGTTGTTTGTTTTATTTATGTTGAGTTGGTATGAGGTTTTTTAATATATTTTTGATAGTAACCCCTTGCAAGTATCTTTTCACATTCAATAGGTGGTCCTTTATTTGAATTGTTTCCTTCACTATACAAAGCTTTTAATTTTGATGTAGTCCTGATTGTTTATATTATATTCTGTTGCTGTTTCTGGGGAGAGACATATTCAAAAAGACATTAAGACTTATGTCAAAGAGTTTGCTGCCTATGTTTTCTTCTAAGAGTTTTATGGTTTCGTGCCTTAAATTTACGTATTTAATCTATTTTGAGTTGACTTTTATGTATAATGTAAGAAAGTGGTCCAGTGCCTGTCTTTCTTCCTTCCTTTCTTCCTTTCTTCCTTCCTTCCTTCCTTCCTTCCTTTCTTTCTTTCTTTCTTTCTTTCTTTCTTTCTTTCTTTCTTTCTTTCTTTCTCTTTCTTTCTTTCTTTCTTTCTTTCTTTCTTTCTTTCTTTCTTTCTCTTTCTTTCCCTTCCTTCCTTCCTTCCTTCCTTCTTTTCCTTCCTTCCTTCCTTCCTTCCTTCCTTCCTTCCTTCCTTCCTTCCTTCCTTCCTTCCTTCCTTCCTTTCCTCTCTTTCCTCTCTTTCCTTTCTTTCTTTCTTTCTTTCTTTCTTTCTTTCTTTCTTTCTTTCTTTCTTTCTTTCTTTCTCTCTTCCTTTTTTTTTGCATGTATCTGTTCAATTTTTTCAGCACTACTTGTTGGAGACACTGTCATTTCCCCATTGTTTATTCTTATCTCCTTTGTTGAAGCTTAATTGAGCATATAATCATGGGTTTATTTCTAGGCTAGTTATTCAGTTTCATTGATCTATACTGGGTTTTATGCCAGTAATATAGATTTGATTATTGTAACTTCGTGCTATAATTTGAAATCAACTAGTATGATACCTCTAGCTTTGTTTTTCTTTTAAAGATGCTTTTGCTATTCAGGGTATTTTGTGGTTACATGTAAGTTTTAGTATTATTTGTTTTAGTTCTACAAAAATTGTCATTGTTATTTTCATAGAGATTATAGTGAATCTGTAGATTCCATTAGGTCATGTAGACATTTTAATGATATTAATCTTTCTAGGCCGTGAGCACAGTATATCCATCTGTTTGTCATCTTCATTTTTTTTAATCAATGTGTCAATTTATTTAGAGTACAATTTTTTAACCTCCTTTATTAAATTTATTCTTATGTATTTTTTATACTCAACTGTAAATTGAATTGTTTTCTTTCTCTTTGTAGTAGTTTGTTATTAGTACATAGGAATGTGACAGACTTCTGCATATTAATTTTTTATTCTGCAATTTTAAAGAATTCATGTATTAGCTCTACTAGTTTTTTTTGGTGGCGTCTTAAAGTTTTCTGTATGGTATCATGTCAGTTGCAAGCAAGTATTAACACTTCTAAATCTTTCTTTTAAAGTTGGATGGCTTTTTTTTTTTTTTTTTTTTTGGTGGTGGTGGTTATTTTTGTCTGGTTATTGTAAATTTGGTTTAATGATCATGAAACTTTTAGTTTTTGCTTGTCTGGGAAACTCTGTCTCTTCATCAATTTTGCACAATAACCTAGCTGGATAGTGTTTGCTAGGTTGTAGGTTCTTTTCCTATAGCACTTAAATATATTCTGTCACTCTCTTCTGGCCTGCTCTGTTTCTGCTGTGAAATCAGCTGATCAACTTATGGGGGTTCCCTTGTTATGTGACTGGCTGTTAATCTCTTGCTGCCTTCAGGATTCTCTCTTTATCTTTAACTTTTGTCATTTTAATTATTATATGTCTTGATGTAAATGTCTTTGTGTTCATCCTGATTGAGACTGTTTGTGCTTCCTGAACCTTAATGTTTGTTTTCTTCCCCGGGTTGGGAGAGTTTTCAGTTATTATTTTTTTCAAATAGGTTCTTGATCTCTTGCTTCCTCTCTTCTCTTTCTGGTATACCTATGATACAGATGTTGTTATAATCCATGTTGTTTCAAAGATCCCATAAAATATCCTCATTCCTCATTTTTAATGGGGTTTTTTCCATTCTATTGGGTAATTTTCACTATTCTTGCTTCCAGATTGCTAATGCATTCTTTTGTATTATCTAATCTGCTGTTGATTTCCTCTAGTATATTTTTTTTCATTGCAGTTATTGATTCTTCAGCTCTAGTTCTTTATTTATATTTTTTCTTTGTTAATGTTCTTCCTATGCTCCTCCTCTAAGCTGAATTTGATAAGTATCCTTATCACCATTACTTTGATTTTTTTTATCAGGCAAATTTTATATCTTAATTTGATTAATGTTGTTTTCTTTCCTTTTTCTTTTTCTTTTTTTTTTTTTTTTTTCCTTTTGGAACATATTCTTCTATATCCTATTTTTTTTTTTTTACTTTCTGGGTTTTTTTCCTATAAATTATGTAAAACTGCTGCCTCTTCCGATCTCGAAACAGCGGCCTCATGTAGGAGTGACCTCTATGTAGACTGTGTGTACTGGGTAGTTTTGTCAGGCTAGCCTGGAGCTAAAGCAGCTGTCCAGCTGTGTATGTGTCCTGGGTGCTGGCTGGTGTGGTTTGGAGTGCACACAGGGTGACATGGTCCAGGATGCACAGCTCTAGGGATGCCCAGGTGTTCTGCCTGGCCAGGTCTGGATTGGGCATGTGGTAAGGTGGCCTGATGCATGCTGAGGCAGCCTTGCAGACTAGCTACAGTGCTTAGACTGAGCTCTGACTTAGCCATCTAGGTGGACGAGAATGTAAATAATGGAGCTCACTGGCACCTCCAATCCTGGAGAGATAGATCTCACAGTCCCACCCTTGTTTGGCAGGCACTTTGAGATTAACAAATGAATTTTTTTATATATATATATGGCCTAGGTGCTTTTATGTTACTTTTTTTTTTAATCTCTGTAATCCCACCTGGCTAGTTTGGATATGGGCTTCTCAGTGCCTCCCTTTTGCATGTCACCCCATAGCATGTTTCCTATTGTTACTGCATCTCCATCTCTCCTGCCTTTCTCTATATTGTTCTTCTCTTGTGTTTTTGCAGAAGTTGTTTTAACTGCCCTCAGTTGTCCTACAGGAGGAATTGCTCTATGTATAGATGTATATTTGGTGTGTTTGTAGGAGGAGAGTTTAGGGTCTTCATATTCCACCATCTTGGACCCTCCCTTTGTTACAGGTTACAGGTTTTTTCTTACTGCTTTGAAGATTCTTTCCTAGCCTTTGACTGTAGACACTTTAACCATAATATGTCTTGGTGTGTCTCTCTTTGGGTCTTTCTTGTTTGTAACTCTGTGCCTCCAGGATGAATATGTATTTCCTTCACCGGGTTAATGTAAGTTTTTATTTATTATTTCTTCTAATAGTTTCTGCCACATTCTCTCTATATTCTCTTTCTGGGATTCCTATAATGCAAATGTTGGTCAGTTGAGGTCCTATAACCCCCTTAAGTTATCTTCAGTCTTTTTTATATTTTAAATTTTTTAAAAAAAATTTTATTATTCATTTTTAGAGAGAGAGAGGAGAGAGAAAGAGAAAGAGGTGGGAAGGAGCAGAAAGCATCAACTCCTATATATGCCTTGACCAGGCAAGCCCAGGGTTTCAAACCAGCAACCTCAGCATTTCTAGGTCAACATTTTATCTGCTGTGCCACCACAGGTCAGGCCTATCATCTATTCTATTTTCTTTTTGCTGTTCTGATTGGATGTTTCATTACTGTGTCTTTGAATTCACTTTTTCTTTCTTCTTCTTCATCTAATCTGCTTTTTGAACCCCTCTATTGTGTTTTTTAGTTTTATTATTCTATTTCTGAGCTTTCTGCCTTCTGCTTAATACTATCTTATATTTTCTCTGTCTTTATTGAAATTCTCACTTTGTTCATGTATTATTATTCTGAGCTTATGAGTAGTTTATAACTGTTATTTTAAAATTTTATCAGGTAAATCACTTTTCTTCATTTCACTAGGCCCTTTTCTGAGGGTTTAACTTGTTATTTTGGAACACATTCCCCTATTTCTTCATTGTGCTTGACTCTTTGCATTCATTTCCGTGCATTAGATTAAACAGCTACCTGTTCCAATCTTTAAGATGGGGCCTTGTAAAGGGATAAGCCTTATTGTTCAACACTGCCATATTTCAAGCCTACTTTATTTTTAGTGTCTCCCGATAATTGAGGTTGTGCCAATACCTGTCAGTGACTTAAAGGGGAGGATCTAAAAAAAATAAATTAAAATAAATAAATAAATAAATAAATAAATAAATAAATAAATAAAGGGGAGGATCTCAGTCAGTACCTAGTTTCAGGCTGATTCGAAAACAGACTGTCAGAAAGCAGCTTTTAAATCATGCAAATATACCTCTTTCAGGAAGACTTGGAGGTGGCATTTCTGTCTGTTCTCTCTGAACTGAGCTGTGGGCTGATTGCCAGATAAGAACTTTTTTTTTTCTGTTACTGCTCTATTGAACTCATGAACACAACCCTCATTAGCCACCAGAGCCAGGGGATCAAGAGGCATTTCTTGGGAAGCAACCACAAAAACTGGGCACCAGATACAAAAACTGAATCACATACACAGATACATATACATGTACAACCTCCCTTCTGGAAGTTACTGGTGTTCTGAGTGTAGCAGAGAAAAAGCATGAAGATAGTGACTCCCCTGCAAAGATTAGTCAGCCCTTCTATGCGTTTAGAGCCTACCCCTTGGGCTACAACTATGAAAAAAGCTAATAGACCTCATTCACTGAAAAACTGGTTGTCACAATTTGTTGCCTTTCTGCTGTGTTGTGGGGGTGGTAGCTGGTATCTTTTTCTCTGTTACAGTCCTGTGGGACCCACCAGGGTAAGCCTCACTGGCTTGCAAAGCCAGGTGATCTAAAGGTGTCCCCTGGGCAGCAGCAGCAAAATTTGGGGTGCCAGGTGAAAGTATAAGCTTCTTTCCCACAGATACCGGTGAGCTGGAGCAAGGTAGAGGGGAGCTTAAGGTGTCAACTGTTGGCCCCTGTATTTACAGAACAGTAGGCCCTTGGGTATATGTTAAATCAGAAACTTGCCTCTCAGGCCAACACTTTAAGATAAGCAAATAAGCCTCTTTCACAGAATGTCTGGGCACTTTTTAGTCACCTGCCTCTGCACTGTGTCCTGGGGTGGGTGAGTTCACATGTGCCAGCCCTTTGTGAACTATTTCTCTGTTCACTATACTTGTGCGTCTATGGATGCAAGCCTCATTGGCTTGAAAATCTAGATGTTTGGGGGAGCCTGTCTCTCAGGCACAAGTCTTAAAAGTTGGTGTGTCAGTTGTGGGCTTCAAAGCCTCTACTCCTAAGAAGTTTGGGGTTTTGAGTTCTCTCATGAATGTGGGTCACAAAGTTGGGGGTGGGACTAATGACCAGATTGTATCTCATCCTCTCCTACCTACTTTATTTTTTTCTTGTTTGTCTAATGTGTAGGAGTTGCTCTGCTAGGTTTTTGTTTGTTTCAGAAAAAAATAATGTCCCATATGTAGCTATAGATTTAGTGTGGCCATGGAAGAAAGTCAGTTGAGAATCCTCCTAAGTCCTCATCTTGTACAAGGACCCACATCATTTTTTTGTTTTAACAATTCATATAGTACACAATTCTATACAAGCTTGGTATGACCATGATTATAGGAGCTTTTCATTATAGTGCCAAAAATACTGGCTAATAAGATGTCCAGGAACAGAAGTTGGCTATGTTCAGTGCTACTGACCTTCACATGCCTTGCAAGTATTAACTGGTTTCTAGACCAAGATATTTCCGTTAGGCCACTTTCACACAACATATAAAATACTCATCTTGAGTGATGAAAATAAAAAGTGTCTGATCCACTCCATAGTAAACATTCCTAATTGTTCATTTTCTCCCACATTTTTCATTACTTGATATATTGTAGGTGTAAGGAATGTTATTACCATCTGTGGGTCTATCAGGAGTGACTATAAAGTGATGACTGATGATTAAGAGTATTTTAAATAAACAATAAGGGGAGTTAAACAGCCAAAATAGTTGTCCTTTAAAGTCGTGACTTTAGACCTATATTGATTCCAGAAATTCTGAATTTATTCAAAATATTTTGGACTTTCCCTCAGAAATGCTTCAAATTCATGGAAGGAAATCATACTGATGCTTTACAAATTACATCTCATTTGTGCTTACAAACAGTACTACCCAGATAGAGCACCCTCTGTACTTACCAGTTTTACTTTCAGGGACTTTTGGCTATTTCTCAAACTTAAATGCACAATGTTCAAAAATTGATCACACTGAAAACACTGAAAAGATCTTAAAGCAATTACAAAAAGTGAGTGTTGTTTTTTTTTAAAACAAAGGTAGCAATGTTGAGAGTATGTGTATGGCTCTCAGGAGACTGTTGAGAAGCAAAAATCTAATTTGGAGGGATACATTCTGATAGATTTCTTTTTATAAAGCTGTCATCTCGGGTGTATCATCTGTAGAGCCTTCCTGATTTTGTCAGACAAGAACATTTTCATCATTTCCTCCGTTCTTAGGGAGTATGACAAATAGTCAGGATCAGGGTTCTATTTGGGAAAGCTAAACATTTGCAGCTCAGGCCAAGGAAAGAGGAAACAGGAGAAGATAAACTCCAAAAGACAAAGTTGAAGGACTGAGTCACTACACTATGTTCAAATACTTCTTAGGTATTGTTTCAAATGTTGTTGGTGACAGTTATTACTGAGCATCTACCATAAACATTTGCAATGCTTGTTACTTAACATACAATATCTCACATTTCTCTTCCAATAAGTGCCCCTAAGGGCAGTGTCCTTGCCAGTCGTTCATGAGTGAAGAGACAGAGGAATTTTTTTCTATATGTAAATTACCTAGACAGGATTCAGACTCATGTTTCTTTGATTCCAAAGCCAATGATCTCTCAACGATACCAAGATGCTAACAGAAAACAGCATCCCTCCTTTGGTTTTTAGGAAGATGACAAGTTTTGATACAACTGAAACACTCTCTTAAATTAGGAAAAACTGTTTGCCACTCTGAGCCTGTCTCATGTGATTTCTATGGATTCCATCAGATCTGCTGTCTTTTAAAATCTCAAAAGCACATGTGAGTGAGGATCAAGGGAACCATGATGGTTAGCTATTAGGGCCCTACGGGGTACTGTTTTATTTAATTAATTAATTTTCCATTTAAAAATATGTTAATTTTCTCTCCATAGGTTTTTGGTCCCTGTCTGTTTTCACCATGACCTTAATACTTGTATGCCATGATAGGCCACCATTAGGAATTAATTACCTTAATTAAATACCTGTCAAATGGAAATAAGTGACATAGACTGACATTGATATTTCTCTACAGATCATGATTGCCTTGGGTTTTCTGCTCCTTTTCCTCCCATCTCATCTCACACATCACTTCCCACACTTCCTTTTACCTTCCTGAGGTAAAAGCAGCAAGCAGGCAGGAAGTCTTCCTTCCACCTGACGTCTGACCACACATAACCTCACAGCCTACTTTAATTAGTCAATTTCCTCCAGTCTCTGTCATGGATGTTTTACCTGATTTAGGCATCAGTCCTTGATTTTAGATCGAAATCATGTCCAGATCAGTGTTACACACAGCTCGAGACACAGTGCAAGAACCTCCCACTGACTGACTGGAACCAGAGTGCTCTAGTCAGAAGCTTGTGTCAAGTGTAGACACCTGCTCTTTGTGCTAACATTGTGACAATTTTTTTTGGTCTTGTGAATTATTACAGGAAGTGGTGCACAAGTATATTGTTGGTATTCTCGGTCCTTTGGAATTAGGTATGTTAGAATTGGAATGGACCTACACAGATTACACCTTTTAGGGATAATTAAGCTTTTTGTTCTGTGTGATACCAAATAGAAGACTGCTTATTTCCTCCAAGAGTCTTCAGTTTTTTCTGCTAGTAGGGTGGCATGGGCAGAGAATTCCCTTCCTAGGCCTCTTCTTTGCCTATTTTCCATTAGACTTTGCTTCTTCTTCATTCCTTCTGCCTCCTTCCCTCCTAGCTTGCCTCTTCTAGTTCTGTTTCTAATTCCCTGGAGAGGCAGTCCTGCATCTATTCTGTGGGAGTCCAGTTTTCATTTACTCCCTTTGCTCTATGAAACACCTATCATCAGTTCCTTGGATTTTAATATCTAGACAGATGTATGTGCTCCATTAAGGGAGAAGTGCTGTGGAATGTGGTGTGTTGTGTGCCAAGATTAATCTATTCCTTGGATGTGGGTACTCACTTAGTCTTGGTTGACTGGAAAATTTCCATGTAGCTTTTGCTTAATGCCTGAGTAATTGGAGAGAGAAAAACTTTCGTCTGTTTTTCTCCTTTTGTGACTTCCTCTTTTTGCACTTTGAGATTACGAGTGACTGTGATTTCAGATGAGGAACACTTAATAGTGAGTCAGGGAGATGAAATTTCACTGAGATGCAGAACACAGGAAGAAAAAATGTGTGAAAAATCACGTTAACGGGGTTGTCTTGGTAGCTAGTAAAGCAGAGAAAGGAAATTCCTGCACAGCAGGTTTTAATAAAATTGGCAGGCAAGGATGTTGGGCTGTTTGAGAATACTGGTGAGGAATACATAGATGGAGAGCAAGTAAAGGAATCACAGGAGCCTTTTGGACGTTCTTTCTTTGCACCTAATTTATTCTTTAAATGAGTTTCCAGATGAGAATTACTTTCCCATAAATTTGCATTAGTAGATTTAAGAGCATGGTTGTGCACTTCTGACACAGGGGGTTAACCACATATTAGGCAATATTAAGGTTTGATGCTAAAGATTTCCAATCCTAAGGATAGTTCCTTTAAAAAATGGACATGTGTATCTATGTATCTCAGACTTTGTATTGGGAAATTCAAATTTTCAAAGGTGATAAAAGCAGGACCTAGTTATTACTTAAGGAAAGGATTCATCATGTGATTTTTAAAAAATTATTGATTGATTTGAAAGAGAGAGAGCAATTTGCTGTTTCACTTATTTAACCATTCATTGGTTGATTCTAGTATGTGCCCTGACCAGGGATCAAACTCTCAACCTTGGCATATCAGGATGACGCTCTAACCAATGGACCTACCTGGCCAGGGCAATCATGTGATCTTATTAAAGACACACACACTCACAATACACACTTTTTTAGGGCTTTAAAAATATCATTGGATTGTCACACAACTTTTCTGGACTTTTTAGATTGAAAACATTAAGCAAGCCTATTACCAAAGATAAATGTAGAAGTCCCATTTTCTTGTTGCCTGAGTCACTTTACCAGAGAGCCACCACATTTATGTTTTGCTTATTTTTTATATTTTCTCCATCTACCAGTTTGTGAGATTCTTGAGAGCAGAGCCTTGGTTTTATTTCTCCACAGTTGTATCGTACGTGCTTAGAACATTTCAGGCACATAGTAAGTGCTCAATAAATGTTTACTGAATGAATGAATGAATGAATGAATGGTGTTGAGATATTGGGGAAAGTTTGCCTCACATGAGTAAGTCATCTGAGCCAAAGGTGGCAGCTAGCCCAGAACGCCTTGACCCCATTGTGTCAGTGTCTGTCCTTTGAGTCACTGCCAGGGCTTCCACATGAGAGGGCAGGGTACTCCCAGGGCAGTCTGCAGGAGAGCCGATGAACTGGGGCATAGTGTGTCCCTACATGCCAGACTATTTGTGTAAGTTCATGAAATATTGGTGGGGATGACATCTTTACCATTTATCTTTTAGAAACTTCTGCTGAAAGGCCCTCCCCAATCTGAGGTTAGTGGCTGTGATATTGTCAGCAGCTTTCAGAGCAAGTGCCCAGCCATGGTAGACCCCAAGTGCTTTTAACTGTGAAATAGCTCAGAAAGTGCAAAGCAGCAAATTTTGCTGGTGACCCAAGGCTAAAATAAATTCTGTCCTTAGAAGTGGAAGGCCACTTTACAAAGGTGTCTGTCACTCTGAGCCTCCTCTCCCTCCATAGGAGACCATGAGCTTAGGCACAAGGTAAGGATAAAATGCCTCTTTTAGTTGAAGATACTTATTACAAAGGGGCAGGGGTACAGGCTCAGCCCTGTGCCCCTGCTTTGCTGCTGAGAGGCCCTCAGCCCCTGCTGTTCTCAGCGGGTTCCCTCTAAGAACAGTTCTTGTATTAGCCACTTTACGGTTTTGTCCCCATCACGTTATCTGTTCTTGTTAGAATCTTTATTATTCATGGATGCAAAAAAAATCCTATCATTAAACCATCATAAATATTCATAACACTTTGCAATTGTGTGCATTTCATTGGCCACTTGGCAAAACTTCTCTGAAGTACCAGAGCTTTAAGGAAATCTGGTTAATGAGACCAGAGCCCAGGAAATGCAGGGTGGCATTCCTCCTTTACGAGATATTTGATTTTAACCTGAAAACAAATGCAGAATATAAATAATAATTAAAAGAGTTAAGCAGAGGAGGCATTCCCTTGCAGTGAAGAGCCACACATTCCCTGGCTTTGTCTAGATTGTGCCTTTGTGTCAAGCAGAAGATAAGGGTAAACACTGTTCTACACAAGAGGGAATCAGGAGGCTGCATTGCTAATGGGTTTATCCAGGAGCCTACAGAGGCCAGATAAACCCCCTGCTTTGGTTAACAGGGATTCTCAAGTTCTGTATAATTACTACATCAGGTTGGAGTTGAGATAAGCATGGACCTTTTGTTGGACTTATTATAGAAAAATGGCCATCCCATTTTTAGTGTCTAAGAAAGAGTTAGATCCATCTCTCTCTCTTCTAATCCAGTTTATCTAAGCTGTGCACCCTCCATCAGTACTGAGGGCTTTTCACAGGAGTAGAAGAGAGCCCAGCGAACTTCTGCAGCTGCCAAGTAGAACTGGGACAATGTGCCTCCTGACTGCCACCCGCTCTGTCGGGGCGCTCAGATTGGAACCAGTGGGACCATTTTTGCTTTGTACTGCACATTCATGCCTTGAAACATTTCTTTCAGCTTACCAATTCTCATTACTAAAAAGGAATTATTTTTAAACGGCATGAGCTTGTAGAGAGAAAATATTTATCCCGACGTTTTGTGGCTCCTGGCTGCACGTGTTTTGGATGCCTCGGTGCCATTCCCGGCAGTATTTATGTTTGTTAAGGAGAGAGAGGACTTCCCTATAAATGGCTAACAGGTGCTGGAAAATACTGGTTCGTCAAGACTGCTATCCCTGATGAGCTTGCACCAAGCAGCAATGAGTTGCCACCAATCCAAGTAGTAGACTGGCTGCTAAGGTTCATCACTCTGTGAGGAAGTGTCACAGGGTAATGGGAGAGCGCTCAGATTTCCAAGCAGAGGCCCAATTAAAGGAGGTTCTCCTTGGTCTGTCCATGTGGAATTAGTGGGTCCTTTTAGTCCACTACTGATTCTTGAGCTCATCTATCTGTGGTGGTGTTTGGCATGTGTCCATCGTTTGTTAGCCTATCTCAAATACTCTCTAATTAGAGTTGTATTCTTATAATTCCTCCCTGTGCCAACTGATATGGGACATCGGCAGGGAGAAGGGGTTCTTTCCATTATTTATTTTATATTTTACCCCATCAAAAAAAGAGGCCTGAATCTTCAAGAAAATCAAAGTGTGTCATCTTATATAATTTATTGTGCCAATTTAGATGTAGTGACCTTTGAAATATAGCAAATTTCTTCAGTACTGTAGCATTGAAATTCAAAATCAGGTTTTAAAAATTCCAGCTATGTTAATTACTCCCTCTGTGCTTCCACTGCACTTTCTTCATAGCCCTCTTATCCTATCATATTTGTTTAATATACTATTTTGCTTGCAAGGAACTGTGATTCACTCAGGGTAACTCAAATAATGAGGACTTATTTTAAGGATGCCTGTGCTAATCTTGGAGTCAGAATCTCACGAACACTTCAAAATAGAAGGCAGATAATGACCAGGCCTGACAGTGACGGAACTGGGAAGAGACTCTGGGTCTAAGGAAACAGCTCTATGGACCTGAGCGGGCATGTTCGGCTTTGCTACGAGAAATGTGACTCAGGTGTTTCCTGGGTCTCTTCTCTTTCTTTCCTTATGCCCTTGTCATCTGACTCATTCTTTTTATACGACCTCTCAATGAGGACTTACTAATAGTCCTGAATAATTCCTAACTAGCGAGTAAGGGTAGATGTACTCTTTCCTTACAGAACACGTACATGTAGGACTCTGACGAGCCCACAGATTGGCTACCTCTGTGCCAGGTGCCCACTCTCTGTCCAGCCAGCTATGGCTCATGGATGATTATGTGTCATCCTCTCTTCTCCTTTGAAGGGATTATAAATATGATGAGCTCCATAACTGATGGGCATAATCCCATAATGACTGGGAGCTTTACCGGAGTGAACCAGTCTCCTCTTCAGAACATCCATAGTGCTCAGCACAGGTTTTGGCCTCTAGCAGATGCTCCGTAAATTATAGCTAACAAGGAAGTGAATCTTTATATTCTTCTTTCCTGGGGCAGGTTCAGTATGAAGTAAAGTAACTTGTAATCTGCATGTGATTTTATATCATTCTTGCTGACTGTGGGGAATTACAGAGGGTTCTGAATTCTAAAACAAAATACATCTACCTTTCCCTCTATTCTTTCCATATTTTCTCCCTTTTGATCTACAAGAACCAAGCTGTTGTGGTATAGTCAGCAAGTCAGTCATCTATGACTATGGGCTGCTGTCACAAGTACCTAAACTAGATGACTTAAACAACAGAAATTTATCATAGTTCTGGAGGCTGGGAAGTCTGAGATTAGGGTGCCAGCTGGCATGGCCGGGCCCTGGTGAGGGTCTTCTGCCTGGTTTCCAGATCATCCTCTTCTCACTGTGTCCTCGCATGGAGCAAGGCAGAGAGAAGCAAGCTCTCTCGTGTTTCTTCATATAAAGACACCAGTACCATCATAAGGACCTCAACCTCATGACCTAATCATCTCCCAGAGGCCTTGTCTCTAAATATCATCACACGGGGGTTGGAGTTTCAGCATAAGAATTTTGGAGGGACACAAACATGCAGTCTGTAACAGGACTAAACCTTGTTTTAAGATGAGAAATTTGCTATGATTCTAGTTGTTCTCTCTAGTACCCCAGAGTCACTGACCATAGAAAACTATACAATAAGCCCCCATTAGCATCCCCAGGAAAAGCTGTTTGGAAAAACATAAATTTGTATTCTAGTTTTAAGGGGATCTGCGCCTATTTCTTTATAGGGAAGCCTGGATATTTCTCCTCAGAATATAAAATGAGCCTGCCCAGGGGGTGGTGCAGTGGATAGAGCATCAGACTGGGATGCAGAGGACCCAGGTTCGAGACCCCGAGGTCGCCAGCTTGAGCGCGGGCTCATCTGGTTTGAGTAAAAGCTCACCAGCTTGGACCCAAGGTTGCTGGCTCGTGCAAGGGGTTAGTCGGTCTGCTGAAGGCTTGAGGTCAAGGCACATGTGAGAAAGCAATCAATGAACAACTAAGGTGTTGCAACGCGCAACGAAAAACTAATGATTAATGCTTCTCATCTCTCCGTTCCTGTCTGTCTGTCCCTGTCTATCCCTCTCTCTGTCTCATTAAAAAAAAAAAAAAAAAAGAATATGAAATGAACTCTTCTCAGTAGACTACGCATTCCTCAGGGTCATGACTGATATCACAGATGTTTGGGGCAGGAGGCATATATTAGGTCAGCATCCCTCACAGGGACTTCAGGAACATGACATGACTCTGCTCACTCCCTCATGTACATTTCCCAATGGGACTCTATCCAAATGACAACTGCACCAAGATTCTGTGACTACAAAATTATGCTGGGCCAAGGTCTCTTCCTGCCTAGATGTGCCTTCCATCACATAGTCATCATTCAGTTTGTTGTTTTGTTTTGTTTGTTTGTTTTTGTCTGAGCATCTATAAACTTGATCAAAGAAGAAAAGGGGGTTAGAAGCAGAAGAAATATTGTAATGATTGGAAAAATCAATCTTTCCTTTTTGCAGATCTCCTACCAAAGAAATGAATACAGGCAGTCCCTGGTTTACAAATAAGATAGGTTCTGTAGGTTTGTTTTTAAGTGGAATTTGTATGTAAGTTGGAGCAGGTACCTTAACCTATTAAATGCAACTTAGACAGATGTTGTCTTAACATACTATTTATTTTTAGCTTTTCGTGCATATGAATACTTAAACATTTTCAAACCCACAGAAATCGTCTTGTTCGTAACCTGGGGACTGCCTGTACTTCCTTCAAAGTCTGTTCTTGGTTCTTTCCATATTGCTTAAAGAAAAAACAACTCCCCAGTACTTGGGGAAACCGCTTCCGGAAGACTGTCTACACCTGCTGCACACAATAGCTGGCTTTCCTAATGACAATTACTGCTGCTTCCTTCTCTGCTGTCTCTTGTGCTTCCCTATAGTGTTTTGAGGACTTTTGGTCAATTCCTGTGGCAATCATGCTCATCTACTTTCTCTTCTTCCTGTCTATGAAGTGGTCAAAGTTTGGACCAGAGCAGCATGGTGTCTGAGCCTGCTGTGAACAGCTCAGCAGAGGAGCCTGGCGTCCTTAGTACACACATTATAAGTCTCGTGGGTAGGATCGATGGTAAAAGGAAGGAAAAAAAAAACAGAACTAAGAAACAAGGACAAACAGATTCCAGTTAAAACTGATTCAGCTTGCTAATGAATCCACTAGCTAGCACTGAATTCTCAATACTCTTCTCACTTCTCAAATCAAGTTTAAAAATTGATTCCATGCCAGTTACAAGGGGCAGAGCTGCCACTTACCAGGGAGATTAACTTGCTTTGTTGAAGACTGACGGGGACCAGAGAAGGGCAAGACCCGCACAGAATGAAGGGCACTCTCATTCATGGCAACCTCAAAATCTGAAGTAGAAGTAAACAGAGGGTTTGTAATTCGCCCCAGCGTACAGTCCAGACTAAATTAAACCTAATGAGGGAATGTAGGGAAGGCACAAACCAACATGAATTCTGTCGTCTCTGTGGAACTTTGAGCCAGACCGATCGCCCCTTGGGGGCACAGATCCTAGCTCTCCAGTGCTCAGAGTCCACACCCCCATGCTTTGTCAGCTAGACCAATGAGGAAAGTCTAGGGTACAAACACTGGTGTGATGATGGCTCTGCCGGATTTCAGAACAGCAGGCAACTCCATGGGTAGGAACGTCGGGTGAATTGAGGAAAAGACACCAAAGATCCCAAATGTCAAGTGATGTTCCTTGCGAGTGTAGACAGTGTTCTGTTTATATCTGGGGCTCTAGAAAATTCTCTACCCTGTGGTCAGACCTGTAAATACCACAGTGCCTGGCTGGCCATCCCCACGGCAGGATTGCTTTTAACCACTGCATTTCTGCTCGAGGGCTTTAGAGGTTATCAGCCTGACGTGTCAGTGTATCTAAAGTGACCCCTGGTACCCTTTCAAATACCGCACTGCTCAGCATAGACAACGCCAAGAAAAAAAAGTCCTGTGAATACATCCTTAGAAAGCACCGTGAAAGCGTGTGAATGTGGGGCCGGGGAGCTTAGGGAGCCTACTGAAAGAGGTGACAATACAAATTGCTCTGTCTTAAATTCTTCCTAAGCTTCAGACAAGCTTGAATAGGCACAGAAACTGGAGATGTCTTGAGAAATTCTAATATTAAAGATATATTGAAAAAGTCCACTTTTATAATAAAACCATTGACTCACGGACAAGAAAATTTGGAAAGTAGCTTAGTGCCCCTCTCCCAGTTTACAGTGCATTTTAAACCCCTGAAAGGAGGGATAAACACTTCATTTGTTTCCTGCAGCTGGAGCTCTTAATCAAGTTCTTAGGAATGAAGAGTAACAGAAATGGGGACCTCTGTCCAAATCCTGGATCAGCTTGACTCTGGTTCTTTCCCTGGGCTACCTGAGTTAAATTGCTTTCTTCTCTGCTTCTCCAGGGAAGAATGATGACAATCCTACTTTTCACTTAATTCTTCTCAAGCTCTTTGGAAAGAGCCATGAGTTTGTTTTATTCTCTACGCCTATAAGATCTTGGGATGAAATATTCTTGATAAACCACAAAGCCTATTACTATTTTAAGTACCTGCATCTTCCAGGAGAAGGAACACACTGGCTCCCTGCAGGAGAAATAAATGGAGTCAGCTGTCTGGCTGGCACACTATCTTGAGGAAAAAAATTTAAAAAGACACAGATCTTCTTGTTCTGTCTGCTGCAGAAAATGTGTCCAGATCTAGTAAAGCAAAGCACACATATCAGAGACATGAGCACGTCCCACACTCCGTGCTACACAAATTGTTTTGTTTTTGTTTTTTGGTCTAAAAGAACAAGCTCTAAACACAAGACTAGGGTGTTGCTAAAATGCATTTTCTAAGATGTATGTAAAGAAGAAACATTCTTTCAATTATTTTAGTGTTTTATGTAATGATTGAAGGGAAGAAAAGGATGTTGGTTACCTGCATTTCATAAAGGATATGTGCAGTGTGAGGGAACAGTTGCACTTGCGAACAAAGCAGCATGCAAAAATATTTTGTTCTATTTTCCCATTGTAATCTCTCTTAAGACTTTTTTCTGGTCCCTTTCTTTGTGTTCTTGTCAAGATTGACAAGCATTCGTATGTTACCAAGTGACATGAAGTACTTGCTGAAATAAATAATCACGACTAAAATCCAGGATATTTCCAAGCATGTTGTTGACTCAGAGAGCCACCCACTAGAAAGAATTCTTCAGAGTCACCTGTGTCTGACAGCATCTGTGAGGCAGTGCTTTTCCCCAAATTGTCAGGTCCTCCTAGTCCCTGCCACAACTCTTGTGTTAGCATCCTCATCTCAGGCTGTTATTAGTTATATTGCTAAAAAGGTTTCTTTTATTAATGCTACAGACAACTCCACATTTAGTAATTCAACTAAGTCAAAAGGCAGATAGTAAGGAAGAGGAACTGAAAGTTCCTGTATTTGAAATGAGCGGCACTGTCGTGCAGGCTTCAGGGTGGAGCCTACATAGTGCCATTGCTGGGAGTAAGACGGACACTTAGAATGAGGCGGCAGTGGTTAATGAAAAGTAAAGCAATCATGTTTCATTCTTAGCCTATACTGAAGTTCTCAGGAGGAGTGTGTGCCAGTCTCTAATGCAGGGGTCTTTACTTCGTGGATTAGTCTGCGGGCCGCACAAAATTGTTCGTTGGGCCGCATGCGGCCCACGGGCTGCGAGTTTGAGACCCCTGCTCTAATGGAAATTTCCAAAGGGGTTCTTATGTGGGGATATGCTGAACACAAGGACTTTAGTCCTTTTTCTTGTCTACTGCTAAGGTGTGGCTCCAAAATTTCTATCCAGGAAGGACTTAGAGCTGCATTTTGTTTAGAAAGGGGAAGGGAGGCAGGGACTTGCCTGGAAGCAGCATTCATACAAACCTCCCGTTTTCACTTAGATGCTACTTTTTTCGGAGTGGTTTGACTAGTCATCTCTTTCCCAAGCTGGTGAAACCTTAGCGATGCACTTGACCAATTACTTAGGCAATGCAATTACCTCCCTTAAAAAAAAAACCCTTCCTTTAAAAACATCTTGTACATTCATTTACCATCTATATAAAAGGACACACAATTATTGCAAATTTACTGCTCACAGGGCTGATCAGCTGTTACAACTCCATTAAAAAAATAGGCAAACATATATATTTAACTACTGAATGACTTGACTAACATATCAAAATATGTCAACCTAAACACTGATGGAAATTATTAGCCTAATAGTTATATATAATCATTTCAGAAGCACTTGTTTTCAGAGAAACTGCAAAATCATGCTGCCTTTCACAGCATTTTTGCCAATGCTTCCTGGAAGATGCTATGTTATAAGCAGAATATGAAAATAAGCCTTGCAAACAGTCTCTAGGAATCTATTTGCAAACAGTTCCTAAGAAATTATTAGAATGGTCAAGAAACAATTCATCAGAGTTTTCTTGAACATTTTTTTAATGACACCTAATTACATATGTCCCTATAATGAGATAAAAGGCTGTAATCATGGCTGGAATAAGAGATTCAAATACATACATGTGTTTTATTCAGCACCATTTCCTCTACAGTCCCTTTTAATATAGCACCTCAAGTGACTCAAGCATTCCAAATACTTTGTTACCAAACAAATTGTGGTTCGTGCACCACTACTCTTAGTCCATCCCTGGTCTGGCCTGCCTTCCCATTGGAGTACGCAATACTATCTGTTGAGAACTGGCCTTGTAATTAGGGACTCGGTCACTTTCAAATTGTCCTAATCCCCAATTTTGCAAGTTTTGCATTTTATTCGTGGCTGTAATCTGTTAGGTGCCTTCATTTTGGTAAGATCCTGAACATTTCACAATTTGGTGTAGATGCAGTTTCAGCTTCAACAGCATCTATCTGATTATTCTTTAAAGCAAAATCTGAAATTGTCATCTTTTCAGCATTTCCCCTGCTTCTTTAGGGCACTATGGTGATTCCTCTGGACCAATATCCTCATGATTTGCCTCAGTGACATTCAGATTTTGTCTTGGGTTTTCTCATTTCTACAGTTATCTTTGTAGCTGCTATGAACACTTTACTCCAAGCATGACATCATTTTCTTGCAGCCTACAATAGTTTTTAACCAACCATTTTCTTTTTGTCAGAAGCTCTTAACCCCACGTTGACTATTTGTAAGGATAATCTCAACACTTAGCTTCCTAATCTTAAAAACCCAAATTTTTCCCCACTCACTATATTTTTAAAATTTGACCTCCCTTCTTATTTATACATAAATGCTTGAATTTTATATTTTTCTACTTTATAAATTGATACTATATTATACTCATATGTTGTCTGACTTATGCTATAAACTTTGAAAGTACAGATTATAAACATGAACTTTATTCTGCACAGCACTGAGCACAATGTCATGGTCACTTAAATGCTTTTGATGATGATGGTGATGATAATGACAATGTAATGCTGTTCTGGTTTGAATGGGTGGTCCAGTACATTTTTTAAAAAATATGAGCTGTACCTCATTCTAAAAAGCTTTTTTTTTTTGCAATTGTTATTTTATTCATTTTAGAAAGGTGGGGGGGGAGAGAGAGAAAGGTGGGAGGACCAGGAAGTATCAACCCCTATATGTGCCTTGACCAGACAAGTGCAGGGTTTCGATTCGAACTGGCGACCTCAGCGTTCCAGGTCGACGCTTTATCCACCGCGCCATCACAAGTCAGGTCAAAAGCTATCATTCTTCATTATCAGAAATGGTTATAGTAAGTTATGAATTTTTAGTGTCCTGTCAAATAAATATAATAGGGTTTCAATGGGTTTAATGTTAACATGGTAGAATTAAAGCCAAGTCTTGAAATGTATTAGGTGTGTATTATATCAGATAGTTCAAACTTTTTCCCTCTACAGGTGAAAATTTCAAAATGTGCTTATAGCCATGTCGTTATCAGAGACAAAAACTCACATCACTCAGATGCAAAATGGGCTTGACAGTACCTAGCAAGGGCAATATTCAGAAAATCAAACAAATCAATGTTACAACCCTGTTATTTAAGGAAATCAAGGCCCAGAGATATTGTATGACTTGCCCAAGATCGCACAGTGGTTAAGTTCATTCTTCCTTGATAGTAGGAATTGAGGTTTGGGTTGTATTGAAGGGATTATTGTTAGAACGGTCATTCTTTCTTTCTGAACTCTAAGATACTGGCCAGGGCAATGTTTATGTCTTTTTCTTGATGGGATGAAAAAAATATATGCAGAGTAAAAGAACATAAGCTCTTATACTTAATAGCCATTTTAGGATGCAGGGCTTGTCACAGCACCTATTTTAAGGCTCAAATACGGAGACAAGGGTGAAATTTCACCATTCTCTCATCAGAATATCTGGAATGTGCCTCGATACGTGGCTATTTTTAACCCTGCATTCTTTGAGCTTCTCAGGCTGTCTCTTGTGCATGTCCTATTATCTTTCCTGTCCACAAAGAGTTTGAAAAATCAGCAGAGTACAAGTATCCCCTGAAATAAAGGCATCATTCAAGGAACAAAGAAGTAGAAGGAGGGCTCCAATTAAAATGATGAAAATCTTTAATTTTATTTAGGTATACTTGTACGGACACGTGTATATACAAATACAGAATGTATGGGTTTGTTTGTGTGTGGGTTTTTGTGGGGTTTTTTTTACATTTCCTTTTACGTTTCTATAATGTCAGCATTTCAAAACAGCACTGGATGAGTAAGTGCAAAGGAACTGCAAAGCAGGGTTTACAAGCACAGGACCACACGGAGCTGGACTTCACACCCAGACACACACACAATGAGTGGCTTCAATGAGGTGTCAAGAGTAAGCATGGAAAGCGGATTTTGACTCATGGGTAACCTCCAACATGCCAGCATCTATTAAACTGTACAGACAATGGGAGCAAGCCCATTGTAGGGAGATTTGTCTCACATCCGAGCAGCTCCAGGGCAAATGCCTGGGAAAAACTCAGTGATGCCAAACCAGAGACAGACCTGACCATTCACGGTTCTGAGGAAAACAAATCATGAGAGGAAGGAGAGAAACAAAAAAAAATAAACATAAGAAATAAAAGGGGGTTGTAGGCAAGTGGTGCTGGTGGAGGTGGTTTTCAAAAGAAAAGCTAGTGACTACAGCTCTGAGACCAATGAGCGGAGGGGAGGAGTTTAAACTGTTTTTCTAATTTGAGAGAAACTAATAAAACTCGTTGCAGCTGTTGCTAAAGCACCAGAGAAAAAACAAAGTTTCCTGGAAATTCACAGGTAGTGTGTAACCCTTTCACAATGACACCGAGGGAACAACCCTCACCCTCATTTGACCTTCCCGATGAGGCTGTTTGCTACCTTTCCCATACCTGGGTTGTGTGATCCTGGTGAGACTCTTCCTGGGGAGAAATGAAACTGAAAACCACCACGAACCGAACCTAACCAAGTACAGAATCGTTTCTAAATTCCCTAAACCTTTTCAAACCAACATGCCGGGGTGGAACACACACACACACACACACACACACACACACACACACACACCCCATAGGGCTCCAACATCAGACCCTGAGAACACTGAGGATAAAATAGTAATCAAAAAAGTCATGTTGTTCCAGGTCCCAAGATGATGGTGTCCTAAGATTGGAAGCGCAGTGAGTCCTGTGTGGAGCAATGTCTCGGCCTTTGTGACTCTTCTCAAGCAAGTTTACATTGGATGTTTCAAAGCCTCAATGCGTGTTTTGTATCCTGAAAGACTATTGTTCTCACTTACAAAAGACATAAGAATCAAATTAATACTTTATTATCAAACACTATATACAACAGAGGTTGCTAATAATACAGAATTTAAAGAACGTAGTTTTTTTTTTTTTTAATGCTTTACTTTTCTTTCCTCTGCCACCCAAGAAAGTACAGTACAAAACAATAGTCTAAACTAACACGAACTGTTACCTGGTCTATTAAAGGATACACGGTATCCACTAAACAGACAGATCCTTATTTCCCTGCTTCGTGTTGCAAAGCCCTAGGCAACCAGGGGCAGAGGTTGCTGGGGTTTGACTAACTGGGGCTGAGAGGCAGCTAAGGCTGCCCCTCAGTCTTTTGAATTGTTTTTGAAATTAAAAACTGCTACAAAGCTGCATCAACATCCTCCTGAAGCCCCCAGAGGTTTGTAACACCGCAAAAGTCCACCCGCACTTTTTGGACAAGATGAAAACTGTCTGATACCAATCATCATCTTTTTGAAAATTCCGCAGCACATTACCTACAATTACATCACTGATAGGGAGAGTAGCACACTGTCTACTGGTGGGGAGAGTCTTGCTACTTATGTCTCTGTTTTTAACTTAATTTGTAGTGGCACAATGGTGAAGTAAAGCAGTCTAATTTCACTGTGAAAAATGAAAGAGTGGCAGAGAGGGCCGTGAGTAATTATTTCATCATTTGTTAGAGACAAATTGCTAGAGCAACCACAGAAGTCACCATTTCTAAAACAAAATTAGCACTGCGAATATAGTTACGACTAATGAATCATTACAGGAGCATCTGATTTGCTTGTGGTTATAGAACATGCAGCATTATTTTGGTTCTATTGACTATCTCTTCACCCCCCCCCCCCTACTCAAATCCCACTGGACCAACAAGCCTGTAACTATTAATAAAAGAAAAGTATTATTGGATATTAACTAAGAGAGTTGAGCATATAAATAGTTAGAGGAAAAAAAGAATCCAATGCTGTGAATTTTCTGTTTCAGCGAAATGGTGGCTGCCTTCTGTGATAAGACTCTGACACTGCAGAGAAGTTCCGTGTGTCTGGGAGACAGGGCTGGTCATGTCTGCGAGGCCAGCAGCCCCACTCACAGGCTCCATGTGCAAACAGACCCAGCAGTAACGTCCACTCCAAACGGCTCAGGTAAGCCCAGATTACATTTCAACATGTGTACAACTCTCCAGGGTGCAGTATCTTTACAGCTGCCTTTCGCCCACATACTTTTTTAATTCAGAACGACTCACAATTCTTAACAAATTCCCATTTGAGAAATCTCGCCATACTATGACTCCCCCCCTTTTTTTTACATATTTAAAAAATATATTTTAAAAAACCTTATTTTGCTGAAATTCTTCCAATTTTTCACATCTTACATGATCATCACACTTCTTTTGTTTCGAAAGGCATGGTTTCTGTTGATATGTCGTGCAACAGCAAAAAAGGCAAGATTTCTTTTCCACTGGTCTGACGCTTGTCCCTGTCTCGGCTTCAGAGTACGAAGTTCACGACAGCCTCCCCAGCAGAAACCCCAAGGCTTGCATTTCCTGGTAACTAACTGGAAACACCCCCTCGCTGGCCACGCTGAGATTCCTTCCACAGGGTCATCCTGCACTTAGTCTCCTTCAGCCCCACCCCCAGAATGAAACAGGATAGCCCCCCCCCCCATATTTCTAAATGTATCAAGGGATACCACTTTTTCTCACAAGTTTAAATAGGACAAGCATATATACTCACTCTCAGCATAAAGTATATCTAAATAATGTATTTTCTATTCTAGTGGATTTTTAAAAAAATATTTTGTTAAAGTCTTTGGGACTCCATCTTGTTTATCTCCCACAGATAAACATATGTTCCCCCTACGCTTCAGGCTGTGTCAGAAAGGGAAAGAATATAAAATCAACACTTGAATTTTTTTTTTATTCCACACTTTGGAATTTTTATTCCAAATTTCCCTTTAGCCCTCCCAAGTAGTGCTGACTGACTCTCCGGTGGCAGGAATTAGTGTCTGAGCCCCTGGGGTCGGGCAGCGGAGCGTGGGTGTGAGGGTGGGGGCGGGGAAAGGCCACAGCACACTGGCGCCCCAGTAAAGCCAAATCACAGCTCCTCTGGCCACGGACACCTTTTCCTTGGTACGTATTGTGCCCCAGAGGAGTATCCAAAGCTATTCCATTATGCACTCATCAACCCTGGCTTGTCAGCCTTGGGGAAGGTCACTTTATTCATAAAAATGCCTCTTTGAGTTTCTTTAAAAAAAAAAAAAAGGTTGTAGCACCATGATGATCTGTATTCAAAGGGGAAAATATCTGGCGTACACTGTCCAGTCACCAAAATAATTAGAGGCACTCGTACGTACACAGCCCCGCCAAACTTAAGTTTTCTCTGATTTCACACTTGCTCTGTGCTAGTATTCTGGAAAACCACCCATCTCCTAGAAAAAAAAGGCTTCTTTTATGGAGCACGGTTTTGCTGTTAAGAATGCTTTAAGACAGTCATCTTAAAAAAAGAAAAAAGAAAAACAGTGTCTCAACCTTTTAGAAGCCTGTTCATTTATACACTCCTAGAGGAAATGGTATAATCTTAAATCTGTTCTTAATACCTCCCCTCTGGACTTGACATGGTGACATGACGCCCTATGGGAGCATCCTACAGTCCCGAACGAGAAGGCATGGGTATCGCATGGCAGAGGAGAAGCCCCCCGGGCCTCTCGCCACCTCTGGCTGCACCTGCCCCTATCCTTCCTTGTCCGCAGTGCGCTAACAGGAGGGCAGCTCTCAGAGGAGAATGCACAGGAGCTGATGACCACTGGTGTCACTACAACAATTTGGCATTTTTATCTGGAGTCCATTTAATTTGAAAGGGGTGAGAAAAGTCAAGGGCAAGGGCTGGGAGTGGGGTGGGGTGAGGGAGGCAGCAACTACTTTAGCCCCCTCCCCGCCATGGCCCCAAGTCGTTGCTTAGAATTCAGGCTGAAAGAAAGAAAACAAAAATCTGACATCTGCCAAAAAACCAATAACAAGTCCCTTCTTAGGATGAGCAGTTAGGTGGATCTCTGGTGTTCCAAGACCCTGGTGTTTTCTGTGACAGGTGACGGGAGGAGACTGTGCTATAATGTCAAAAGCATCGCCAGGAGGAACAGTAGGATTGCCAAAAGGCGGCTGGGTATCCTTGGTGTCTGTGCCGCGTTCTCACCGCGGGATGGCTCGGCTGACTCATGTACGGTGTCATCTGTTCAGATAGAAAGCACACATTCCGATGAGATTTCACATCCTTAATAACTCTCTTGCAGCAGCCTGCTGTTAACAGCCCTCGCCACCCTCTGTAAAGTAAGGTAATGAACCTTGTGCCACCATTGACTTTCATGTCTGCATAATCACTCATTATTTACAGCAAACAAAGGAGAGGCAGAGAACATTGGACTTTCTCAGAAATACAAATAGTTTCCTTAAAAATTGAGGAGGGAAAATTCACACACTATAACCTTTGGCATATGGTTTGCCAGCAATCAGGCACACCTCACACAAACCTGAGATATCTGAATGTACCTTTTAAACCCAAGATGCCACAAAGAAGCTAGTAATGTTCAGGGTGGGGACAGTTAATAGTAATGTTCGGGGTGGGGACAGTTAACGCTGGAATATTAGTGGTTAACCGCAGTGGACTGTCCATTTTTATTTTAAGCAGGTTCATAGAATTAGTGTTAAATGCTTGGTTGTTGGAAGCCTAGATTAATTTTCAAATATGAAAAATCAAATGCCAAAGCAACAGCTTTTAAAATAAACTATACATAAGACCCACTAAACCTCAATAACTTCAGTGCCCGCTGGTTTGCTTACAATTAGGCATCAATTATGGTGCTATTTCCATTACAAACCCTGTAGCTCCAGGATTAAATTACTTGAACTTAACTATTTTTATTTTTATCAGGCTGAAGCTTGGCACATAAATTATCAGCACAGATGCATATTTTCCTCTAAACAAAATGGATTAAGTGAAGGTAAGCTTCTTTTATTCAGTGATGCAGTGTTCTCTGAGGGTGCCTCTGCCGTGCATGGACCGCCTCCCTGAGCTGCATGATTAACAGGCTTACCTGTGATACGGGCACTCTGCAGCAATCAGCACCCAGAGAGCTTGGAGGCTGCCTCTGAGCCTGCTATGCTCTGGTACATTGCACAGCGCCTTCCTTCCACCTGGCCTAACTGATGCTTTTAGACTAGGTGACCTCCGAACTGCATGTCTGTGGGGCCAGCGGTGAGGTTCTGTGGTCAATTGTATTTCAGCGTCAGAGGCCCTTCCTGTAGGAGCTCCGCCTGTCAACCTGGCTTCGCTCAGCAGTCAGAATGGTGACAAGTGAGACTCTAGTGGTGGTTCTCCATTCTGTAGACCTCAAAGGATAATTCCTAAATACCCCTGAATGACCCACCTCAAATTCCTTCATGGCTCAGCTGTCTGTTGTTTTAAGTTTGCTTATATTTTCATCCCACACACCGTGTCACAAGAAGGATGCCTTTTCCTCACTGGGTGGAGTCATGCTCCCTGTTATTTGTCCTAAAGTGACCACTTTGCAGCCCCTGCCTCAGAGATGCTCGTGTGGGCTGTTTCTGTTCATCACGTTCATTCCTACTAGGAACTAAGAAATATGTTTCTCGGCCTGGAGTCTCCTGGCCTGGAGGGCTCCTGCCTAGCTTGTCCTAGCCTCACAGCTGCTGCTGCAGCCCTCAGCCAGATCTGCTTCCCTCCCTGGCAAGCCTGCACACAGTGGCTGTTAGCTGAGGAGACCAGAAAGAGTTAGAATGCAAGAATGGGAAGTTAAATGGATGCAGAGGAAAATATAAAGCCCCACAGAGTATAGCCAAATACTTGTGGACTCTTTTTTTCTCTGCTCAGCTTGGCAAAGATATTAAGTCTGTACTTAACAGGAGGTAAATGTAAAAGCCCTTAATAGCCCTGAAATTAAAATCCAAATCATTCTTAAGAGTACCAATAGTATGTCAGTCACAACAATAGAGTACTTCAGGCTTAATTATGAAGGGACCATGAATCCTGAGGATTGCAGAGTGCATTTTGAAATAACCACTTACTTTATACACTACAATTACATCGGCTATTGGGTTCTCCTCCACCTTATCTTTACTAAGCTATTATCCTGTCCTCGAGGTTGGAAGTGTACTGCTAAAAGGTACCCAAGTACCACCAAGGTATCCAGTGTGAGGTTGCAGGGGACCAGCCCTGTCCGTTTCTCCAGGGTGCTCAGTAGGGCTGCCCATGGCTCCAGGCCCACAGCACACTGAGAGGACAGCACCTGCTTTTCCTATAAGTGAACAGAAGGCTAAAGGAGCTTTTCAGTCCTCTAATTGTGGACCATCTTTGAAATCAGCCTTTTCTAAGCAACCAGCCAGTAAGGACTCTCTTGCCCTCAAAGGGGGAAAATCTGTCCCATCAGGGCATCACGGTTCTTCTGCTCTCCCTGCAGCATGCCGGTCCTGGCTCAGGATTCCACAAAGCACGCTTTGATTAAAACAGGGCCTCCCCATTAGGAGAGTCTATGGCCCCCAAGCAGCAATATGAGAAACATGCTGCCATTTGGGTAAATCCAAACAATTTCTAAATTCTAAGAGGAAGCAAGATCTCTCCCAATGGAAATTACACCTTAAATGTGGGAGAATTTCTAACACCTGGAACAGTGACTGTGGCCTTCCTCTTCAGAGGCCAAATCAAGTCTTCCTTCCCGGCTACCGGATTCTACAACATGAGGGTTAACTGGGAGGACACTAGCAATATTTTGGAGCATATTATGTGGCATATGTCTGCCCTGAGATCATCCTGTATCCCTGAGGATAGGAAACTGGCAGGCAGAGTGTGCAAGCAGACATCGAAGACAAACACATTCCGAAGACAGGTGAATTAGTACACATTGCCGAGAACATGCAGCGGAACCCTGTCAGGCTTGACGCATTCATCAAGTCTGGGTCTACGCTCAGTCCTTCACAGTGTTGCAGAGCTACAAATCCGACTGAGTTTCCTACAGAGTAAGGAGAAGTACTTAAATTTAGTATTGCATTTATATAGTTAGGGATGTAGTGCAACCTTGCCTCTTTCAGTGAAGATGCTCAGCAGAAAGCCCTTAAATACAGTCATGGCTGACTTAGATTTTCCTGCATGTATACCTGTGCAGGTACACCTGCATGGCCACGCCTCTCCTCCCCACACTCTCCCTGACTACATCTGTTAAACTTCCATCAGCTATAGTTGCACAGATTTGGGGGGCATTATGGATTTTTAAATGCTCAGTGAAAAAGAGCCTGTTTCCCAGAAGACAATGAAATATGTTCACGTGGGAATGCATCTTAATATGTTGCATTTTATCATTAGTTGAAGTCAAAGGTAATTTTCCTATTGGCAGAGTGGTCCTCAGTGTGCCTCTTTAGTAGCAGAGAAAAACATACTATCTGTTATGTTTCTAAATAGCCTTTTTGATAGGCAATGGAATTTACCTGGAAAAGATATTATTGGAAAGTTATGCCTACATTCTATAATAATGTGCACCAGAAAATCGTTATTCGAGGTAACTTATGTTTATAAGTTACTTATAGCATGTGCAATTTTGCTGATCATTCTGTGCATGGCATTAACAAAGCCAAGAGAGTAACGTTCTCTTTATGAACATCTCTAATAACAGGTAAGAGAATCCTACTTTAATGTTGATGTTGGAATGGGAGTTGAGAGATCTGAATGTTAAACCTGGATCTATCTCTAAATAGCAATGTGACCTGGGTAAGTGTCAGTTATAAAAGGAAGAGTGGGCCCTGGCCAGTTGGCTCAGCGGTAGAGTGTCGGCATGGCGTGCGGGGGACCCGGGTTCGATTCCCGGCCAGGGCACATAGGAGAAGCGCCCATTTGCTTCTCCACCCCCTCCTTCCTCTCTGTCTCTTTCTTCCCCTCCCGCAGCCAAGGCTCCATTGGAGCAAAGATGGCCAGACGCTGGGGATGGCTCCTTGGCCTCTGCCCCAGGTGCTAGAGTGGCTCTGGTCGCGGCAGAGCGATGCCCAGGAGGGGCAGAGCATTGCCCCCTGATGGGCAGAGCTTCGCCCCTGGTGGGCGTGCCGGGTGGATCCTGGTCCGGGCGCATGCGGGAGTCTGTCTGACTGTCTCTCCCTGTTTCCATCTTTAAAAAAAAAAAAAAAAAAGGAAGACTGTACAAGCTGTGGTCCTTACAAGACATCCCATCTAACTCACGGAGCCGATGATGGCCCATGTCCTCGGGATTGTGAGGAATCTGGTACCTTGAAAAACCACAGTGATGCTTCCAGGACACAATTAAAATGTCTCCATGTCAGCACTCATTCCTTTCAACTTTCTAAAGCAGGTAACTGATCACTAGGGAGCCAGGAGGGCCTCTGAGAGCTCATTGTGCACACCGCTCATTTGTGCTCTGGGTAAGACTCCTGACTTAGAAAAACAAGAATGCTTGGGGGGAAAAACCTAACTCCTCCTGTCAGTTACAACGAGAGAGCTATTGTATGTCCTGAGGCACAGCATTCACTCAGGCTGAGTTTCCCTAAGGCTCATTGACTGTGTGTCCCAGTAGCAATACTCAAAGGATAAAGTGGACCTCACCACCCTGCAATTTCTAGGAGCCTAAAAAAAAAGTGCTACTGCAAACAGGTGAAAGAAAGTCTCTGTTTATGTAATGGGGGAAGGGAAGTGCTTCCGTCTCTCTGTGGCGAGGAAATAATTTTATTTCCCTTAAGGTTTGAGATGATTCTAGGAGAAGGACAAGGAAACCAGTAAAGATTTCAAGCAAGTAGGGCAAGGGAAGAAACCCACAGGAAAGCGAACATATGGGGTATCAAGGCACACCCCTCAATGAAGAATGGGTAAGGGGTTCCCACTCCCTGTAGTCTATAGTTGTAGTAAATAGCCAGGTTAAATTTATAACCAAGTGGACAGTTTATAGTTTTACATACAGTATTCTTTAGTGTAAATACTTCAATGAGTGCTTCTGTGGGTTTTATTTTTCTTCACAGTAATGGGAAAGTTTGGGTATGTGGAAGTTAGAAAAAAAATCTAACCTTAATACTTAGTTTGTCTCAATAATCAATCACATTTGCCTTGATAAGCTACTACTACATTTGTGGGAGCAGCAGGTGTGTGAATTTATGGTACTAGGAGGCAACATGATTATTCTCCAAATCAATTACTATTAACAATAACACAAATAATATTTGAAATAAAATGAAGTTTGTTAGATCAGTGATGAATGTGAATTTCTAGAGAAAACTAAGTATTTTGAATTAGTTACTATTTTCTGAAATAACAATCTTATTACTTTTATCCACAGGCTTGGACATAATATAAAATAAAATTTTATAAGAAAATACCATTGAAAATTGTTTTGTCTTATATGAAAACCGATCCATTAATATTCACAGTGACTCACCAGCATGCTCAGAGGATAGAGTAAAAAGTAGCGAGAATTTAGTATTTTGATGGGGCTCTACGTTAGGATACTGCATTATATCAAACCCATGTCCAAAAAAGAAAAGTCATTTGATCTAACATGCACTCCACATAGAACCTGGAGGAATGAGGTAGAATAGAATATTAGCATTGCTAGCAATGAGCAAAAAGCAGAGCAACCTCTAACATGCAAACATGCGGAGGAGGAAGAAAGGAAAAAAGGACTGAAGCACCAGAGAGATGCACTTGTTAAAAGAGATTCTCTAAGCATACTAACCTGCTGGTTCTAATGAATTTTCTACTTTGTCGTTAACATCGAAAACACGATCATGAACACCTATAGTTTTCACACAGCTATCTATAACAAAAATAGAGATAACAGCCAAATATGTTAGTGCAGACACCCTTAAACTCCCGTTTTTTTTCTCTTTCTCTCTATTTTTTCTTTTTATTTACGTAAAGATTGTTTTACAATCAATGGCATGTATCCAAATGCCAATATTGTTCCCATTTGCTGTGCACATACAACAGTCTAAGAAACAACAAGTTAGCAACTGCTGTGTACTTAAAAAAAAAAAGCATCATGAAGAATGATGAGAAAAAATCTGATGAAAACTAAAACATGGATGTTGATATACAAAACAGATACCACACAGGATTTAACAGTAAAAAAAGTTCCACCGCTGTGAATCAGACCACACAATAAAGCATGCGGAGTGAAGCCACCCTCTGAAGCTCACTCTAGTGAACTTACTTGTTGGTCTCACAAAGACTTTGAGCTTTAGACAGGACCTTCTTCCGTTATCTGGGATTGCAGAGGCTGTGGATAAAACAAAAAGAGAGTGAGAGAGAAAGGCGAGAACAACAGATTACTCCTCATTTTCAAATGCAAATGGTCTGCAGTCAATTCTTTCCTGAAGAAGTGGAGCTTGCTCTAATTCTTCCCAGAAGTTAAAACAAAAATACTTTTCTGATTGATGTAGACTCTTACAGAAAGGGCTACTTTCCTACCCGTGTTCTCTTTTCAATACAATAAAGAAAGAATCATGCAAGAATGTTGGTAATGTACAGAAAATACTTTGGGTTTTTATTTCAAAGGCTCTTCTGATTAACATGATCTGTTATCAATTTTCTCTAAAATAAGAAGATAATGCTTGAGCCCTCCTGCTTTCATAGCGCCCCTCCCTCTCTATTGCAGGAACGGGGCGGGGGGGGGGCACGGAGCATAAGGCGAAAGTGCTGGCAAAAACCAATCACAGATAGTTCCAAGGCCAACTTAAACACGACCTAGTTCTTCTGGGGAAAGCAGAGCTTTGTCTGTCCTGAAAGCCTGTCTGTCAGTGCTTTGCAGGTAATTCAATTAGAGGGCTTACGCAGACCTTGGCTCCACATTCTATATGACTACACTGAGCCCAGCAACTTCCATCATGCTATTATAAGTACAATATGCTATTGAGAAAGTACGATGCAATGGTACATTTATTTTTAAAAATCTGCCACAGAGAAGGATGGAATTAATAATGTGGGCTTACCAAAACATGACAACATGTTTCAAGTTATAAATCATTTGAGGAAGAAACTTTCTTCTCCTCTTCAAGATAATAAGACTGAAATCTCTCCCTGCATTTGAAAGATTATCTCCCCTTAGTACACACAGCATAATGTCAAAGGGATTTCCAAGGGCGGTAGGACCCTTAACAATCACATATGTTTACTAATGCGTCCTAGAAATGACAAACATTACAGAAATGAGTGCCGCATACTTTCCTTCCTATGTGTTTGCTTCAAGTGGTTTCTTTGTTCAGACAGAGCAGATGACATCAATCAACACACACATGGCTTTCAACTCGTTTGGTGATACCCTCAGTGACAAAGAGACGACTGGTCTGTGGTGTACCTTCTCTCTCCTTGATTTTCACCTTTTGCTATTCCTCAGGGGGAGCCAGAAAACTACAATGCTTACTTTGCAGATGAGAGGATTCAAGAGGCAAATTCCAAACTAATTTACACGAATCTCCTCACGTAATTATAGCTCCCTGTTCTAGAGGTGCATTTATAAATGCACCACCTAAAAGATAGCAAGCTGCAAAGAAGCCTTAGTGTCAGTATTCAAAACCTGTTGAAAACTCTCTTAATTCTAAGGCAAAAGTATAGAGAAAAAGCATCTTTTCAGCCTTCCCCATATCCCGTTTGCTCTGACAAGCAGTTCAGAAGCGTTAACAGCTGGCTTTGCTGTAGCTTTCATTAAATCAAAGTCAGAAAAACTCCCTCTACTGACATTTACAGTAACTAGTGTGCTATTTGGGGTACAATATTTGCACTCTGTGGTTTGATCCAGGAAATGATGTCCTTCCTGTAGACCCCAACTGCAAATATGCGTCACAATACAAGACACACAGGTGACTCCAATTCTGTGGGTCCTTGAGGTAGTTTGTGTCTTATTCATGAGAGATGGTATGATAAAGTGACACATGGATATTTATATTGCTGTGGTACGGACTTCTGAGCTGAGATGAAGTCACCCACTAACAGATTTTTCTCGATGACACTGCAAGATATAACAGGCTCGAGACAGAAGCAAATATTTCATTGTTTTAGAGGGGAAACTTTTGGAATTAGCGTGGGCCTTTCAGGTTTATATGTTGGAGAAATCCTATAAATCCAGGATATAAAAATTGTAACAACTAAACAGCAACAAACAGTTTTCCTGTCCAGGAAAAACTGAAGAGAGCTCCCCACAGCTGTCAGAGAGGGACAGTTAGACTTAGCTGTGGATGAGTTACATTTTTATGTGAATTAAGAATATAAAATGTACTCATATTTACATAAAATAAAAACTTCTCTTTCATACCGGACTTCTCCTTTCTATCATCAGAAAAGCTATGACAATGGTGCCATGACTGATACCGTACAGTACCGTTTGACGAGTATACTCTGATCCTTAGGGAGAAAATGATGAACAAAGACTATACACACATACTGTGAGTACACAATGCAGATTACATTAAATCAATTGACTACAGTCTAGACCTGAGCTCACAAAGCACACTTTTCACCCTTGGAGCCAACGTCCATGAGTGTGCCTTGCTAGGTCAGTTTTTTATTTCCCACACTGAAAATCAAACTGAAGAAGAGAAAATCTTTTTTTCATGTATCAGCAAAGCTCATTTTTTTAATGCAAGGCTTAAAAGAGAGTGTGGCTTTATGCCATGTTATGTTCCAGGTTTTTTAACCCCAATCCTTAGCTAACTAACAAAAGATGCCACATTTATATCATTTATAAATATAGATTAATCATTAGTAATATTTGAAGCTGTGAGGTAATATCAAAGTGCTTTAGCAGTCACAAACAAAAGCCAAAGATTGAGCATTAAAAGCAAAATAACGGGAATTGAAAAATAGAATAACTCTACAGTGAGTTTGCAAAAATATCCTCTGGGGATCAATTATGAGGAAAAGAATTGAAGATAGACATGAGAAAGTAAAAACTTTAAACGTGCCTGTTCTTGTCAAGAGGTAGGAAATAGCAATCCCTACGATTCTAGAGACATCCCTTTATAATGACCAACATTATCTTTATCTTAGCTAAAATTTAAGTTCTTATGCTGCTTTTTAAAGAAAACTGATAGTGAACATTTGAAAACTGATAGTGAATAATTACTGACATGTAATTATATACATACAATTGCAGCTTCATCCATCCATTCAAATGCTTTTAACATCCCTACTATGGGCCAGTTCCCCAGTTTCCCTATTGGGTGCTACTGATCCAAAGATGTTTAAGACAAACTTCCTTTGTGCTGTGATTGTTCCAGCTGGGAACATAAATACAAACCATGGTCTAGGGCATTAGGAGTGATGTGTGTGGTAACTGAGGTCAGTGTATATCACCAGCACAGCTTTGGGCAGGGAGCTAGCATTGTCTGGGAACACGAGAGCATCCCAGACGTGTTTATCAAAGGGACGGTAATCAAGGTTTTACAGGTCCTCCAGAGGCTAACCATGGCAACCGGCAGAATGAAAACAGTTTGTCCCCAAGTTCCCAAATGGGAGGTTTAGCAAGCAAGATGTGGTATTAAGAGGTGAAGAAAACCTAGACCTGAACAATTCCTAAAAAGACATATGGATTTCTTTCATAGAATTTGTCAAAATAAAATAAGAATTTCAATTCATGTCTTAAACATTTGCCACATAATCCAAAATCACATCCTTCACTCAGTTTATTGCTGAAAATGTACATTTTGCATCAGGAAGCTGGGAATAGGAAAATGGGGACCAATAAAACCCCCCACTCTGTGATCTTAATAGCAACTTTATTAACAAACCATAGGGTCCCCTCCCCCTAATGAGCTGCCAATTTAACAATCAAAACCTTACAACAGTAATGAAATATTACCTGGGGGTCCTCTAGTTCTCTGTGTTTCGAGCATCATGCTAATAAGACCATGGGGGCTGCTTATCTTCACTCTGTTGCATGACCTCAGATAGGAGCCTTACCTTAAGCCATTCCTGAAAACGTTTGCTTGGTCTCCTGGGGCTCAGGTGAGCACTGCTCAACACTTGCCAGCTAATCTGACACAGACAGGGGATCACAATCAATGCCCCCAAACCAGTACTCCCAAAAGCTCTATTTAGCATTGCAAATATGTCATCATTCCATCCCAATTCACTAGAGGCCTCTCAGTGTGATGCCGCAAGAGAATAATAGCATCATGTTTGTGGTAGGTAGCTTCTGACCTGGCTCCAGTGGTCCCCACCTCCTCTTTTTGTGGGTGTATTCCCTCCCCTAAGAGTGGGCTGGACCCAGCACCTTGCTTTTCTAATGACCGGAATAACCAAAAGGGATGGAAATATCACTTCTATGATTATGTTGAAAAAGACTGTGACTTTCTCCTCACTATCACGCTCTCTCTTGCTGTCCTTCGTGCCCATGAGGTGAAGGGCCACACTGTGCAGCTCTCAGTGGAGAGGCCCACGTGGCAAGGAAGCGATGCCTTTGTGCAGCGATCCACAAGGAACTGAGCCCCGTCACGTGAGCGAGCTAGAATGAGAATCCTCAGCTGAGTTGTGAACTGACTCTCGCCTGGTGAGACATTCAGTCCAAGAGGACCCAGCTGAAATGCCCCTGGGTTCCTCACCCACAGAACCCGTATAAAAATAAATGTCTTAGCCACAAATTGGGGGTTAATTTGTTTCTCAAGAGCTAACTGATTCGGCGCCATCCAAGGCTTCCCACGGCTCTCTTGCAACCGAAGGACTGAGACGCTGGGGTGCACTCTGCTCGAGGCCCTCCATAGTCTGTACCTGTCTCAACAGCGGGACCCCTGACCAGTTTACTCCTCAAGCTGCTGTAAAGCACACTCAAAATTGGCCTTCAGGAGCTGTAATTATTAACTGCTGTGGAAGCAACACTGTAAGACGTGCCTATTTGTTTCCACTCCAGCATTTAAAAACTTCTTCATTTTTCAGCCCACGACACTTCACTTTTGCTAGTGTACCCAACCTGCGCTCTTCCTTGCAATTAGCACGATGTCTCACTTTCCCAATTGCTGGGTAAACCTAAATGATCTTTGATACAAAACAAAAACGTCAGTCATCAGAGAGAATGCCTTTCCTTAACTATCAATAGAAGAAACAGGATGAAAAGGTGAGCTTAAAAACACCTGAAATAAAAGAGCTTTCATAATAAGTTAAAAGTTCTCTCATGTCAAAAAACTATCAGTTCTCTTTTATAAGGCTCTCAAAGTACTGTATAAGACGGACGTGCTGCCTGATAGCCCATCAAATTAAATACACACATCTGAGACTTGAAGCAACTCAAAAGTAATCAGAGTAATCTTCTTTAAGAAGAACTGGAACTTTAGCAGGAGGAGAGGAGTGAGATATATTTTTTACACTTTCAGGCCCAATACTGTCCCCATCAATCAACTTGAACAGCCCTGCCTAACCTTATTCACCCTCAAATCTTAATTCCGAAAGTCCAACTCCTTCTCTGTTTCTGTGTCCCTTGTCAGTCTGGGTGCTTTGAGAAGTTTTACTTTCAAGAATAGTTAGCCACTTACTTCTTTTTTAAAGAAATGAGTGTGATATTGTATTAAAATGCAGTTTTCCATTATGTTTGCCACAGGCAATATTTCTTAATTTGTGCAAGTCAAAATAAAAGATCGGCTATTCGTTGTTAGCAGAGCCCAGGTTTTCCTCTGTAGCTTTTCATGTGGTTTAATATACAACACAGATCATTGTAAATTAGACAGGTGATGGTAGAATTAATATTCCTTTCACAATAAATGTTGAATAAGTAAAGCCAATTTAAATAAATGGTACTATTGAAAATGTCTTCTGGAATTTAATGAATCAATAAAATCCATTTTGTGCATGAGGGTACAGGATGGGGAACAGAAGTGGTGGGAACAGAAGAGAGATTAACTGAAGCCAAATGGACAGCTTGCAAAATGGCTACCACACCCTCTGAAAAAGTCTTTAAAAAGTTAGGCCTCTTGCCCTGGCCGGTTGGCTCAGCGGTAGAGCGTCGGCCTAGCGTGCGGAGGACCCGGGTTCGATTCCCGGCCAGGGCACTCAGGAGAAGCGCCCATTTGCTTCTCCACCCCTCCGCCGCGCCTTCCTCTCTGTCTCTCTCTTCCCCTCCCGCAGCCAAGGCTCCATTGGAGCAAAGATGGCCCGGGCGCTGGGGTTGGTTCTGTGGCCTCTGCCTCAGGCGCTAGAGTGGCTCTGGTCGCAACATGGCGACACCCAGGATGGGCAGAGCATCGCCCCCTGGTGGGCAGAGCGTCGCCCCTGGTGGGCGTGCCGGGTGGATCCCGGTCGGGCGCATGCGGGAGTCTGTCTGACTGTCTCTCCCTGTTTCCAGCTTCAGAAAAATGCAAAAAAAGGAAAAAAAGTTAGGCCTCTTGTTATGAAAGAATATCCCAGTAATAACTTGCAACAGGCTATCTACCCCTATTTAAAAACAGCATAACAGTTATGTTCACATGAAGAACAAAGTCACCAGTGAGGATGAAATATATCTCACCATTCTGCCTTGTGAGATTTCCAAGTGTGTTTTAACAGCCTGCCCCTGTCCCCAGGCTGACCCGCCTGTACCCTTGGGGCACACACAGGAGCCCGCCTCACTTGCCCACGCGGTCCATCTCCTCAGCCTAAATCCCTGGCAGGTGAAGGTCAGTGTCCCAGATGTAAAACTCAAAAAGAGGTACAAAGTGAAGGGGAAAGCCTTGGAGAAACGTAAACTATCAGGTAAATATTAGATACTTTGATGTGGCTCTGGGGATGTTTCTTTAAAAAAAAAACACAGAAAAGGAAAACGGGTGTGTTTCCAACAGTATAATAAGGGTCAAACAACATCCTCTGCAAGTTAAAACTTGGTTACAATGTGGGGGTACTGTAATTGGGACAAATAATTAAGAGTACAGTCCAGGGCAAGGGGAGTGAAATAAGTTCCAGCTGTGCGCCTCAGACCAAAGAGAAATGGGAGGTACCACCCTGCAACCACTGCCCCCAGCTCTCTGCCCCTCATGCAAAGTTCTCACTGCAAATGCTAACTTAAGTATTACTTAAATTCCTGCAGCTAAGCCTCAGTAGATCAATTACTTTTTCATAGTAACCTCAAACAAAAGGCTGAGGACAACTTTCTTTCCACTGATTTGTAAGGAATAAACAAATAGGACACTATCATGCTTTTATTCCCATGTGAAGTGTGAGCAAACTTAGTTCTTTTATTTTTTAATTTTTCCATTGACTTGAGAGAGAGAAGCATCAACTCACTGTTTCACTTAGTTGTCCCACTTAATTGTGGACTCACTGATCACTGATCGCTACACCTATGTGCCCTGACCAGGGGGGGGGGGGGGGGTGCAACCTCCAGCGTGCGGCGTCGATGTTTTATTCACAGAGCCAACTGGCCAGAGCCTGATTTGTGTTTTAAAGCTCAGTGACAAAAAACGGGCTATTAAGGCATGAACAAAAAAACAACCTGGATTTCAGAGAATGCTTTTAAAAAATCCTGCATAAGATGCATTTCTAATTCTAGTGAAGGAAAACTTAAGTCAGCTTAAATCTCCAATTCTGAATCTAGACTTTCTCTCATCCTTCCACTGTGTAACTGCAGAAATCCTGTCAACATAAAAGACAGAAGGCAAGATAACACTGAGATGTCATTTTTTATTGTTAACCAAACCCTAAACATGAGAAGATTTAGTTAAGTCCCTTATTGGCTATTTTATTATTTTAAAAAAAGTGACTGAATATCTTTGAACAGTAAAGAAAAAACAAGTTTCCTATTATAAACCAGTGTTGTAATTACTTTCGGAGACCTGGGATGGCCTGAGGCCACACTGTTGACCTGACAGTCCCAGGCCATTGAGGTCAGATGTTCTTTTTCCGCTTGTGTGTGGTAATTTTGGTGAATTTCACCTGCTGTTCCAACTAGGTATAATCTGACAAAAGACAGATAAACAGAATGATTCACTTACAAAAACCTTTTCACCTAGGAGCCACATAATTAAAATAATAACAACAAAAACAAAAGACATTCAGACGAAAGGCAGAATGCCTAGAATCCCAGAAAGGAATTTCCGTAGGGCTCCTAGAGCCACCTGTGTGATGTGCTATAGAAGGACTACTAACTGGCAAACACAGAACAACAGAATTCCTATTACTCATCTGTATGGCATTTACAGAAACAATGGCATCGTACAGCACTAGTGTGGCAAATTATCATACTAATGTGGTAAATTACTAATAAATCTTCAAGTTAATACAATTCAAAGGCGCTCCTAAAAAAAGTTAATATTTCTTTAAATCTTTCATAACCACTTTCATCTTCGTCTTCCTTGGTGAGAGCCCTTGGAAGGGACATGGTTTAGTCGTCTGAGTACACACACAATGACAATCGGACCTTTCTCCCGGTTCACCTGTTCTGATGTACTTTGTGCCTTTTGGTCAGCTGCCTAACCCACCTATGACCTTGGTTTCCCTGTAGGCCTTCTCCTATGAAAAAAAATTAAGTATGAATGACTTAAAAAGGCACTAAACTTTTATATTGCACTTGGAAACTCAGGCGACAGTCGATCCCTATAGATGTGGAATATCGTTTCCTGTCTACTCCACGACTGATACCCGCAGTTCTGCCTGTACTGCTCCCTCTGCAGACAGTTCCCCTCAGCAAGCAGTCTCTAGTTCTGACTGCAAATTTGCAGGAGGGAGAGTGGATTAGGTCCTGGATAATAGGGACAAAAAGTTAACGGTGAGTCATCAGGAAAATCAGTGGGACAACGTGACCCTTTATTTCTAGCCTAAGTGAGAAAAACTAGATTCAACCATAGGTTTTATTTTGAGGGGTGGGCAGGGACATGGGGTGGTGGTGAAGGGACTTATATGAGGATGTGAACTGAGGCTGAGATAAGAATTTAGAGATTTAGAAAGGGTATTTGGACATCCTGTTCCTTTTGAAAATCATACTAAAGTTCTGGGAGTTCTTTCATTCATCTATTTTAAGAATATGAGCATGCTATCATATTAGAGGGATACTGACTAAAGATGAGGACATAAATCTTGCACGGAAGCACCTGGGCTGGGAGGGAGACGGCCTCCGCAGCCGCCCGGACGGCTGCCACGGCGACACTCGGGGAAACTAGCCCCGGCGGTGCGAGCACCACACCTGCCCGTACCTGGCCTGGGGACGGGGCTGTGGAGACGCTTCCTGTTCTTCTCTATTCCTCTCTCTAACATTCTTCTGCATCATACTTCGGTCATTATCTGTTCATACAAGTCAGTTACTTTTTGGTTGTTTTCCTTAGCCAGTAGGCCACGTTCTCCCCGCCTGCCACTGTGGGCAGTACGCTAAGCAGCCAGTAAGGAGTAGCCACTCCTCTGCACAGCAGGTCCTAATGGAGCCCTAGAGGCCTCAACAAATACATTTTTTTCTTTAGAAGACTAAGTTCTACCTAAGTGGGAGTCATTTAGGTGCCAGGATTATACAACACGTTTCACACCAAAAATACCTTCCTTGATGAAGATTATTCACAACGAATAAAGCTAAGGATAGGAGCTAAATTCTAGTTTGCTCTGGTTGTCTTTAAGTAGAACCATTTCCAATAAAGCTAATGGCTATGCAGTGTGAGGCATCACCCCACCGAACAGCAGTCAGGGTCTACCATAGTCTTCCCCCAGCTTTGATTTCCTTCTTTTTTTTTTTTTTTTTTTTTTTTTTTTGTACTTTTCCGAAGCTGGAAACAGGAAGGCAGTCAGACAGACTCCCGCATGCGCCCGCCCGGGATCCACCCGGCATGCCCACCAGGGGGCGATGCTCTGCCCATCTTGGGGCGTCGCTCTGCCTCAATCAGAGCCATTCTAGCGCCTGAGGCAGAGGCCACAGAGCCATCCTCAGCGCCCGGGCAAACTTTGCTCCAATGGAGCCTCAGCTGCAAGAGGGAAAGAGAGAGACAGAGAGGAAGGAGAGGGGGAGGGGTGGAGAAGCAGATGGGCGCTTCTCCTGTGTGCCCTGGCCGGGAATCAAACCCGGGACTCCTGCACACCAGGCCGACGCTCTACCACTGAGCCAACCGGCCAGGGCCTGATTTCCTTCTTTATCTCTCCAATCTTTTTTCCTCCTTCAATCCACATTATAACTAGTTCCAACATATTTCCTCCCAGTACTGTCCCATCTCCCTTTTCTTTCTTGCATCTTTATTATTATTATTATTATTATTATTATTAAGTGATAGGCAGGGAGGCAGAAAGACAGACTCCCATGTGTCCCAACCGGGATCCACCAGGCAAGCCCCTACCGGGTGATGCTCTGCCCATCTGAGACCGCTGCTCTGCTCCTCAGCAACCAAGCCATTTTAGTGCCTGACACAAGTCCATGGAGCCATTCTCAGTGCCCAGGGCCAACTTGCTAGACCATTTGAGCCATGTTGCAGGAGGGGAAGAGAGAGAGAAAGGAGGGGGAGGGGAAGGGGTGAAGAAGCAGATGGTTGCTTCTCCTGTGTGCCCTGACCGGAAATTGAACTCAGGACTTCCATATACCAGGCCAATACTCTACCACTGAGCCAACTGACCAGGGCCCTTTCTTTTCTTTTTTTTTAAGGGGAGACAGTGAGACAGCCTCTCATATACACCCCAACCAGGATCTACCTGGCAACCCCATCTGGGACCAATGCTCAAAACAACCTCGCTATCCTCAGTGCCCAGGGTCGATGCTCAGACCAACTGAGCTATCCTCAGCGCCTGGGGCCCATGCTTGAACCAAGCCAGCCACCAGCTGTGAGAGGGGAAGAGAGAGAGAGAAGGGGGAGGGGCGAAGAGGAGCAGATGATGGCCTCTCCTGTGTGCCCTGACCAGGAATCAAACCTTGAATGTCTGCATGCCAGGCCAATGATCTATCCGCTGAGCAAGCTGGCCAGGACCTTCTCCCTTTTCTTATGTGACCTTTTCTTTGCTTTTCACGATTTCATCTCACTCTGGCCACCGGAGCTAATTCCCATTTCTCCAACATAGTAACTTTCATCTGGGTACTCGCACCAATCTGTTTCTATCCCTTAACAGCATGCACCCCGTTCCAGTTTGCTGTTCCATAGCATCTCTGCTACTAGAGTTTTGAGTTCCCTTAAAAAAATTTGTGTAACTGCAACATGATTTGTTGATAAACATGAACCAAAACTCAAGTATAGAATAAAAAAAATGAAGAGGGGTGTAGTGGTGAGTGTCAAAGAAAAAAAAATTTAATTCCCTTTTCGTGGAACATTCTTCTCCCCTCTCTGTTGGCTCCTTCTTACACAATGATCTTGGATGCCATGACCTACTAGTCAGCCAATGCCTGGAGTGACATACAAAATTCAAACAAGTATCATTTTCATATCAGTGAGTGTGTGGTCCCAAGAGATAAGAAGCAAATGAAAGAAATGTGGGTATCTTTAGAGTCAAAAATATATGGAATCTTATCAGCTGATCAGCCCCTCCAGGAAACAGCAGAATAAAAAGAAGGTGATGCTAGAACCCTAGTGACCACATACAGAAAAGTAAGACTGGGGTGAGTGTCAGAGGCAAGAAAGAAGCCATCCTGGCTGAAATCCTCTGGTCATTCAGAAGCCTCAAACATTACCTGAGAAGGTAGTCCCTTAAATTATGTTGAGGTACAGACATTTTTAAAGGACTCAAAACCACAAAGCCAGTATTTTTTTGTGTTGAACAAGTATCTGAGAATGTGAAACTAATATTTTTAAAGTATAGGAAAATTTTGGCCATTTAGAGGAAAGGGTCAGACATGTAATACCAATTTAAAAGATGTAATAGAACAGTTGATTTAGATGTGTGACTAAGTGAAGTCTTAGGTTTAGATGAAGTTTTTAAACATTTAAGAGAACTAAAACATCATTAGATTTTTCCATTTAAACTCTTACAATGCTAAGAATTATTTAAGTACTTGGGAAGGTTTTACACTCAAATACTTTAAGTACTTAAAAAGGAAAGAATATATTAAATCTTTAATGGTTAAGGGAGTTTAATTAACCAAGTTTGTAAATGGAGCCAAAATTTAAACCCACTCATCTTATATATAGAATCATAAGATGTATAAACTAATTTGAGTAGACTAAATTTGAAACTTCAAGAAAGAATTGTATTTTTTTTAATTTCTAATTTTAATCAGTCAAATATGAAATTTTAAATATATACAAATTAACCCTTTAAATAATCTTTTCTATGGACAAAAACCATCCTTTGTGTACCAAAATTCATACTGGTACTTCTTTTCATGTCATGGCTCAAATACTGCCTCCCTAGAGAAGCTCTCCATGGTCACCCCAGTGAAGGCTGGCTGCCCTCTGCTCTCCGCACTTCTGTCACCACGTCTAACCACACTGACAGGTCCCAGCATCACTGGTGGTTAGAGATTTGTTGGTTTCTGGCTCACTGTCTATTTCTCAGTTAAACTGTAAGCTCCAGAAGCAGGAATCACTTTTTAAAATATACAGCCACGTTTCTAAAACCTAAATTTGTGGTTGGTACAAAGTAAGCATGCAAAAAATATTTTTGAAGGAATGAATAAATGAAGTAAAAACAGAACAAGCCAGAAATACTCAGGTCCCTATATTACAAAACTCAACCAGACCAAGGTGTTCTAGGAACCTGAGATCTTCACAGATTGATAGGCTGTTTTTCACTCTCTGTGAATATTACTTTTATGTTTCCTCTTGCTATAGGGCAGTAATCTCATAGCTAGATGAAAATTTTGCTCATTTTATTGCTACATCAAACTTTTAAAGAGATTTGTTTACTATTTGATTTGCCAAAAACCCTAGTTTAGTAAGCAAATAATGCACAGATGGTACCAAAATGGATGATAAAAGGTTGATGAATTACAATTATAACTTTAACATGAAGTGTATTACATAAATCAATGAAATATTTTTAGGAGCTCCTAGTATTTGAAAAGTCCACAGAATAGAGAAAAGGATAATCATTCTTCAAAGTATGTTCCTATTTCTTAAGAAATTATGAAACTAGCATATAAATACAAGTATTCCAGCCACCGGCTGGAATATTAATACTGATGTCCTATTTATTTAATTTTTAAGGTATTGTATACATTTCAGTGCTGAGTCTACATGTCATAAATAGACAGGGTTTTTTTTTTTTTTTGTATAGCTCTCTATTTGGGGCAAAGAAATTCACTCCATTTTTCTTCTGCTTTACTAGAAGAAAAAGTACATACTCTTGGGTCAACTTATCTTTTTAATCGAAGAGGTCTCAGCTGAAATTGGCTTTGAGTTTGCTAATTACAAAACTCAACAGGGGTTTTTTCTTATTTGGTGTAACTCATATTTCTGTTCATTAACCCCAGTTTTAAAAATATTTAAAAAGTCTGAACAGAAATAGTTTTAAAATGTGAAGAATATCCCTTTCTTGTGATATCTTTTATGTGTGTGTGTGTGTGTGTGAGTGAGAGAGAGACACACACACACACACACACACACACACACACACACAGGAAGGAAGAGAGATGAGAAGCAACAATTCTTCATTGCAGCTCCTTAGCTGTTCAATGATTGCTTTCCCATATGTGCCTGGACCAGGGGGTTCCAGCCAGCCAGTGACCCCTTGCTCAAGTCAGCGACCTTGGGCTTCGAGCCAGTGACCTTTGGGCTCAAGCCAGCGACCACGTAGTCATCTTGATGATCCCACTCTCAAACTGGAGACCTCAGAGTTTCAAACCTGGGTCCTCTGTGTCCCAGGCCGATGCTCTATCCACTGCGCCACCTCCTGGTCAGGCCCCCTGTGATATCTCTAGATTCTTCAAAGTGCAAACATCCCCCCATGCTATCTAATTGCAAATCTTTCCTGGTTGCCAGAGGGGGTGGTAAAACTCATACATTATAAACTTCCCAACTACACAGTGCTGCGACGAGATGAGAAATTGGTCGAGTTTTTTTTTTTTTTCATTCTATATATTGGGAAATTTTACGTCAACCTGAGTTACAAGGAAATTGGGATTCTGAAGGGCAATCCTGCTAGCTGCTTTTCACGGGGCCAAGCCACTGGGTTCAGATGCTTTCATTCTGGTGAAAAGATCATTACCAGGCGGCTCTAGGAAGTCGGCCCTCCTGTAAGTACGCTCCTTTGTTATGAATATGGAACAGATGGAGCCAAATCTATCTGCTCCATAGGAACAAAAACACTTACAACCCAGCTCTCTCTATTAAAGACTCTACTTAGCTCCTTTATACCATCGGCTTTCTGTGCACTGCTGTGAGGTTTTGACTTTATAGAAAAAGGCACTTCATAAAAGCAATAGTTCTTACTCTTAAACCAAAGTGGCCTAAGAACTAAAGATGATGAATACATGGTTTCACCCACAGGACTGCTCGGAGATATGCAGATATTCAATTAGGGTTGTGTGTGTGTGTGTGTGTGTGCACGTACACGTAAGGAGGAAGATTGTATAAAAGCCTGGTGAATGTGTGCATTAAAACAACATGAAAATATAGAGTAGAGAGATGAAGATGTCATGCTTCTCATTACAACGATGGCATCTAATTGCCCTGGCATAATAAAATGCCAGGATTTAATTTTGTATATGTCTGTAAGGCTAGTGAGGGCTGCCTTGAACGAAATATAAGACTATGCACAACAAAATCACGTGGGTAAATATAAGTAGTAATTAGGATCATACCACAAAACAAAGGCTATATGGTGCTTCCTCACTATGAAAAATAATAATAATTACATTTAGCACCATGCCAATTTGCTTTTATAATCTGAAAGATGTAAACACTGCAGTTTAAACCAACGTGTGTGCTTGCTTACCCTGCCGATGGGCCAAAACACAACAACGGGCTGTTGCCGAGATGGGTGGATTGGCAGATAGGTAAGTTTCCCAGGCTCCCGGGTGTGGATGCACAAGTGCATATGCACCTCTCCTTGTTATTAGCAGCTAGGGAAAGGAGCGTCTGCCTTATTTCACTGCATTTATGATGCTGATACATTTAAAGCCTGGGTGCCTCTTTGGAGATAATTGAAAAAAGAAATTCTGTGGCAGGATGCTTTGATTCTGACTAAATCAAGTCTTCGGGCAAATTTCCTCCTGCCAGGGGAAGCACAGCTTGCCTGAAGTCGTAACCTTTGTAGGAGGAAAGGAACTGGCCTTAAAGCAGATCATGAAGCAGATGTTTTATGCCAAATCAGAGTCTGGGGATACGCAGGCTACTGCAAATAAGACTCTTCTCCTGTCTGTTCAATCATTTCAATTCCCTGCAGTGTGAAATATGAACTTGCCAACAAATGGCCAGCGTGCTGTGCCTCCCAGCAGGGGGGGTAAAGTGCCACAGCTGTGCCAGAGACCAGAAAACTCGAGATGCGCATGACATGTTCATTAGTTCCCCTCTCAGCCAGGGCCTGAGCCAGGCCCTTCTCCAGAACCCAGGCGCAGGGCAGGAGCTGGCACTGCTCACTCCACCGAGCGGGAAAGACGGGCTTTCCACCAAAATGAGACACACAACTTGTACTCATCTCTTGAATGACCCCAGAGGTTAGTCTTTAAAACAAAAAACCAAAGAGCGGATCTTCTCTGGGTACATACAAATTGAAAAAATACGTATGCTAAAGATCACAGATTTTCCTGACTTTATCAGCAGCCTGCTCTGTGAGCAGTAGGACAAGGAAATAATGAAATACACTCTGAGCCTCAAAGCATCCAGGAGAGATGGCAATGGCCCTGTGAAGAACTCACGGGAAACATATGGTGTCTTTATCCGAAAGATACAATTGTGGAGACTGTCTGGCTCACCTGTTGCAGGTAAATGCTAACACTAGCTCATTCTAGTGCACTGGCCTTTTAGTTCATTCCATGTTACAGTTTCCCAATAATAGAACAGTTAATTTATCTAAATTACAGAAAAGTAAATTTAGACTAATGAGTCTCAATTTGAGGCCCTTTGCGGCTCATTGAATATACATAGTCACACGGACCCTTATATCTGTAACCCTAGATTATAAATATCCCATATTCAGTTCTATTGTGAGACTTTTCAAAGGTTATTCATGTGCTTTCTAGTGCCACACTCTTTCATGTTTTAATCACGAGTTCCCTAAATAGAAGTCATTTGCATCTGTAAACATTTCCTTGCAGTAGTATTTAGCAGTATATTCTCTCTGTGCAGAGCTACTTTAAAGGGGAAAATAAACCTTAATATGGAATAACAATCAAGCATAAGCATCAAAAGATAACTCAGAGGCTGAGAAGCCTTTCTGACCCCTTTATGCAATTTCTGGAAAAAAAAGTTTCTTCTAGTTTATTTTAGGTGATGGATAGGAATACTACTCCTTTAATCCAAAGCATGACCTTAATCATAAGGACGTTCTCAAGAAATGAAATGAACTTGAAATAATGCATTATTTTGAAATGAGGCCAAACAAGTCCACACGGTGCATGCTTGAAACGATAAACCATTATCACAACTAATAGCCAAGTTCTCATTAGTTTAGCATTTCCAAATGGATGCTGTAATCAATAAATCCCTTGCAGAAGGGTTACGAAATGATTGTTTTAAGGGATTAATAACAAGACCTATATTTTTATATTTTAGGATTCTTTTGGCAGCAATTACTCCAGAATATTATTTCCCCATAATGTTTCTTTTCCTCTATTTAACCTGACCAAACACAAATTAGAAACATGAAATTATTTCTTAATTGATATGGAGCTTGGGGGGGAGGGAACTTCATTTCAGGATGAATAATATTATTATAATAGCTTCCATTTATCCACTAGTTCTATGTACCAGGCACTGTGCCAGGTTTAGTAAATTTAATCCTCAGAACAGTCCTGCCAGGCAGGTAATATTATCCTCATTTCAGAGACGAGGAAACCGAGGCTTAGAGTGATAGCAGCTACTGATGACATACACAGCTAGTGCGCGGCAGAGCGGATATTCACATCCAAGTCTTGCTGATGCCAAAACTCTATAACCTCAGTTTATGGTATAAATCATATTTTTCTTCATGACTGCCCTACTTCAAAAATGTGTTTCATAACTTCCCAGAAGCTCTTAAAATCCTTCCAAAAAAAAGTCCGGGATACGTTAAAACTTGGTAGAACTTGACTGTGTCACCTTAAGAATTCACAGTCAGTTTCGGTAAGAAAACCCAATGGGGGTTTTGCCTGCAGAGCCTTCCTAATCAGGTAATGTTGAGAAAAAGTCTTGTCATTTTATATTACTGTAAGTGATGTATTCCTGAGGACCCACATGCACCGCTGTAGGAGAAAACAGGAAACAAAACAGTAACCCGATGTCCCAAAGAGAAAACGAGGAAAACTGGCAGTGCCCCCTGTACACACAGTCCCCGTGAAAGGAGAGGTTTCTCAGCCTGGCACTGCGGTCCCTGACATCACGGCCTCCCTTGGCATCTGGGCAGCTCTTGCCAGCTCTACCTCCGTGGTGCCTTGGCCCAGAGAAGGAGTAAATTAGCTGACAACTTTGTGGTACAAGAACCAAAATTAATGGAAAGCAGAAATTCCTCTTGTCCAAAATCCAACTGGGGGCATTCTGTCTTGAGGAGGGGGCTTGCTGAGCCCCAAACCACCTGGATATTTATATATAGACAGAGCCAACGGCCTTTCCTGATGTCTCAGAAAAATAACAATTGCAGCAGAGTCACTAATTTTTACGTTAAATTCAATAATTTCATGGATTCATTAGTGAGCTACACTGAGGGCAACTTTGTATATTTGTTTTTTTTTAATCTTATAATGTAGGTATCTGACCTATAAACATCCTGCTCACCAGCACACAGAACTTTTTCTTGCATCATCTATTTTCCTAAAATTCTTCGCCTTAACCAAAAGAATCCATAGGATTCTATTCAGAGAAGCAAAGGATTCTGCTCCATTCTGGGCAGATGAACAAGAGTCTTGAGTGGTCCTGGTGGAACCTGAGTCAGATCATGTGACTCCTCTGCTCACGACCCTCCAGGGTCCCCAGCTCCCGACTCACTCAGTGAAAAACAGACCTTTAGCGTGACCACGCCCTCGCACACACTCACAGAGCAGTCCGTCATCCTGCTCCAGCCGGGGCAGCAGCACTCGCCTCATGCCCCTGGTGCTCTGTTTCCTCTGACTGGAGTGCCCTTTACCAGAGACACGTGACTTCCTTCCTCCCTCCTTTCAGTTCCCCCCTCGTGTGTGAGCAGGTGAGAAAGGCCCTTGCTGGGCCCGCTCTCTCTCTCTTTCCATATATTATAGAATTAAATTGACCACCCTATGTTACACATAATTATATAGATAGAGCACCCTATAAGTACATATTTAAGTATATTTGTATTTTAATGCTAAATATATATAAAATAACAATTTCCCTACCTTTATATTCTCCAGTCTCCTTGCTGTTTTATTTTTTGATTGCAGCATTTACCAACGACCTGACCCGTTTCATATTTACGTGTTGTTTATTCCTCTCCCCAGCCCTGCTCCCCAGTGGAGGGTAGGTTCTCGCAAAGCAGGGCTTTTGCCTGCTTTTTTCTCTACTGTATTCAGAGTCTAAAATACTATCTGGACAGCAGTAGGAACTCAATAAACATCTGTTGAATGAAGGAAGGAAAGAAGGATAAATGAATGAAAGCCAAGGTCACCACAGGAAAATGCATGTTTGCTCACTGATAAATGCCCACAAAAATCACAAGTTTGGAGTAGAGAAAGGAAACAAAACAAGCCAATAACTGAGCAGGCATGTGACTTTCCTGCACTGTAAGTAGGTCCTTAACTTGCTATGAATTTGAGTAAGTGGCTTATTTTTCCAGAGAGAGTAGGGTTATTTTTTTTCCAAATTCAATTAAGATGCACTAAAACATATTTGCATAAAGGAAAATGACTTTAAAGTATCTTTGAAAAAGGTTCTACTAACAACCTAGTGGTTGTTTTCAAGGCATTCCCATGAAGGGCAAGGGCGGCTGGCTGCAGAACACCAGCTGAGCATCCAGTCCCAGAGGGAGGTCGGGGTTTTGTTGGTATTTGGAGTCATGCTGAGCAGCAGCAGCCCTGAGTAGCCCAAGAATGCCTACAGGGTGGGTGACGCAGGCCAGGGGGCGGATCTCACGGACCACCATCCTGCACACTGAGCACTTTTGGACCCTTAGGCCAACCCGTGAGCTCCAATCACTGAATCACAACACCCAAGGCTGTGAACCTTAGGGACCATCTAGTTCAGCATCCTCCTTTCACAAGGTGAAGAAACCGAGCTTCACATTTCAGAGAGGCCAAGTAGCCCCTCAAAGTTCATCTGACTCACGAGGACATTGAATAAGCTGATCTGGCCTAGGGACATTTATCCAAATTAAAAAAAAAGGATAAGAAAAAGAAAATAAAGAAAGAAAAAAAAGAAAAAGAAAATAGTTCATCCAAACTATTGAGGACAGAAAGAAGTAGGGCAAAGAAATCATCCCCAAAGTTCCTTTTAAATACAAAGACCTAAATTATTATGAATTGAGTATTTAATGAATTTACAGTATAGCTAATTCTGCTAAAATTCATGAAACAGTTTAGTCGAACTTTTTATTTGCTGAACGTATTCCTTAGAGTGCACGTAAAATCAATGTGTATGATACATTTATAGCCCTTTTTATAGGAAAGAGTAGAATTTTACTAATTTAAATAACTGTGGAAGGTTATGGCTACTGCATCTCCATAAGGTTGGTCATAGTTATGATTTATTTTTTCTCAAATATACGGTCAGAGACCATTAAGGTATTACGCCTAGAGGAAAATGAGAGACACTTTACAACTCTCTGCTTTATGATTCTATTTCTAGAGCACAGAAGTGAAAAGTGGGAGCTGCCTGTGATACTAATTTGAAAAACTAATGAAGTTATAGAACTGTTACTTCTCATAAGTAGCTACCAGCCCCCATTCTCTACACAGCACAGGGCTCTGTTATGCACACGCAACATCAGTCAAGTCCAGAGCTGCTGCAGCAAGCTGTCCTCGGCAATACAACACCCACAAACCAGCCCCCCCATCAGCACCACCGCCGCTACCATCTTGCTAAGAACAGTTAGTAAAATTTTCTCTCAATATTCGGGCACTGAGAAATTCAACCCCCTCTCAAAGAAATGTGCTTCCCCCCTACCTACAGCTATCTTTTCCAAAATTCCAACTACTTTTGTTCCTTACAACCAGTCAACTTGATCCTGAATGGTACAGGTAAACTGGATTTTTAGAAATTATTTAAAAAATGCTCCAGGGCCATTGAAAAACAAAGAATTCCCTATCTGTAAATGGGATGATCACTCTGCAATTTATCTTTTGCAAAATCCTAATTTTCATATGTCATGCTTGTATAAAATGATATAGGCCTGTTCACAGTTCCTCAAGGGGATAAAATCAACATTAATTATTTCCTTCTACCCCATTTCAGTTGCAAAATTCCTCCGGAATGGAAAGTATAATTTAAACAATACTTAGCAGTATCTGCCGTGTCATTTTCTTTAAGTCTGCACATATGTTCGATTCCAGAAAGCCAGGTCCTCACTGGGAAAGCCTGGTGGGCTCTGCTGGAATCCTTCACCCATCCCTCCTCCCCTTACTGTGCCCTACGCTTATAATCAGGAAGAGAACCATAGTCACCGCCCTCAGGACCTCACATTTCAGAGAGAAAGAATCTGAAGAAGCAAGGAGTTTGACATGTAGACATGCTAGAGGCTCTGGGGTGGTGGTTCCATCGGCTCTGAACCAAAGGCCCTAGTCCAAGGCGCCAATTTCTATGTATCAAACTCGACACAAGAAATTAAAAGACTCCAAGGGTACAAGTTCAATTAGGGCCGTTTGGCGATCTGCATACAATGACTGGCTAATTAGAAGACAGTATCAGACACAAGGCAGTTAAGAAGCATTTACTGAAAACCTAGCCATGTTCACCCAAGGAGCTGAACTCATGGGGCAGGGACTAGGCCTCACATTTCATTGCATATTATCAGAGCAGGAAGCCCCTATATATAGCTCCATCCTAAAGTTGCTTATGACATCCAGGCTTTGGGGACTCTTTGGGCCCAGCAGGCACAATCTAATGACCCAAAGCAGCAGGGGCACTTTCCACACAGGCCTGTGGGGGAGCAGGAGCACCTGTGAGGGTGCAGCAGCATGCCCCAGAGCAGCTACCTGGGCAGCATGACACCTTTTGTAGAAAAATGAGGTGCCAGGTGCGAAAACTATCATAGTGACGGGGAGTGTGAAACTGGCTAGTTATTCATTGCAAAAATAGAGTTCTTGATGTTTAGGACCAAGTTGGAAGGCATATGAGTAAGTGCCTCCCTTCTTCTAGCACCCCCCCCCCCAATCGTTTTTCAGTTATTCTTCAACATTTTCATCAAAGGGTGTGCGATGGGTGGAGAATAAGATTCTAAGTAGTAGTACTTGGGTGGGATGACTAGTCCTGGCAGTGAAATGCTCTATCAAAGTGTGATGAAGTTCAGTAAGGAACAGAAGGGCAGAGTGAGCACAGGTCTGTGACACCCGGGGAAAACAAAACCCAGCAGGCTACAAATGGAGCATGTGTCCGAATGGCCCACTTGTCTGTCAGATCCAATCAAAGTGCTGTGTTCATGTTTTAGATGTACATGTAAAATATGACCAGAAAAGTGACACAAGTTATTTTAAGAAGTTAAAACAGCTCTCATCGGAACAGTCAGAGGAATATAAATGGTATAACTCGCTATAGACACATGAATCTCTGAAGGAAGTGACGACTAGCCTATATTTGTTGCTCATCTCAAATGAGGATTAGATGCAAGCATGTGGGTTGAACTCTACAGAAAGTCTGTTTATGCTGACTAGATGGAAAGTGCTACATGATGAATGATTAAAATAGATTTCATATTTTTCAGGATTCTGAGAAGTATATGCTTAGTATATTTTAAAGCTGAATAGGATTTTATAAATAATCTAACCACATCCCCTGAAAGTAAGGTCCTGCAAGATGCTCCAATGAAAAAAAAAGGGCTCCAGAGTCTAGAAAGTTTGGTGAACAGTACATACTGTATCACTCTCTTTGAAAAGTTACAAAGCATAGTCTCAAATTTAAGGCCCCAAGAAGTCTTGCAAGGAAAAAAATAACTTTATTTATACCCAGAATTTCTCAAACTTAACTTGAACTTAACGTCAGAAATTGTAACATCTTAATAATTTTCTTGGCCTGGGACACTATGTGATCCCCAATCTAGCCCAACCCCCTCTTTTAATTTTGAATAAACAGATCCAGTCATATGACTGACCCCAGATCTGAGAGTTGGGCAGTGGCAGAAATGGGACACAACCCACTCCACTACATTTCTTGTATTCTGTTGACATCAATTAAATAAAGCTGGAAATAAATAAATAGGTTACTTTCTATTATTTGTCTGGAGTCTGCTTTTTCTTATTATCTCCATTAAAAGAAAGAAAATCAATTAAATGTGAGAGAAATCCTAACTGAAAAATGAGTCATTCGTTAATCTGTTAGAACAAAGCAAAGCCTGCAAAACTACCAAAGATAAAATATTACTGTACAACAAACTAGAAATATAAATGTGAAATTGATGATCTGGCCCTATTGTAATTCAAGAATTTATTACATACACTTTTCCCTTGTTTTGAATAATTCCTCATATTTTACTCTACTATTTGTCACTGAAACACAGGCTTCTTTTGGCTATGCTTATTCTTTCCTATTCAGCATCTCTGCCTATCTTCCTTAGGCTAAACACCAAACAAAAACTACAGAAACTTTGAAGAACTCTTCTCTCCTTATTCCATGTAGTTTTGGTGGGGTTGTCAATCAAGGTGCTCTTTATTCTTTTGAAAGGAAAGGCATATATGTCAATCAAATTCCTTCCCCCAGGAACCTAAACCCAGCGTAGAGTGACACAGGAATGGAGACATGCAGGCGCTGAGAAAATCAAATGGCTGGGTTTTGTTGAGATCATTCTCATCATCCACTTGTTCCTATGTTCTAGATTCCCAGCCTTGCCTTGGGTCCATCCTGAGGTCTTTAGTTAAAAAAATGTAAATGTTGCCTGACCAGGCGGTGGTACAGTGGATAGAGCATCAGACTGGGATGCTGAGGACCCAGGTTTGAAACTCTGAGGTCACTGACTTGAGCGCGGGCTCACCAGCTTAAGTGTGGGTCACCGGCTTGAGCATGGGATCACAGACATGACCCCAAGGTCTCTGGCTTGAGTCCAAGCTCACTACCTTGAGCAAGGGGTCACTCGCTCTGGAGCCCCCCCACCAGTAGAGGCACATATGAAAAAGCAATCAACGAACAACTAAGAGGCCACAATGTAGAACTGATGCTTTTTATCTCTCTCCCTTCCAGCCTGTCTGTCCCTCTCTCTACCTCTCTTTCTCACTTAAAAAAAAAAATTCAATGTCTTTCATAAGGAAAAGTTCTTCTTTATGTATTTTTTTTGTATCAATTAGCTAGAATTGATAAATACTATTTACAAGTGAATATAGGACTCGTCTATGGTGTACCTGAAAAATGCATGGGGAATTATTAAATATCTATCATTATTATAAGGGTCACACAGCTGGTAATGAATTAGTTCAGGAAGAGTTGACATAAAAAAAAAGTAATATTAAAATAATTTAAAAGTGATGGATAAAAATACAGCTGCTAAAATACCAGGATTAGACAGACATTTTGCTTCCTTTATGTATAAACAAAGCTTGTCAAAAATTTTAAAATATGAATCAGGTGATATGAACCTTGGGCTGCTAATTAATTTATCTATTTCTGATGATGAAAAGAATTATGTTACTTTGTATCTTTATGTTATAATGTTATCAGAGAGGTGACTAGCTATGCTTTTCAGATATGCTTTTAACTAAACTAGAATGTACAGTAATATATAGATTCCCTCAAATGAATTGCTAAAACCATTAATCTTTATTTAAGGATCCATAATAACAGTTTGTTCTCAGTAACAGGTTGGGGGAGGGGAAAAAAATGTCTTCCAGAAAGCACTTTGGCAGTCAATCTGACTCATAATAAAACTTGATGAAACATCTGTGATTAATATTAATTCTAATTCTCCCTTTAATGGATAATTGTGAAAAAGATAATTTATCCCATTCATTTAGGCTACAGCTGAGTTTTTCAATTTAGAAAAGAACATTTTCCCAATGTTTCTCAGGTATAAGCCGCTGTGGGGAGAAAACAGGTGCATACAACTTGCTGATTGTACAGCATTTTCTATTTAGCCACCAAAAATATTTTGTACAAATTCAACTGACCACTGCAGACCTGGATGTGACCAAAGAGTGGTTCTCTAAGTGACAGGTTGGCATTTTTGCATCCTTACCACTGTAGAACATTCTAAATGAACCACAGCAAAGTGACAATATATATTGGTCATATTTGATTCTGTAAAGAATGTGAGAAAAATGCCCTTGTGAGTAAATGACAGTAAGCTATTTCTGACCACCAGTGTATTTCAAACTAGTTGATGATAGAAACTATTTTTGACACATGCAAATGTATAATTCAAAGTACCCATAAAAATTTGTCATGGAAGCTATCATTAATTTCGACAGAAACTAGGAAAGTAACTAATTGCCTTTCAAATATCAATATTAAGAATACCATTTATTAAAACTAGCAGTTTAACTCATTTCAATATGGAAAGCTTGAGGCATGGGTTGAAATCTCCTTCCCAAATTAACATACCTGACAAGTGATGAAGTCACGACCCAGATCTTCTCATTCTCATCTAATCTATTTCTCTAAACTTAATAATTTTAAAAGAAACCTATTAAATAATGGTCTTATTTTTAGGAATCAGGACATATTATATGATTAAAAATGATTGCTGTCTAACCCAATACATCAGTAGTAAATAGTGATTAAATATACATCTCTGTTGACCTTTAATCATAACCAAATCATGGCTCCATTTAGATATACTCCTTTTTCATCAGACTCTAACTAAACAGCAGGGAGAAGAGAACATAAACTGACAAGCACAAAGGTCACAGACAATAGGCACCCACTTCTTCGATGTGCCTTCCAACAACCTGGTGTTACAGAAATAGAATATTACAGGAACTACTCACTATTCTGTCCACTTTCCCCAAGCACATATCTTCCTTCTAACAGGTGGGTCCAAAATTAGTATTTTATTACTAAATATCTTGCCTGTTTCTTCTCTATTTTTATGTGGCTTTCTGATTCTTATTCTCACATAGCTTATCACTTTGTAAAAAGGAATTCATTTTATACAAAAAAAAAAATTTTTTTTAATTAATTTACTTTTTTAGAGAGGAGAGGGAAAGACAGAGGGAGAGAGAGGAGAGACAGAAAGAGAGAAGGGGGGAAGGAGCTGGAAGCATATGTGCCTTGACCAGGCAAGCCCAGGGTTTCGAACCGGCGACCTCAGCATTTCCAGGTCGACGCTTTACCCACTGCGCCACCACAGGTCAGGCAAAAAAAAAATTTTTTTTAATTGTATAAAACTACAAAAACCCCAAAGGGTTATACCCGACTCTTGTTTGCATTAGCCTGTTGAAATTGTATCATATTTATGGAGACAGCAAATGAGGCAGTTTGTTTAGTGAGAATGAAAGCGTTGTTAGCACTGTTGTGAAGGAGCTGATTCCCAGAATCTTGGTCTTAGTCTTTACCTTATACTAGCTTGGTCTCTCTCTAGCCAGTGTTCCCTGGGTTATACAAACATTAGCATAACAAAGACTGCCTTTGCTCACCACTGATGATGCTATCCCATTCACGCAGAGCTTCCAGTACCCACTTCTTCCTTGCCTTGATTTCAGACACATCTATACTCACTTTAAGCCAATATTCCCAAAGTGTGGAATAAAGATAAGTTACAGAAGAAACTGCTGGAAAGCTTGTTAAAAATGAAGACCCCTACTGCAGCCTCGTTCAATGCAATGAATAAGACTTTTGGGGAAGTTGGTTTCAAGCATCTGCATCTTACTTCCCTCTCCAGGTGAGTCACTAAAGTTAGGATGGTGTCTTAAGCTCTAAAATCTGAATTACACCTTGCCCCTCAAGTCAGCACTTCCAATCTTTAACGTCTTCCATCTGAAGCAATCTTCTCTCCCTCTTTGTTATAAAGTGTCAATCTTGTAATTTACTTTATTTCTCTTTTTGTTATTTTCATGGAAAAATATTTTCTCACACTGGACTATAAGCTCCTGGAGGACAAAGATTACATTGAGTATATCCTATTGTCCCTCGATGGTCTCTACCACATTGGCCTGATGGGTAAACATAGCTCAGGGGTATTAATGAACTGTGTGCCCAATGAGAAAGTAACATGTACTCCTGAAGGGTATCCTTCTATAGCCACTGCAGATTTTCTACAAATTTAATGATGTACAAGTATCAACAGCTCAAGTAGACTTTAATAAATGGATTTATATAGCATTTTGAATATAAATATTTCAGGAAATAGTCACAATAAATCTTCTAAAATGAACTTTAATAACACACTAATACTTCATATCCAAAAGTCAGAGATTCTGCCACTTGATTGAATTAATAATCCAGCAAATGTTATTGATTTAGCAATTTCACTTAATAAAAACATCATAAAAGCTATGAAAAAAAAATTAAAACTCTGCAGCCAAGGCAAAGAAGCTAAAGGCAATAGAGAAACAATAGGAATTCAGATAAAGGGCCGTCCTACCTCTGAGAATAGGATAATTTCTTCACAAAGACCAGTACTATTTGTGGGATAAGTGTCTGAGCATCACTTGGCACACATGGAAAAGAGCTAACACCATGAACGCTGGAGTCAGAATGCCTCTACTCCACCAGAACCCACACAGGAGCAGTGTGATTTTTAGACAAGTTATTTGACCTGACTGTGCTTCAGGTCCCTTATCTGCGAAGTGGGAACAATAATAGTGCTTAACACAGTGATGTGATCAGGCCTGGATGAGATAATAAACAGAAACTTGTATAATCGATCAGTATTCACTATATGTTAGCTATTATAACCAGTCAGCATCTAGCCCTAAAATAACTTATTTCAATGTATTTACATGATAAGGCCCAAATCAGTATCACCTTAAAAAACAGACTACTTCCTGTGGCCCGCTAGAAAAGTCCCGAACTCTTCAGAGCAGCATTAATGGCCCTCCACAATCTGGCCCAACCGATACTGTTTTATTTGCCAGGAATTCCCCCTGCACTGTAGTCACACCTGCCTTGTCCTTGATCCCCCAGTCTGTGCTCTCCTGGGTTCCCAGCAGCAGAGGGGGGGCAGGTGAGATAGGACAGCCACGGGATCTGTGTGGAACACGTCCTCTGGGGGACACCAGTGGTCCCACAGCTCTGCCAACTGCCCTCAGAGCCAAGGCCATGACCCCCTCCTGTGTGAAATTTGGGTGCCTGCACACGGCTGAACTCCATTCTAAAGATTTCAAATGTTATAAATTCTCAAATTGGGCACTCCCCCTTGTAGAATCCCTACTCCTGTGGCTTGAATTTGTGGACAAGTCTGAAAAGCTGGTGGATTTTAAATAACAGCAGCAGCAACAACAACAACTATAATTGAAACAATCGTTTGCAGCCGCTGCGCAGCTGAAGGACAAGGTAAGACAATCCCCAACATGTCATATTAAACAAACTGTGATATTGAGACGAGGTTTTGCAATATACTCAGCAATGCCTGAAGCCCGACCTGTGCTACTGCTTCTGTTAATCAAATTTAAATCTCTGAAAATATGACTCAGGGTACCAAAGGCACATACATTTCCAGGTCTGAATGTCTTCATCACAATTGAGGTAGGGAGAGTGGACGACCCACTTTACTTTGTCTTCAGGTTCTGACCCCACGCACCATTTGGTAGTGCTCTCTTTTGTTTTACAAACCCACACACCTCCAAGGGTGTGCATCTCAGGGATAAGCTAACAAGAGGTGCTGTTCCTCTTCAGGTCATACTAGCATTTTTTTTTTTTTTGTATTTTTCTGAAGCTGGAAACGGGGAGAGACAGTCAGACAGACTCCCACATGCGCTCAACCGGGATCCACCCGGCACGCCCACCAGGGGCGACGCTCTGCCCACCAGGGGGCGATGCTCTGCCCCTCCGGGGCGTCGCTTTGCTGTGACCAGAGCCATCCCCAGCGCCCGGGCCATCTTTGCTCCAATGGAGCCTTGGCTGCGGGAGGGGAAGAGAGAGACAGAGAAGAAGGAGGGAGGGGGGAGGTGGAGAAGCAAATGGGTGCTTTTCCTATGTGCCCTGGCCGGGAATCGAACCTGGGTCCCCCGCACGACAGGCCGACGCTCTACCGCTGAGCCAACCAGCCAGGGCCATACTAGCATTTTTTGAACTAGGTCTGCCTTAAACTCCAGTGTATAGGTAGGACTTACATAATGATTTGCCAAGGATACATGAAATTTGTCTCCTTTTAACTTCCTTTAAAATATTTATTATGAAGTAAGTGAATAAAGAGCTTAGATTTGTAATCAAACTGCATAGGTTTGAATCCTAACTCCATTGCAAGCTACATAATCTTGGGCAATTTACATATCCTCTCTCAGCCTCAGTTTTCTTATCTATACATTAGGAATAATAATAGCAATGACATCACAGATGAGGATTCAACGAGTTAAAGCAAGTACAGTGCTTGATACAGTGTCTGACACATAGAAAACTTGCAATAAATGCTAAATTGCTAAATTATGATGATCAGAACAAATGTGAAGAGAAGAATTATTGGTCAAAGTATGAGTAAGCCTTTAGCAAAAAAGCTAACTGAACAATAATAGCTAAATTTCATTTAAATCATTGCAGTATTTATTACATGGTCTCAAAATTAATTGAACTGCCCCCAGTGTATATAGCAAGAACTTTAAATGATCTATTAAAAGTAAAAAAAAAAAAACAAACATAAAATTCTTGTTCATATTGTTGGCTTCTATTTACTCTCCTTGTTAGATTTTTGCCTTATAAATTAAGCATAGAGAAAGTTCTGAATTCAAGGTTGAGAACCCACCGAAACTTTTCAAGCAAAACATACAGGAAACTTCATCAATTCAGATTTCACTGTGGGTGTATGATAATCGACTTAAGTGTATGATTAACTTAAAAAAATTTTTTGTACAAATATATTAGAAAATGAAAATTTACATTAGAAGCCAGATACTGTAACTACTAAAATTTGGACAAGCTTAAAATAACAACAATGTGTATTCTTTTTTAATGATTCAGAGACATTACTTGTTTTTAAATATTTGAAAGCAAAAGGGAGTGCTAACTATAAACTAAGACTTACCTAACATTAATGTAGATAGAACTAGTTAGAAATATTGTACAACTCTGAAAAAATAAAATGAAAATATACCATTCCAAGCCCTGGCTGGGTAGCTCAACTGGTTAAAACATCAACCCAATGCACCAATGGCACAGGTTCGATCCCCGGCCAGGACACATATAAGAATCAATCAATGAAGGCATAAATAAGTGAAAGAACAAATCAGTGCTTCTCTCTCTCTTTTTCTCTACTTCACTCTCTCTTTAAAATCAATAAATAAAATTTAAAAAGATATTCCAATTTCTAATAACAATAGACTGGCTAGCTATTCTCTAATTCATGATATTTTACTTTTGGAGCTCAGAATGAATTTATATTTTGTAAAGCATTAAATTTTAAAACCAAACCTGGACATAGCATATATATTAAAGCTCTGTTTCTAATGTGATTTTTCAGTGGAAAAGAAGCCCGTTGCCAAAGCCCACATATTTCCCCTATTAAGCAGAGGTAAGCCATATCCCCAGAAACCATATTTCAAGCCTACAGGATACTCATGAACTAAAATAATGAATGATACCGCCTCTTTCTCTGCATTAATATTAAAGAAAAGAGAAAATAGAAAACTTTATAGCCACTATCAGCTCTCTGGACTATAAATCTCAAGTTTTGAGAACTGCTTCCCAAAAGGGTAGAGAGCGGGATGAGTTGTGAGAGAGCTTCGGAGCCTAGAGATATTTTTTAGCAAGCCAGCAAAGCACTGACACAAATTTCCACATATCTCTGGCTGTGAAAAGTCTCATTTGTGGTGATTTATATTTCCTCATAAAGAACTCTGTAGATAATATAAGCCTGCTGTGAGGCTGTATGACAACTTTCAAACCAAGAGTTTCACAACCATTCTGTTAAAATAGAGCAAGAATAGATGAGTGGGAAAATCTGTAGAAATAGTATTTCTTCCGATGAAAGAACAAATACTGTTCTTCCAGCACGCACAATGCTCAGGGATTCACCTTTCACTCTGTGGGTATGTCTCACGGATGAGATTTTGGTCTAAGTGAAGAAGTATTGTTTTTTTCTGAAGATTGACTGTGCGTTCAGTGAGTGCATGCTTGTGTAATTTACAACAAATGACACTTAGACAGCATCACACTGGAGTTCAGTTGCCTTAATAAGTTACTAAGGGAAACACAGAATAGCATGCTGACAACCTGAAGTCAATGAAGTATAAACAGTTATTCCAAGTGTCACCAGTGTGTTATTTCCCTTTCTCTTGGCATCTGCTCTATGTAATGCTGCACATACATAAGGATGCAGCTGCTCATTAAACTGTTTTCAGTTAACTCGGAAATCAAATTAGTACATTACATGTTTATAAGGCTGAGAATTACTGCTTCCCTGTGAAATTACACAATTAATCAGGTGTATTATTTCTCTAGGAGATGTGGCCACAGTTGACATTTAGGGATAAAAAGAACAATCCTTTAATTTGTTTCCATTTCAGCATTTAGTCTCAGTGGGGTAACAGGAAGCAAAAGGTGACTTAATTCCTTCTTCCTCCATAGGAGGTCAGAACACAGCACATTGCCACAGTCTTATAATAGCATTTTGAATTCATAAAAGGAGCACAGATAAAAATTGTTTGGTTTTTGAGCTTCTTATCTGAGCATTACAACCTTTAAAAAATTCAAACAATGGGAAGACTATTTAGGAGTCTTTGGTTTTTTATGACTGATAGCATAAATTTTCATCAAGCTCCAATGATTCAAGAGCTTTTAGGGCTCCCCTTGAGAACTTTAAGAGTGCTGCTCAAGTCCAAACCTATGAAGCAGCGATGCTTGCTCCATTTTCCTTTCTACACACGTGGCTGGCATTCATTCCTCATTCTTTTGAACAGTACCTTATCCTTTAGTCAAGGCATTTAACAGGACACACATTTCTCTTTAAAATTCTCCCCATATGACCAAAAATTTGTCCCAAATTGACAAAATAATGAAGTGTTTTTCAAATATCTTGTGTACCTACCAACTGCCTTCCCCGCCTCTGCTGTTACTCAGACTACCTGAAATGCGGCGGGCGAGTGTGCTCCCGCCGGGCATTCTGGGCATTCTCCTGCAGAAGGTAACAGGGCACCTGACTATAAACAACCGTTTTCAGAAGAAAAACTTACGATTAACACAGAAAAATATCCTGAAGTCCTTAAATATCCTGTTTCTTGTTCTTTATTTAACCTTCATTTAAGAGCCCTTGATATTCATTCTTGCTTTCCTAAAAGATGGCTAGGGACAACTTGAAACAAACACAATTCATGAAAACTCTTTAAATAAAAAGGTACATTCTTACAGGTTCACTAAAGACCATGGGAAATATATAAAGGGAATAGAATGACTATTTTCAGGAAGAAATCTGATCTAGTCCCACGTAAACTTCCAGTGTCCAAATGGAGAAAAACTGTTCCATTGTATGTTCAAAATAAAACAAAACTAACCCCCCCAAAAACCCCAAACCCTACAGATTTTAGTGACTAAGACACACTCTATATCTATATCTGAACAATTATTATTTGACATGTGCCATATTCTCTTTTTCATTATCAAGATAATAAAATTTAGCCCTGGCCAGGTAGCTCGGTTGGTTAGAGCTAGAGCATCGAGCTCAGATTGCTGGTTCCATCCCCAGTCAGGGCACATACAAACAAGGTTTCTTTCTTGCTCTCTCTCTTTCTCTCCCTCCCCCCCTTCTCCTCTCACTAAAATCAATTTTTTAAAAAGGTATTAAAATTTCCTAACACTGCCCTTCAACTTCCTTCTCTATTAATACAAATAGGCCTAGCTGAATACCATGATCTGAGTCTACATACCTAAAAAAATTTACATAGGGTGAACAAATAGATAAAAACAGTCCTTTTAGAAATTTTAGTTATAAACCCCTTGAATCTCAGCTGAAATATATGCTAGAGCATTTAATGCTAGAATGAGACTTCAAAAATCAAAAACACTTTTCAGTAATAAAAGCAAAATGCACACACATTGAAGCAAATATTGAGTTGTTCATTTTAAGAAAGTACATTGTACTTACAGGTCACCTCCCCTGCAAGAGTAAAAGACTATGAAAGATGGAAAAGATTACCGCCTGCTTTGATAAATGTGCCGTTTTGACACTCTTCTGTTTCAATAAGAACAACTCAGAAAAAAAGGCAGATTGGTGTGAGCTGTCAGGATACAAATAATCATTAATGTAGATTTCTACAGTAAACTGCTGAGGAGCCGGACATCAAAAGGGAATGGTGGCTGCCCTCTGCATATATAACCCTAGCATGTAATTCCTTCAGGAGAAAAGGCATGGACTTAAAATGTGAATATGAGACACTTAAGAAATTTTTTACTAATTTACAATATTATTCAGGACTCTTCAAGTTGCCTTAACAATTCAAAGGATGCAAATATTTTTGAATGTGGATAATTTATCTATTGGGTAGTCAACTAGTCCTTGAAAATATACTTCTTTAATTGAGTCTTGAAAATAATAAAAATTGTTATAATCAATTATTACTATCTACCCATTTTACAGCTAAAGAAAGGTAGTTAAGTTATTCAAAGTCACATAGCTATTAAAAGGATTTGAGCTCAAGACTGCATTTACCGGAGTCTGTGCCTTTAAAGAAAATCATATCCATTCCCTCTTTTGGTTTAATATATCCTCAGCATATGATAAAAATCATTAAGAAACTAGAGAGCCTGTGGTGGCACAGTGGATAAAGCATCAGCCTGAAATGTTAAAGTCACCAGTTAAAAACCCGGGGCTTGCCCAGTCAAGGCACATATGAGAAGCAATTACTATAAGTTGATGCTTCCAACCCCTCCCCTACTTCTCTCTCACTCTCTCGACAATCAATAAATAAAATACTTGGAGGGAGGGGAGGGAGGGGAGGGGAGGGGAGGGGAGGGGAGGGGAGGGAAGGAGGGAAGGAGGAAAACTAGGGACCTGCTGCAGTGGGTGCAGTAAAACCGAGAGCTTCTAACTGATCTGCTTTTCTCAAACACCAACATGTAAAGAAATAAAAATTTAATTTTTCTTTGTTCTGTTTAGTTTACTATTATGGAATTTATTCATTCAATATTTATTGGACAACTCTTCTATATATAACTTTCTACTATTTTTTGTTAAAAATATACATTTTAAATCAGTATGATGGTTAAGGAGACTCCCCACCCTATGGAGAACTTGCCTGATTTTAGAAGCAGTTCTATGAGAAACTACACTGTAAGTTCCAAATGACTCACCTGCATATAAGGTTTTGGAACACAACCAGTTGGCAAGTGAAGAACTTTCTTTACATTAATAGTCTCTGGCCCTGGCCGGTTGGCTCAGCGGTAGAGCGTCGGCCTAGCGTGCGGAGGACCCGGGTTCGATTCCCGGCCAGGGCACACAGGAGAAGCGCCCATTTGCTTCTCCACCCCTCCGCCGTGCTTTCCTCTCTGTCTCTCTCTTCCCCTCCCGCAGCCAGGGCTCCATTGGAGCAAAGATGGCCCGGGCGCTGGGGATGGCTCTGTGGCCTCTGCCTCAGGCGCTAGAGTGGCTCTGGTCGCAACATGGCGACGCCCAGGATGGGCAGAGCATCGCCCACTGGTGGGCGTGCCGGGTGGATCCCGGTCGGGCGCATGCGGGAGTCTGTCTGACTGTCTCTCCCCGTTTCCAGCTTCAGAAAAAAGAAAAAAAAAAAAAAAAAAGAAAAAAAAATAGTCTCTGGATTTGCTTGAATATTCTTATACATTTTAAAGAATAGTCAATGACTATATTGTACAAATGATTTCTGAAGTTAATCTTGATCAATTCAATAAGAGAAATCGTAGGAATTTAGGTTACTTATTTTGTCAGTTTCAAATGTTGTGTCACACATATTAAAACTGCCTCACAACAGCCTGACCTGTGTTGGCACAGCAGATAATGCATCGACCTGGAATGCTGTGGTCACCAGTTTAAAATCCTGGGTTTACCCGGCCAAGGCACATACAAAGAGCAAATATGAGTTGATGCTTCCTGCTCTTCTCCCCTTCTCTCTCTCTCTCAAATCAATAAATAAAATCTAAAACAAAAAGTGCTTCACAACTTAAAACTGTAAACTTTTAATTAAAGTACATAAAGCAGAGAATTAGCTTTTACCCACCTTGCATTCAAGTTGTTATACAGATTTAAGAAGGATGCCCCTAGTACCATAGACTGTCCTCATGATTTTCTTTCTAATTTTGAAAATCATGCATTCCAATAAGACTGAAGCAGCCTGACCTGGTGGTGGTGCAGTGGATAGAGTGTTGAACTGGGGTGCAGAGGACCCAGGTTTGAAACCCCGAGGTTGCTGGCTTGAGCGCGGGCTCACCAGCTTGAGCACGGGGTTGCTGACTTGAGCATGGGGTCATAGACATGACCCCATGGTCACTGGCTTGAACCCAAGATTGCTTACTTGAACAAAGGGTCACTCACTTGGCTGTAGCCCCCCAGTCAAGGGACATACAGGAAAGCAATCAATGAACAACTAAGGTGCCACAACAAAAAATTGATGCTTCTCATCTCTCTCCCTTCCTGTCTGTCTGTCCCTATCTGTCCCTCTCTGTCTCTGTAACACACAAAAAAAGATTGAAGCAGAAGTCTTTAGCTCCCCAAAAGTTCTTTTCCGTTATGAGATTTACAGGATTCTAGTATCAAAGAAATAGACATTTTTCAGCTCTAAATTTCTATCACCATACCAATATAAAGGAGAACATGTGTATTCAAGTTTACTCACCAATAAGTTTAGGAAGGGTATATTTCCTAATAATTTCCAGAAACTCCTGGTTTCCATCTAGGTGCTGAGAATATAAACTCTCATTGCTCTGAGGATCTTTTGAAGAAAATAAGCTATACCTTAGATATAGTAAATGCTCAAATAATTCTGACATTTTAGTATCACCTTCAAAAAATGGCATTTGTCCTCCTTATTGTAGGTCTCATTAAAAGTCAGTAATTCCTGAATCTAGTGTGGAATCATGATTCAGTCTGCATGCTGAATATGTAGTAAATTTAAAAAGAATTGCTTTGAAATACAACTTCTCTGGCTTCTAATGTTATCATATTAAAAGGGTCAAACATCTAGGAAGATATAGTTGAATTCTGGAGATGGAAAAGTTTCCTTTGGGGAGCTGAATGTTCATAAATGTGTTTAAAACATATCTTGTTACCATCTGATTTGGGTTTCTAGCAGTTTGTAAAGTGATATTTCCTAAACAGTAGTGCTAGTAGTTTCTAACCTTTTAAAAAGACACTATCAAGTACGGGTTTTCTTGTTTTGTTTTATTTTTTTGCTTTTCAAGAATTTGATATGTAGGACTATCTCTTTGTTTCCTTTTAGTTGCTTAGTCACTCCATTTCCTGTGTAAACCCTTTTCAAGTTACCTAACTTTTCTGTGCCTCAGTTTATTTGTAAAACGTAGAGCTGTTTTGAGAATTGGAGGGTACAGAGAGCACTGCCTGGAACAGAGTAAGTGCTAAGTAAACCAGGTTTCAGGGGTCGTCAAACTTTTTATAAAAACCGCCCACTTTTGCAGTGCTGGTCAACCTGGTCCCTACCGTGCACCCAAACAGCGCCGTGATTGGCCCATCATGAAAGCTGGAACGCCCACTAGTGGGCGGTAGGGACCAGGTTGACCAGCACTGCAAAAGTGGGCGGTTTTTATAAAAAGTTTGACGACCCCTGCAAGTGCTTGACGAAATATTAAGCAGGGTAAAAGTGTAGAGAATGATAGGGGTGTTCTCTTTATACAGGGAGGACAGAAGAGATTGATACTTTTTTTAGTGTCGACTTAAGAAAGTGAGAGCCATGGATATGGATGCCTGACGCAATGAAATCCCCAGGCAGAGAGAAGGGGGGGGGGGCAGGTATGCGGGACAGGAAAGAGGGCAGGAGGCTGGAGCAGGACAACAGGGTGGAGAGTGGTGAGAAGGGAGTCCCTGCCAAGGAGAACCTTGTTGGCCAGGCTAGAGACTGGATTTTTTTGTGGTGAGACAGGAAGTCAGTCACTGGAGGGCTTTGACAGAGTGGTGACTCAAGTGAGGAAAATAGGTGTCTGCTGCACTAGTGGAGACGACAGATGATGGTGGTTTAAATGGGGTGGCAGGGATTTAATAATTCTAATACCTCATAGGCCTCTCCACTCTGCATTTCCCCTAACGAGATCCCTTTAACGGGCATTTTCTGAAAGCCCACTAAGTAAGGAAAAGGCTGGGCTGAGCCATGTTACATATGTTCTCTCTCACCCTAGTGGTGCCGACTCTTCAGTAAAATACAGTAAGATTAGGAAATTAAAATTCCAAGAAAGATTTGAAATCCTATGTTGAAACCACCTTATTTTACCGATGTGCAATTAGAAATTCTGAGACTGAATGATGTAGCCAAGATCGTATAGCCAGTTAAGCCAAGAGAAGGGCTTGGGATTCATTTTTCCATACTTTACAAAAGAGGACATTCAAAATCAGTGTCTCTACTGACTTCCAAAAATTACTTTTTGTGTCCTTATTTTCCTTTGCCTCTTCTCATTTAAAAATAGCAACAGCAAAACTTCTTTCAAACCTGTACTCATTGGTTAGTATTTATGAGACTCGTTTCTAAAATGAGTATTTTTGAAGTTTCTAAAATAACTCTTTGCCTTAGGAAGACTATTGCCATAACCCATCGGCGGGCAGTTTAGCAGCTCTATCCCTGACAGAAACACCCCCAACTTTCTGTAATTTAGTATGCCAATCACTTACCAAAATAACTCCTGTAGATTAAAAACAGCATTTGTCAGATTCAAGAATGAGTTCAGTCTGCCTCAGAAATAATCAATTATCATAACAACTTAATCTACTGCCTGTTCCCCAGGAAAGGAGAACATAGCATAAAGTCATCTAGGGAGATAGGAAAGATCTAAAGCTGGGAAGATATTTTATTAGTAAATTGGAAGTCCTGGCAGGTTAGCTCAGTCAGACTGCTGTACTGAAACACTAAGGTTGCAGGTGCGTCCCCAGTCAGGACACATAAGGGAAGTGATCAGTGAATGCACAACTAAGTGGCACAACAGATGAATGCTTCTCTCTCTCTCTCTCCCTCTCTCTCTCTCCCTCCCTCTTCCTCTGTCTCCCTAAAATCAATAAAAATAAAATAAATTGGAAAGTTCATATGAGATATTTCTGACTACTTTATTTGTTAATTTTGTATAGCTGAACAAAATGAAAAAGGAAATTAATCTTGTTGAAGATAAAGCTGAACTTGGTAAGAAATCTCTAATTTCTGGGTTTTTTTCTGAGTCTAAGTGACAAGGTGGATATCCTATTAAGAACTACTCCTCTTGGCCCTGGCTTAGTGGTAGAGCATCGGCCTGGTGTGTGAATGTCCCAGGTTCGATTCCCAGTAAGGGCACAAAGAAGAAGTGACCATTTGCTTCTCCATCCCTCCCCTTCTCTCTCCCCCTTCTACAGGCATGGCTCATTCAAGCAAGTTGGCCCCGGGTGCTGAGCATGGCACCGTGGCCCCACCTCAGGTGCTAAAATAGCTCAGTTGCAGAGCAATGACCCCAGATGGGCAGAGCATTGCCCCATAGAGGGTTTGCCAGGGGTGGATCCCAGGTCAGAGAGCATGTGGGAGTCTGTCTCTCTGCCTCCCTGCTTCTTACTTAAGAAAAAAACAAACAAAAAACTACTCCTCTTCCCACAAATCCAAGTTTATAACTGAATTTTGGTTCACAGTCACTATTAACTATAATCCTTCCTCTAGCACACTAAAGCAGCACTGCCTTTTGGCAATAGCTTTCCTTTCTCTCTTGGAAAACGTGGAGGAGATTTTAAGTCTGAAGAACTGACCTAGTATCCCTGATCTAGTAAAAACATTTTATAACATTGAGTGGTAGGCAGTCAGCTTGTTCCTGAGATCAGCAACAGAGCTTGTTGTGATGTAGTAAGTGTGAAAAGAGCCATTTCCCAATCATTTTGTTCCTTCCACACATATTAGGAGAAAGGAAAATTCAACTGAGGGCCAATTCTCCCCTAAGAATCCTTTAGTTTAATTATGACCACAGCGCATTAAACGTCTGTAAGAGCCACGTTGGTTGTGCTGCTGCAGCTCTCAGCAGTGACAGGGAGAGAGGAAACCCTTTCACTACTAAAACGACAGGGAAGGATGCTCTTATGGTTCTGAAACACGGTTAAAAATTCAATGTAACCAACTACAGGCCACTGTGTTTCTTGTAAATGAACATCTCCCTGCTAATTTTGTGCTATTTTGCCTTTCATTAAAAAATGTAATTCAGGTTAAACTCAGCTGAACAGCAAAAAGCTCTTGATATTTTGAAGCATTTTGGAACAATTACTTTGACAGGAGCCCTTGACAGTTAAATGATTCTGTTAAATGAATGTTATAGAAGACACATAATGGCTTTTAGTGAAATATTGAATTTAACTACAAATGAGGAAAAATGAGTCCTAAGCACTACAGGTATATTTGAATAACATCTTGCTTATGAACCTCAATGGAATCTGTAATTTCTAATAATCATGCGATCAACAAGTTAGCTGGTGAGTATGTTTCCCATCTCAGTGTTCTATAATCATTTTAGGGTTTTGCTTTTGTTGTTGTTTAACCTGAGAAACCAAAATGAACATCTGGAAATGCAATAATTCCTTCCTACATGGGTATAATATTTTAGACTTAAGCATTTAATGAGTTGCTGTCCCGCAACAGAAGTCCTTCTCTTGCCTTTTTCTCATTTGCTGAATGGGATTCTTTCACAAAGTAAAAAATTAGCAAAAGGCAAGAGCCTGCTGCCTGAGAACGTGAGAACTCACTCCCTGCCAGTGTTTTCTCCATCTGTGGGGCTCAATATTCCTTTTCTTATTTTATGGATCAAATAGGAGATAGTATCAGGGTTTTCACATGTTTTCTCATGACTAATAACTAAAATATGCACTGAAATAATAAAACTGGTACTGTTCAATTTCCCTTTTACTTTCAATTCCAATATAAGTAAGAGTGCCCTTGTGATGGTGAAATCGGACTTATTATAAAATTCTGTGTTCTGGAGAGGAAGGGGAGCTAGAAACCCTTGCAGACTTAAAGCCTGTGAGTTAGGAGTAAGTGGACTGAAATGAGTCAGAACAAGAATGTCCTTCATCTTTTTGGTTTGATGAGCGGGGGTGGGGGAGAGTCGGTGCTGAGCATGCGGGGTGGTGCTGCTGCGTGTCCTGATTCTTCACGCAGGTGAGGCATACCTCCAGCAGGGTTCCCCTGCTCCCCACACTCACCCTTCAGCAATGGCCTGTTTATACTTTAATTTCCCACAGACATGTCTGCTCCCTACTAGACGCTGTGAGGACCGGGAGTATCTTTTCATCTTGCCTCCCCCAATACTTCTGAGCCAGGAGCCACGATACACTGGTCAATAAATGTGCTTCTAAACAAGTAAACTTTGAACTCCTTCCGCTGACAGTGAAAACACGTGGGAAAGACCAGATCACTTAAATTTTTGATACTAGTTAAAGGAAAATCTAGACATAGATATAGCAAGCTGCCTCAACTAGACAGAGACTAGCACCTGGTTAACTCAAAATGTGGTCTGTGGACTAGCAGCATCGCCATCACCTGGGAGCTTCATAAATACTGATTCTCGGGCCTCCATTCAAACCTCTTGAACCAGAAGCTGCAGTGGAACAGGAACCCCGGGCGCCTTATACACAATAGTTTGAGGAGCCTTTGCCTGGAATACATGACTAGTGGGATGCCTAAAGAAGTGCTGGCGTATTTGCTGGGAAAACAGACAGCACTGGCAGCGTGGTGAATACAGGGGTCTGCTGAGACAGTCAGAGCTCTCAGCACAGGCTCACGTCATGCTCACAGGTGGGAAACTCATACCACTTCCCTTGGAACCTTTCTAGATCCTTCTCCACACTCTTTCCTATGTAAAGACACAGCTGCTCTTAATTGTCTTTTCTTCTCAGCGCACAGAGAGTATATATCGTCAGCATGCTGACATTTGCAGGAGTTTTGGCTTTCTCCACTGAAACCGTGGATGATTGAAAGGATATTGCTGACACCTGAATATGAAATCCAATGACTCCAAGCTATGTAAATTTAATTATTTCCATTAATTTTTTTTTTTTTTTTTTTTTTTAGGAATCTCTTTTTCTTTTCCTCAGCTTTGGAGAAGTCTTAGCAATTTTCATTTAGAAGAAATCCAAGTCAGCAGTGGTTCACTGAACAGGCTGACACACAATTTCATAGGGGGAGAGGCGCTGCAGCTTTAATCTAATCTGCGCTCTCAATTCCCAGCTAATGTATCTAGGGGCTCTGACATATGCATTTACAAGGAGACATCTGTAATGCAGGGTCCAGCTCATCGGAATTCTCTAAAACACGAGTAAAAAATTACTCTGGATTCATGCAGCTGCCCCACAACATCATGAATCTGAATATACTCACAGATGTAGAAATATTCCCGGCCTGGCCTGAATTCAAATCCTAGAGAAAAAGGTGTGAAGAGCTGGAATTTTTCAGAGAACTTCAGCGGTCCATTTGGAGAATGGGGCCGGTTACATTCCCATCTCTTGAACCCTTTGGAAGTGTGGTCACAGGCACTGTAGCCATCAAAGTTCACCATGTAGAGGACATAACGTTCAGTCTTATCTTCCGGGACCGAGTCCTCGTAGTGAGGGCAGAACACATCCAGGTAGTCATTGATACAGACGTCAATGTGGTAGTCACCCCTCTGGAATCTGTGGGGAGAAGAAGGCTGAGGTTATTTATAGCGGAAAGGCTTTTTCTTTGGAATCAGTGTTTGAACCATTAATAATGTCAAGACAAAAATATTTATTATAATTTGTTTTTGTCACATGCTATTGTGATTTGTGGCCTGGTTTGAAATGTTAATGCTCCAAATTAAAGAAACAACAAGCCATTTTGCAGAGGAATTCTATTATATTTGTTTCAAAATACCCTATAAATGGAATCCTTCACATTCATTTAAAATATTAAAGATACTGATTTTCTGTTTTCCTTTTTTTTTTATTTTTCAAAGACTTTACTTATTCATTTCAGAGAAAAGAGAGAGAAAGAGAGGGGGGGAGAGAGAGAGAGAAGGGGGGAGGAACAGGAATCACTCCCATATTTGCCCTAACCAGGTAAGCACAGGGTTTCGAACTGGCGACCTCAGCGTTCCCAGTCAATGCTTTATCCACTGTGCCACCACAGGTCAGGCTGTTTTCCTTTCATTCTTTTTTTTTTTTAATTTATTCATTTTAGAGAGGAGAGGGAGAGAGATAGAGAGAGAGAAGAGACAGAGAGAGAGAAGGGGGGAGGAGCTGGAAGCATCAACTCCCATATGTGCCTTGACCAGGCAAGCCAGGGTTCCGAACCGGCGACCTCAGCATTTCCAGGTCAACGCTTTATCCCACTGTGCCACAACAGGTCAGGCCCTGTTTTCCTTTCATTCTTAAAATCACGTATAAGGAAGCAAAGTTTTCTTAGTTCTAAAATAGTGTTTCATTTAATAAATATTTTTGAATAAATGAATAAATAATTTAAAGAAAAAAATCTAGGACTGGATTGTTTTTGTTATAACTGAGGTGATTCTCAATTTTCTACACAAATTGAGAGAATTAGGGTCATAAAATTAAGAGAATTTGAATCACAAAATTTAAATTTGGAAAGAAGACAGAACAACACATATACTGTACAGGAAAATAAAAACCGAAGGCATACTGATGAAACAGTGAGTGCGTGCGTTAGGCCCGGAATGGAGAATTTGGGTTCTAGTAGGTATTTCCCTTAGTAAATCTGTTTATGTCACAAAGAAATTCTTCTCTGAGCTCTTAGAAGGTTCATCATAAAACTGTGTTACTGCTGAAATACAACACCCATAAAGTCATATAACCTTCAAGTCAGACAGTCTCAGTGTGAACACTTCCTAGTGATGAGGAGCTCGTCTATTTCATTTTTAGACATCCTTAAATATTAGCAAGTTTCTTCTTATATTGAATATAAATCTGCTTCTGTTAACTGCTATCCAGTAATCCTGTGGTAGGCAGTTAGACAGACATGAGCAGAGCAATGACTATAGCCCAGGCACAGAAGGCCACCAGGGTGGAAAGCCCCAGGTGCCTAGCAACAGGCAGATTGGGAAAATAAGGATCTTGCCCCAGGGTAACCTTTCCTCCCTTAGCTGGTCAAGTGGTTTCGATGCCCTGATTTCATATCACTGGTCATGGGATTCAGGTCCTCCCCTGAACTGTCCTCCCAGCATATTCCTAGTCACATGGCTTGAGAAAATGGAGGAACAAACCGGGACTGGAGAAAAGCGCTTAAGCATTAACCCCTAGAGATAACATTTAGGCCTCAGCTATGTTTCAGTTCCAAGCACAGAAAACCAGCAAACCCAGACAAAGAGAAGCCAATGGCTGACCTCAGGACCAGATGCACTGACCCCTGCCTTGGTGCTGACCAATCAGTGGAGAACAGAACCCTAAAAGAACACACCTGGAAAGCTGATGACTATCCTATTGAGATCCTCCCCTGGGAGCGCCCTTGAAACCCTTAGGATGAAGGACTCAGAGCCGTTCCCTTCCCCTTCCTCCTTCTCGTCTTCCTCCCAGGTGCGTTTTCCTTGCCCCTCTGCTTCCCCTAAGCTCCAAGGGACCCCATGAGACTTGCAATCAGGGATACATTAAAGCATATTCAAATGGGCTATAAAATATTAACATTTAAACAACATCAGTAAGAGCATACAACAGAGATATCCATTCTTAAAAGTCCTAAGTCTGTCCTCAAATATCAAATGATCTACAAAAACCTCCGTTTGACCCATGCTTTTGGAAAGCGGTGTACTGATTTATACAACAGAAATAAGGAAAGACGAACAGATTACTTTTCAGTAAGAGGATCTCAAAATACTAAGAATTAAAAAAAAAAAACCTTCGGAAGTATTTATTTCTGTATATTTACAATGATCACAGAACCAAGTTTACTTTTTCTTCATTACTGGCAGACAACGATTTGTCAAGATGCAAGGGAAGCCTGTGTTGCTTTTAAAAGATTTTTGAACATCAAGGTAACATCACTGCCAAAGTACAAAGAAAAGACACTGCGGTGTTCAGATAAAAGGGTGCTGGGCTATGAATCATCAGCACTCAAGAGGAGCCTGACAAGTTCTGGACGAGAGCCAGACAAGAACTGCAGCAGAAGACAATGCCCAGATGCACTTTATATTATTATATTATTATTATAGATTTTAAAGACATTCAAGGGGGATGTTTTTCCTTTCCCTAAGTGTCACTCATTTTAGCTTCTGCTAGCACTCGACACTGCTTAAACATGAAAATAAAAAATAAAACCACCCGTCCAGAACTATTCTATTATTGCTGTAGTCTACGTCACAGTTCTTTTATGCTTCATATTTAGCTTCCCTTTTCCAGCTTTTATCCTTTTACCCTATTAATATTGCTGAAATTTTAATTAAACAATCCATTAGGTTGAAGACCTGGTTTATTTTGGGTTGACTAGTCATTCCTTTCTGGTGACATTTTACTTTGTGTAGGGTGCTAAAAGTCAATCACTATGGAACCTATTTTTAAAGTGTGATTGCCCAGGAATTATTATATCTATCCTTGTATTCATTTGACAAACTAAAGGTGATGATCCAGCATAGAACTCAGACTTATGTTTCAGATCTTTAATTTACACAAATTAGTTTACTAATGTAAATTTCAAAGAAGGATCAATATAAACAAAAACAATGATAAATTAGAACTCATAAAAGGCATCTGTTTAATGTACCAACGAGAATCCAAATCCAAAGAAAAGTTTAGGGTTAAATATCTTAATATTACATCTAAGTAGCAAGGAACCATTATTTTATTTTCTGACCTTACTCTGAAGTAGCATATACATATAGTTAATATTATTGAGTGCTTATTGTGTTTCATTCATTATCTCAATTTAATTTCCATTACAAATCCCACAGAGTAGGCATTGTTTGTACCCCATTTAAAGATGAAAAAAAAAACACTGAGATTAAGAAGGCAAGCAATCTACTCAATGTTACACAACTAGGAAAAGGTGGCGGCAGAATTCAAACACAAGCAACCTAAGTTCTGGCTTCCAAACTGAAGCTCTCCACTATTCCACTTCCTGAGAGTCAATTGCTAACACCAAGCTCTGCAGTCTACTCTGCATCCCCCCGGAGGGATTATTCTCCTTCATGATGGGTTTCAGTTATCTTCTTCATTCACGAATGCAGCAAATATCTGCCATATCCAGAAGGTGCTATGGTATGGCCTTACATAAGTTGCCCATGAAATTCTTATTGAGTGGTTATAATTAATTTCATTTTAGAGGAAATGACTTTCAGAGAAGTTGTTCATCTCTGAGCTCAATTATTTTCTTAGGAAATGAGTAGCAGAGTTACAACCCAAGTCTTATATGGTTCTGAAACTATTCTCTTTCCTCCTCACCACAATGGCTCCAAAGCTTTACCAGTTCTAATTGCCCACATCCAACTTACACTGATCTTCTCAGAAGCTGGCTGCAAGGCAGAGTAGGTTGATCTCAAACTCCTAAAATGAAGGCCAAAGGGTGCATCATTTAGAAGAAGCCTCAGATCACAGGGTTAGCATCTAAATCACACACATCATTTCAGTTTTACTGAAGAATCGAGTGCTGTTAGGCTTTCAGATAAAGGGATCTTTTTTTCCATCAGGAAACAGCTTTCATGGGCTTTAGCTCATTTTAAAAGAGCAGATTCACATCGAGAAAGAGTGATTCCACATGCTAATATTTACAAATGCCATGGGTAGCACAGCCAGTTTGATACAGCTATAAATTTCTTGGAAATACGTCCTCTTTATTCCTCACCTCATCCTTAATTCTACCTATTGTATTAAGAGATCTGAGGATCTCTACCTCTCTGAAATCACTGCACATTATGAACATATTACCAACAAGCCAACAATAATTATAACATAACCTCTACTGAATTATCACAGTGGTTTATAATGTAAAAGCAGCATAGTTACCACACTTAGAAAAGTGACTGTGTTGGAGTAAAATGATTACTACCCTGGCTGTGTTCGCACAGTTCAAACGTCTCAAGTGCCAGGAAATACCTTATATGCATGGAGTGATGGTCCTTATTCTCCACCGGGATGTGTGGCTACCCAGGTCAATGTTCCTTATAACAGATAATAGTGTACGTACTCCGTTATGGCAAGAATACATTGTACACATTAATCAAAATTTGGCAGAAGACTGGTTGAGAATGTCATACATACTGTGAAAGGGTCATTTTAGTTAATTAAGAAGAATAAAATTCTGCATGGAAACTTGTTCTTTGTAATCAATTCAATTACTAAAAGTGAATGATGAACTTTATGATAATTCTTGATGGCCCAGAGGCTGCCTGGAGGATTGTGGGGGGGGGGGGGATTGGGGCAATTAATAGCAAAAATAACAACCAAAGTTGGGATTTGCACTAAAAGCCTACATGCAGATGTTTGTATTAGTTGATTCTGCAATTTTTGTTATGAATTTAAAATTATTATTAATATCTCTCTCATTGTTTAACCTGCCTGGAGAAAGTGAACCATGACCTGAATCTCAGAAATCAAATGAGATAAAGACAGTAGCGCTGAGGTAATAGTGAACAATTTGCCTTTTCCTTTACTTATCAACAGTGGCGTCACAAGTTTCTACTGAGGCAGGGACCAAAACATCGTTTCATGATCACAAGGACTTTGCTCCTCCTAATTACATAATTTATTTTCACACTGGGTCCCTCCACGGGGGACATCTCTAGGACTGGAGTACCCCAGTCCTTCCCTTCAAGGGGAAGGTCTCAGTGCACTCTGTCCTTGGCTCCTCTCAGCTGTCGCAAGTAGATATCACCCAGCTTGCTTTCTCAGCGGCCGGTTTTCACATCACTGACCCTCCTCCCTCCTTTACCACCATGTGCGTTGGGTTGTGGTACTGACAACTGTGGAGGCCAAGTCCAAAGGATGTGGGTTGTGGTACTGACAACGGTGGAGGCCAAGTCCAAAGGACGCACAGGCAGCACCATGGGGTTCAGGCTGCAAGGAAGCACAGCAAGTCATCCCTTCTGAGTTTATCTTTCACCACTCCTCCCTGCAGAGCTCCTCCCTTCATTCCACCCTCATTGGCTAAAGTCAAATCGCATTTTAATTTAGTCGCTGGAAGAAAAAGGGTCTAGTGCATATTTAAAATGTTCCGAACTGGCCTTTAGCATATGTTGCTGGCACAGCAAGAGCCTGCTTCCAGGGAAATGTGCATGGAGGTATTTTTATCAACAGCTCCTGAGTGAAGTTCCTTCACTCCATAAATATAGAAACAGCATACTGAAAGGAGACAGTGCTTGTGAGAGGTTAGGAAGCTGTGAGACACTTTATCCCCCTGTCCTGTAATGTTCTAAAGGATTCAGTAATGAAAATGTTATTTATCATGAACTGGATAGTTGATTATTACATTTTAAATGTACTTTAATCTGTCAGAGTGGTGATGATTTTAATATTCTTATTTGAACAGAACTACAATGTCACTTCTTTAATTACAAGGCAACTTAATATATTACATTCTAAAATTGAAATGTAAAAGAAGGATATGATTTATGGTCAAAGATTAAGCACATGTATCAGCTTAGGGTTCCTCCCCAATTTGAAACTAAATCTAGAGTGAACATATCTTGGCAGCACTGTCTTTCAAATCTACTGTTACTGATTTAAAGGCTAATTTCAGAATAGGATGTCTCTTTTTAACCAGAAGCATTTCTCACTCGTCCTGAGAGCCTGTGGGCCCTGCAGTAGACACGGGGTTGGGTTTATAAATACGTTTTGTGAGGAGATGGGCAGAAGAGCATCCTCTGTTGTGTAACACATCTCTTCTTGTCTCCTGTTATTCCTTTCAGCACAAAATGCAAGCCTTATGGCTTTCATATCCTAAATCTGCAGATATGCTCTTTGTTGCAGTTTTCTTGCTGAAGTTAAAGCATGTAATATAAACAGCAAGTCAAACTTGGGGCAGAGAAATAATACTAGCATAGCTTACAGGGGGGCAGAGAAAGATTTCTTTTACTGATTTAAATGTTCCTCGCCTCTTATAGGCTGAAATGTGTATTGGTAATTGATCTTTATTTTCTCAGCTCTGAGACAGTCAGTCATGGACAGTTTCACTGTTACCAGGCCAGTTGTTAGGGCTGAACGAGGTATATAGCACATGAATAAAACACATCATTTCAGGACGTCCACTCCAGCTCTAGAACTCACCAATAATTAAAATTCCCACAGAAGTAAAGATTGTTTTCCCACTTAAAACAAAAACTACTCAAGGATGAATTTCAGACATGTTTCCTACTTACACTTTTGTAGTTAAAATACTATATGCCAGTCAAGTTCTTTCACATGCATGTTTCGGTAGTTATGAATTCTGTAGTATGAGAGCGAGAGCTTTGCTTTGAACTTAATAATGGTTGGCAATGGGAAAAGACATATTTAATTGGTCAGATATTTAGACTTAATTAGTGGTTGAGGATAGCAACCTGTCATTTTCCCCCCATATATGCATGCACACAAGGTGCTTAAGGCAAGTGACTGAAAAAATCCCACTTAATACTAATTATTCCTCTCAAATGTGAGGATAAATACCTCAAATAGCTTTCACTTGTTGCTTTTCAAGTCCAAGATACATCAGGCTGAATGACTTTTTAAAACTGGGATCTCCCAGGAGTAATACTTGTTTCAAATACAGGGCCCACAAAATGTTGTCTCCTCCAGTGTTTTAACTCATTTGGAGTTTGTTTTATTGGCTTGACTGAGGCGCTCCAAAAAAATAAAGCATTAAATTGGCAGAACCCAAACAAGACTTTCCTTCAAGAAGGGACTAGGACTGGGAGCTTTGGGTGACAGTCTAATTGCTTCTGAGCCCCCACCAGAGCCTCGGGCATGGAGTTGGAATGTGTCAACATCAATAGGCCAAGTCAGCCAAAGAATTAACCAGGCAGAGCTCTGCAGACCCAACAATCACAGATCACTTCAAGTGGTTTTGAAAAAGGGATTAAAATAAAGTAAAGAAGTATCACCTGGATCAGTGTATGCCCGAAGAGAGGTCACTCCTACGATGCAAAACAGGCTTTTCTGATTCCTGCTGGTCAGGAGCTTCCTGACAGAGCTGCCCTCATGCCCTAAGTCAGCCAGAGTTTTACATCGTGTCAGGCACACAGAGCAGAGCACCTGCCTCCTACACACAGATCCCAAAGCAGATGCAGGAAACCACCGAACAGGTTATCCAGCCCCTGTCCTGGGAGAGAAGGATTAAACAAACTGGTTCTGTTCAGGGGACGCGGGAGTCAATCAAACAAATACGCCGCCTGCCAGACTGCTTACACACAGGCAGCCCTTTTGTATCTCGGTGAGATGGCGTTACCCAGTGGAATTTCAGGCCATTTCTAGTTTCAATAATAAAAACAGAACAAAAGTGCTCTGATAAGTGTCCTTTCTATTAACCAACTCAAATAATGATTTAATTGTTCTGAAGTACTGGTGTGCAAACAGTGAGATAAATATTTGTATTATGGCTCGATGATAACTTATTGGGATCATTAGCAACCAAGTCTAAAATCTGGCCCTGACTCTTCAATAAAGTTGGGGTAGGGTATTTGAGATCTGTGTGGCATGCAGCTAAGCTCTATTAGTCTATTATTAAACAAACAAACAAACAAAAAACCCAATAAGCTGGAAGAAAAAAATACATATTTATGGCTTTTTGTTCTATTTTCATAGAGCAAGGGGAAACATATTTGGTAACAAAATAATCATAGTGTTTCATATAAAGTATTAGGATGTAAAGCAGACATTGTTGCTGGTTCTAGGTAAATTGGTATGGGAAAAGTAGTTAGGTTTATTGTTTGGTTAGAGCCCTGTGAACAGCTGGATAAAAATCTGGGACCAGGAAAAAGGCTAAGGTGAGAGAGAAGAAGGCTGGGGTCATTAGATATTAGGTGATGGGTAGAATTATAAAAAGTACTGAATCTATTCAAGGTAAATGCTTAACTGTTCAAGAAACCCAGGGTTGCACTGAAAGCAAATCACTCTAATTATTGTTATAATACAGGGGTGGGAAAAAGTGGGCTTACAGTTGTAATACAAATAGGTACAATAACTAATGCATGACAATATTAGAATAAACTGTGTTTCATGTACTCACAACTGTAAACCTACCTTTGCCCACTCCATATTTTTAAGTAGACCTCTTTTCTTTGTGTGAACATAGGACAGAACTCCTTGGAAACTGTGCTGGTGGTTCCTCATCCCAGGATCTCCAACACTGAGCACTGTCTGCACACAGTGATTGATAGATGCCCGGAGAAGGGAAACTGTAGCTGGAGGATACTAGAAATAATACTTAAAAACAGGAAAACTATGTAAAGTGTCCACTAATTTCCTTCTAAGTTCTGGGTCCCCTGTCAAACTTGGAATAGTGCTAAATAATGTTGTAAACAAAGGTCAGGACCAGGAAACAACATAATGGCCAAATGCAAACAGGAAAATGATAATCAGGACTGTTTTTCAAGCTGGAAAAATTATGCCTAGCCGAGTAGTCAACTTAAGCACCTAAGGCAGAATGAAAGTTTCTCTCTTGTCATTAAGTCCTCTATTCAATTACCATTTATCGGGGTAATTAAACACTGGAAAGTGATGCCAGGCTAATTGTTAGATTATGATAATTACATGTCTTTGCTATGCTACAGCTGATCAAAATGAGATGTGGTCCCATGCACTTAGCTAAAGCTGCTCTGTAATAGTCAGACTTTCGTAGAGCGCCAGGCCATTTATTACTAATTCATTACAAATCAGGCGGAGAAGCTTATTATTTGTAATGCTTCTTGTGCCCCCCCACCCCGCCCTGCCACAGTCTCCTGGAACAAAACTCCCAAAAGGTTAAGCACAAACTGCTGCCTCTCATTGGCCCATTTCCATCCCAATTACACAGCTGAGCAGCATTAGGCGCCTCTGTGTGAGAGGGTTCATCAGGCTGCTTCACAAAACCCTGCAACCACCTATCACATTGGCAGGAACATCCAAGGCTCCCTTTCAGCCTCTGCCAACCGCTGTTCTGCTCTGAGCTGTGTCCCAGCAACCACGAGTTGGCAGTACAGAGGATCTTTTGGTTCTGAGGCTCCCGTCTGCTCAGGTCAGGCCTAGACCAGGCTGGGATGTGCTCAAGCTTTGCTCCAGCTAACAGGGGGCATAAGGAACACAGACTGTGCCCCTCCTACCAGGACATCCAGTCTCTGTTCCCCAAGCCAGGGTCAGGAGAGAAAAGCAACTTTCTCAGGATCCAACCAGAGACACCTCAGGGCTACCAGGCAGACTCAAATCCCTGTAGAGAAAGACCAGAACCAATGCTTTGTCCTTAGGCATTTCTGGGGGTAAGAAATCTCCCCTTCCACCCTTCAACTAGCCACTCCAAGTCACTGTTGAAAGATGAGGAGGCAAGCAAGTGTTTGAGATTCTACACTTAGCTTTAGCCTGAGACTTCTCAAGCTCTCCCCTGCAGACATCATTGCAATGCGTGCACAAGGGCCACTGCTAGGGGGCGGAGGCACAGAGGGTCCCGTTCAACGTTTAATAACTGCTACAAAGTTCCTGTGATAGCATGGTCCTCTATTTCAGGATTTGTTTTCTCCTATTATTTGGGTGGTGCTATGGACTGAATATTTGGGTCACTACCTCCCAAACTCCTATGTTGAAACCACAATCCTGAGTGTGACTGTATTTGGGGATAGGGCCATTATGGAGAGAATTAAAGTTAAATGAGGTTATAAAGGGTGGGGCCTTGATTCCACAGCATTAGTGTCCTTCTAAGGGGAGACACTGGAGAGTGAGTGTCCTAAGGAGAGACACCCCCTGGAGAGTGCCGCCCCCTTCTCTCGCTTTTATGGACCTCTGCAAACCAGGAAGAGAACTCTTACCAGAAACCGAGCCTGGGGAACTTTGACCTGGGACTGCTAACCTCCAGAACTGAGATCATTCATTTCTATTTTTTTTTCTTTTTTTTTTTTTTTTTTTTCCTGAAGCTGGAAACGGGGAGAGACAGTCAGACAGACTCCCGCATGCGCCCGACCGGGATCTACCCGGCACGCCACCAGGGGCGACGCTCTGCCCACCAGGGGGTGATGCTCTGCCCCTCCGGGGCGTCGCTTTGCCACGACCAGAGCCACTCTAGCGCCTGAGGCAGAGGCCATTGGAGCCATCTTTGCTCCAATGGAGCCTTGGCTGCGGGAGGGGAAGAGAGAGACAGAGAGGAAGGAGGGGGTGGGGGGTGGAGAAGCAGATGGGCGCTTCTCCTATGTGCCCTGGCCGGGAATCAAACCCGGGTCCCCCGCACGCCAGGCCGACGCTCTACTGCTGAGCCAACCGGCCAGGGCCATTTCTATTTTTTAAGCCACCAAATCTGTTATTTTGTTACAGCCGCCTGAGCAGACTAGTACAGGCAGTTTAGGGGTGGCGTGGTACTGAATTATATTATTGACAGGGACATCAGAGATATAAAGAATCAATGAACAACAACAAGGCAATAATGGCCTAGAAGGAAGAGACAGGTGGCGGAAAAGAGCGGAGTTAAGCTGAGGCTGGCAGCCCAGCATCCCGCATGCGGGAGACACTCACTGTCCACCTGCCATTCTGCACAAATGCTGGTCTGAAGGGAGAAGGCACAATGTTTTCCTAAGTAAGGGCAGTTTCACCTCTGAAATTAACTCATGCCACCATGAAAACGACTGCATTATCACCCAGCCACTGTGTTATCTCATTGTTTCAGCAAGGCCTTCACCCAAAGACAGAATGAAGGGTGTCACAGAAAACTCACATACTTCATTTTACCCTTCCTTGACCCTGGAAATTAAAATAGAATATGCCACCACCTTTCAAAAATCATATTGAGTGCATTCTGGGGACAAAACAAGCTGCGAGGTGCCTCTGTTAACACCAGAATACATAAAACTCTCATTTTATACACACATTTACTGGTGGCCTGTGGCTTAAGACTGGGGAGCTGGGGAACAAAGGTACTTTGGTTTGTCACATAAAAATGGTTTTGCACCAGTTAGTATTATTATTTCCTCCCCACACTCATTAAAAGAATATTCATTCATCGAGCTGGATCCTCTATTTACTTTTATAGCCTGGACCACAGAAGGTAGATGCAAGAATAATGTCATCATAAAAATAAGAAACTAACTGATCTATCCCAAGGAAACAAAAGGTAGGGAGAGAAATAAACAATTCACCACTTATTTTTTAGGAATAAATCTCAGCACTTTCGGGGATGCTCAAGTGCTCTAATATCTCTGTACTTACATGCTTGTCTAAGTCAACAACAGAGAATATAGTTGTTGTTTTCCCCTTCTCCTTCATTTTAATGAGCTCTGCTTTCAACTATCAAAACGTCTACCTTGGAAAAAGAACGATAGTTCAAAGCAAATGCACATGACCTTCCTCTTGAACTCTCAGAATTTTTGGTCTTGCTACAAGCTCTGAATGAGCCACTTGTGGGGACTGTAGGTTTCAGAGGGATGATTAGTGCCAAGACACAGAGACGCTGAAATATGAGGGTGATAATGGGCACTCCATGCCGGGTGACAACTCAGCACCCTGAGCCTTGAGAGAACAGGGTCACAACTGGCTTTCTTCTGCACTCAGAAGTATAGTCCCAGATCCCTCCCAAACTTTCTTTCACACACATAAACATTTTATTGCTGTTCAAATGGTTCAAGTCAGAGAGAGAGGGGGATGTGAGCTACTGTGGAGTTACAAACTCATGTTGATAAGCTAGGTCAGAAACAACAAAGGCATGTATGAACCGTGGTAAATGAGTCTGGGTCTTAACACAATTCATACCCAGTTGAGGATAACTGTGACTCATTGGTCGATTTATGTACGGAATAGGGCAATTTCATTTATTGATGCTTTAATTCAACACCTACCCTGTGCACATCAAATATTTAATTAAAATCATAACCCATGTTGTAGTCTAAAACAAACTTAGTCTTTCCCCCCCATTCCACAAATACAAAGTGTACTTTCCAACCCTATCTCTGGGAGGTGATGGTGTGGCAAAAAGGGTCACTTTGGTACTCTCTGGATTTTCCGTCTCAGAACAACCTGTAGCTAACAGACTCACAAGAGGAAGACTCACCTAAGGATATTTTAATGAATCTAGTCATTCACTGAAAAGCATGAGTCTGGGTCACTAAAGGTGCTAGTTACTATGGTTTCATGAACACGACGTGAAATAGTAACACATGACTTGCATAGGCCAAGTGGGTAGCATAGAAACATCATCTAGGAAGCTAATAAGGAGTCTATCCTCTGTTGAGGCTGTTAAGAAGCATGCACTAATATGCAGAGAATATTAGAGGGAAGAGAGAATGGTGTCCTGGCTGCAGACACGCCCCTTCCTTCTGCCTGTACAGTCAAGCCAAGCTGAAGTTGCTTTTACTACATGACTCGGCATGATGTGGAGCTCACACACACCTCAGCTTCGGGTTTTGAATCCTAAGAAGTTATGACATATTCTAACCTGCTAGAGAAAATGAACTGGAAATTGGGAACTATAGGAAATGCTTTTGGTCTTATTTTAAATATGAATTTCTGGCATAAAAACTGAAGGAATAAACTCACATACGCATAGCAGCACTTCCTAGTAGAGTATTAAACTTAGGCGGTTGGTTTTTTTTTAAATCAGGGTGATGGCTTCAAGATTAATTAATATTTCTAAAGATGTCAGAGATGTTAGGAAGTATATGGAAACATGGAATACTACTCTTCTCTGTTAAACAATTAGGACCTTTAAAAATTCGTATCGCACAAGAGAAAAATGTTGGTTCTAATGACTAGAAAAATTTATAGGACAACTCAAAATTAGACGCATCACTCCTATTTTCCTTAATGGTAAATTGCCACCCAGCATCCCCAAGCACTCACTGAATTAAAAATGGAATTCTCAGCATTACATTTGGAACTAAGTATTTATGTACACCATTCAATCTATAAATTCTGCTCACACAAAACTTTCTATAATTGGTTTTGATGCAACCACCACTACAACCAAGTTACTAGAGTTGAAAGTGACACAATCCTAACTTACCACTACTTAAAAACACCAGGCTATTTGCCTTTGTAATCCTGGACTCTACTCATGTTTTCTAGTCTTAACCTACAGTAATTATAAATTCCTTAATGCACACAGCATGCATGACCAAGACTCGTAAAGAAATAGCCTCTAGTTTTCCCTTGGCTCATGCTACTCAATAATAATTTCCCAGGAACCCATCAAGACTACAGAGAGATATACTCTTGGAGGAAACTTAAAGACACCATCTCATCCAGCTGTTTTCTTTCAGGACTGTTCATTATCTAGACGCTTACAAAAAAAGAAAAAAAGAAAACCTCCAGGGAGAATTTGAGTCTTAAATAGTAAGTAGGACCTATAGATGTCATTCAAAATTCTCTGCATAAAGAAATTCTCGATTCAGGGGCATCCAGGTTCCCAGTGTTGTTCAGAGCATTTCCGCCACCCCTGCCTGATAACTTGGTTTGAGAGAAAAATAGAGGAAATTTAGCTTCTGTTTTCCTAGGAAAGCCAAGCTGATTGTATTATCGACTGTCTACCGCATTAGCCATTTCCAACTGAATTACAACCCGTTTTCCTGCGTTATATTGCTATTGTTCAATATCATTTTCATTGCCCTAATGAAGCAAAGCTATATAATATAACCATAAAGTACTGATTACAGTTAACCATAATGGAAGAGGGCAAAGGAAAGACCTATTTTTAAAATATTCAAAGGAAAAGTTAGGAAATGCTGATACTCGGCAGACTTTTTTTTTTTAAACCCTTTTTGGCTTTCTGGATTGAGATCCAAAACAGCACTGAAAATTAATTCTTCTTTCTCTTCCAACAATACAGATGGTATTTCCCCTAGGATAGTATTTCTACAAGATTTCCCAAAGAGCAAAAGTTGTCCAGGTACTTAAAAAAATAAAAGTGAATTTTACACGTATCTTAAAAAGTGCCTACTTCAAACCCAAATATTGCCTAATATATCCTGAAAGAAAATATCTAAATTTTCCCCTGGGCGCAGATTTTTCCCTGTCCTAGGGTATTTCTTATTGGCCCATATTAAGTCAACCAGCAGAACAAATGATTGGGCCGCTGTGCTGGGCTGAAGGCTGCCTAGGTGAAGGCAAATCCACGGCTCCGAATTCTGACTACTAGCAAAGGCAGTAAGATTACGGGACAGCGCCTCCCACACCCAGCTCCAACCGCACAGACAGAAGCGGTAAACAAAGAGATTTAGGGAAGGGAAGAAGTGGTAGAGGAAATCTTTTGGTTTTGCTAATTATATTATGGCTAGAAGCTAGTACCGGACACTTGTTATACCCTCTGACATTTGGGCCAGGGCCACCTACCCAACTCCCACCTCCTCCTCCAAAACAGTGTAATTGGTACAGTTCACCTTTGAACAATGCAGAGATCCAGAGCACTGACCCTCCATGCAATTAAAAATCCACACATAATTTTTGACTCCTTCAAAACTTAACTACCCTCAGCCCTTCGTATCCGTAGATTCAAACCAACCACAGATCAAATACACTATTTTCTATACACAGGTGGGAAACAACAGATGTGAAGGGCTGACGGTATTTATTTAAAAATACCTGCATACAGGTGGTCCTGCAGTTCAAACCCATGTTCTTCTCTAGGGTCAACCACAGAATGGGGAACAGAGCTCACTGCTATCACTCCTCAAGAATTCCTTGAATCGAGATGGTGATGGGTAATACAATTATTACTGGAGGTACTGCAGTGGCAGATGATGATCGTGGCTGCCCAGGTCTCAAACACCCAGACGGTCTACAGCCAATAAATCCCTCCTGCCACTTCCTTGGTGGATGTGGTGTGAACGAAGAGAACACTGGAAATGCCTAAATGTCAGCATCAGAGACTAGTTCCTCCAAGACAAACTCTGGTCACAGAACAGACCTTCCTCTGCAGATGTTTGTCCATATTTCTATGAGCAACATGGACAGCAGTGTCATCCAGGGACACAACATGCAGAGTCCTACACACTGTACTTTCACACACTGATCTGACTGCAGCGCATCCAAACAGGCACCTCAAGCTCAATTTATTTGCACTTTCTAGTTTTTGTACCCTTATAAAGGAACAAAAATAAATCAGGATAATGTGTTAACCTCTTTTAAGAATATGTATGGCTTGAAAGATGAAAGAACATGCATTTCTCTTTTCCTATTAAAGTGCTAATTTATGCAAGTTCATTTGCCTTTTGCAGCTATTGATTGGATTCTTGTCTCATCTCTCGCACTTTGCTGACTTAACAATAATGCAAAGCCAAAGTTGTACAGATTTTTATATGCTTTTGCATTTATAGCCTATTTACAAGTTTGCATAAGCAGGACTGTGGGTGCCATGAAGCAGTATTTCACCTCATCAAGTCAGAACAAAAATTTGAGAAGATGAGAATACTTAATGGTTGAACTTCTCTTTTCAATTTTAAAGTCGTATGTAAACATTTGAAAGGAATCCCGTGTTTTGGTCATGCTGAAATCAAAACAGAAGTGCAAACTGAGATTACAGATGAGAAAACCGGTATGCACAGTGCCATGTGTGAGCAGGAGTGGCAGTCCCTCCCCCAGTTCATTTGTGGGAGCCAGGCAAGCACAGAAGGAAAACAGGCTTTACTGAGAAAACCAGCGGAAGGGCTAACCTACAGGAGAACGATTTTCAGACATTATTTGCTATTTACTTGTTCCCTGTCTTAAATAATGCTTTTATTTAGGGCTTCATCCTGGAGGAAAAAATAAATATGTATGTATATGTACCCACCTGTTTTTCTATATTTATTAATTTAAATGCCTTCTGTTTATGGGTTCAAGTAAACAAATCTAATTTTAGTCTCAGAACTAATGGTAAAATAACTTATTTTAAAATGAAATGATTTGGGCTCAGCGGTTCCTTAGAGTCAAGTTCACTTGTCAAATATGAAGTGATCCAAAAGCTGTTGATTGTAGGACAAAAGAGTCCACAATTGCTATCTTAAGATATGATTTTTCAACCCCAAAGGGTATTTCCATCCCGTTTGCACAGAACACACATGTGCACTATTAGAGGGGTTGTGACTATTTCTTGCTTTCACTGCACTAATTTACCTAGGTCAGAACGGAAGAAGGGGAAGTCCCGTGAAAGTCTGCTCTCCATTACTGGCAGCATGGATCCAACAATGGAGAAATCACATGGTGTAGAGCCTATGAAAGGGGAGGCTTCTCAGCTGATGGGGCATTCTAGAATTGCTCAGGCAGAGATGTTCAACAGGGGCAGAGGGACACCTGGCAGGTGTGGAGTTCAGCCACCCAGATCTCTCTGAGGATGCCTGCAAATGTTACAAGATGTCCAGGAACACTAATAGACATTCCCCGAACCACTGGGGAGGTATCACCGATAAAAAGTGGAAATCAGAGTGGAAAGAAAATTTCATTTGCAATCCTCCTTGTGGCACCTGGCTTTTTCAGCACATATGGTTTGAGAAGTTTCCTAATGTCTGGTGGTTATCAAGGAAATCAGAGTTGATTAAAGATATTTCAACCTTATCTTCATTTCCCAGACTTCACAGACATCCATCTGGTAACTGAGAAGTACCAACTACCCTTATCGGTGGCAGCAAGCGTCACAGGGACAAAATCGGAGAAAGGGACAGAGAGCTATCTGCCTAGCTTCACATCTGGGCTCTGCTTCTACTGTGCAACCTTGGCTAGTTCCTTTGCCTTTCCATGCCTCAGTGTCCTCATCTATATCATGGAAATAATAATAACGCCTCACCAGTAGGACATTTGTTGGGATTAGTAGTAAATCAGGATGGAATATACAGTGCTTCAACCATGTTTGACAAGTAGTACAGGTAAAAGAAATATGTACCACTGTATTATTTACATAAAAAGATATTTTTAACTACTAAAGAAAGAATTTTACTACTTTGAAAAATACCTTGAAAGTCTCCAAGATCTATAAAGATAAATATTTTGAGAGTCATTGCAACGTCTCTTGACTAGATAGAATATAATTATAACAAATTTTTGTTTATGAAAGGAGAGTGGTTTCTAAAAGAAATTTATAGACTGGAGAGAACATGCTGACTCATGGGAGGCACTGCTTAAGATACACAAAGACAATTCAGCCAGCTTTTGGAAGAGTGTTGAATATATAAATACACAGTGGACAGATGGGCAGTTGCCTGTGTGGTGTGATTTCTGGAACACAAAAGCCATCTTTAAAAAAAAAGGCTTCTCCAAAGAGAATTTCAGTTCTTAAATATGTGCAAAGTGTTATTTTGCCTGGGAGGGAAATCATACCTGCCAGCTAATGCATTAACATATTTTAATTTCTCTGACTCATTAGTACCTGTCACCTAGCAGAGTTAGGGCTGTGTGAGACTAAGGAACACAGTGGGTAAATCTGGATGAGAAAAAGTTAAGTGCTCTGCAGCCTTGGGAGAAAAGGCCTCAAGAAAGGGGCACGGGACAGAATGACAGAGATGTGGGGTGAGATATTAGGGAAATACTTGAGACTTCCCAATTCTACTGAGGTCAGCTCTACAGATTAAGTGTCATTACACTGCATTAGAATAAATGACATTTCTCTGCAAGAAGATCTATTTTAACTTAAACTTTGAAATTACACTTCACTTGAGCAATATATTAGATTGACCTTCCACTGTTACTTAATTTGATTGACTTTTCACATATTTATGTCCTGTCTCTCTTCGTTAATTAAGTCATTCAATACATGTCTATTGATTGCCTCCTGTGGCTCAGGCATTGTACTGAAGGTAGAGAAACCAAAACGAGGCAAGCAGACCTGGCCTAGAGACAGTCACACACATGCCACTCCAATAGAATGTGGTAAGTGTTTATGAGGAACTTGTACTAAATCCTTGTGAAAATACAGAAGACTGCAAAAGACATTCAGAGGTTCATGAAGATCTCACAGAGGATCCAGGTCTTGGGTGATGGACAGAATTATCCCCAAAGAAGGGGAGGGAGGGAGCTTTCCAGGTAAGGGGGAGGGTACAAACCCAAGAAGGCTTGAAAGCAAGCAGTTTATTGAGGGGGCAAATGAGGCTCCAAGGGAGGTGAAAACTTCATTTTGAAAAAGGAGTTAGGTTGGCATTGGAGAACCAGAGAAGAGTTTTGAAATGGTGCAGGACATGACTGAATTTTAAAGTGACCATTCTCTTAGCCCTCAAGAAGACAGACTGGGTGGGGAGAAAGCCTGGAGAAAAAGGATCCCAAGGAGCCTACTGCAGCAGACCTAGCCAACACATACACAGACATGTGGGCTTTGGCTGAGGATCCTTACTCCCCTGCACCTGACAGTCAACTATTGACTCATTCATCCATTCATCCATTTGAAGCACCCTATTTTCTGCAAGATACTTTGTGTCATGGGAGCTACAGAAATAAGCGTATGTCAGACACATACGCTCTTTGTACTTCAGCTTCTTATGACTGCCTAGAAACACAGTCTTGAAGTAGGGCATCTGTGGGATTGAGGAAAAGGACATGAATAAAAGGTAAGTCAAAGAGAGGCAGAAACATCAGAACAGAGTTAAAAGTAACTTCTAACATCTTGTTCATTATTTTGCAGCTTCTAAGTGTGACCACATCTGCTAAAAAGTTAATGGACAGTGACCAAAAGAGCAATGAATACGGAGTTAAAAGACTTGGGTTTAAATACTGTCTGCTTATACACAGTGTGAACTGGGCCAGTCACTTCATCTCACTGTGTCTCCCTTTTGAATAAATCAAACACTAGATTTCCTAAAGATTCTACAACGCTTTTTCAATTTAGCACATGGATCGTGTAGAGTAGTTAGCACATCTTTGGTAACTGGTTTATTTAAAAATGAAATGATACGAAATGGCATTACAACCAATTCTACTCCAGGATTTCCATTCATTATCTCTAGCTCATTGGCCCGAGGAACAGCTCAAAGCTGGCATAGCATCTAGCATTCAGAGGACACAAGGAGGTCATGATGACTGAGAATCTAGTGTTTGGTATAGAAGGTCAGAAGGATAAAAATATGGCTAAAATCAGGAAAAGGACCCCACTCTTCCCACATGGACAGTGGCGGGAATAGGGACCACTTGCGTGGTGACGACTGACAGAAATGTCAGCACTGATTAAAAGCTACAAGAGAAGCTGGAGTTACAGTTTATTACATCAGCATTCCCCCCCCCCCCTCACCTGCTCCCAACCCTACCAAGGGCCGAAGCAGCCCAACAGGAAACAGCACGCTAGATGATGAGAAAAATCAGTGAGGTCACCATTTAGAAACTTCCTCCCGAGCCTATTCTGAACAGCTTCATAGTCTCTTTAACATCTACAGCCCTTGAGGAGCTCTCCAGGTTCCAACATCCCCATCACAGGATATAAATAAATAATGTGCACTTAATCAATATTGCTTTACACCTGTTCCCTCCTACTAAAAATGATAGGGAAAAAACATCTGTATTACTCTCTCTGGAAAGATAAAACTTCTCTTCCAAAGCCTTTCGGAAGGTAATTAGGTACCTTAAGTGTGGGGGTAATTTAAGATTTTGTCTGTCTCCAAAACTGTTGACAATACGTTAAGCAGATGGAGGTAATTTCTTTTATTTCTCTATCTTTCCCTTTTGGCTCTCTAATGAAGGATATGATGTAAATGTTTTGTTGTTATACATGGTAGATAGACCAGCAGGTCCCAAAGGTGAGGCAAATCATGTCCTTTCAAATTATGTTATTTTTGGCAATAAATTGGGATTAACTATGACAGAAAGACTTGACATAATTTATATGCCTCAATTTTAGCATTAGGAGAAAGGAGGGGGTTTAGAAGACAGGGACTGAGATATGCCAAACAAAAATGTTTTTTGGTCATTTTGATTCATTGAAATAAAAAAGCTTTTTGAGCACCCTGGGACCTCTGTGTCTTTGGGTTTAAGATTACAAAGGCAAAGTTCTTGGCTTCTCTAGATGGCAGAAAAATATTCAGTTCCTGGAAAACTGGTGCTATCAGCCTCGTTGGGACTTGATTTAAAGTCGCAGGTCTTGAATTGTGAAATGCCTGCTACCATTCTCCCCTTTTGTCTTCCTTCTAAACTAGTTTTGCTGACTTAATCATTTCTCCTCCTGATGTCTTTAAGCATGTTTAAAGCTATATTTCATACATCAACTTCATGAAAGCCTAATGCCTGAAAGTATTGCTCAGTAACTCAAATGTTTTTTCTACTTTTGCTCCTTAAATGTTGCTTATAATGATAAATGCGTGAAACACTGAGCAATTAGAGGGCGAAGGGTGAAAACCAGGGCACTGGATGTATGTGGTTCATCTACTAAATCCTCCAACAAAGTATTCATTATTTCACATGAACTGGACTCTGTTTTGTAAGAGACACTGGGGGGGGGGTTAGAATGCTAAAATTATATAGTATTTTTTTTTACGTCAACCAGAGACCACTTAAACCAATGATATGAGAGTTTTGCTTATATGTGGCAACTCATAAGTAATATTTTAAAAGTCACAATGTTTTATCATTTGTCACATATCTTAAGAGAACAAAGGTAAAAATGATTTGAAGGCTTTCCATTTTCCCTAGACAACTGCAGGAAACAAGAGCTGCCTGGTCTTGGCATTTGATCCCTTAGTGTTAACCCCTTAGGAAGTCAGAGAACTCTTTTCACAATGCACAGAGGACCACACTGTTATATCGGGGAGCAGGGGGGGGGGAGTAGCTGTAGTCTCACCAAGACAGAAAACAAATATTAAAAGTTTATGCCATAACTTCTCTATTCTCTGGTATTCATCAATAAGTCCCCATTGATCTCTACAGGAATCGTAACATAACTTCTTGCCCAGTAATACCTATGTGCTCAAGCTTCAAAGATCCATTCACTTCACATGTGTAATTTGCCCACTTACTCCTGCTGAGATAACACTCCTGGTTTAATTGCCCATAGAGCAACTGGATAAACCAGCTATATTGGTTTGTATTGGCTGTCTCTGCATTTGAATGAAGCAAAAATAAACAATGCAAGATTGTTCAAGCCCAAAACACAATAATTAGGATAAAAAATTATTCCCATAAATTATAAATAGACCCAACAAATATTTCCAAATTTTGCAAAATGGAAAAAAAATCCTTAAAAATACACTTGGAGACTTCAACTACTTTACTATTTTAGAGGTGAAGAATAAATATTTTCAAGGTAGATTTATTTATATGTAAAGAAAGAATGATGAAGAATAAGTAAGTTTTAATGAATACATGCATAGAGAAATACAGATTACTCAAATTGATAGGGGAAACTCAAGAATTAGAAATTCAGCTTTAGTAATAGTAGCTTTTAGTCATATTTAATAGGATTAATGATTAATATAAGTAAAAAGCTTTGTTGGAGGAGCTGGATAGATGAATGGCCTGTGACTTCATGAGGCTGCATGCAATCCATCTCTGTGGCCCAGGCCCAGGAGATCCACAAACAAGATGGCATCTAAGCTCTGATGTCCCAAGGACTGGACACCTGCTGACAAGGACCCAGATAAACAATTACTGGTCAACAGATGAAGAAATGCTAGAAGAATCCCTAGACTGCAACTTTGACTTAATACAACTTCTCCCTAAATTTCAAACCTTTTACTTATTCCTTTTTTTCTCTTACAAAAACAGTTGGCTGAGACTAGGTGTTCAGATGGTTTTTGGGTACAGAACCCCCTATTCTCAGATTGCTGGCCATCTGAACAATGCACCCATAGAGAGTCAATCTTTGTCTCTACTTATTTGGCTAAGTGGTGACAGGTAGCACAACTGTGGATATATTTTTGGTTTCAAAATGTGGACCTACTTAATAAATATACTTATGGAGCTGACATTTGCTTATAAAAATTCAGGGGTATACTCACTTAAAATTCAAAATGATTTTGAATGAAAAATCTCTTTACATAAAACAAATTATTATCCCTTATTTAGTAAACCCTTAAAGAGTCATTTTCTAATTGATCTTACTCATTAGAGTCATCAGTGAAATGCAATAACTAAAGGCCATTCACATGGGATAACAGGAACATACCCGGACATGCACACACATAAAGACCTAACTTAGAAATATAGAATTCTAGTAAAATATTTTAATCCTTCCAATAAAATAAGAATGCTTGCCTGGTTTTTCCTTTCTTCTTTTTTTCAAAAATTCATATAAACCTCAAAGAGGTTCTTATATGTGCTCTCATATGAGAATAGCATGTCCTATATTGTTTTAAAATCTCTATTTGATCTTCTGGCTTCCTTCTAAAAACATGTTATTGCTAAATGATATTATACTACTAAAATGGATATTGAAATAAATGGTATATATCTGATGACAAAACCCCAGAATATATAGTACATTCAAGCTTCAGTTCTAAAACTGGCAGAATTTTCAACTAGAAAGATGTGAAGTCAGTTCAGACACATTAGATATTGAAAGAATTGATAAAAGGCATTGCTTTTTTAATTGAAAAACTTCTAGTCTCTGGTAAAATCAGACAATGACCAGACTAATAAATAAATGTTATATTCAGTACAAAATTTCTTTCATATGAAAAATAGGAAAACGTATTATTGCCCAAATGGGTTTTATGTCATTCTGACTTAAGGCTTAAAACATGCTAGGCTCATTACACGTGGAACTGTGTTTATGCACTGGGTGCAGATGCATTTTACGTAGGAATCAAACTCTCTAGAGTTCCAAGTGCACAAGTACAGCATCAAATAGACACCTATATATAGATAATTGATTTTATGATTTTTAGAGCTACTGACTAGGTGATTTTAAAATGCCAATAGCAATGACGCTTGCCAAGTTTCCACTTTTGAATATTTCAATACCTTGAGGTCTCACTGTAAAATAAACAAGAACTCACAAACTCAAGCAACTCCAGAGATAAAAGGCCAACACTAAAGGCAGCAGGTGAAGTGGAGTAGGTATTATTGAAATACTTGTTGATATGATTCAAGAGTGCTCAAGGCCACCTGATGCTCAGGGGCACACGCGAAATCAGCAGAGGCCTAACCTGGCTAATTGTCTCTCCTGATTGTGACGGTTTTGATTAGAATAATCAGCTCTCAGCAGCCTGTAAGCAAAAATGCCAACTGAAAGTACGCGTGTGTGAGATGGCCGAACAAGCGAATGAACGCAGATCACCATTAACCCACTCTTCAAACATTAAAGGGGTTCCAATATGAACCAAGCCAATAATTGCCATCATAATTAGCATGAATATTTTCCTCCTGTCACTTTGCAATTACTTTTATACAAACTCAAGCTAATGCTGATATTGGGGCTTTCTAAAAGTAAAAATATATTCATCATTTTGTTGCGGAAATTATAAAGACTGAAAACCAAAGTCATAGCCCATTCTATAACCCTCTTAAGTATTTATTTTTAAATAGTTTATGCTCACTTCAATGAGAAATCTTTTAAAGATAAATAAAACCTTTTTACTTAAACTGTTTCTCCTTATTTTCATCCAACTATTGGTGAAAATATATAATAATATAGCTTTATTTTAAAGATGAAGAATAAACAATTTAGGCCCTGGCTGGTTGGCTCAGCGGATAGAGCATCGGCCTGGCTTGCAGACATTACAAGTTTGATTTCCTGGTCAGGGCACACATAAGAAGTGACCGTCTACTTCTTTCCCTCACTCTCCCCATTCTCTCTCTTTCGCTTTCACAGCCAATGGGCCAACTGATTTGAGCAACGGCCCCAGATGGGGGTGCCAGGTGGATCTTGGTCGGGGCACATGCAGGAGTCTATCTCCCCTACTCTCAATAATGAAAAAAAAAGAAAAAAAAGAGTAAACATTTAATCACCCAAAATGCTACTTGAAATCAGTTCATCACTTTGTGACCTGTTCTTTTCAATATTGGATTGAAATGACTTCAGTCTCTCATTAGCTCTGTGCAAAGAATCTCTGACTTAGAATGGTAATCTACTTTTAACTACTATTCCTGTGTTAGAGATTTTTAAACCTGGAAGTTTAGAAATAGAACACTTCCAGAAGTTATTAAGCTCTTAAAAGTGAAAATTTAGGGAAATTTTGTAATAACATATTTGTACACATAATAAATATACATAGTACTCATAATGAACTTAAGATAAATTTGTTAATGTGAGAATGTAAAATGTACTGTGTATCTCTTTATCTGCTCAAAAATTTATCATGTTTAGCATATTTAGAGATGGGCAGAGATGGAACAAGGCAGAAAACATTTCAGGGCAATATATTTTATAAATGTTTTGTAAATATAGTTTTTTACTTTATAAACTCTCTTCCCTCTGTGGCTACAAAAATCAGAGAGTAAGAACAAGGGTGAAGGCCAATGAGAGTGAGGTATTTAGTATAAAAAGCTAGAAGTAGGTTATTGTTAAGCTCAGTTCCATGGACAGAGGTGGTTTTATCTTCAGTTAAAGGTTTAAAAGCATGTGAAAACATTAAATGCAGATTTTCCATCTACTTGATAGACTGGACAAAATCTCAAACCCTCCAATGGTGCCTCCAAATGTAACTGTCAGTCAGCTGATGTCAAAACCTAATGTCTTTGCCACGGCCTTGCACATCTGGTCCCTGTCAGTGTCAACAGGGTTTGTTGGATGTGGTGTCGTGGCAGGCAAGATGATTTATAAACACAGACCCAAAGATCTCAGAGCTCATTTGGAGGATGCATTTCATCTGGTATACTTGCCATCAACAAATGATTGACTGAAATTAAACAAAACCTCATATCCTGAAATCTGAGCAGTCTCTGCTCCTCCCCCCACTCAGATCATGAATATATTTAGTTAGCCAGGGAATATACAAAAGACTCATGTCAACAGTCTATTAGTCAGAGAGAGAGAAAAATGCACATTAAACACCTCCCTGCTTTAGCCTCTGACCTCCTTAAGTTGGCACATTTTTAAAATTCTTTATGGGATAAGGAATTACTAACCAGCCACAGAGGGAAACTCATGAATACGTGGTTTTCAATTCTGACCAGCACTTTCCTTGAAAATCTTTAACTGACGGAAGACCTGACATACTACATATATAACAGAAGTGGGCATTGCTTTTATCAGATACATTTAAGATACTGCATCAGATTAGGATCGAAAGTTCCTCACTCTGTCTTTAAGCTCTCTTGACTCCATCTCCCTTGGGCAGCACACAGGCGTCATGTAAGACAACCAAAATGCCTGTTTCTTTGTTGTTAGAGCTCATCACTGCAATCTGGTAATGGATAATTCTCTTCACTTTACTCAGCGTGAATTATTCTTTTTCACAAGCCTTGTAATGATCTGTAAAACTAACACTTTGGTCCAGTTCACATTAGCATATGTTCAGAACAACTTGAATGCACAGCTACCCTGATTGGGTGCTGCCAAACTTCTGATTTTGAGTACTTCCTGCAGAGAAATGCTATCCACCAACTGGAAAATGCTTTATACTCCATGATTGTTTGATTAACACAGTTTTAGCTTTGATAGGCATAATACAAATTAGACGTATTAACTGTGCCTTTAACTTAGAACGCTTAATTGAAAAAGAATTAGGGACCCAGTGCATGGCTACAGCTCCATATTCCACATGGAGAGGGCTAATTAAGAGCTCTGGGGTGGTGAGTGAGTGCTTCAACTCCTAAAAGGAGATGTCCATACATATCAATCTAAAATTCACTTAACCTAAGTTAACTAGGGTACGACATATATTTTTAGGCCAGTGCTCTACTTCCCACGTATCTCTTTTCTAACATGCTGAAACTCGCTGAAGCATTGAAGGAGGCAAAAAAGTAAGTAATGATTGTTAGCTAACGTCAGGGCAGTGCAAATCAGTGCTGGGAGAAGCCAGCTGTTCCTGCACTGTCATCCATCCGAGCAGGCTTGCTCGAACATGCAAAGCAGTGGCTTACAGTGCTTTCCATCTAGGTAAAGGTGTAAAAAGTGGCATGTGTAGCAGCTAGCAAAGAGAGCAAAACCTTTTCAAATCTTGCTAAGTCTCTAGCAGGCTGAAAAACATCCCCTTTTACGAAAAGCTGTTCTAAAACCTAAGTGCTGCGGCAACCATGCCGGTGGTTGGAGTATCCATCTACGTTAGCTGAACAAACCGTGCTTTTCCCAGCAAATCAATCTGGCCCCACTACTGCTTCAGACAGGGGCTGATCCCTCACTGCTGGGCTTCCTTGCCTGCTCACCTCCTGCTCCAATGCACTCCCTGGCTGTTCTAGCTTTCCCATTGGTCAAGACGGCCCGGCAAGAACTTTGGGGTTTTAAAATCTATTTTCTTTAAGGGCAAATACTGCATATGTATTCAGGAAGCTTCTCAAGAATCTACATGACCACCCAGAATGTCCACTTGGACTCCACGCAGGGGTGTAGCTCTTGTATGCTGCTTCCCTTCCGCTCGCTCTGGTTTGCCCACGGGGAAGCCCCGCTTGACAGGGCAAATGCTCCCCACTTCTCTGCTCTCTGCCCGGGGTCTGCTACCGGCCCTCCCATCAACCTACCAGTGGAGAGCCTCAGCGACTCACTCAGATCTATCTGAAGCTCTTCTTTTTGTTGTTTTTAAAATAAACAGTATGTCAGTTCAAAATTCAAAATTTTCATGACTTTTCTTGCTTAATTCTTAGCGTTGATACAGTATGGTCTGAAGTTATCTCCTCTGAACAAAAGTTCATTTGCCATATACAGGTGAAAGAAAATGGTGGAACAGTCCTTAGAAATAATGGTACTTACTTGTCCTCTGACCCTATTAATTATATATTTACCATATGATTTAAATAACTTACCTAGTTCACAGCAACAACAACAACAAAAGCCCCAGTGAATGAGGGGAAAGTGTGAGCAGGAGAAGGGAGGGTTAATGGGACTGCCCGTACCACCTGCTCAGTTTCTGTAAGCCTAAAACTGAAGAGGTCTCTGAGCGCAAAGGAGATGCAGACTGTGAATGCCCAAGTCCAGGAAGAGGGTGATCAGAGCTGAGTTGTCAAGCATGGGCACAGACACAAGCTCCGAGCTTCCAAGGTGATGGGTGAGCTTATGTAACTTCCTCTGTGGGAACACACGCGGCGTCTCATGAGGTGACGCCGCCTGACAACAGGCCCTGCAGGACCTTTCATGGGATCAGCTGGGACGGCTACAACTCTGTCTCCAGCTGCCAACAGACACCAGACCCTGCCTGACATGGCAGCTACAGTTGGCGCCATGCCATTTCATATCCTTTCTCCTGTTTTATGCAACTCAAATGCTTGTCCTCAGTAACTGTTCAGCCACTGCCAAGGTAACACTTGTGTGTGCAGCTTTGGCCTTTTTGGTTCACGCTGTCTTTCGAATTAGGAAAGGTGACAGTGCCACACAGAGGACTGCTGGAGCCAAGAAGGAACTGCAGGCAAGGAGGGCCTTTCTGTCTCTTCCCTTAACAATCTGGATGAGAATAAATAAGCAGAATGATTTTTAAAGGTTTGGAAAGTATCTGCTTCTTGATTCTGCCGCTGACATCCTCATGTTGATGAGGCCAGAATTAAAACAAAACAAAACAGAAAAACCACTACAAATAAATTTTAAAAATGAACCGAGCACCGTGGAGCGAAGGATTATGGGCCCCATCCATTTGTGCTCCATGTCTTCTATTATTGCCTGCTGACTATTTCTGCTCATAAGGGACCGTGAACTATCCATGAGTGCAAAATGGATACAGCACAAATTGATTCAGTAACATCACACAGACATGTATGAATAATGAGGTTCAGTTGCAGTCTGTCACAGCAAGCATACCAGTGTAACTGATTTATCGAAAACTTGACTGGGGAAAGCCTCAGTCTTAAGTGAAGGTATCAGCTGTTTCTTTACTTTTTTAGTTAAAAAAATATCTTTTTTTTTTTTTTGAGCAAACTTAGACTCTTTGTAATTAAAATGTGGGAAAAGCTGAAACTGGCATAGAGCTGACCTAATTTCTCTCTCTAACCAAAAAGGAAGAAAGAGGAGGAGGAAGAGGAGAAAATGATACCAACATTACCATAAAGCTTGAAGGCTCATCAGAGATGCTAATCAGTTTCAAACTCTCCAGGGAAAGGTGTGTCTTCCTCTGGGCGTCTGTGAGTATCAAAGGAATATAGCCAAGGCATTAAAGCAGAGAAAGGAAGCTCCTTTAGAAATTTCCTAGGATATTCACTGAGCAAAGCGAAAGGACAGTCTGCGTTCAGTCTTCACTTGTCATGCAAATATGGGAAACACTAAGCACCTGAGGCACAACAACCCACCATCTCTACAACTTGCTCCATATTCCTTTGTTTTCAGAACATTCTGTTCATTTAAAGGAAAGAGGTAGGCATCAGACTACCTGCCTCTTAAGGTTTCTTTCAATTCCTGGTTCTAGGAGACTTGCAACTTCAAAATAAAGATAGGACAAGGAAGGTTATGATTTTCTGAAGAGAGAGATTGAAAGTAAAAGTATGGACTAAAATACCCATAATTACAATATGTAGTTCTACACATTTTCAGATGAAGCAAGGGCAAAGTATACAGAAGACTGAACTTGCCTACAAGTAAAGAAAAAGCTATTTGATAGAATTCTGGAAGGGTACAAAGGTACTACTTAGTAAGTCACTGAGTTCAAGCCTCAAATAGCATCTTTGAGAAACCAGTCAATGCACCCCTAAAGAGGAGCCTGCTGTGCCAGATATTTAAATACAGAGAAAAAGACCCTTTCTACAGGTTGTAAGGTAGGCACCAGAGTACTGTACACAGAAGGAAGGTCCACTCAACCAAATGGACCTGGATGGATGCAGCACTGCTTCTAAGATCAAAAGTGCTTAATATCATACTAGAATAACAAAGAATCCTGGAATTACCTCTTTAAACAAGGCATTATAAAAAATAAAGTGGGGAAAATAAAGCAAATCCAGCAATAACTTGATTAATCTATTTAGTCACATTGGCTCATAAAAAATCAATTATTTAATATAGGCATTAAGTAAAAATGTTTTTTAAAAAAGCATCTGTAATTTATTCACTGGCCCTAGGGATATCTTTAGAATCAAAGACAGCTTAACTCAGTTCTGAAGTTCCCACCAAGTATTTGTACCGGGTTTTCAAAGGACCCTGAAAGCAGTAAGGCACTTTCTGCTGCAGGCTACACATTAACTAAATTCCAATGTGCCCTGCACAGAGCAAGCTCTTGATCAATTATTTCCTGCAACTCTTCAGAATGTTCTTTTTGCTGAGTATGTGGTTAGGCCCTGGGATCTCTGTAGCGATCCTGACAGACATACACAGGCTAAAACTCCCTGGTCCTAAAATGCACACACTTGTCATATTCACAGCAAAGAGGTAAGAACTGAGAGCATTCAGAAAAGGCCAGGAGGACAGAATGTGTAGGGCAGGATTTGCAAAGAGAAAGAATCAGGGAGGGAGAAAGAGAGGGAAAAGGAAGAGATGGGAACCAAAGAACAAAGATGGCATCTTTTGTTTATAGAAGCAATTTCTAGATTGAGATCTTTGTACTATGTAGAGAAATCAAGTGAACAAATGGGACAAATGCTATATTGAGGAACTGATATCAAATAGAAATTTGATATCATTTCAAATAGAAATCTGCTCCACAATAAACAGCCACAATGCAGAAAGCTCCACAGTAAATGGTCCCAAGTGTACTCTAGGAGTTGGATCTAAAGCTTCACTCACAGCTGATATATTTTCAAATCCCAGAATTTAAATCACCAGTTCAACAGAAATAGCATCTCTATCAATATTTGTGATGATCAGAAAATGAAACTAGAGATGAAAACACCTGGCAAAGAATGACTGTATCTTGCTGTGAGGAAGGGTATTATCCAGAATGCCTGCTTCCTATCTCTGAGCACTGCCATCTGCCCAATGAGCAACACTAGCCTTAGCTAAATCAAGTTCAAGTCCCTCTTCTTCCCTCTATTCCCAAAGCCATTGTACAAATGCTTCACACCACTTTTGTGTTGAGATCTGAAAGGTCCACGAACCCAAAGTTCATTCATGTGAGAAAAGAATAATACTATACAAAGATTTGTACTGGATAGAAAACACAGCTGGTTGTGAAGCAGCAGACCTGGGTGCCAGCCCCCACTCTGTGGGCCCCTGAATATGGTACCACTCTCCAGGGTAGGAGAGAGAGTGCTGAAATGAGATTGGGTGGTGGCAGGGGGTTTGGGAGTAGAGGTAGGACCTCTTGCTCTACATTCTTTAATTCTAAAGTAGCATACTTTTAGTTTTTTAAGAATTTATTTATTCATTTTAGAGAAGAGGAGGAAAGGGGGAGGAGCAGGAAGCATCAACTCCCATATGTGCCTTGACCCAGCAAGCCCAGGGTTTCAAACCAGTGACCTCAGCGTTACAGACGATGCTTTGCCACTGCGCCACCACAGGTGAGGCCACACTTTAATTTTGCTGAAAACTTAATCACAATCATTCTGAAAAGTTTTTGAGGAAGTTCAGTTTGATAATTTCTCTGCTAAAATAACTGTTATACACTACTAAATGAAGGAACAGAATAAAATGTAATCTATAAAGTAATTTTGATCGTGTTCACACACATTCTAAATGGCAGTATTATGAATAAATTTCATTTTCATCAGTGTGATTTCAAAATATGTATTTGTAATTTTCTTCAATGACAATGCATTTCCTTTATAATTGCAAAAACAATATTAAAATTAAAAAGCTAACCTATTATACCTAGCTATTTTTAGGACTATCTGCGAAGATGTTGCCAACAAACTTTTGTGATATACATACTATGTGTGTGTGCACGTGCACTCATGCGTGGGATTTATAAAGCACTGAGATTCAGTGAAAAGATCTGGGATACTTTGCCCTGGCCAGTTTGGTCATGGAAGAGCGTCCCTGGGCATGGGAAGTCCCAGTTTCAATTTCCGGTCAGGGCACACAGGAGAAGCGCCCATCTGCTTCTCCACCACTCCACCTCCCATTTCTTTCTCTCTCTCTCTCTCTTTCTTCACCTCCCACAACCATGGCTTGATTGATTTGAGAACATCACCCCAGGTGCTGAGGATGGCTCTGTGCAGCCTTCGCCTCAGATGCTAAAAATAGCTCGATTGCTAGCATGGCTCCAGATGGGCAGAGTATTGGCCCCAAATGGGCAGAGCATCAGCCGCAGATGGGTGCAGATCCAGGCTGGGGCCCATGCAGTAGTCTATCTCCACTCCTCTTACTTGGAAAAGAAGATAAACAAAAGATTTTGGACAGTCTGTAAAAATAATTAACCTAAACATCTTAGAGAGCCAATAAAAATGTGTTAAGAGGACTTAAGAGAATTTTGACAATCAATGGAGTGATGAACTCAGGTACAAAGAAAAACTAAAATTCATTCAGACTGAGCTTTTCTACATTCTTTCATAGGCTTCCATATCCTCTCTTTCAATAAAAACTATGCACTTTGCTTCCTTGTGAGGATGACCTCAAAGGCATAAAGTCACACCTGCCCATCTGTACTGAAGCCCCTGACTGTGAGCACCTTGCATGTATCAACTACCTCATGTCAGATCAAGGTTTACCGAGAGCAGCAAGGTGAGCGAGTCAAAAGCATCAAGGAAGGAATCTTAGAGTTCAGGAGAGCTTTCAGAAAGTTTTAATATCAATTTTTGAATCTGAAACAATTACAGAGAGAGTATAATAGCAACTTCATGAGGTTTAAATAGGAGGAAGGGAAATAACTTAGGCACATCCTGCCCCTGGTTTCCCAGCCTTGGGGACTGGGCTAGCTTCAGTTCACCCAGGGCCAGCACGTGAGACCTGAGCCTTCTACAGCCCGGCTTCGCTAGTCCTGTCGTCCTCCAGGGCTGTGTGTCTCTCCACCACCCTGCCACAGCTCAGGCCCTGGGCTGCCTTTTATGAATAGAAAACAGTATCCGACCCACCCCCATCCCCATCCCAGGACAGATTAGAGCAAGACTGTGCTCTAAGCAAAGGCAGGAGCAAAACACAGAGGTGATGCTGCTTCCAAATCTATTGTCTGCACGTTCTTGGGGGACAAAAGGGAAAAAGTCTGCACAGGATTTTCCAGAGAAACAGTGCGGCAGAGGAGCCCTCCCTGACTTTCTCCCCAGTGGTGAACAGTTTCATTTCCTGCCTGGGCTTTCTACAATGAACTCCAATAATTCAGCCCTTTTCCTTCCTGACAGTTTAGTTAAATCCACAGAGCAAAATGTTACAAATAGAATCCCAGGCAAAAGGGGAGTTGCCCATAGGCTCAAAGTAACTACCAGTCCCCAAATCGCTAACCTTCACTTTTCACACAGAAAGAACTCTGAAGCAAAACCAAATCCATGAGCAAAATTCATCACGCCAAAAAAGAGGAAGGGGAAAATAAATACCTCGAGTCCACAGCTCCTGTCTCCCACTCTCTCCCCTGACTGCAGGTCCTGGCAGAGGCTGCATTCAGAGCCGTCCCTCTGCCTAGAGAGGCAGACATGTTTTTAATGCAAAACTTTTTTCTTTCTCTTTTTTTGTCCTTGAGACCAGCACTGAGCTCACTGAGGAAGCAAGGCCTAAGGGTTTACACCTGTGACCCAAAACTTGCCATTCTGTGAAATTATTTGAAAGAAAAACAAGTTTCTGAACCACTGTGTTTCCTTAGGCCAATGGTTACCAACAGCAACAGCACAGTGTTGTTGTTTTTTTTCAAATGTGACCCAAATTATGACTTATAATATACCAGCCTTCACCTTGACTCCGTTCCAAGTTCCTCCCAAGGCCGTCTTTTCTTACAGACCTGGGAAGAGTGAGCATCCACAGTTAAGCTTCTGAAGATAATGGCTGAAGATTATGTTAGATGACAACCCTCTGTAATTTCTTTGTTTCCTAGATCTTGTCTCCTATGCAGAATACTAGGAGACTTCACATGGCCAAGTGAATCCTAAAAATGAGTCATGACTGCTCCTAACAGGGCAGAATGCCACGGTTCTACTGCTTCACTCCAAGGACAGCATGTAAATAAACTATGTGGCTTTGCCTCATAGCGGGAGCCAATGACAGTGAGGCCAGAGTGTTGTTCATGAAGTTACAGCAGTTAGCGTGTGAGAACTCAAGTGCAACGCAACTGAGAGGCAAATAAATAGGTACTTAAATAACTATGTTTGTGTTCCCAAGCGAATTCATCACAGCAGCAGAAGAGATGCAATAAAATAATGGTCCTCTCCTCCCCATCTCTAGCTATTCAGTTGGGTTGCAGAAATGTTCCCTCGTTTTAAATGTACTATTGTGGTGCCTTACATTGAAAAGGTATTAGAGGGGCACTCCCAAAGACACACACACAATCCAGGCAAGACAGAACCTAATATCCTCACAGAAAAATAAGGGAGCAAACTAGGTTTCATGACTGCTGGAGTCAGACACTGGGCTGTGCACTCTCCAATCACCGTGCCTTCCCTGGAATACCCAGCAACACTTGACTTAAGAATCATTAGCATCTCCAGCTGACACGAGAAAGTCTGGAGCACCAGGATGCTGACTAACTCACATCAAGTCATCCAGCTTCCCACTGTAGAACTAGGATTCAACCCCAGGTGTTTCTGACCCAAAGTACTTTTCATGGGACCATGATTCCAAAGATGGTGCCTAGGTTATTTATTTATTTATTTAGGTATTTTTCTGAAGTTGGAAATGGGGAGTCAGTCAGACAGACTCCCACATGCGCCCAACCAGGATCCACCCGGCATGCCCACCAGGGGGCTATGCTCTGCCCATCTGGGGAGTCGCTCTGCCGCAACCAGGGCCATTCTGGCGCCTGAAGCAGAGGCCACAGAGCCATCCTCAGCGCCCAGGCAAACTTTGCTCCAATGAAGCCTTGGCTGCAGGAGGGGAAGAGAGAGACAGAGAGGAAGGAGAGGGGGAGGGGTGGAGAAGCAGATGGGTGCTTCTCCTGTGTGCCCTGGCCGGGAATCGAACCCGGGACTCCCGCACGCCAGGCCAATGCTCTACCACTGAGCCAACTGGCCAGGGCCGGTGCCTAGGTTATTTAGAGATGCATCCCTTTACTATAACAGTTCTCTCTGCACTGCAAATACTTCATTATGATACCAAAGTTCCACTGCGGATTTGGAGATAACACACAGCTCATAAATCCGGTTAAGCCATAGTCTCTGTCAAAGGTGCAAATATTAATGCTGAGTCACTGCTGTGCTTGCAGAGATAATACTTGATCCTCCCTGTCCACATATCTAACCAGACCAGTCAGCTAGGCTTGGAGAAAGATAGCCCAAGTGGAGCTGGCCACCTAAGCTAGAGTGATAGAAATGGCTTCTCTGGCCCGACTTCCCTTTCCAACTGCCACACCTCAACAAAGCCTCAGCGTCTGCCAGTTTTAGTGAATCATATACATGGGAACATAGTTGATGTCACTGGGGCACATTTGCGTGAATGAAATGCTACCCTTCCCAGCTGTGTTGCATGAGGAATACTCTTGCAAAATCAGCCTAGAGAAATTTGCTTTGTGACACTCATCTTTCCTACTCTCTGTCACCATCAATGAGTCAGGTCTCCTGTTCTTACCACCACTCATGTACTGACTACTACAGAGGATACAAACTAGCTGTGATGTAAACTAGTGTGTTGAGTTACATACACAAGTTGCCCGTAGCCTTCAACATTTGGGGTGGGCCACCAGGGAAGGGCTCAGAGCTGACTGTTGTAGAAAAGTGTGACAGCCAGAGTTGGGGGAAACAGAAGAGAGACTACCTAAGGTGAGTGAAATGCCTGAAAAGACACGACAGCCCTCAGTTAATTGCAAAGAGTGTATGTTTATCTGAAGTATTTCTTCCATTTGTCCGCAGCCCGGATCTCGAGCCTGTGTTCTTCTTTGGGGGAGCTTTGTCTCAATAAGGAAAACCAATCTTTAGAAGACTACTAAGAGGTTACAGAGTAATTTACATTTAAATAGGTAATTACAACAAAATCGAAATATAAGTCTAAGGGAATGATTATAATGGTGCAATTGAGACAACATGATAAGTGAGGGCCCCTCTCAGAATCTATCAAATATCATCACTTAAGGCAGCATTTTCAAAGTGAATGATCTAAACTTCTTGCAGTATTATGAGAACTACAGGTGATATGCAGATATAGCATTAACAAACAATGAATCACAGAATAAGAAGAGTATTCCTTTATGAACCTTCTTTCAAGTACTCAAGCAGAACATCCCAGTATGATTCCAACAGGTCTTTAACACCTAATACTGGCTAATGTCTACTTGCTTTCTTTCTTATTTTTTTAATTCAGTGAGAGGAGGGGAGGCAGAGACAGACTCCTGCATGTGCCCCAACAGGGATCCACCTGGAAAACCCACTAGGGGGCAATACTCTGCCTACCTGGGGCATTGCTCTATTGCTCAGCAACCAAGCTCTTCTAAGTGCCTGAGAAGGAGGCCAAGGAACCATCCTCAGTACCCAGGGCCAAGTTGCTCCAATCAAGCCATGGTTGCAGGAGGAGAGAGAGAGAAAGGGAGGGAGAAGCAAGAGGGGAGGGGTGGAGAAGCAGATGGGCACTTCTCCTGTGTGCCCTGACTGGGAATCGAACCTGGGACATCCACATGCTGGGCTGACGCTCTACTGAGCCAACTGGCCAGGGCCTAATCTCTACTTTAAAAAAAAATGATTGATTTAATAAAAAAACAGAGAGCGGAAAGGATGAGGGGGGGAGAAGGAGGGGAGGGAGGAGGAGAGAGAGGAGGAGAGAGAGGGGGAGAGAGAGAGAGAGGGGGAGAGAGAGAGAGAGAGAGAGAGGGAGGAGGGGGAGGGGAAGATGTGAGAAGAGGGGAAAAAGGAGGAGGAGAGGCGGAGGAAGGGGGGAGAGTTGGGAGAGAGAGAGAGAAATATTCATTTGTTCTTTCACTTAGTTGTTCACTCATTGGTGGCTTCCTGTAGGTGCCGACAGGGGATGGAACCCACAACCTTGGTGTTTCAGGATGACACACTAACTGACTGAGCTGACTGGTCAGAGCCTAATCTCTACTTTTAACAAGAGAGTAAGCTTCAGAAACAGAGCCTTGTTTGCTTGGTTATGGCAAGTAATATTATTCATGGCAAAGAATATTTAGAAAGAGGATAGAAAGTTAAAAAATATTAGGTAAAACAATTAGGGTCTATAGTTTTTAAAAAATAATAAATTCTGGCATAGGTTCATGCATGTTACAAAAAATTTTAAAGTGGCACATGGATGACCCAAGTTTGAGAAACGCTGCCTCCTAGCCTGTTCATAAGACAGCTTTACCTTTTGGCTTTAATGACCCAGAAGTAAAAGCTAAGAGTGAGAGTCAGTAGGAAAAGCCAGCTCTGAGCACTCAAGGCAGCAGCATGGAACTGCTATCACACTGGTTTTCCCAAGCAGAAGCAGGAAAGAGATCTGTGATCCACTGCCCAGGATCCTTTCTTTTGCACAGCAAATCAAAATTAATCAGAAAAAGCCTGACCTGTGGTGGCACAGTGGATATGGTGTTGACCTGGAACACTGAGGTTGCCAGTTCAAAATCCCTGGGGTTGCTGTCTTGAGAGCTCCCCTCCCTCCTTGAGTGTAGGATTGTCCACATGACCCCAGCTTCACCAGCTTGAGCCCAAAAGTCTCTGGCTTGAATCCAAGATTGCAGGCTGGCACCCAAGGTCACTGCCTTGAGCAATGGTCGCTAACTCAGCTTGAGTCCTCCGGGAAAGGCACGTACAGGAAGCAATCAACGCACAACTAAAGTGAAGCAACAATGAACTGATGCTTCTCTCTCCCTTCGTGTCTCTCTCTCCCTTCCTGTCTCTCTCTCTTAAAAAAAAAAGAGAAAGAAAAAATAACAAAAGGTGTGTATGCATACATACTGACATTAAACTCAGGCTTCGGGATATTTTTTAATAGTAAATTTACAATCACATTATAGTTATAAGAATGAATGATTTAAATTGAAATTTTCAAATGCAACACAGCATTTTGTTCTCTTTTCATGACCTAATTACCCTTTATATAATGCTCAATACTACTGACATCCTTGTAGAACTAATAACACACAAAGCTATAAAGCTTTCTTTTCTTAAAAGCAGAGTTATGTAAAATATGCTCTAAAACATGTGTATAGAAACATGAAATCACAATTTTTAGAAGGGAAGAAATCACGACTGTTTTTTGTTTTGTCAGAAAGTTAGTTTAGCACCCAATAAAAAAGAAATTATACTTACAGCTTAAAACAGGCAAGACTCACATTGTCAAAATGCACATATTTTGTTGCAAACAGTCTCCCTTAGGCAGGGAAAACAAAATTGCTGTTAATGACAGAAGTTTTTAGATTGTACTTGGAAGCGAAGGGTGTTTATGAGAAACAAAGCTAATGAGTCACAGAGCAAAATAAAACGGAGTAGTTCCTCAGTTGTCAGTGCATAACTTGATAAGGAATCAAGCCTGCTAGCAGGGCTCATTTATTAAAGCTCCATTCTGCACTGAACCGGTGCCAGCTGACCTTCTGCAGAAGGTGCTTTTGAAATCTTGCAGGTCTAAACAATCACACCCTTAGAAATTAAGGAATGTGCCCCAGGGTATTTAAGTGTTAAAACCTCACCATCTTTTAGTTTTCCACCAGCTTGAACATTTCTTTTGGTTGAAATATGCATTAAAACTTATGTATCTAAACTAATTAATCAGTCATTATTTCAACAGGAATCTATAGTCTCCACTAGATGTGGAAATACCCAGTTGAAAAGTTTAAAAATATTTAGGTCAAACAGGTTATTTGGCATCAGGTACACATTAAGGACATACAGCTGCTTAACTACTGCCGTTTTAAAAGAAACAAGCCTGCGATGTTGTCAAGTCTTTTTGTGTGTTGATAAGAGTACAGAATTTAATTACTTATGGGTGGCTGAGGAGAATCTGGCTTCTAGCACATTTGGTAAAATTTAAACCACGTTCTGCTTCAACTAGCAATGAGTGCTCAGCGGGACCAAGTACAAAATTGGCAGGGCCCTTTGCAAAAGTAAAATCTGGGACCTCTTGTTCAAAAATTATTAAGAGAGCAGCAGCATCACATTAAATCAAATGTCAGGCTTTGTGAGACTGCAGGTCAAACATCCATGGAGCCCCTTATTCTTTTCCAGCCCCTAAAAGAGTTCTGTCCAACCCAGTTTCACAGAGGTGCCCATCCTGCATTCAAATGGGAATAGATCCTCAAATGTCCCAAACAATATTCCCCTTAACCGATTTAAAGATTGATATGATTCTGGTATTTCCTCTTTCAATTTTTTTTTTTTTGCAAGTCTGAATCAAGACTTCTGAAAATATTTCAGTTCCTGCTGTAGAGCTAAGCCGAGGAATCACTTGGTTGTAAACAAACGGCAGTTCAGTATATTGTAAAAGAAGAGGTTAACAATCATCTGGAAGTCAAGGCCTGTAGCCCACCACCGTCTGGCTGACCTTGCCACAGTGGCCACTTTCTTTTCTTGTTAATGTGTCTTTCAACACTCAAACAGGATGTCAGCTCTGAGACAAAGTTCCTGCCCTTTTCCTACCATGAACCCAGAGCTGTTTCCACTCCACACAGAAATCCCTGTTACTTTCTAGTGATCGACTGTGCATCGTGACTTAACTTCAAAATGAAGTAGACGTACAATACCTTAAAAGTAAACAAACCCACACAAAACCAGAAAGAGAGGTCACTCCACAAATTTCTGCCTCTGAAATTCTAGCGTCTTTTCTCTTTTCTCCATTTGCAAGCTTCAAATGATCCTTTTTGAATTTAACAACTCTTTCTGGCAATGAAATATGAAGAGGTGATGATTTCCTCCAAATTAGGAGGACATTAACAATTAAGTGTTAATGCGAACACCGTTAACAGTAATGCAATTATAACCGTATTCCACAAAGGGCAATAGGAAATAATTACTCTGATTCTCAAGTGATAGTTCTAGGAGAATGAGATTCTCTTTCTAAAATTCATTAGGAGGGGCTCTGAAACTCCGAAGCACACCTACAGCTGGAGGAGCCTCTCCTTCCCTGTAAAGGTAACCCTGCCGTTGCCAATGCAGGCAATCTCTGGACCTCTGGTTTTGCTCCTAAATATGAATGCAGTGGTGGCTCTGGGACCACTAGCTTGCTGCTCCTGAGGCTGCCATACTGTCCTGACAACAGTTTATCTGAATAGCCAGAGATGCTGTGTTAAGCCTCCACGCTGGACCAAAAGCAAATGACATGCAATCATCACTGTATTGCTTCTAAGGATGATGAAGTGTATCCCAGGAAATGACTAATCTCCAATTACCATATGCATGTCAGCAGTGAGACTTGACCAGAGAGAGTGGTATAATAGCAGATACACCATTAATGCCTATCTCGGTCTTATTTGATTAAATTAGAGGACTAAACTGAGAAGCTGATAGAATCAGTCAGTTGCTAATGTTTTCTCTTAATGATGCATAGATGGAAGTTTAAAGTGTCTCAATTCCATAGCAACCTCAATTTTAGCAGTCCTTCAACAATCCATAAATCCTTCACCCCTTTCATTCATCAAAGATTAACACTGAGAATAATGGATGAAATGAACTGTTTGAAATTTTATTTCTCTATTCCCTGCTCTCTGATGGAGGTCCACAAGAAGAATGATAAAACAAAAGCAGGAGAAAAATATCCTTTTTCCCCCATCTCTTTCCTTCAACACAAGCCCATCTGTTAACCAATTCTGATGACTTCTTGCTTCGCTATCTGCTCAAAACTATCCATCTATTCTGATACCAGAGCGCATATGGGCCTTATGTTACCTGTGTGTATTAGCATTGTGACCCCCTTAATGGCTCTCCCTTATTCCCTTCCTTTCTCCTCTCCTAATTCATCAGGCCTTCCTGTATGAAGAACCCAAAATGAAAGAGCAGATCTCATTCATGCTTGGCTCATCACGTCTCCCACATTTCGGCCCCACTGCATCTACCCAACCACAATTTCAGGACTCCCATCTCTTTGGTCTTCTCACCTGCCAAGCTCAGCCTCTGTTGATTCGCCCCTTGCCTACAATTCCCTCATGCCTATAAGGGGCTTTTTCGATGGGTAAGCTCCTATTTAAAGCTGCCACCACCTTCTTAGCCCACAAAGACCTCCTCCTTTTCTGAGATCCAACAGGACTGAGAACATTATTATACTTGAAGCATGTGTTTATAGAGATTATCTTTTGTTAATCTGGAGCACGATCCCAATTGCATTTTACATTCCTTGGCATTGATAAGGTCCATGTCTCCATCGTCTCTTTATCCTTCATTTTGGGGCATAGGACTTGCAAATTCATGCTAGTCAGCTGAAGATAGACATATCAATCCTTTGACTGAATAATGCAGCCTGAATAACTGACAGTGAACTACTGCTAATAGGTTAACCCACTTGCAGATTATAGTTAATGTACTGTTTTTTAGTGATGCTGGACCATGGAGTGTGATGATTCATTCTGGAATGCCTTCTGCCAAATAGTGCCAAGAGGATGGATTTGATAATCAGTTCAGATGTAAACGATAACCAATGAAAACAGAATTTAAACATCAAAGAATTCACTATTCTCCTTCACTGCTTGACATCATACCTATAGAGAATAATAAAGTTGACAGTATTACATATATAGTAGTTCTTATATATAGCTGAAGATTTCTCTATTGTTTCTTTCAACATGTAGTAAGTGACTTCTGTGTCAGGGTATTTGAGAAATAACTGCTATAAGATATCCTTGCAAAGAGTCAAAATAAATAGCCCCAAGTCTGGACCGGTAATACAAAAGTTCTGGAAATTCTCAGAAAACCTATAACTATTCATAGAAAACATGTGCACACATGTGAGAAAACCATGCACACAAAAAATAAAATGTAACTCAATAACTTATTACTCCAGAATAAATGTAGATGTTGAGAGAAATAAAAATAAATCCAGCCTTTACAATGCTCAGAGCTAGTTTCACCTGCTGTAATTGGACATCGTGCAGATTTCAGAACTAGTAAAACCAGTACTGCCAAACACCTGTAATAGATTTATAATGGAATCATTTAAGAGGCTATGCTCTCAATGAGTTAAGACCATGCTTCTCTCAGCTACTACAAATAATAATGTTAATAGTATTAGTCATGACAAAACTGTAATATTTTGGATGTTAAAACACTGTAAGTTAGTAAAGGTCTCTTGAGATATTTTTCTCAGAACCTAAAGGAGAGCATGAGATAGTTTTTACATTCCTGGTTGCTCATTAGCAACCATCACTCCACAGCTTGCATATTAAAAGCATGGATACTTAAAGACCTTAGTCCTTAATAAACTTTGCCCAAAGGACATTAGCAAGAAGCATGCATGAGGTGACAGGATAGTGCCTCCCAGGACAGGGAGACTTGTCAGGCTGTGCAACAGGATCCCAGGGACCTGTCTCAATCAAGTTAATTAGAGACATCTGCAGAACAGAGATCAAGCAAGGCTAGCCCTGGCAGCTTATTTGCACCAAAAAGGTACAACTCATGTGGGAGGTAAGAGGGCTAGAATGACAAACAGATAGCAATCAGTAACAGGAGCCGGCTCAGTCATCTGAGTATACTCGCTGCTGTAATAAAGCTGGTAGGACCAAGGGATGCAAATGTCAAGCCGATGAAAAGGCTCAAGGATATTTGAACAAACCTTTGATATTCTTAGCCCCTGCAGGAATCTCAACACTGTAAATGGGGCCCCCTCCACTCCCACCGCCAGCACCTGCTTGAACTCTTCATTCACCTCTGCCGTTACCTCCGGGGTTGCTCACATTCATTCCAGGGACCCTGACCACTGTTTCTCCGCAAACAACTCTGCCCTCTTTCAAGATGTTGTTACTGATGGAGATCTAGCTCAGGGACACCTTGTGTTTGAAGGTGTAGCCTTTGTACAAGTGACACTTTGAAACTTTGCCTCTGGAATTTATACTCTACAACTCAAATCTTGGCTCAACAAAGCCACATTATTCCCCAATACTGCATTCCAGGCCTGGATTTTAGCAGTCTAGCTCTATTAAAACTAGTGGCGTTTGAGTTTTAAAACTATTTCTTTCATTTATCCTCTTTGTTGTTGTTGTTTGTTTGGGTTTGTTTATTTTAGATTTTATTATTTATTCATTTGAGAGAGAGGAGACAGAAAGAGAGAGAGAAGGGGGGAGGAGCAGAAAGCATCAACTCCCATATGTGCCTTGATCAGGCAAGCCCAGGGTTTCGAACCAGTGACCTCAGCATTCCAGGTCAATGCTTTTACCCACTGTGCCACCGCAGGTCAGGCCTGTTGTTGTTGATATCATTCTTAAATTTCAAAAAATGATAGCAGCCAGGTTCTCACAGATTCCACTGAGTCAGCTTTGTGTACATACATTGAGAAGACCTAGATAACGTTCCCCAGTGACACACAGGCTATTCTCTGTTATAACTAGGGATGCTGTCTTGTGTTAATGTCACTGCAGCTCACTGGAGAGGCTGACAGAATAATGCCCAGGCCAAAGTCAGCAACTGTGCCTATGATAAATGCAGTTCTCAAAGCTGAATGGTTAACTTAGTCATCTATAATTCAGTGTAGGACGATGACATACTACGACACATCCTTTCAGCTCTGGAACACATTTTGGTTCAGTGATCTAATTCATTAACAGTTATGTTTCCATGTGATTTTAACATCCACTTCCATGCGTTAGCTATAAAGCTCCAGAAATGACATGATAAACTAGTGGCCTGGGGACCAATCTCTGCTCCATACGTGTAAGTTCTGGCTGGCACGATGTTTCAGAGTAATCTGAACCATCATTTAGAGATCCAGAGCTTTCGTATCAAGCACCAATTTCTGCCTTATTATGAAAAATGAGAGGATCTGGCACCACTGGTTCCACGTCCTTCTTCCATGGAAATATTCCTCTAGCACAGGTCAGCAGCCACCCTCTTAGCAGGGCCCTGACTCACCCCTGTTCACGCACCAGGACTGTTCTCACTCAGGTTCTCTGCCTGGGTGAAGTAACATGTCGGTTTGCATCTCACGCCAAAGAACCTCTCTGTCACTTCTCAGAGTTTGCCACATAATTAGTAATGTTTCACAGACTGTCTTCTCCTCTAAGAAATATTGATCAGGCCCTGGTTGGGTAGCTCAGTGGGTAGAGTGCTATCCTGGTGCACCGAGGTCACAGGTTCGAACCCTGGTCAGGGCACATATGAGAAGCAACCAACGAATGCATAGCTAAATAGAACAACTAAGTGGAACAATGAGTTGATGCTTCTCTCTCTCTCTCTCTCTCTCCTTTCCTCTCTTCTCTCTCTCCCTTCTCTTCTTTCTCTCAAATCAATGGTAAAAGTAAAAAATAGAATAGAAATATTCATCAACATGGAACAGCCTGAATCAAGTTTTGCAGGATTTTAGACAGACTTCCAATTTTGAGTGTAAAATGTCCCAGAGGATCAGAAAGCTTTGTTGAGTTTTCCTCCAAGCGTGACTAATACAATGCTGTGTGGCGTTATCACGCGGCCACGCACGTCTGCCCTGGCAACGAGGGCCGGCTCCCTCACCGTGCCCCCACCTCCAGCATCCCGGATGGCTGTGCCGTGTTGGAGAGCCATCTCAACCTCAGGGCCACCAACTTTGTAATAAGATGCCAGGCCTGCTGGTATCAAATATTGGCAATACAAAGAACACTACTTTAAGCTTGCTAAATCTGTTTTAAAATGACAATCACTGACATTTAGGCCACCATGTTCCAACCAAGAGTCATCACTTATGCTGAAGAAAAAGGGTAGACCAGCAAAGGGAGAGAGGAAAAGCCATGAAGATCAAAGACAATGTAGACTCACGATTTTTCAAGGCCATTCTAAGTGTAGGAACAAGTAATGGTAACTTGAAACCCATTCAAGGGCTATTATTATTAGTGGTAGCAGTAGCAGTTTTTAGAGAGGCAGAGAGAGAGAGAATGAGAGGGTGAAAGAGGGGGGAGAAGTGGGAAGCATCAACTCATAGTAGTTGTTTCCTGTATGTGCTTTGACTGGGCAACCCTGGAGTTTTGAACTGGTGACCTCAGTATTCCAGGTAGATGCTTTATCCACTGTGCCACCACAGGTCAGGCTCAAGGGCTATTGAATTACCATAAATATCACTGCCAATGAGAAGAATATTTTTTTTTTTCACACTGCACATATCTTATTTTATTTTTTTTATTTATTTATTTATTTTTAAATAAATTTTTATTAATGGTAATGGGATGACATTAATAAATCAGGGTACATATATTCAAAGAAAACATGTCTAGGTTACCTTGTCATTAAATTATGTTGCATACCCCTCGCCCAAAGTCAGATTGTCCTTCGCCACCCTCTATCTAGTTCTCTGTGCCCCTCCCCCTCCCCCTAACTCTCCCCCTGTCCTCCCTCCCCCCACCCCTGGTAACCACCACACACTTGTCCATGTCTCTTAGTCTCATTTTTATGTTCCACCAATGTATGGAATCATGTAGTTCTTGTTTTTTTCTGATTTACTTATTTCACTCCTTATAATGTTATCAAGATCCCACCATTTTGCTGTAAATGATCTGATGTCATCATTTCTTATGGCTGAGTAGTATTCCATAGTGTATATGTGCCACATCTTCTTTATCCAGTCTTCTATTGAAGGGCTTTTTGGTTGTTTCCATGTCTTGGCCACTGTGAACAGTGCTGCAATGAACATGGGGCTACATGTGTCTTCACGTATCAATGTTTCTGAGGTTTTGGGGTATATACCCAGTAGAGGGATTGCTGGGTCATAAGGTAGTTCTATTTGCAGTTTTTTGAGGAACCACCATACTTTCCCAATGAGAAGAATATTAATTTGAGGTTAATTCCTACTTGCACGCTATGGCTGCATCATACCAAATAAACTTCTGGACCAGGATGTTTACTTGGCCAGGAAATGACTACTGTTATTAAAGGGTACTTCCTCCAGTTACTATGTGTGGCATTGGTAACACGGTCCCTGTTGAACACAGGTGTCACAGTGGCATGATGAATAACCAATCCTTTTCCCTCCCTGTAAGTTATACAGCAGTACATGTTAATAATTAAATTGTCTTTGTGAATTAACACACACATCTTTTCAAACAGGTACTGGTGCAACCTCACCCCGCTCTTGTGAAGTGGCTAATCATCTCGTACACTTCACACTTACCCAGCTATCAGTATCAGTGACCTCAGCTGGCTAAGTGTGAAATGGCAGATGGTCTGTAGGGCTCATTAATACCTTATGAAAAACTAGCATGGGAAACCATCTAAGGGTTTTGGTGGAGGATGATGGTTTATGTGAACCTTCCTAGAAACATTCCTAGAAAACGCCACTGCTCACCATGTTTGGTGAGGATCCTGGGGGAAAAGTGTCAAGAGATATTAACGTTTTCAGTAACACAGTATTTCAAAGTGTTTCAGAAGTTATTTTAATTTGCAGCATTGAAAAAAGGGGACCAGGGCCTGAAAAGCCAGTAGTAATTTTGAGGACTGCTTACAGGCTATCTCAACAACACTATCACCTTGCGAAAGACTTGTACCTCTTAAGATAGATTTGCCTAGAGAGAATCTACAGCCTTGTTACACATTTCTCACGAGGCCATCCCATGTATACCACCGCACAGTGAGAACGCCCTCCGGATAGCTTTACCTGAGATGCACTACTCCAGAGTCTGAAAATACCCAGGCTGAATTGTTTCTGGAGCAATGGGATGTTGTTAATTAATATCAACACTTCCCAGATCCTTTATAAAATGTCTAATGTCAAAATATTTTACAAGGGGGAATTTCAAACTGTGTTCCTGTTTCTCACAGCATGGCAACTATTGGAAATTGTATAGTTTGTAAATCAATAAAACGTGAGGGGAAGATACCAGGGTGACATGAGAATTTATAAAGAACTACACTCTTCAGAGCAAAACTCGAGTACATAATACTCAGGATGAAATATATAAACCTTTACAAGTCTATATTTTCATAACTCCCTCACGAAGCAGGCATCCAGTACTATCTTACTGATAGATAAAGCTAGCAACTGGTTTATTTGAGTTTCAAACAGACCCCTCTCTCCTGCTGTTTCTCCCCTTGGGTTTAATTAACTATAAAACAAATGAAAATGACCAGTTCAATGAGAATACCTGAAAAGAACTGGGGTGGGGGGGGAGGGAATACGTTCATTACCTTTTCATCAAGTCCCAATTCTAGAATTTTATGTGCCAGGATTCTTCAACTTTAATTCTTTAAAGAAAAATTTTCTTTTTAGTCCATTTAATTGTCTTTAACATGTTTGTTTGCCCATACACAGAAATACATCCTAACCAAGTTGTTACTATGTACAACAGAGGCATATTCCTTTAATGTTTATTATATCCTGACTTCCTCACAAAATGACTTGATGTGGTTCACAAACAAGAATCAGACCTAATAAAATCATTAGATCTTAGCTTAAAAACAAAAAAGCCAAATATAAAGAGAATGGGAAGTCGATTACAAAGAAAAACGACTAAGTCATACATTTGCTGCCTGAGTGTGTATTTATTTAGCCCATATTACTATGGTTTGGGTGCCACTGGGTCAGTGCAGCAAACAGGAGAGGCTGTGTGGCAACAGAACACAAAACCTGAGCTTCTGATGGCCAAAGCAAAACAAACAAACAAATAAACAAACACAAAGCATCACAGTTTCAAAAGGGAGCTACTGGCTTATAAGGAGAGGAAGTTCCCCTTGATAAGAATCAAAAAATAATTTAATGAATAGCTCAATGTACATAGAGAAGATAGTAAATAGAAAAATAAGAGTATTAAAACATAGATATGAATACCTACTTTTAGGGGTTTCTCTTCCAAAATAGATAAGATAATACCAAATCTTTGAAATCTGAACTGGAGAAACCCTTATCTTTCTAGACTGTTCACAGGTACAAATCTATTCCTAAAATTGCATGTGCAACCTAAAAGAACAGAAAGATATTACTGCTCTAGAAAATTTTCTGTATTGTATTTGTAATAAAATATCTGGCAATTACGTTTACCATTTCTTTATTTTTCAGGTGTCCTTTGGTGATACATGCTGTACATCTTTTTTATTTCTCTATAGTCCTTTCTTTTGGGTGGACCTGATAGTAATAACCAAGCTACCAAGTGAAAGGCTTCACAGGGTGTGACCTAATTGCTACCCGCAGTTTCCATTTTACAGAATGGTGCTCACATGACTAATCTAGACCACAAGATATGGTTGGTTTGTTTGTTTTTCAACTTAGGTAAGAGGAAATACCTCAATACCTTTAACTGCATAGTACTTTACTTGCTAAATTATGCAAATCAATACATCTTAAATCAAATACATGCCTACTATAAAGACAGTTTCCCTTGGTTTTGAAACTCACTCTAACAAGCTATCAATCAGAGGCAGGTTTTAGAGGTAGCATAACTGATTGGTAGCAGTGGGATTTCTGGCCACGGTGATGTAGGAGCAGGCACTCAAGCCCTAGGAAGGACAAAGCCTGACAACAACAAAACCCTGGCTGAGACAGAATACCATGGTGGAAATACTCCTCGTTATGTCATACCTAATAATCCATATGGGCCTCATCACACAGCTGTTTGTTACGTCCTGTTGCCAAAGAAAACTCCTCGCTTCTCTTCCTCAGCAAGCAATTAATATGCACATCAAGCGCAATGGCCAGACAGCTTTGGTGGAAGGACAGGCAGGCAGGAGATCCACAGGCGTACAGGCCTGGCAAGTGATATTCTCAGCATTATTCAGGAATGTTTAGTTGCTTGCTCAAATTCATCATTAACAAAGGGCCTGTTTCCCAAAGGTTTGCACTGTGTAATTAGCAGCAACAAACACTGCCCTGCTCAGGTCGACCTATGGGATTAGTTACAAAGGTTTTGTAAATTTCAGAAGCTATCTACACAGATGTCCAGGAAAAAACATACAAACACACAGAACAGCATAATGGATGCAGCCAGAGCCATTAAGTAGTTGAGGATTTGTGAGACTCAGACAACCAATACATTTTATGGAGGAAGTCATAAAAGTCAGACAGGAAAAAATATTTAGCATGAAAGTCGCAAACTTCTAGACAGCATGTAAAGAATGCTGAAAAGTGGCAAGGCAAAGGAATAAACATACCAAGCAGAGCTCATCAGTCTTAATAAATAAGACAGGGTCACCTGAGTTTACTTCTGGAACCAATAAAGTCCCTCAGTATCTAATTATTTTTGTAAAAGGACTGAATTTTTTCATGCTTCCATTTACTGTTGTCATTAGATTGGTTCATACTTCATTAGTCTGTTTTCTAAAATGAAACTTTCATTTATTTATGGGAGTTTTTATGCTTCCCTAAGGTATATATGCTCCAAAACATAATCATTGTGTTTTATTTATAGTATGTAAAATATGTAACACATATACTCCCAAAACATATAAGTAAGTAACGTTAACCTTCTGATCATGAGTGTATACGATAATAAAAGAGGTGCAAATCCATGCTGATAACTCATCTTGATTAAATGGCCTCGAATTAAATCATCACATTGTACATTTCAAATATCTTATAATTTTATCAGGTATACCTTAGTAAAGCAAAACACATAAATAAAAACCCTCAAATCCAATGAAGTAGTTTTATTTTAGATTAAAAATATAATTTGTAAGTGAAGCAGTCTGAAATAACATTTTAAGTAAAAGTTAAGGCTAATGATCTCATCTCAATGAATTAACTCTAGTTTGTAAAGATTTGTTCAAGTTTAGTAAACAGCACTGCTCATTTTTTGTGACCGTCATTAGTGTTTAATTTAGGTTGGCAACTTGCAATTCAGAAGTCAACACTATTGACTTGGTTGCCAAGAAAAATGATAAAACACCTCTAACCCCAGGGTATATAATAGAAGCAGGTGCATGGTAATGGATAATAAAAATAACCCTTCCTTTCACATCTACTGCTAATTAAAATCTGATCAGAGCAATAATTGAGCAGTGCCCAGGCTACCCACAATTTTTCTTGTCAGGTTTCAATTGTTCGACACAAATGTACTACTGACCTCAATAAATGAAAACATATTTTTTAAGAACCTAAATTATAGCCATCCTCATTTAGGACAAGAAGTGATTTATTGGGGCCACAGGGTTTTGAGGTTCCAGCAGACACGTTTTCAAGGGAGTCACTCATTGCCAGAGCTGTTCATGAACTAGAAAGCACATAAAAGTCCCAGACTCCCCCACCAACCACACAACTCCCTCCCTATACAAATCCCAATTAAAACAGAAGAGTGATCTCACCTGAATGAGCGTGTGCCCGCCGTGCAGCTAAGAATTTTACAGGTACTGTCTCGCGTCCTGATGAATAGGATTATTATTAGCCCCATTTTACAGATTAGGAAACTAAATCTCAGAGAATCCTGACTCCAGAGGCTTTTTATGCAAAGAAAGTATATTAAAAAATAAATAAATAAAGGCAATAGGGTTTCCAGTATACAATGCTTGCAATCTGAAAATATTATTTTATCAAAAAGGTAAAATACTCAAATTTACATAAATAGTACTGCTTTAATTTTTCAGTGTGATGCCTAAAAATTCTACAAGTACCTGCTTGTATCAGTTTTTTTTAAAAATGTTTATGGTATTAATTTGAGAGAGAGAGAGAGAGAGAGAGAGAGAGAGAGAGAGAGATTAAGCTGTTCCTGTATGTGTCCTGACAAGGGATTAAACCAGCAACCTCTGTGTTTGGGATGATGCTCTAACCAACTAAGCCATCCATCCAGGGCTGCTTCTATCGGTTCTTTAAAAAGTCATTAAAAAAATACAGAATACATATTTCCATGTCCAAAGTACCCTACAGGTATATATAAGGTTCTATTGAAACTGGAAAAGTCAACATATTACTATTTTGATATGACTAAGGGAATATACACTAATCCTCACACTGAAGAAATTTTTCCATAAATCAACATATGGCTAAAACTGTTTGCCTTTTTGCCCAGTCAACATTCACTTATTTTATTTAAAGTTAAATTCAGCCTGACCTGTGGTGGTCGATAAAATGTCAACCTGGAACGCTGAGGTCACCAGTTCAAAACCCTGGGCTTGTCTAGTCAAGGCATATATGAAATTTGATGCCTCCTGTTCCTCTCCCCTTCTCTCTGTCATTCTCTCTCTCTTCCCCCTCTCTAAAATGAATAAAATCTTTAAAAAGTAAAGTAAAAAAAATTAAATTCAAGCACATTTTGCATGCACTATCTTGCCCTATGAAAGAGTACAAAGATGTACTCGAGACGCTCTCTGCCCCTACGGAGTTCAGTCACAGATACCAAATAATGCCAACTATCAATTCTCAACTATAATATATGGTAGAGTAAAATAAAAATTAGAATTCAATTGTTTTAATATAATGCACCAGGCTACATGCAAAGCCCTGTCCTAGGTTACTGTATGATATCAAGCTTAATTAATGACACAGACTTCCCTCTGAAGCATTCTTGTGGGAAAGGGAAGGTATTCTATAAACCAGCTACGTGAACACCTGGTTCCCTTTGATAGCTGCATATAAGGCAAAACCTTAAAGGAAGGTTTCACAGAGGTTTTATCAGAAGTTACAATGGAAGCAGAACCAAGTCGCTAAGGTACTGGGAAGACAGGGCTTGAGTGGGAGAAGACAGAAACAGGGAAGAGTGACATGAGATAGAAATCAAGTGCCGGATTGAAAGCAGCTTTGGATGCTATTAACTGTGAACCATCTTGACTTGGTTATGACAAGGAATGACCTTACGTTTTCAATATTTTCAGATTTGAGGCTGGGGTAAATGATTCTGATAGCTGAGCGGGCGATGAACAGAAGTCAGGGAAGGCAGTTAAAGACTGGGAGTAAGGAGTCCAGGAGGGGCCATCTGAGGGCTTACCTGGGAGGGGAGTGAAGAGGAGAGGAAGGATTGAGAGATGGAGAAACAGACCTCTCAGGATGAGTGACTGCTTAGAAGTGAGCAGAAAGGAGAATCTGAAAATGACAGAAACCTAACTCAAAGGAAGGAGGTGAGACAGTCCTCAGGACAGAACAAAGGAGAAGTAGGTTTTGGGTTTGGCAGATAAGAGAAATAGGTATGGTGACTGACCTCTTGAGTTTGAGGACCTAACAGGGGAACATCCTGGGGAAAGTCATGCATTTAATTAATTCAGCATGCATTTCCTGTGCTCCTACAATGGCAGGCACTGTTCTAGAACCTGGAGATACAACAATGAACAAAACAGGCACGAGAGATGCAGTGGGCAACAGGGACTAACGTCTCCGGCTGAGAGGCAAAAGCCCAAAACAGCGGCTGAGATGTGTCCAGCTGTAAATGAGGAAACTCCATGGTTCATCCGGATTCAGGAGAGTTTCGGAACGGGAGAAGACAGGCTATAGCACTGAATGCTGGGTTGGGGTGGGCAGGAGTGACAGCCTGGCTGTTGAGAACTGGGACCAGTGTATCTGACAATAAGGATGGCATGGTTCCTGCTGAGCAGCCTTCTCCACAGGGCTGGGCCAGGACCCCGGACAAGGCAAGGACAGCAACTGTGCCTTTAGGACGTTGGATGGTAAAATAAAGAGATGGTGTTTTTATGCATAGTTTTGCATCTACTTCTCTGAGAATACAGGGATAGTGGTGATTCCTCCTGACTAGGAGATCTGGGAATGTTTAGTAGGGAGGGAGGATGTTCCTTGTTTCTATAGAACACTGGAAAAGAAGCAGAAAAGAAATGATGATGGAGAGTTGGGGTAAAAAAAAGAGTTCACCCACTGTTCTAATCATACATTTTCTAAGTTAAATTTCTGAAAAAGATAAAATATGCAACATAAAAAAATTAAAAGCTTACTATTCTATTTTAAATTAAGTAAATATACTTATCTATTATTTTAGGAATAAACACTTAGTCTTAGCTGGTCCTCCAGCTAGAAAATACTCAATAAATCCCTTGTTTGAACAAGGGCATGAGAAGCTGAGGATGGCGGGCCCTTGGCCCCACCTCACTCTGGGTCCCCTTCCTCTGCACTCAGCCAGAACCCATCTCTCGGGAGCCAGATTAAGGATGCACGGGCTGGACCGGGAACCAGATTAAGGATGCACGGGCTGGACCGGGAACCAGATTAAGGATGCACGGGCTGGACCGGGAACCAGATTAAGGATGCACGGCTGGACCGGGCCTGGCTGCGCTGGGAGCTGCCGGCGCGCTCGGAGCGGCAGCAGGAATTCCTCTGGGCCTTGTCATGACATCATTTGCGCAATGTAGCCTGTGATGGCAGAAAATGAAGCTGGTATTTATACACGGTATTAGAGGAGGACCTTCCCATGCCAGGCTTAAGATGACAAAATGTCAGTCTCAATCATCTGACAGGCTTTGGTCTCCTTCTGTAACCTCTTTCTTTTTGGCTGCTCTTTTTTTTATAAACATATGACACTAACAGAAAAATAAATTGAAAAGAGCACTGAGGCAGAGTATACTTCACGCACTGGTGCCAATGTTTCAGATCTCATGAACCTTGGAAAACAATTCGTAGAGCTAATTAGTTTACAGTGTTTAAGCAGCTTGTTCCTCGTCTTTAATCTTCTTTATGTAATAATGTGAATAAAGCCATATTATCTTCTGATTTTTTTAATGCAGTTTAACAAATATAATCTCCCTTTTCTTTCAAGAGATTACTTCATTTAGACATCAAACTATGTTGTTGTTGTTGTTTTCTAGGTGAGGAGGGCTATAAATAGGTTGACATGTATCCCCATAGGTCTAAGTGGTCTGCCAGATCCACCCAGGCCCTAATCCTTTTTGTTGTCATGGAAGCCACCTGGCTTAATTATATTTACAGTTTTTGACTTTGACACGTGGCATGCAGGTTTTCCTGAACTCTGCACATATTCCTCAATCCTAGCTGTAAGTCACACATAGGCTGCTGTCTCTTTCTCAGATTCTGGATGTTGACAAGGCAGTCTCACCCTGCCCAAAATTTAGCACCAGGTCCCTGAAGAATGGAGCTCCCCTCACATATTTGTACAGCCCAAGAGAGCATGATTTAGGGGCCCTTTTGACCTAAAGCTAAGCGAATGGACAGAGATCCACGAGTGCACAAATGAGTTGAGGGTAAAAAGCAAGGAGCAACAGAAAACTTAACCTGGGATAGTCTTATCATAAAATACGGCTCATCAAGTATGACTTCTAAGAGATACTCCATCATTTTGTGCTTTCCGATGCTAGGGAGCTATTTAATTGCTAAACTGCTCTCTGGTAATGACATATTAGTCCAAACCAGGAAACTGAAATCCATGAACTGGTTAAGGCTAGTGTTGAAATAATTAAAATTATTTATCTGGTGGGTGGTAGCACACACATAACTACCAAGGATTTGAAACAGTGTTATTCCCTGAGACACCCTTTTCAACTGGCAGAAAATCTATTTTAGCCTTTTGTAAATACATTTGTATCCACTTTTTTTTTTTTGATTGATTGAGTTTAAACAGAGAAAGAAAAGAAGAGGGAGGGAGGGGGAGAGAAAAAGAAAAAAACTCACTGATTTGTTGTTTCACTTATTTATGCATTCATTCGTTGATTCTTGTATGTGCACTGGCAGGGGATTGAACCTGCAACCTTGGTGAATCGAGATGATGCCTAATCAACTGAGCTAACCAGCCAGGGCTGAATCCACATTATTAAAGAAACTTTATAGTCTCAGTAAAACACAGTACTCAGTGCAAATTTTTATTGTGCTTGCCTGTGAATACAATACTGTCCCATGGTACTGATCTACCTTAAAGTTCACTCTGTCCTTAATTGTCAAGCAGATTCATGGTAACTCCTAATTAGTGCAAAACAGGTAACACAGCTGCGACTTGACTTTGCAACTGCTTAACACCTTAAGCATCTCTATCAAGCTGAGCTCTCTCTGCTCCCCCACCAAGGTTAATGGTTTTGAGTCTTCTGAGAATTATGGAGTAAGGTGCCCACAGTGACAGGGGATGCCTCTCTCCAAACCACTGCTTCTATTACTCATCAAATCAACATAAAATGACGTCAGTTTTCAGCAATGATAACACAGGTGAAATTTCTTTCTCACTGCACAGTATCCGAATCCCAATGAAGAGCTGATTCACAACTAATATGGATGATTTAAATAGGTCCAAAGCATCAGATGTAGTCCACTGAAATTTAAGGGACTAATCAGAGAACTGGGGTGATACCAGATGATCTCTTGAGAATTCTGACTTTAAAAATATATGAGTCAAGCCTGACTAGGCGGTGGTGCAGTGGATAGAGCATTGGACTGGGATGCAGAGGACCCAGGTTCGAGACCCTGAGGTTGCCAGCTTAAGCACGGGCTCATCTGGTTTGAGCGAAGCTCACCAGCTTGAGCCCAAGGTCGCTGTATCGAGCAAGGGGTTACTTGATCTTCTGAAGGCCCATGGTCAAGGCACATATGAGAAAGCAATCAATGAGCAACTAAGGTGCCACAACGAAAAACTGATGACTGATGCTTCTCATCTCTCTGCGTTCCTGTCTGTCTGTCCCTATCTATCCCTCTCTCTGACTCTCACTCTGCTCTGAAAGAAAATAAATAAATAAATAAATAAATAAATAAATAAATGTGTGTGTGTGTGTGTGTTTGTGTGTGTGTGTGACTCATATGAGTCAATAATACAAACTATAATTGCCCCAAGATTTTATTCTAAGAGCATCAGCACTGGGAGCAAGACCACTAGGAAACCCAGCACTGCCACTTTCCAACTCTATGACCTCAGAAATTAAATTACAGAGACAGTACATCTAAAGCTCAGGGCCGCTAGGAAGAACACAAGGAAGACAATGTTATTATTGTTGTGTCAGTTACAGTTCTTTTCATTTGCAACACAATTCTGAGAGAAGCAGTGTTTACAAGCAAATGCAGTAATGGTCCAATTGAGTTATATACAGAAAAGGAAATATAGCTTAAAATAAAGATGCCAAGGAGAACCAAGATGTAGAAAAATGAAAGACAAAAAAGCAAAACAAGAAATTATGACAAGGCAAAAGAAAAAAGGCAAGAAATAAACATCTAAGAGAAGGGTTTAATTCCTCATCCTGTTCTTTTCCCGTGAACTTCTATTCGAATCCCTTTTCTGCATCTTGACTCTATCTGTACCGTATGGTCCAGTTTTAGCCCAGCTTCAACTTGCAGCGGTCCCCAAGGTAGAAACGAGAAGGGAAAAAAGTTCCCGCCTAACTCTGAAAAATGTTAAAATGCAAAGGCAATGTAAAAAAGAAACCAAGACTATATATATACACATTTCATAGTAGCGAATTTTCAGGCAGACGTGGAAGCTAGCAAGTAACCCCCTGAGGTGTGCCAGTACAACCTAAGTGTTTCAAGTTTGTGGGCTGACATAAACAGCTTCTGAGTGAATCTCTTTTTTTGCAGGGCAGAAAATGTTTGTGGTGGAATTGGTCTTTGAGAAAAAGTGAATTGATTTGTTAGCTTTTCGTGTTGGACCAGAAATAATTATTGCCATACCCATTTCCTATGGATTATGTCCAAAAGCTACAGATACTCACTTATTCTGTCTTTACTGTAATCTATAGGGAACAAACCGGAAATGGGGTTTGCTTCACTGACTGACTTATTTTAAAAGTCAGGCTTAGTAGGGAAGAAAAAGCCAAAGAGATTGACCAAGAAAGGATGAAATATGCCATCTGGATAAGCAAACACTGTTTCAGATAAAGTGCTCTATGGGTCTCGACCTTGCCTTCTACAGTGCATGAATTCATTTTGCAATATTCCTTTCATACATGAGACTTTTGTGTTCTTGCTTTTAACAGGGGATGGCAATTGATTTGTTTCCTATTGAATCTTGCCAACTGGATACTGAAGAGAGGATGGCATATTTAGATGCCCTTAAACTTTCAGATTCACCTTTAAAATGTGCCAAGGCTATGTCACATTCAGGGTAAATGTTGTGCAAATTTTGCTAGATTGGGACGAGAAATGAGGGTCTCACAGGCAAAATGACATTAAAGGCTTTTCAGTAAAACAGAGTCTAACCTCTATTGATTCATTTTAGTTGAATCAAATTCCAATCACCTGATGGACATGAAATTCCAAACAAAAAGAAAAGCAAATCAGATGATTCCTGAGTGTGTGTCCAAGAGCACCTAAGCCCAGACAGAAAAAAAGCCAAACCTGCCAAATTCAATCCAATGTGTTTTCACGAGTACCCACTTAGTTTACTGGCTTGTCCTTCAGTGTCAGGACCTGTGAGAGATGATAAAAGTGAACAGATGTCGACACAGCTCTATTCTTGAGAACATACCAAGTTCAGGTAGCAAGAGAAACAAGAAATAACAAGATGATAAGTCTAAGGATATGTATAACTACATAGTAAAGAGTGGGTCAGGTTATATACAGAAATCCTGAGGAAATTAAAGAAAAAAAATGACAATAGATTATGGAGTGGTCGGGGTTTCTTGATCACCCATATTCACTTTCTTTTCTTTCTAAACACATGAGAGTATTATCCATCCTCCCCACCACCCACAAACTTTATAGTTAGGGAGAGCTCAGTCACTCTGAGTTGAAGCAAGTTCTCTTACATGGAGGCTTGTGTTAAGATGACAAAGCCATGACATTGAAGCAGTCTTAGAGACGATATGGAGCCAGTACACGGAGAAGTTACCTGCAGTAGTAAGTTTTGTGATGCCCCTGAGATCCTGGGGCTGTTTGTTACTGAAGCACCACCTATCCTGTCCTGAAAATTACATGGATACCATAGCAGGGAAGACGCAGGCACAGTAACCCTGAAAATGCCTTTAGGATCTCCTTCTTGCCTTTCCCCCCTTTTGGCTGGGAATATTCCAACACTCCAGTGCGTCTGCCTCTGGTATCTCTCACTCAAAACTCCTCACTGCTGCCAGCACATTCTGGGGTCCACGTATGTTCCCATCTGTGTTTGAGGCTCCAGGTGTATTTCCCAGACACAAAGGATAAAGAACAAACTCCTTGGCATAGGAGTCAAGGCCCGTGATAATCTGGCTCCCAGATGTGCCAGTGTTATTTCTGCCCACTAGCTCTCACGCTAGATTCCTGCCACCAGCATCCTGAAGGAGCCATTCTGCTGGGCCTCCATGAACTGCTCCACACTACTTCCATCTGTCATGTTGTCCCTACTCTTGGTGAGCCTGTTACCAGCTTTGGCAACATTCCCTTTCTCTGCAAAGCCTTCATCTCTGTCCTTGCTGAGCAGTTCATGCATTCTCTTACAACACAACACACTGTTCCTTAGAAGTTTTTCTTGTCTGTCTCCTCCCACTAGATGGTGAATTGCTCAAGGCAGGGATTGATTTCTTTTTGTTTCCCCCAAGTACCTAGCACAGTATCTGACAGTCGGTATTTGCAGAAATCAGGGACGAATATAGGAAGGAAGAAAAATGTGCATGGTGTGTTCATGACAGTATTAGTCAGAGGACAAGAGCAGAGTAGAGGTTTGTTGGGTAGTAGTATAACATCAATTTAAGCAGCCAGGACGGTGTCAAATTATGAAGACTGAGAAAATTTTATTTGATCCAAAAGGTGATCAGGAGTCACTGTAACTTCTTGAGAAAGGAAAAGATGAAATTTTGTTCAGCCTCATAGTACCCGGTGACCTGAATGACAGCTATGTTTGTACTGCTCTTATTCCCCCTTTGACTATAAAAGCTCCCTGAAAACAGGCTATGTCTCAATCATATTTGTATCCCCTATTGCAGTGGTCTCCAACCCCAGGGCCATGGACCACTAGCAGTCCGTGGGCCATTTGGTACCGGTCCACAGAGGAAGAATAAATAACTTACATTATTTCCGTTTTATTTATATTTAAGTCTGAACGATATTTTATTTTTTAAAAATGACCAGATGCCCTCTGTTACATCCGTCTAAGACTCACTCTTGATGCTTGTCTCGTAAGTTCGACAGTTATATTTAAAAATACCATAGTTTTTACTCCGGTAGCATAATTTTATTTCGTGCATTTATCCGTCCCACCCTAAAGGCCGGTCTGTGAAAATATTTTCTGACATTAAACCAGTCCGTGGCCCAAAAAAGATAGGGGACCACTGCCCTATAGCACCAAGCACAGTGTTTGTCTAACAGGTGCCAACAAATATTTGCTGAATTTAATTCTAGAAAAATTACTCCCTGTGCCATGAGGTTGGAGAGACTAGCTAGCAGCCTATTGTATTATATACAACATTAGATGGGAAATGGATTTAAAGGGCGTAGTGCCTATGGAAATGTGGAAGTAGAAATCTCCAACAGTCTAATAGTCCTACTGCCAGCTCTCAGGGTCTCTAAAAAATTAATGTTTGAGCCACAGTTCTGCAAAAATGGTGGAATATTTAAAATACAAATGTCAGGAGGAAGATTTATTTTCCCCATGGAGTAGATGAATTTTGGCTTCTAAAGTGACAATGGGACAAACAAAAAGAAAATGTACTATATACTTCAAGCAGCTAGAATACTAGTTGTTATATGCACATTTTATCCTCCATCTTGGGATGTGGTTCAATTTTGTGTTGATTAATTCATTCATCCATTCATTCCTTTGTTCATTTAATATTTACAAATTATATACACTATGCAAGTCAATGATGTTTTCAAAGTTTATTCAAAAATCAGCTTGGATTTATTGTTTGTTTCACCTCGACATTTTGTCACCTTACTCCACAAAGCCAAAGATGGTAAGAGGTGAAAGAATGATACGCCTGTTTCTTCTCTTGTGTCCGGTTACCAAAATATCTCTGGTTATTCACTGTCAGAGTCTGCAGGGGCCTCCTCTTGAAGTTTTTTTTTTTTTTTAAGGTTGTGACTGTCAACATGTAGTCCTAACAACACCTACACCTAATTACTTTATGAATACCAAGTCAAAGACGGAACTCCAGAGCTATACCCATTTTTACTGTAAGCCTCCTCTTCCCTTCAGCAGACACACACACACACTGATCTAGTAAAAATGGCCTAAAAAATAAATATTAAGAGTGAAAATCAGAAAAAAGTCTGTTAAGAAATTGTCTAAAATTCAAACCATAAGGACTCAACTTAAATCTCCCGAAGTAGAATATGTGTTGGAAACAAAATTCAGGATATACATAATACAAGGTCGGGCAAAAGTAGGTTTACAGTTGTGAGTATGCAAAACAGAGTTTATTCTTATTATTTCTTAATTGTTGCATTATTTTCCATATGAATGACTGTAAACCTACTTTTGCCAACCCCTGTGGATTAACAATATAAGCATTACCATTGTTATTATCATATTCAGTTATGTCATTTCATCTATCGCAAACTCACATATTGAGCTAAACAAAACTTCACAGATTTAAATTTACTTTGGGTTGATCTTAAAAGATCTGAGAAAGTGTGATTCCAGTGTGACCTTAGAAGGTACTCAGAACTTATTCCATTGGAGCCTGACATTTCTGAGCAATTCTTGGTTGATATGATTCACACCTACCACCCACGAGGTCTAACATCAATGTTTCAGTCATGCAGCTAAACATAATCAGTTTTTCAAATCATTTATCTGTGGCAAAAGGAGAAAAAACACACGCCCGTGGCAAAGATCATGCCATCTCAGTATATTTGTTTTTAAGTCATCCCACCCACACCTTCAGTTAACAATTATTCTTCCTCATGAATCACCCTATACTTTCCAGTAAAAAAACATCAAGTCAATCACTTGAAAGGAAGTTAAGCGTTTCTTGCACCCTGTAGTTCTCAGATGCCAGTGGGGATACAAACTTTACCTCACCTGCGGGGTGGGGCCCGCCACCAGATGTACTCCAGACTCATCAGACATGGGAGCTGCCTGGGGCGACCACTAACTGCTGACTCCTGTCTGTCACAATACCGGTGAAGAAAGCTGATACAGGTAAAGAAGTCTGCACGTGCACACACAAGGCCAATGAATTACAGCAGATGCTGGGACTCATCTTACTTGCTGGGCCACCATTCATCGAGGACAAGAAACACTGTACTAATCCCAGTTGCACAAACTCCAACATGACATGATCTTAACCATTCTAGCAGCTATGGTACCTTTCAGAGATGCTACTCGGTGTAACTGGAAAACAGGATGAGATTTCATTCACCTCTTTCTTGATCATTCTAAACCCCAGCTCCAACACAGCATCCTGGGCTTCCTGCCTGCTTAGGACTCGAGAACACGCTTTACCTTTATTCTTATTCAAGCCACATCTTGACATGATTTATGAATTAGGGAGCACAAGTGTTATCAGAATTTAGTTATAAAATGTTCAGGGCCTCTTGGCTTTGTCACCACTGGGGACAGGACAAATGCTGGTTTTCCTAGCCAAACTGCCTCCAGGGTAGGAGATAGAGGACAAGGCTCTTCCTCTGGGCATATTAAAAATTATGAGCTGGGATGTGCTCCAAGTGGCAGGACTCTTAATTCTAGTGTTTTTCCAATGGCCACGCAGAAGCCTTCCACTATGTTCTTCATTTTTTTTCCCCTGGGGAGTGGAATAAGGAAAGATTGCAATTTTTATGACTTTATACGTATACTCAGAGAACCTATGAACACAAGTTGCCACTTGAGAGAGAAACTGGAAAGTTGGAAAATGGGAGTGGGAAGGAGACATACTTCTCACCGCGGACCATTTCATAGCTTTTGAAATTTGTACCATGTCACGTACTACACTCAAAAAATGGAAACAACTTGATTTAAAAAGATTAAAAGCATAAAAGCCACAAAACTTTCCTAAAGTAAGTTTAGAGGAAATGATCCAGTCTTATAAAGTTATTCAAATGTTAAAATAATCTTAAAAACAAACCAATATTCACAACTGATTTTGGAAAAAAACACTTCAAAGACTATATCTAAAACATTGCACTTGGGCAGACACTATTCTAAAAAGAATAATCCATTGTCCTTTTATTATAATTGCTGTTTAGCTAGAAACACCATTACCTATTCCAATATTATAAAAGCTAGAGATTTTTTTAAAATGTGTTTTTAAAGCCAAACATGTTATTTTTCCCCTCTAGGTATTGTTCTTTGTTTTTTGAATTTTATGTCTTAATTTATTTCTTCCCAAAAAACTCTCAATCAACATTTTTTTAAAAAGTAAATATAGGTAGCATATATTTGCATGTTTCATATATTACCTTGTGCTTTCTTTTTTTTCCATCCTTAAAATTTATTTTTAATTAGATTTATGGGGGTGACATTGGTTAATAAAATTATATAGGTTTCAGGTGTACAATTCTATAGTACATCATCTGTACACTGCACTGTGTATCCCCCCGCCCCCGCCAAGTCCCTCTCTAGGTGTTCTGGACAAATAGCATTTTAAGCAAATACCTTATTTCCTTTATCTACTGTGTTTTATTCTCTTCAATATGACCCAAGAACCTTCATGAATGTGTTTAGCCACATCATTCATTCTTTCACACTAGGACCCTGTTAGAGAAAGAAGGCACCTCTTATACAGTCGTCATAGAACAAAATTAGGCTGATAAGTTAGGTCCCTGAAAGAAAATTAGCTAAGGCTTATTCTTGGGTTTGATTTTCACTTGGGGAACCAAAAACAAACAAACAAAAAAACTAATAATAAAATCAAGATTGAAAAGTAAATATATACTATCTCTTACTTAATGCCCCTTTGCACTAATTACTTTTATTTGTTCATTTTCTGGAGCAGACACAATAGTTTTGTAGTTATCTTTTACAACCAAACACTTTTTAGTAAACAGGAGATAAAAGACCAATAAAAACCTTTGTTCTCCCTCCCTTCAGCCAATTTTTAAGGCTTGTTTTATCTCCAGAGTTGTTATCTGAAGTGAATTACTGATAAGAGAGACTAAAGGACTCAGAAGCTGAAAGCATGTGGTAATTGCATAGTGTTTCCCACACCTTGTTTCTGTTCACGGGGCTGGCCAAGACTCCTGGCATTCCCACCAGCCGGCTTTGAAGGCAGTGCAAGTTGCCTGAGTAGACTGGCCCCAAGGCCCAAATTCCTTTTCCAAGAAAAAAACAAGTAAATAACTTTGGAAAACCAAAGTCATATACTTATACTGTACTTATTTGAATTTGCAAACTACTAAGTGGTAGGAGAATATTAACTTGTACTTTTAAGGGACCTTCACGTGCAAATAGATGACCTTTAATAACTACCTCCACAAACTTTATGATGAGGTCCTTTATTCTGACTCCCTTGGCCATAACTGGCATAATTCGCCTTTAGAATAATAGCAATAGTGTATATTTATTGAACATAGGCACAGTTCTAAGTGCTTTACATGTATTGACTCATTTAATATTCACAACAACCCATGGGGTTCATATGATTATTGTCCTCATTTCATAGTCAAGGAAATGAGGCACAGACACTTACCCAAGGTTATATGGCTAGTTAATGTTAGTGCTAAGACTAAAAACCAGGCAGTTGGCTCCAGTCTACATTCTAAACACTATTTTGCAATAAGGGTAATTATCCTGAAATGACCAGCAATGAAGTAGAAAACAAGCTATTTTTTTTAACACCAATAATTTTTTTTATAGTGTCACTAACTCAGGCAGCAAACATCTATGAATTCTTTATCTATTAATGCTATTCATTTAAGTAAATAATTTATTGAGTCCCTGGAATATGCAAAGTGGCAGATAATTGAGAGAAATGTGAGAAGAGATGACAAATAACAGGTGTTCTCAAGTAGTTTAAAACTCTGGCTTCTTCTCACCTCAAAAAAGGGAATAAAAAACAGACCAATATTTAAAAAGCAACATATTTCCCATTATCCCTGAAAGCCAGGCTCTTTTAGTACCTATGGTCATTGGTATAAAAAGGCTCTTGGCCAGGTACTGACTGGCTGCTGGGTCCATGTTGGGCAGATAAAATGTATTATGCTCACTTTGTTAAAGATAACAGGAGGAGGCCGTCGCTCAGGTGATATTAATGTGTGTTGGGGTGGGCTAAAGGCAGGCAGAATCCTTTAGCCTGGGGCTTGGTTTTGGGATTAAGCCTTTCCTACCCTTTTTGATGTAGGGCGGTACAATCCTATCATGCCTCAGAGGATGACTTTGTATTAGAGACTTCCCTATTATGTATATTGGATTAAGGGTTTGGATTTCTACACTATAAAATGGAGGCAGAACGGGACTTGGCCCTTGGTTCCTGAGGTTAGCATGAGAGAGCAGAGAGAATAGAGCCAGCAGCGGGAGGAGGCCACGTGGAGGAGGCCAGGAGAAGCAGCCAAGATGGCGGAGTGCTGAGTGAGATGCCAGTTTGTACAGAGTTTGTATCTGGGATAAGGCAGGAGATGGGGAACTGAGGAGAATAAGGTTGGTGAGCTAGAAACCTTTGATTCTAGGAAACTCGGATAAGTCAGTGGCTTTGTGAGCACTGAGTGTGACTGGGTTTTGGAGCCCAGTGTGTATTTTTACTTGCCCGCCGGGTGCAAGGTAGGATTAAAGGTTATGGCCCATCAGTTTTTGGCTCCATGGTTTCTTTACCGACTGTCCGAATCCAATGCGAACCTGCATGGGCCAGAAGGCTGCTGTGATGGTGGCTGCTGGCTTTACAGTCCATTTGAGGCAGAAGTGAGTTCTAGGACAGGTGGTCAGAGCCAAAGGCAGGAGAAAAGCCTGGGCCACCCCAGGAGTGGCCTGAGACCAAGAAGTCAACCACCTGACTGCTTACCCACGTATCTCTTCTTTCCTCTCCCAGCCTCAACACAATCGACCCTCAGATTAATTTTGAAAACAAAACAAAAACTCCACTCTACTGCCCCCTGCCATAGATAAGATGAAAGGGTCTGGTTTAAATCAGATTTCTGAGAGGTCACGTCTTGGTGAATGTTGGACAGATAAAATATATAATGCTCACTTTGTGAAAGATGGCGCTGCCCTCATGGAAGCCCGTCTCCCAGGTGATGATATTAGTTGCCCTTCTTGCTTGGGATGGTTGTGATTATATTAATGTGTGTTGGGGGCAGGCTGTGGGCAGGCAGGATCCTTGTAGCCTGGGGCTTGGTTTTAGGACTAAGCCTTTCACACCCTTTTTGATGTGGGGTGGTGCACTCTCATGAGGAATCCTGTTATGCCTCAGAGAGATTAGCATTAGAGGGGAGAGCAGAGAAAGGCCATGTGGAGGAGAGGAGAGGCAACCAAGATGGTGGAGTGCTGAAAGAGAAGCCAGTTTGTGCAGGGAGAAGGAAGGAGATGGGAAACAGAGGTAAATAAGTCTGGTGAGCTATAATAGAAACCTTTGATTCCAGGAAACTCAGATAAGTCAGTAGCTTTGTGAGTACTGCATGAGTGGGTTTTGGAACCCAGTGTGTGTATTTACTTGCCCACCGGATGCAAGCTAGGATTAAAGGTAATGGCCCACCAGTTCTTGGCTCCGTTGTTTCATTACCATCTGTCCGAATCTAATGCGAACCTGCATGGGCCAGGTGGCTGTGATGATGGCGGTGGCTACTGGCTTTACAGTGAATTATTCCATTTTAAGCCACCTTCATTTCCATAGAGAATGATCATTAGGCCTAAGGAAGGAATCAGCTTATCACCAACCCTGCCTACAGGACCTGCCTACAGACACATGGGCCCTCTTCCTGTTCTCACAAAAAGACTGAAGCAAAAGAAGCAAACATGTCTTTCCTGGGAAAATGTTGTCCACTCCTGCTTAAGGCAAAGGTTGATACAGTCTGTTTGGGGCTTGCTGAGCAAATGAGTGTATTTAAAGACTAACTACAACTTCCTTAAGTGCCTAATTCCTAGGGAAAATATGCTGGAAAAGCAATGGAGGTCAGAAACCCATGACAAAAACCAGATCGGGGTAGGGCTTTTGGCTTCTCCTCTTCACCCTGGGCCACAGCCTCTCCTGCTGAGAGAAAATGGTTTTAGAAAAGTATCAAGTAGATCCTTCATGTGGTTGGCTCCTGGGTGCAAGTCATTTCACATTTTAGGTCTTGGCTTTAGGTTCCACTCTGGGAGACAAGGTCCCCTGGACTCCTTTGGCAGGGCTCACTGCCTGCCCTCCTGTCCCACTGGCCCAAAGTAGGGACCCGTGGTTTTAGACGGGCTCCCTGAGGTTGCTTCTATTTATGAACACAGTTTGGACCTAGAGGCTGATGAATAAGTTGCCTTGGGCCAGAGTGTGATATCATGAGGGAAGCATTAGTCTGACAGTGTTTCTGTCTGTGGTAGTAGGCCTGCTTTTATCAGAGAACTGTTGATGTTCTTGAGGGCAAATAAATCAACACACCCACATCTGCTAACTCATTTGCAGAAACAAGTAAACATTCTGCTGAAAACAGAAAGTCAGGAGAGGGTCAGAGGCAGAGGGCTGGCAGGGAGAGCTATTTAATAACATTACTAGGCTGCTATGAAATTCCTCTTTTTGCCAACCACATCTAGAAAGTAAAAGGACTCTGACACGTTATTGGAGAAAATAAAAGTCATAAAAAGACAGGCTGCCTGGACATAAAGTCTGCAAACATTTCTTTGAACATGTAGAAACTTTGAAAAACGGTGGAAACTAATTAAATGGGAACCTGTCTGGTCAATCCTTTGCTCTGGCGAAGGTTCTAACGAAGACGCAGATGCGAATGTGTTCAGAGTCAGCCTCTCACAGGCCCCTGGGGAACCCCGGGAGCTCTCAGCACCCTCTTCCCTTCAACCCCGTTCAATCTGAGGCTACAGCCCACCTGAGTGGGGTCCACCGCATAATTTGCAGGGCTGGTACCAAAAATGAAGGGCCCCTCGTTCAAATAGCAGGAAAAAAAGCACCATTAAGGGCCCTAAAATATAAAGCTTTATTCTTTCTCCCACAGTATCTCTCAATTTCTCAGGATTTCATTTTTGCTATTTAATATTTGAAATAAAGAAAAACTAAAATATTTGATTAGCAGCATGAATTTTACTATTCATCTCTATCATGGTACAGGGACAGTTTCATTGCAAACATGAGAAAATGTAAGTTGTACGTGGAATCACCAATATCACACAACCTATAGGTTGTATGTTATACGCTCATGCCCTTTGTTCTTGCTAGGACATTGGAATCACTCCACGAAGCTAACTCAACAGAAATTAATTCAACTTTTACAATTTTACTTCTTGATCCGTGCACATTCTGTTGAAATAGGCAGCTTTCACTAAGGCTTCTCTTGTACCTGCTTCTAGTCTCCCTGAGCTCCCATACATCACGGTCTGTGTTTATGGGGCATTGTGAACACTACGTGCAAACTGGGCCCCAACAGGTAGACACATATTTTAGTTAACACTTCCGCTCATGTACGTGCTCCACTTACAAAACACTGGTTCAAAGATAAAACTAAGAATTTTGAGATGGGGACAACAGAGACTTAAAACAAGTCCAGGGCCCTTCTGACTCACTGTGTCACTGAACTGGTTGCATGCCTTGGAGGTTGGCCCTGTACTCCAGATCCCTGACCATTATTGTGAGAGGGCCTGTCCTTCCAAGGACAGGTTTGACTGCAACAAAAGGCACTGTGGTGAGACTGCAGGGGATAGATTACACATGGTGATTATGCTGTAAATTACCTGTTCATACAGTTTCCCAGGGTTGTGTGCTTGGGGCTATAATTATATGAGGTTCTCTTTCTTAAGGAGGCTCCAGCTCATTGCTAGCCCAGGAAACAACCCAGAAAATTAATTATAGCAGCCAAGCAATTGGTGAGCTCTATCACCACGAGCTTTTCTTTCCCATTAGAAACAAAGATAAGCATATACAGTAAATTCTCAATGTCATGGGTAGGCTCTGTAACTTTAAGCAAAAACAACCTAACAAAATTACTTTTACCAAAAGCTAATTGATATAAGAAAGAGTAAAGTTCCTGTGGCATCTCATCAACATTATAACGAAATGATGCTGAACAATGGTATTAGCGGATCTGCTGAGCTCTGCTCTCTTCTCTTTGTTTTCAATATGCCGTAACCAAACAGCAAGCCCACAACTTTCAGTCAGTTGTTCTTAATCAAACATGACACAAAAGAATATGTAAGAGGATATCAAAATAACAGAAGGCAAAGAAAGATGAATAATATAAGAAAGGAGGAGAAAGTGAAACATATTCTAGATACTTAAATCCCCCACAGACAACAATAAAGCGACCTGGCCACGGGCACTGCCAGAGGCACACTCTGGCTTCTGAACACCAATGGGTTTCAACTAGTTTGAATTAAAGAGCAAGGCTGCATCTACAGCCCACACTTAGGATTCAGCAACTGTTGTTAGTCCACCTTAATTGCTTATTTTTCTATCAGTTCTTGTTTGTTCTTTTGTTATTCAAAGTAATTTTCCCTACACACACACACACACACACACACACACACACAACCAAGCATGGTTTTTGCAAGCTGTGACCAAGAATTCTGTGTTTCTCTACTAGGGCTGTTATTATTTTGTTTTGAAACAAAAAGACATTGTTGCTAGATTGAAAAAAATAAAGTTAGCAGTAATGCCCACAGACGGACTAATGCTGACCAACATGTACACAGAGATGCGGATATTGGTCACCTCTAAATCAGAACAAGTCTTCTTCTGGTGTTTTAATTAGAGTCGCTGTTAGCATGGTTGCTGTTCTCCCTAAACAAATCTTTCCCTCCTTGCTTTAGGGAAGGGTTTTCACTCCACCACTCTATTGCACTAGTGAATAAATGAGGTCCCAGGGTTCCAGGGAGAAAAGGAAATCGCCAATATAAATGCATCAGGTACAAATTACCAAGGTAAATAGGCCCATCGAGACTGTAAAGCTGGCAACGTCACCTGGAATATCTGAGAGGGACCAGCAAGAGAAAGCCCATGGGTCCCAGTCCCAGTTCTGCAGGGTACTGTGCAAGCTGCCCAGATCACTCACACTGCAGCCTGCGGGAAGGAGTCCCGAGCACAAGGCAGCTGAGACTTGGCATTGACGATACTCTTTCTAAACCATCAGTTATAGTTCTCACTCTCTCTCTTTTTAATTCTCCCAAATGCCACTCTTGGATAACATCTCTCAAAGCAGATCCTCTATCCCAGCAGACCACTTCAATAGAATTTCCATCTATAAATTGAGCCTTAGGCATAATTTGTTTTGTGGGGCTTTGTTTCTAAATAGCAATAAGGCAAAAGTAACACAAATTTATCATTAGTAACTGTGATCAATAGGGCATGAAGGCTGATCTTGTTATACTCCCCTACAGCTTGTACATATACGCTCTAAACTAAAGAATGTACTCATGCCTTTGGAAAGTCTTCTCACCATAGTCCTTCATTGAGAAGTCTTTCTTGTTCTTGAATGATTTTGACAGCATAAGCTGAGTCCCCTGTAAGCTGTTTGCAAAGCAGAGGCCTATCCTAAACTTGTCTCACTAACGGTGCCTCACTATTTACTGATCTGAATTTAATTTTCTCGACATGAGAAAAGACAAAGCTCTCTGTTAGCCTGGCCTGGTGTCCACCCAGCACTGTGCTCCCGTGGTTTGGCTGTCTCACCTCTCACCTTCTTCTATCCTGAACACATACTTGTTAGTCTTATTTATTTCCCTTTTTGTGTCACTGAATCATGTCCCTTAAAAATTAGGCTGCTCTGCCCTGACTACAATATGAGACACTGCAGGCAACTGAGCATATGTTCAAATACGATAAAAGAGCTATATTATGACAAAGAGCTTTAAGGCATATTTGCCTTGCCCTTAAATCACCTTGACTCTGTTTCTTCATACAGCAAGAGACTGAAAAGTATTCCTTAAAAAATGTATTTCCTGGGAATGGTTCAACCAGGATCGTCCATCCTGGAGCCTGCAGGAAGGAACCTTTGAACCGGTAGGGAGAATTCACAGTGGAGTTCATTTGAGTTTCCACTTCTTCCTATTTATTCATACCTGGTATCATCTTCATTTTATGCTTCCTGTTTTAGATCATGCACCAGGCTAGGTGGGTAAAGAAGACAACTTCTACAAGCCTTCTTTAGCATATCCATCAAGTGTCATTTCCTAGAGACCACAGACCTTTGTTAAAGCAATTTTTTAAAAAATAAGTTAAGCCTTATTCACAGAGAGTATTTCAACATATTGTTACTGTCTTTAAAAACATTCCTTGGCTCATTCAGGATATTTCTTACTGCAAAATAACTGCATAACCAAGAAAAGAGAGCCTTTATCTGTAAATTAAGCCTCTTAATCTGTTTGTGTAACAATTGTTATATGATTTGGTGATGATCTACAGTTTTAAATACATTATGTCCTGTTATATCAGTTATGACGTATAAATACAAATATTATAGATTATTAAGTCAAACTCTCATTCATCAGTTCAGTAGCAAAAAATCAAATTGCCCTGGTAAGCAAAGGAATTCCCAGAAACGATTTTTCTATTCAAGATTGATCATTCTAATCCTTTGAAATTATTTCAGTATTTTGCATAGTCATCCATTATTTGTTTGGAAAAAAATAAGTATTATATTATTTTAATACAATCACTAACTAAAACTTAAGATATACATATATGTGTATATATATATATGTGTATATGTGTGTATGTACCGTATTTTTCGATCCATAAGATGCAATTTTTCCCCCCAAAAGTGAAGGGGAAAATGCTCATGCGTCTTTTTTTTAAGATTTTATTTATTCATTTTAGAGAGAGAGAAAGAGAGAAAGGGGGAGGAGCAGGAAGCATCAACTCCCATATGTGCCTTGACCAGGAGAGCTGGGGTTTTGAACCGGTGACCTCAGCATTCCAGATCGACGCTTTACCCACTGTGCCACCACAGGTCAGGCACCTGTGCATCTTATGGAGCGAAAAATATGGTATTTTATTAAATATTTTAATACACCATTTGGTTCAGAATATTTTTTTCTTATTTTCCTCCTTAAAACCCTAGGTGTGTTTTATGGTCAGGTGCGTCTTATGGAGTGAAAAATATAGTGTATATATACACACAGTATAAACTACATTTTTGTTGTGGTATCTTAACTGTCACTCTGCTGAACCTGTAATGATGTTCATAACCTGAATTAAAGAATGATGATTTTTTATGTGAGAGATAGGGGTGGAGGGAAATGCCCTATTTTAATTGATGGCATTAAAAAAAAAAGATCATAACATCAGAATGATAGGTGACAACTACTTGAAAAAAGTAGTGGATCTAGAATCCTGTGAGATTTTATCAAATTTAAACTCTTTTTTGCCTTAAAGAAAAATACTGCAGCTGGGACACAATCTGAATTCCCTTCTCACCCTTTCCTTAGCAGCTGCACTCGAGGAGAAATATCCCATATGATGGGTTTCTAAGATGACCCTGGGCATTTCCTACTGAAACCAGTTAATTACGCCAACCTCCACTGTTAGCTCTGTGCCTCTGGTCTCTTTCCCCAAACGCAGGGCGGAAGCCAATCCTCTCACTTCACTGATTCTCATTTGTTTTCAAGCACCCGGGCAATCCACTGCCTGCTTCCCTCAGCTTCTTCCTGAGACTTTCAGAAAACGAGATGGAGTTAATGTATGTTCATTTTATCTATTTCCCCTCATGCCTCGCTGCAACAGGAAGTTGCTGTCTCTGTTGTGTTTAGCCCAGTCTCGTCTTAGCCATGAACTAAGGATACTATCATCATTTAGAAAGAACCCTCATCATGACGCAGTTGGCAATGAAACTGTTCAACATTCTAAATTCATCTAGCACATCTTCCCTGTCTGAGGCAAATGGACTGGCAATACTTTTAGTAGAGGAAGCAGTGCTTCAAAGAATTGTGAGCCTGACACTGAGGAGGTTTACACATTACATTACCGAGCACAGCTGTATCCCGTAGTTTTGTCTGTGTGGCTTTTGACAGCACAAGACTATGCTGCTGCAAAGCATGTTGGTATACGTACACATACATGCATACTCAGGACATGGAAAGGAGAGTATGGCCGTTCTTGAAGTGTATCACACTATGATTTCTAAATTCCTTTCCATCAAATGCCAGTAGAAGCACTTGATAAATGGCTCCCCTGAGCACTTCTTACTGCCTCGGGATGGAATGACTTGCAGGCAAACTACACTCCATCAATGTAGAGAGCCGGCAGATTAAAAGGCGGGAAGAACTATCCATGATATGGTGCATCTGCTAACTAATAGCAGCTGCACTCCAACCCTCTTCCCATTCATTGCTGACAGAAACCACTCCTCCGAGAGGCACGCCAGTCAACAGATGGTCTCTGGCTAAGGTGTAATCAGGAGCAGCTTGCTAAATTTACCCAAAACAAATAGAATTACAGGCTTTTGCTTGAGTCTGAAATTGAATTGAGAACTTGGGTGGTGGATAATGGAAACTAAAATGGAAGAGCTCAAAATGTATCACAGCAGACGGGAAAAGGGCCGGCATGGGAATGAGCCTCTGCTGTGAACTTCACTGTTTACTACTAGGTCATCTATTTCCAAAAAATCTTGTCTAGCAAGCGGGATCGTTTGTCCTCACTATCAAAGTGTTCAGAATTGGTCCAACTGTCCCCAGTAAATGAAGTCATCTGCCTTTATCAGAGATGTAGTGAACAAAATACTAGCCAACATTTTGAATATGTTTTACAGAGCGACAATGCCTTTATTTTAGGACCACTGTAAAATGTCACCAGTTTGAACCATTTTTTGCATTCTAAAGGGAAGGGTCATTAAGGGCTCTGAACAATCTTGATCTTCAATGCTCTGGCGTTCTTAAATCTATCCTCAGAACCTCTCACTGTGAGGAATTATGCATTGCGTAGAATAATGGTTAAAGCCTTAGGAATTGCCAGGCAAAATAAAAGTAGCCTAAAATTAAGAATAAACCATTTAACCTAGGCCTAGGTGTCACTAACCTACATAGTAAGAATTGTGTCACCCATGCAAATCACCATGTAAGGGTTTTGTAAAAGTAAATGAAGCAAAATACGTAAAGACACAAGTTCTGAAGAGATAAGGTCTTAAAAGGTAAGGCCATTTTTCACCCAAACTATCAGCAATCACTTTAAAATTATTATCCTCATAAACATTAGTATGTATCACTAACGAAACTTGTTTACCTATTAAAAAAACAAAAAAACAAAACACAAACCTCTGTGAGAGCATGCATGAAACTAATTACCTTTAACCTAATAATCAGACAGAATCTCCTCATTCTTCATGATTAAAAATATCACATTAGGGAAAATTTAATTTTCATATATCAGTCAGACTAACATTTTCAAAAATCAGTGCTATGAAAAGTGCATTAAGAACTTTCTCATTTCTTTTTAAGTATTTTGGTTGTAAGGAACTCTCTGACATGCCAAAAACCTGAAAAGAAAGGTCTTCCTTGGGGTGGAATCAAAGTATTTGTGCAGAGGTTATTGTTCAAATTATCTGAATAAGAGCTTCTTTCTTCAGGTTTGCATTACGGACTGATGTGTTAAAATGTCTTTTAGCATAATTATTTCAGAAGGTGGCTGATTCGAAATGAAACTAACTTTTTTTGTGCAATGTGAGCCATCACATGAATATGAGAAAATGTGTCCCTACTCTCTGGGAAGGCCCATTTTTAGTAATATGTTACAAAAACAAACTAGGTGCTAGACCTACTTTACTGAAATATGTACCCTCTCTACAGAGAACTTTATCTGCTATCCTTGCTTATCTTCTTATGTAGAAATAGATGCATTCTGAAAGCATAAATAATATCTGTGCTTATAGTAATAAACATTTTGAGCAGCAGAATAATCTAATGGAAAGAGCACAGATACAGATACCTAATTACTACATAACCCTAGGCGAATCATTTAAGTGCTTTGTGATTCAGTTTACCCATCTGTAAAATAAGTAGAACAGCTCACTACCTGTCCCCAAGGTAACTGGTGAGAGCCCATGAAAAAATATTGATGAGGCCTATTTAGACACCAAGCCTAAAACGTCTGGGACATATTTGTGGAAGTACAGTTATAATGATTTTCATGACTATTTTAGTAGACTCGGAATTTTAAGCTTTAAAAATAAGTTTTATTATTTTATTTTAAATGCTTCAAAAATATAGGTACAACAGAAAAACCTATCATACAATTCTGAGTAAAATTATGGAACTATAATTTTGTCATGTTTATTATTCAATTATTGCTTCAATAAGCTACTTTATGTATATAAAAAAGTAGCCTTTCTTTTCTGTATTTTTAATGCAATTCATCCTGGAAAACTACTGTGGCATTAATAATAAAATGATCAACCCTATAGAAGAAAGTGCCTTACGAGGACTTGGCAATAATCTCAGTTTAAAGCAAAAATGCTACGAAATTTAAGATCTGGGACCAGTTACATACTAAGTAAATATTCATAGTTTATAACTTGTGAAACACTAGGCATTGTATATCTGCAATAAAAGAATATTGCTCATTACAAGAAAGGCAATTTTTAAATAATATCAAGTGGTTTAAGTTAAAATGACTGAGGAGAGCTTCGTGACATCCCCAAAGTATTAACTTCATATACATATCATTAGAAAGGAAACGGAGTCCTACACAAAAGATGTGAAACGATAAGGTATACTGTGTGTACTGATTCTCTATGCAACAACTCTGCAAACACTGCCTATGGCACGCTGTGTCAAATCTAGGCAGCTGGAAATCACAGCAGATGAGAAGTTTCAGACCATTGATCTCAGAATTGGAAAATTTCCCCAAGTGAGCCAAAATGAATCCAGCATTTTTTATATACACACATGCACTCACACCCCTCCCATACCCTCAAAAAAGTAGCATATTACTGAGAGATATCATTAGAAAAGATATGCTTCTGTAATAGACAACGGGTATGAATACATAACTGATTAGTGGCAATGTTCAATCATTCAGAAAATATTCATTCAACACAACCTATGTACACAGCACTGTATCAAGATAAAGAGATATAAAAATAACAAACATTAAGCACTTTCTCTTCTAAATTCTTTACTTCATTTAACTGATTTTAAACCTCCTTCCTAATCTTCTCTCTCCCTGTCCCTTTTTCTCTCCCTCTGAAGGAAGCTGTCATTCCTATATTCCATTTGAGAAAACCAAAGTTCAGAATAACTGAATAGCTGGCCCAGGCTGCCAGAGCTAATAAGTGGCATAGCCAAGTCTTGAACCCGGGCTGCACACTCAGTCACCACACCACATTGCTATAAAGCAGCGCCACAAAGGAGGCACAGGAAACACTTCAAGCTCTTGGGCAATCCTGCTTTCTTAGTGTAGTTCCCACTGCCCAAAATGACTCCCAGCTCAGGGGTATAGCCCCACAGACCCTCCTCTGATTGCCATGGGAATAGTTTTCTCCTCCTTCCTTTGGAGTGAATTTGCCCTGTACATATTTCAATTTTTACATTTATCAGATCTATGTTCTCATTACTTGCCTGTATATTTGCCTTTTTCATGTTCAGGGCCTGGCTAGAATCCAGGATCCAACAGGGGCAGTAAATACAAGGTTAACATGAACTTAGAACATAACAACTCAGTTGGAGAACTTGATGAAAAATTTATAGGCATAAATGTACATGTTTGTTAAAGTAGTATGCGATAATGACAAATACGAAAAAGTGTTACTTCAGCATAGGCTGCTAAATCATGGATTGGGGTAAAGACGGGGCTCTGAGCTCACTGTGCCTGGACTTACATAGTGGCAATGATGGTGATAATTGGAGGAGGAGAGAGGCTGTGTGGGGGCTGAGCGGGGGCAAGGGCACAGAGAAGGGGCTGCCCGCGGCATGTCAAGGTGGGGTGGGACTCAGCGCAAGGCAAAATGAGGCCGGCGGCCGAGGGCCCAGAGTGAGCCTCCCGTCCGTCCCTTTTATGCCAAGGTAAGGAGCCTCAAATGTAATTCTCCGGACACTGACGAATTTTGAGCATGGGAATAACATGACCAGAAGAGCAAGGTGGGAAGAATATACTGGTTTCAGGAAAAGCAAAGGTGAATTAAAAAAATATGGAATATTTAGTTTTTGAGGGTCAAATCTACTCAAAATCTCTCTGGTTAAAAAAAAAAAAGAGAAAGAAAGCAGCTGAAACATTCACCACTTGCTGATTGATATATCCCAACTTCATCAATCAAGCAAACTATAACTAATAGTTTTTAATGTAAAAGATCATTTAACATTCATTGCTGCCTTATTATCCTTTATGCTAAGGGTACAGAAACAATACCATTATCTTCAGGGATGAGAATTTCAATTTTTGAAAATGAACATCATAAAAAATACAAAAGAAAAGAAATGCATAAAAATGATCACGTTTGTTTGCAAAGGTCAGCAAAGGAGAGCTATTATTCTTCTGTAATACAGTATGTCAAAAGAAAAAAATGCATTTGTTCTAAAACAAATTATATATACAATCAGAGGATGGGAAAGGATGGTAGAAGTAATGTAATCCCATAGCATTTTACAGAAGATTAGACTGAGAGGACCAGAGAAGTTAAGCAATTCACCCAAGGTCACACAGAAAGTTGCTAGTATAATATGGGATTCTAAATCTAGTCTCCCAACTCTGCTTTGCCTCTGCTGTGTTTTACAACTAAAATATGACTATATTAGAAAAAGAATTTCTAGTATATTTTGGCACAAAACAAACTTTAACTCTTTAGTAATATCTACTAAAAGATTAAAACAATAGGGGCAATGGAAATGGATCATTCATTCATTCACTCAGCAGCCTATATTAAGAACCTAGTGAGGCAATGTGGAAGTGGAGGAAGAATTCAGATTAAATACGGAAACATTCCAAACCCTACTTGCTTTACACTCACAGCCTAGAAGTTGTGTTGTAAGTGTAAAATACATACCCGATTTTGAAGACTTAGTATCAAAAAAGTATACTTTCTCAGTATTTTTATATTGATTAGGTGGTAAAATGGTAATATTTTGGATATGCTAGGATTAATTAATCTAAAATTAATTTCACCACCTTTTTTAACTTTTAAAAACGTAGTTATTAGAAAACATTGAATAGCCTATGTGGTCCCCATTTTCCTTCTTTTGGACAGTGCTGCTCTGGAGGAGGGGCAAGGGGAAGGAGGTACTATGAGCCCCTGCACGGCAAGTAGGAGAGCTGGGAGAGGAGACAACTGGGATTTAATCATTACAGAGATAAGGATCTAAGAGGGGAGAGAGACTGGTCTTCAGAGCATTGTGTTATCTCACAGAGAAAAAATGTGGGGAGTTACCCAAGAGAAAGGAATCTCTCCCATCACCTTAGGAACTTCACAATGCAATGCCTTTGGGCCAATCCGGTCTCCTCCTTCCTCCCCCTGAACTAAACTTGCAAGTTCTGTTTGTTCTTTTGTGGAACCATAAGTCAAGTGAAGTGCAGATGGGTGGCTGCTTAATATAACTGTACACATGCCAGTCCTTATGTTAGAAAAGTATCCACCTTCAGTGGTCACAGTTACCATGTAAACATTCTTGGTCCTCAAGCATAAAGTCACCAGATTACAGAAGCTGCTCTCGCATTTTCTCTCTCTCTCTCTCTCTCTCTCTCTCTCTCATACACACACACACACACACACATACAATCATCAGAGTTGTTAGGTATAAAGCACTATTTCCATGCATGTCTTAATGCTCCAAACTTTATTCAATTCCTTAATATGCTTTTAAAATATAAATATGGGCTTCTTCTATATTATACCAACCTCAAATACATCAGTTGTAGACAAACTTTCAGAATGGCTTCATAATTATTATACTATGAAGTGTTGAATTATCAAGGTCACTCTTACCACTTTCTAATCCTCTCTGGCCAATAAGATATAGCAATAACCTTAACTAAGTAGGTTCTTCTCAAAACTAAGGGGGAATAAATCAAACTAGAACCAACGCTATTTTCAAACAGAAAATAGTATACTAAAAAGCTAGTGATATTAGTATGTAAAATGAATAAATCCTGTTTCATATTAATGAGGATAAAGTTCTAGAAGTTTAATTTCATTTAAAAATATTTCAGGATTTAATTTTTATAATTAAACTTGTCCAGTGTCATTAAAGAATTAGGCCTATCCACTATCTAAAACATTTCTCTTAATCATCCATTCATTTATTTTTGGTAGTGTTTCTTTATCACGCCATAATTATTCTGATATTTATGCTATCTCTATTAAATGAATATTTTTGTTATTGTAGTCTAAATTGTTAACTAGCATGACATTAGTCTGATGCAATGTTGCCTAAAATTTTCTTACATGCCCTTAAAACCTAAGATTAGATGGCTTTTGATACCCCTTTCAGACTCGTTTTGCAACTACTATTTTCATCTAACAGAACCAACACAAAAGAATAGACGTGTTGCCAATTATTTCCACATTCATTAAAAACACACTCACATATTCATATGAATGGCTGTCAAATGTCATTAAAATGTAGATGAAAAAGACTGAAGTATGTCTTTACAGAAGGCAGAAAAATTTGCCTGTTATATTCATTGCTATATCCCTAGAACCCAAATGACTTCTTGCTATAGTAGATGCTCAATAAATATTTGTGTATTGAGTGGCACATAATAGCCATTCAAAATATAAATGTTTAATGATTGAATGATTCATGGTTATGGTGAGGTAATTGGTTAGTAACAATATGCTACATGATCACCATTTCACTGAATGCTACAATATGAACATTTTAAATGGTAGCTGTCAGAAATTATTAAATGTAATGACAAGTAGGTACTTAATAAGTTTTCTTGGATAAATTGATGAATAAATAAACTGTGAAGACTGGGTCAGGGTTTAGAAAAATGAGTCTTTGAGACACCATGATTTCAAAACAACATGGTTACATTGAAAAGCTAAAATCAGAAGAACTGCCCATTCGCTCCTTATAAACCGGCTGGGATACAAACTTTAACATGGTGTCAAAGAAAGCTGGAATATTTTCTCCAAAATTAGATATAAAGACTAGGATGGCAATGAGCTATCCAGTAGGAATTTGTCAGGCTCAGAAATCTCTTCTTAATACTCTAGATACAAAAAATTTTAAACTAAATGGTAAATTCAACCATGTAGACTGGATAGTCATCATAATAATTACATAATTATTTCAACATAATTACACAATAATCTCACGCAGTTTGAAAGTATGATGTTAAGATCAAGGACATTTTGTTCACTTTTAAGTAAATGGTACAGTCTATTTTGCAAAATACACTTGCTTTTGAAGTATTCTGTTATGTTGACTTCCCTAACATACCCATTTAAAAAGTGTTATATCCCAACCTGAAACAAAAAACTACAAAATCCCTTTAAATTTAAATCTATAAATTGCCTTAAAAAGTCTGATAGCACAGATCTAAATTCATCCTTACCACCACTGCCTATTAACATTAAAACTGTCCATTAGAAACAAACTCAGGGCCCTGGCTGGTTGGCTCAGTGGTAGAGCATTGGCCTGGCGTGCAGGAGTCCTGGGTTCAATTCCCGGCCAGGGCACACAGGAGAAGCACCCATCTGCTTCTCCACCCATCCCCCTCTCCTTCCTCTCTGTCTCTCTCTTCCCCTCCCGCAGCCAAGGCTCTACTGGAGCAAAGTTGGCCCGGGCGCTGAGGATGGCTCTATGGCCTCTGCCTCAGGCACTAGAATGGCTCTGGTTGCAACAAAGCAACGCCCCAGATGGGCAGAGCATCGCCCCCTGGTGGGCGTGCCGGGTGGATCCTGGTCGGGCGCATGCAGGAGTCTGTCTGACTGCCTCCTTGTTTCCAACTTCAGAAAAAATACCAAAAAAAAAAAAATAAAGAAAGAAAAACAAACTCAGAAAACTGTTATCATCTCTCCATGCATATTACTTTTCTCTAAAATATTAAAACTAAAAAAAAACAAAACAGAAAACAACCCACAATAATGTGGCTCAAGAACATGTTATGCGCAGATGTAATTTGTTCAAAGGGCAAAGAAACAATTATAGCCCCATCCACTCACAGTGCATTCCCCACCGTTTCCATTAGGTTACATCACAGTATGACTTTACAAAATTTTCATTTGAAAAGACCCACTTTTCTTTAAGATCTTGTGCACAAAACACCCAAAAGATGCGTTTAGGGAAAATGAAGAGAATGCCATGATGCTGTCCATGCCTGCTGCAAGACTTGTTTCACTTCCTTTTGAAAGAAGTAGAAAGTCAAAGGAGATTTCAAACGGTGGGCAGATGTAAATGGCATTTGGTTGAAAAGATATAAAGCAGCATTCAACAGGGAAGTCCCACCCCACTGAGTCTGTATAAGCGCTCACTCCATCTCTGTTGTAGTTGAAGACAGCGGCTGTCAATCAATCCACGCTCAGTGGTTCAAGAACCCTACGCCTGCTCCTCAGTAGGGTGTAAATTGCTCCAAAGGTAGAAGCAACTGATTTGCAAGCAAAGGTGGAAAATATGGGTTTATTCTCACATACCCTAAAGTCAATAATACTTTTGCCTGTTTCCTATCTTCTCTAGAAGCTAAAGGCTCTTGTAGGCCACCATTACAGGGAGCCACAGAAGGCACAAAGCTGGAACATCTCTCTCAGGTTAAGAAACGAAGGTCATTGTGCAGATTTTCAGTGATTACAGCCATGAGAATAGAGCAATGAGATAAAGTTTTGCTAGCGTAACACAAACACTGTCGTGCTTTCACAGAAGTATACACAGGACCTTAGCTCTCTAGAGGGACAGCTCCATCCTGCAGTAAACACCCAGAGTGCTCCTCTGAATTCAGAGGTAACCTTGCCAACCACTATTTCTGAGTAAATCACTTAACCTCTTTTATACCTCAGGTTGTTCATCCTGTACTATCTCCACATGGGTTGCTTATCAAGAAAAAGTAATAAACATAATTGCAGAGCTCTTTGATGGTCGAAAATTGCTGTAGAGAAAATCAGTTGCAAGTTTAAATCTAAGATTTTTGTTGAGGAAGTCACCAACTGAGCTTGTTTGGATTAAGTCTCTATTTTAGGCTGTTCTATTAGGGGTACTGTCTCTTGCAAACAGGTATTCATGTATGCCGTAGCCTGGAGCTAAGCCAGAACCCAAAGGAAGACGAGAGGCAGGCTGGGCAGGGGACGCTCACGTCCCAGGGTTGAGTGTGTCGTCCGCCCCCCCCCCCCCCCCCCCCCCCCGCTTGCTTGAGGCCCCGTCTCTATAGCACAAGTGTCTCAACTAAGAGGATGAAGAACACACTCCAGCTGCTGTATGTGAATTCAAATGTAGTCAAAAGTTCTGGACTGGGGAAAAGGGAAGCGGCTTTTTTTCGGCACCCTTCTGAGCCAAGAGGAGAGAGGGAGTATGTGTTAAATAACTTGATCAAAATAAAATGCCTGTTGAGATTTACAAAGAAACACTTATTTGGGAGCTCAGTTACTAATAAAATGTGATGGGAATGTTGATTCTGTTGATATTTTTCCCAATCTGCTTTCATTTCACTTCCTCACTCCCTGCCACCTTCAGAGCATTCCGGAAACAAGTACCATCCCATTGCAAAGATGGGGAAATCAGTCAGTGTCTCTATTGTATAGAAAGTAGAAGCCAGATGTCAGAAGCCGTATGCTGGGCAGGTGGTAAGTTTTTTAAAATGGGAACTACCTGAACAGCCACGGATGAAAACATGGTATTGTAAAAGATAGGACACTGACACCCCGCTGAAATCAACTGTTCATTTATTTATTCTACAGGACAGGTGCTGTGGGACACCGCTCCTCGCAGGCCTGCAGAGCTGCGCTCATTTATTCATAAGTCACTTACAAACAGAGAGGCCCGTGGTACCTGTCCATTAAAAACAGGCCTGCCACTGAGTACTGGGCTCCATATTGTTTTTCCTTCAATTCTGTAAGTTCAAATGGAGGGACAGAAGTGCTGGCTGGATAGCTCTGGGCAGGTGAGCAAAGGGGAGAGGGAAGAAGTGTCACACGAAAGCTGATCAGTGAGAGTAGAGGATGTTGCAAGACAGGCCGAGGTCAGCATCACACAGGTGCTGGGGCTGGAATTCGTTTCCTGAACATCTGTGCTGAAAACAGAAACAGGGCTGTGGAGGGAGAAATAACAAATCTCACATTGCCTTAAAAAAACAATGAAATGGAGCATATTCCTTTTTTTTTTTTTTTTTTTTTTTTGCTGTGCCTGTCATATTAAATGACATTCCTGTCCTCAAGTGTCTTGCTCCCTCATAAAATCTAAATCAAGCTTCTCTTCTCTCCTAGCACCAAGGTACGAGGACCCCTGATCTCTCAGAGCTAAAAACAAAAACAAAAAAACCAACAGCACTGGACCAGCCCGCAACTCCATCTGGGAGAGGTTTTTCTTTTCTCAGAATTTGAGAGTAAATACAGATTGGGGTATTCAAGTGGGAATTCGGCAGAAATCCATCTTCAGGAAAATTCCAAGTGTAAAATCAGAGGGACAGTGTTTGTATGCTTTTCTGTGTCAAGAAGAATGTGGAAAGAAGAGGTTCCTGTGTCAGGTGAAGTGATTTCCCCCTTCCTGTGGAAGCCGGGGGCCCCGTCGTCCCACCTGGAATGGGTCATGTGTGAAATACATTTTTTAAATCCAAACTTCTCTACAACCTGAAGAGAGAGCCAATGAAACAGACATAAAAGGACAGGTTTATTTTTCTACCAGAAGGGAACCATCATTGTCCTGGCTAACAGGAACACTAAAAACTGGATCACGCCAACATTTTTATTGTCAAGCAAAACAAACAAACAAAAAACCCCAAACCCATTCTTCTTCACAAGGAAGAGAAACAAATGGATGGAAGCCTCCAGTGGATTCCGGCCACGCTCAGTAAAAGCTCCAGTCTCCAGGATGGCCCAGGGAGGCCCCCTAACCAGCTGCCGCCCCAGAAGCCTCCATCTTCCCCTCTGAACATCTCTCTATCCCCCGGAGCTGTTTCCCTCCAGCCACACTAGGAACCTGCGCTGGCCTCAGGCACTTCAATTCGCCATTCCCTCTGCCTACCGCTGTCTTCCCTCAGAAGTCAACATAGCGCACATGGTCCTAGCTTACCCTGAGACTTCCTAGGATTCTCCTCACATTACACATCAACAGAGAAGGCTTTACTGACCATGAAATTCAGTTCACTCTCCCGTATGTGACTGCCCTTTCTCCTCCCTGCTTCGTAGCACTTAGACTAGCTCATTGCTGTATCTCCAGCACTTAGGACAGGGAATGGCTTCTAAGAGGTATTCAGTAAGTAGTTATTTTTTTTAATTTTTGTTTATTAATTTTACAGAAGAAGGGAGGGACAGAGAGGGAGTGGAGAGGGGGAAAGGGAGGGAAGGAGGGAGAGAGAGAGAAAAGGAGAGAAAGAGAGAAGAAAGGAGAGAGAGAAGACAGGAGAGAAGAGAGAAAAGGAGAGAGAAAGAAGTTAAGAGAGAGAAAAGGAAGAGAGAAGGAGAGGAAGAGGAAAGGAGAGAAGGAGAGAGAGAGGAAAGGGAAAAGAGAAAAGGAGAGAAAGACAGAGACAAACATGGATTTGTTGCTCCACTTATTTATGCATTCATTGGTTGATTCTTGTATCTGTCATGACCTGGCAGTGAACCCACAACCTCAGTATGTTGGGGGGCAATACTCTTAACTAACTGAGCTACCTGACCAGGGCCAATAAGTAGTTATTTTTGAATGGAAATTTACATTTCTTAAAGAAGGTATCTTCCCAAATAATATACAACCTAAAATATAATTGTACTTTGCACATGAAAGACGTGGGCAGTGGCTTTCAAAGTGTTCTGTCTTATCTACGGAAGGCCTGGAACCCACAAATTAAATCAATAAATCATAATATAGAACTCTGGGTACTTCCTAATCTCATAACCTCTTCCTAATCATGCTCCTGCCCCGAAGGTATCTATCTTTTTCTGAGATATATTGTATACAGGAGAATCTGACACCAGGAAAATCAGTGCAAAGTAGTTTTTAAATGAACAAAGTTGATTTCACTATACAGCTTGCTATATCATTCATTTGCTGAATTACCCATTCTGTTATGTTACTTATCCTTACAATTCAAACGACCTACCAAATACAGCCCTAGACATTATAGTGTTGTTTACTTTTTAAAAAATATTTTATTTATTGATTTTTAGAGAGAGAGAAGTGAGAGAGAGAGAGAGAGAGAAGGGGGAGGAGCAGGAAGCATCAACTCCCATATGTGCCTTGACCAGGCAAGCCCAAGGTTTCGAACCGGCAACCTCAGTGTTCCAGGTCAACGCTTTATCCCACTGCGCCACCACAGGTCAGGCCGAGTGTTGTTTACTTAAGCAGCTACAAGATACAGGAATTAAGAAAGCATAATTCTCAAAAGTCAAACAAAAGGACATTAGGAATGGAGTGATTTGCCATGTATCTACATAATGCACCCCCCAAAAAAAACCTGTTGCTAATCTGTTAATTAAACAAGTGTTTTAACTTTTAATAATAACCATTCCAAAGTATTTCTTCCACAGTATCGACAGCTTATGAACCCTGTAAAACGAGAAAATGCTTTAAGTAGCTTGAAGCCCACATCTGAGCCCTTAATTAATTATCTGGGGAGCTCATGACGATGTTTCCCCACAACGGGAAACCCTTCTGGACTTGGCAGGCCCAGCTACACCGGGTGTGACAGCCACAAACAACAGCCTTTAGTCAGTAGAACCAGGACCCCTTCACCTCCATGGAGGCGGACTGAAAAGGCACTTGCAAGATGACTGAAAATAATAAAACATTTTACAAGAAAGTCCAGCATCTAGAACCCCAAAACCACTACGCTCACCGAAAGAAGGCAAACATAAAAAAACACATGTGGTATGGTTCCTTTAATATGAAACGTCCGAAACAGGCAAGTATGTCGAGACAATAGACCAGTGGTTACCTAGAGCTGGGGCGGGAATGAAGAATGACCAATAATAGCACAGCGCTTCTTATGAGGATGATGGGAATGTTATAAAAATAGCTTGTGGTGATTAGATTGTATGACTGTAAATATACTAAGATTCATTGAATAACACATTTAAACCCCTTGAGTTTTATGGTATGCACATTACATCTCAATAAAGCTGATTTAAGAAAAGAATGAAAAAATTACAGCATCTATAAAATGAATGAAAAAATTACAGCATCTATAAAAGCTTTTAACTTATTATGGGTGTGGTATGGAACTAGAAGAAAACGTTGCCATCTCAGAGTTCATCATGCACATTATGGCTTCTGTTTTCCCCACTCCTGTGCACTTGTTTTTGTTTTTTTCCTGTGCATTTGTGACAAGCCATCAGAAGGTCACGGGGGTGTCAAGCACAGCACAGGTAAAAACACGAACAGGTTACAAGCTGTCCAGGTCCAATTGGAGTAGAAGATTTGGCTCTGTGACCTCAGGGCAAATCACTTCAAGGCATTTGCTGTACTTTCGTTTCCTTGTCAGTAAACAGAAATACTACTAGTATGTATCTCCTAAGGTTGGAGTAAATACTAACTTCAATATTTGAAAAACATTTCACTTGTCGGACACTCTCTAGGTGTTTACTATGATCATTATCCCTAGTCTCTTCCAGTGTGCACGATACATGCTATAGTTTTCAGGGAAGTCCAAGGTCTGAGCAAAGTTGGGAAATAATGCTCACGAATCAAACGGCACATGAATCAAACTGCATTATGTCTGAAATACTTCCTATGACAAGTCGTGCGAGGCACTATATTATTCAATAAATGTGGTAACGTGAGAGAAAAAATTAGTGGACTATAGAAAAATTTTTTTACAAAAATAAGGTCGAAGTTCACTTGTAAATCCATTCCTAAGTGTCTACTGAACTCATATTTTCATTGTAATCTAGTAAGTATGAATGTTTTATAAAAGTACCTTGTTTACTCAACTGTCAGGGTCAAAGTAGAACTGGGTTGGGTTTACTGTGGTGTCTTTTAAAAATACTGTATTTTTTTTTTTCGTGCAATGAAGAGTACCCAGCAGGAATCCAAACTATATATGCAGCAACAAAACACGATTAAAAGCTTTTTAATGAAGGCACTGTAAACAGCATTTTCCTGCTGCTGTAGAATATTTCAAATACAAAATTAGCAAGCCCCAGAGGCTGGAATTTCTGCTACAGGAGAGATGAAAGGTTAACTGTTTAAAAAGGAAAGAATATGTTTGACATAATTCTATTTAGAAAATAAAAGGGTTTCCTAATAAAAGCAGAGCCCCACTTGATGCGCCTAATGCTCCTTCAGTGTTTGCATACACAACAGAGTAATTAGAAAGCCCTACTTCCCCCCAAAAAGTGAATCAAAAGCTATTGCAGACATTGGTCCCTTGTTTACCAGGCTCCCTGGAGGCCCCTAGAGGTCACTGTGATTGACAGGCTTTGGGTGTTGGTGGGAGGATTGATAATGCATACGCATCCCTTGAGAGGACAGCTCCCTAGCCCTGACCATGCTTAATAGAAGGGCGGCTATTATGGAGAACAATGTAGCAGGCAAAGCCTGGGGGACTAGTGGGCAGAAGGATGTTCAAGGACTGCAAATGACATTCCCAGTCAATTAGTGCCCATTGGGAAGCTGAGGTACACTGTGCCAAAAGAAAACTAAGAATTCCCAGGGCAAGGATCTTCCTTTGCCAAAGGCAAGGCACCCTGTAGCCATTCCCATTAGGTACACTTCAGTAACCCAGCTCCCAAAAGCATCCATCTGAGCTGCTGAAGCTCAAGTCATTTCGGAACACTGGTTTCTATAACGTATAGAAATGTTACTTTCATTAGGCATGTCTGAAAGGCAGAAAACCACAGCTTGAAATTACAAAGCCAACTTTACCTCCTTGTCATACTTGAATTCCTAGAAGCTCAATGAAAAGTATTTTCCATATTCCTATTCGTTGAGATGAATAATGCTAATTATTCACTAGGTTCTTACACTTGAAGAGCCCTATGACCCAAATTTAACAAGAACATCCAGCCTGTTTCATTGGCTATAATGATGCTTGGGATTTGCGGTTACAGAGAAAGAATCTGTTTCCATGAGACATTATTAAATTGGTTTAATAAATATAACTTCAGACAAGGAAGATGTCACTCTTCGAGGTACACAAAGACAGCTGCCATAAGGATTTGTGTTTTCCTGTCACTGTGCTAGACTTCCACTTATTAATGAGACCACCTATCAGCGGCTACCCACGCAAATTTTCAAACCACCAAAAACCCTCTTTCTCAAAGTCAAAGCCTGGTGAGCAGAATCATAGTCCAATTGTTAATTCTGCTTCAGAGAACATCAATTGAAACTACAGAAGTATCTATACTAAAGTGTAGATTTTTACCAAATTGGAAAGTTACCTTTTCATGACTCTTTTACCCCTAAAACACAAGCCATTCCTTGAGGCAAAGGAATAAAAATAATCTTGTCTTGACAAGGGCACACGAGGTTTTTCCTAGCTTAATCCTTTTGGAAAACTTCTCACTTAATCCACTTCATCCTGTAGAAAGCCCTGTTCAGAGTTTCTATATCATATTGAAACAATAAACAGACATGTAGGGTGTCAAAGTTCTAAGGGAAATATACACAGAGGTCTTTAAAAAGATTGTTTTTCCTTCCAAAATATAAAAAAGAATGTTCTTTATTTGGATTACTATGCGCTCCCCTCAAAAAACACACACAGCAGGAAAAAATAAAATTAGACATTAGCTGAACGCCATAAATAAGCCATAAAGCAGATATTCTAAAGACATTCAAAAATTTTTTTTTAATGCAACTTGGAGGAAGTGAATTTATTTGAATATTTTCACTTGGAAAATGAAGTACTTTTAAGAAAAGAGAGGGTTGTGAAAGCATTTCCATTCTGAGACCGTCAAAACTGAAACCCAACCTCTGAAGGAAAGCTTCCTTTCTCCTTTGAACTATGAGCACTGCTCTGGCCTGTGAGGTGTGATGAAGTGCACGCCACAGTGACAAAGCCCAGGGACTCACTTTCCATTCTCTCCTGATTTCTCATTCATAGCTTTGTTTTCCTCCCTACAAGGGGGGAAACGACCCTCCATTCATTTGCCACAGGTCCACAGAACCATTCCAGCTTATGGGGACAGTGTGTCACCAAGACAACTGAAATAAACATGAAAGACAGATGTGAAGGCCAGAATTCTTCAAAGGCAAGAGGGTTTGACACTTCATAAATCACCGTGTCACTCTGGTATAACAAAAGCTGTTCTCATGTACTGTACTCGAGGCTTTCTCTGGCTATACTTGCTGGTGGAGTCTGTTTGCATACCACATCTGGCTTGTCACTAGAAGCTTTATAAATGCAACAAATCAATGACAGTGAGAAAAGGGTGAGGTTTTTGTTCTTAATACAATAAAGCCTTGTTAATAAAGAATTCAGAAAACCAGTTACTAAAAAATTCAAAATGCTAAAATTGTCTCAGATATTAAATGAAAATACTTCAAATTTGAATATATGTTTTGAAAACATATATATACAGTAAGTTTTGTGGATTCAGTTATCTGGCTCATTTTTGTGTACTCTGCTATTCTCAAGTCGATAGGTACAAAATAATGAGCATCTATTGGTACCTGTATTCGAGTTAGTCCAAATCAACTCTTCTGTCTTTCATCTGGTTGGCAGGTGAAAACTCCTATTGAATTTTCTAAAAACTCAATACATGTTAGACTGAACTGCATAATTCTGCCATCTTAAGATTTTCCTCTGAACAGGCTACACTATAAGAAGAGCTGGTCTTCAAATTATAATTAGCAAGTTTTCAGGACTGTGTGAGATCATGTTTCTGTTTGTTAGGTACCAGTCAGATCTACCTAAAGCAGTAGTAATTGATAGTAATGACTACAGACCGCAATGTTTTTGCTGTTTCTTTTAATAAATTATCTTTACAGTGTAAAGTTAAATAAGTTATCTTTACTAACTACTACAGGGTAGTTAGTAGTTATATAGTCATATACAATATTTAAATGAATCATATTGAAAAACACACCCTTTTTGTCTACTTCCCAAGTTTCTACCCTCTTTAGTCCATAAATATTAATTATCAAATAAGTATAATATGACTTGAATCTAAGCAGAAAATGAATGTGTGCCATTTTCTCATTAGACCTATTTATTGGTTTACGCTCTCTTGTTCTGCTAGAAGTGTAGGCCAGGCGTCCCAATGCGGCAGAAATGCACCTATCCATAACTATAATATGGCAATAGTCCCCACTCTTTTCAATAATGCAAACCCCTACATGAAAATAGTATTTCTTTTATCTGAACACTAAAAAATGCAACATGACAAAAACTACTCTAAGGGCAAGTAACTTTTTTTTTTTTTTGTATTTTTTCTGAAGTTGGAAATGGGGAGAGACAGTCAGACTCCCTCATGCGCCCGACCTGGATCCACCCGGCACGCCCACCAGGGGGCGACGCACTGCCCACCAGGGGGCGATGCTCTGCCCCTCCAGGGCGTCGCTCTGCCGTGACCAGAGCCACTCTAGCGCCTGGGGCAGAGGCCAAGGAGTCATCCCCAGCGCCCAGGCCATCTTTGCTCCAATGGAGCCTCGGCTGCAGGAGGGGAAGAGAGACACAGAAAGGAAGGAGGGGGGGGGGGGTGGAGAAGCAAATGGGCGCTTCTCCTATGTGCCCTGGCCGGGAATCGATCCCGGGTCCCTTGCACACCTGGCCAACGCTCTACCGCTGAGCCAACCGGCCAGGGCCGGCAAGTAACATTTTTATATGAATTTGTATTTTACTATTCCCAACAGCAGGCATATTTGAAAAATAACAGTACCTCTATCTCCAAGACATTTATGCACATATGTTACAGTCCAACATCAAATTTTGTGATATGAGGGGATGTGAAGACCCCCTTGAAGTATCCCCGGGTCACCCTGGACTCTATGCTCCAGTGCCACCTGTATTCCCTGGCTCTTTTTCACTTTTCTGGTCTCAGTTTAATTATTATCACCTCAGAGTCATTTTATCTCCATTGACCACCCACGCCACTTGAGTAGTTTTCTTTAAGCTCCCATTCTCTATCAGACCTCTGGTTCTTATTTACTGTATTTTTTGTCCATATCATCATCGTCCCCAAATCCCTTATCAATTTATTTGAGGATTGTCTGAACACCTCTCCAGCCAAAATAAAGCTTCATGAGAGCAGGAACCCACCCAGCCTTGCTGACAAACAGAAGGGTATTTCCAACACTTCTATAGGGCTCACCAAACTTAAAGACTATTTCATTTCTACTGATACAGATTCTATAAGACAAATAGACAAAATCATTTCATTTACCAAGTTAATGTCTGAAGCTCCATTAATACTGTTTAAAAAAAAAATCAACAATGGCAAGTCTTCACACAACCTGAAAAAGTGTTGTGTGTTTTTTTTTTGTTGTTGTTGTTGTTCTTTGCTTTTGAAACATTTTACATATGCCAGGCCCCTCTGGAATGGCAGCTTTCTTATTATCTAGAGTTGGGAAACAGTCAGCAATAAATTAATAAATGTGTGCTCCCATCCCCCCTTTTTATTTTTAAAGAAATGGTCTCAGATATTCAACTTATTTGTCTTCTGCTTGTTTAAGCTCAAAACAATCTAAGACCTGTTGAGGCTTTAGCTCTCCCACTGCCTTGTGCCAGCCCTTTGTGCAAATACTCAACAGGCTACCTCACTCCAAAGCTCTGGTTCACACAAGGGGACCAGCAGATGGAGAGCAAAAGAATCAGCAATAAGTCTGTGCCTCCTGCCTGCATAAGGAGCAAAGAAGTGGCATAAAGAGGATTATGGTTCCAGGCACACCAGTCTGACCAAGAGGCTCTATCATTAACAGAGAATACAGAGATCATATTCAGTACTCCAATTCTACAAGCTTGCTATAATGCTCAGAAGGTTTAAGTGCACTTATCAGTCATCCCTTCACTTATTTTCTTACAGAAATAAATCCCTTTGTAATAGCAAATGAGACTCGCGTTCCTCTTATGTAGATGAGTAATGCATGGATGCTTTCGCATTTGGTTGGTAAGGAAGAATGACAACAGGTAGCAGAAGGGACTGTGAATTACTTTTGGCAGTTAACAAGAGCAGATATATCTCCTTTCTTCCAATTGTTTTCATTCTCCTAACAGGAAATAATTAAAGTATCGGGCAATGTAAAGCAACAGGTTGGTTTCCTAATGTCTAAAGTGGCGCAAGATAGCCACTTAAGGGTTCTATTTTAATTCCTGTGATCTGGATCTTAAAAACCATTCTGTTCGGTTCTCCAGTTTTGTAATTCACGTAGTTAATCAACCAAAATAATACTGTTTAACCTCTTTCTGCCCACATCAGTCTTTACTGTAGATGGGGTAACTAACTCATGCACACTCTTAACTTAAAATTACCGTGGGCGACTCTTGAACTCAAAGTTATTCAGCTATGTTCCTGGCGGACCAGATCTGGGAGCACCAAATTCACTGCAGGTAGTAGAAAGGTCATCCTCAGCACCAGTTGTGCCAGTAGGAACAATTACTCAATAGGTGGGAAGGGATATTAATAGTGACAAAACACTGTTTCCCTGGGTCACAGAAAAAGACCCCAAGCACAGGTTGAGTCATAGCAGAGCAGAAAGTGCCTGGAAATACACAATTAACAACGCAGCAGCAGACGAAGGCAGGTGGGAAACAAAGGGCACTATTTCCACATCATCTACTACTCACATTATTACTGTAAACTTCACTAAACACATGTCGAATGATATTGAAAATACGATGAAGACACAAAAGAGCTGAAATGATTGACTTCAGTAAGCCTGGGTTTTAGGCGACTGTATACATTAGATACAGTTGGGTCATGTAATTAAAGTTAAGGAGAGGTAGCTTTATGTGGTACCCTCGCAGGCCTGTAGTGAACTTGCAGAAAACCCCTAAGTGCAGAAGGGACTTTGATGCTACCTGTACCCACCTATCTGTGTTGGTGGTGATGCCCCTCTACATCTTTAATAACTTTTTGAATAGTTGCTTCATATTCATGAGTCATCCTAGAAATCTTGATTGTAGAAAACCAATTAATAAAAAGTAGTAGCATGTAAGCTCATGGTTTTTAATTAAATTTATACTTTTTGCAAATTAGGCAAATGTGTGTGATACACAAGTTGCTCTTCAGAATTGCACGCATTAATCTTAGAGTAATAGCCCAGTGTCAGGGAGAGGAGAGGGAGCTGTGAAGCCTGACACCCTAACGGGGGTTCTTCTCTCATCCAGCATTGCTGGAGGGAAGTTAGAAAACTTCACCTCTCTGAGCCTCTGTGTCTTATGTGAAAATGAAGATGATTATACTGCAGCTTGCAAGGGTTGTGAGATTATGGAGACTGTGGGGTGATGAGCTGCCGGAAGGGAAGAAGCACAGTTCCTGGCACACAACGGGTATGTGAACAGTGGGTGCACAATGTGTACAAACATCGTGTGGATGGCATATTCTCAATATGTTGCTTTCTTATCTTTTTTTCTTCCCTAATACTTAAGTATATTAATGTGCATATTTCAAGGGTGTTTTATTTTTTTGAGCAACAAGCACCTCACTTAAACTGGAAACAATAGAAAGTGTTCTGATTAACACTATTCCTAATTTTTTTAAATTTAGTTAGCAATCAAACTTCTATTTCCCTACAGAAGATGTTTATAAGGGATACACAAAAGGACTAGAAATTGCTCAAAAAAGCCAATGAGAAGAAGACATGATGCCATTTTGCTTATAACCACCAATACAGATCACAGAAACACAACAGAAATGTGTCATATATTATAGTTTATCCAGAAAGTTAAAAGGATAAAGACCTTGTAACATCATTCTAGAATGAATCTAATATCTAGATTCTAGAATTTAGAACAACACGGCTTTATTATGCAATACCAGTAGATTTCACCTAGAAAACTCCAGGGCCCAGAAAGGAAGCCTGACTCTGGTTCTGGATCGTGTGTCTACAACCAGAGTTGCGTTTTCTCTGCATCGATTCGTTCCAACATAAAACTGACATGGAAACACTCTTCCTGAAGCTAGAGTGGGCTTTATCTGGGATTTCTGCTCACTCTGATGGGAAAAGGCTTTAAAGAGCCCAGACTGGATTTGAACGCAGACAACTTCCGCCATGGGTACTCTGCTATATTCCACAAGGCAGAGCGACACAAATGCTGCCTTTCTAGAAATCATCTTTATGTGTGCTTTATATTCAATCATGGATTATAAATAGTTTCTCTGATTAAATAGTTTCCCAAGTGAAAAGTGTACAGAGAAGAGGAGAACAGGATTTACTCCTGAACGTGAAAGAACATTATATTATTCTAACAATTCAATCAGTGGAGTAGCAAGTTATCCCAAGGAGATCAGGAAAGCAAGTTTCTAAATAATAAAGCATCATGGTAAAAAGAGGAGTATGAGAATAAACTGTAAATACTATGGGAAATTTTAGTTCCTTCAATTATTAATATAAGAGTGCTAGAAAAATACTGCCAAGCCATTAGAAAGTCTACAAGTTATGACAAGATGGTTTAAGGAGAAAAAAAGGGGGACTCTACCTATGCTGCTCTTTTACTGTAACAAATACAGATCCCCATAGAGTTACATTTTTGATACAGGAGAATCAACTATGTTAACTACAAAATGCCAACTCAACTTTATTTTCTCCTGGGTAAATCAGAAGAAAATACCTTTGTGTTAGGAAAAATGATTTATGCCCCCATCCTCTAAGCTTATGGCCTATAAATATGGCTTTACTTTCATTTTGTCTAAAAGCCAAAAAAACCCAAACATCTCACATTCTTGTTTCTAAACTGGTCATTCAGATAAACTTTATTTGCTTTTAAAATGACTATTTAAGATTTTTCATGTTTGTGTGTGTGCATGTATAAATAGTATGAGAAAAAAACAACCCTACTACTATTATATTGCTAAAATGAATTTACCTTTTCAGGGTAGTCTCAAGTATGTTATTTTATTTCAGGTGCATAGCAACCATGTATGGCAGGTAGGAAAGTTTCACCATAACCTCATTTAACAGATGTGAAAACTACGGTGGAAATCTGTGACTGGATACAAGCGAGTTAGATCATGACTAACAATGACCAGGGCAAGCAGCCAGTTTGACTCTGAGGCCGTCTCTTCACCCTGAGAACATGGAAAATGCCACACTTTCTCCCCCGAGGTGTAAACCTTCAGAACATTCTCCACAGATGTTATTTCAGAAACCAGGAAATAAAATGATTTGCAGGAAAATAAAGTTTGGTGGTAGATGGACTACAGAAAATAGTATTGTCACTGTTAACACAAAGTCCAACCTCTAATTGACGCAGAGCTGGTAACTGGCCCAAGGCAACTATCTGGAAGGGGAGCCTGTCAGTCTGGGCACTGGCAGTCCAGGCAGTACGCTTGGAGGCTCTGGCTTCCGCAAACGCTTCCTGAGAGAAGGTTCAGGTGACAGGACTAAAAATGCTGGGATTTTGACCAATGAGAGACGGGAAGAGGCAGGGACCAGCAGGTGACCTGCTTGTCTTTTGTCTCTCTGATGGACTGATCCAAGGGAGATAGGTTTTGAAATACAGCCTCTCTGATGCTATTCCACCTGACCAAGTGACCACTTCTGTTTTGTGCTGAAGGTAGGGCTGGCTTAGTAACACATCACCTTCCACTGCTCTCCACCTTTCCTGACTGGGGTCATTTCCGCCCTCACTCTGTTCCCTGGAATAGCATGCTCACGCCCCCACCCTCCTGCAACAAAGTGCTAGCACCTAAGTTGATGATTCATGCTCTGCCTCCCACAAAGCCCAGGCTAAGACAGTGTCCAATATACTAATGTAGATTCCACTGTGCATGAGTCACATAGAGAGTAAGAAGATAGAGGGTTTAGGTACTGTCTATATGTAGGATTGCCTTATGTGGTTTCATACCAGGAAGGTTTTTAGGTAAGTACCAATTTTCTATCTTTTAGGCTTAAACAAGGATTAGGATTTATTACAAGCATCTCATCCATATTCTAGCTATGGTAAGCTACTTGTAATAATCATAGTAAATTAGACTATAAAGCAGTAACAACCAAGTCCCAGATTTCGGTGCCCTAAAACAATAAAGATTTATTTCTTGCTCATACTATATGCCCACCTCAAGGGGCTCTGCTCACTGCAGACAGCTACTATCTTGAGAAAACAGTATGATTAGTACAGTGTGTGTCACTTCCACTCACACTTGGATGACCATAGCTAGTCATGTAGTCGTTACCAAATTTCAAGTCAGTGGAGAAGTGCAATTCAACCATATATCTGGAAGGTAAGAGAACCAAGACCTTTGTAAAAAGTCCAAATTACTACCATAGATAGTGTACAGGGAACATAGATACATTTTGTCCTTAGCCCCTAATCCACTGACTTGACCTGGTTTCAAACAACTTATGCAAAATATTGGGGAATTTGAGAAGTTATCTTAAAAACCAAATTAACATACAAATTGAACCCAGACATCAAGGCAGTGTAAAAAGAGAGATGAAGTAAGAGATCTGAGCTTAAATCCTGGTTATGCACGAACTAGTGTCCCGGACTCAGGGAGGCCACTTTTGTCTCCCAGTCTGGTCCCCACACCTGTCGAGGAGAAACAATATGCACTCTGTGGGTGTGCTGTAGGGCCGAGAGATAACACGTGAATCTGCTCCTCACTGGGCGGGCACAGCGGGCGCAGTCTGATAAAGGGAGCTGGCACTGAGGGTGGTTTCCAGGGGCGGTGCCTTGCTTCTCCTATACGGAAGCACCTGGCTGTGTTATTATCTCCTCTGGCCAGATTCATATCCTTTATGAGTATAGAAGCACTGCTTCATGAAGAAAATATTTTAAATCAAACTTGCCAATGAATCAAAACTGTAAAACATGGCCGATGTAAAATTCGATGAGATACTCTTTAATAAAAGATACTTTTTCAAGTCCTGCACTCAGGTTTAAAGAACTGAACCAAACAAGAGCCAGAGAGAGGTGAGTCTCTACCTTCATGTAAATTAGTCTGAGGGATTTTGATTAATGGTCATCTTACCATGGGCCAGTGAGACAGGCTTGTGCACTAAACCCTAGGTAATCTTAGTTTCTTTCATCAAAACCTAGAGCCGCCCAGATTAAGAGACATAACCTACACCTTATACCTCATATAGCCAGACCACATCCTACTGCAAAGATCGGGACACCCCCCTCATGAACCTCTACTTACTCATGGAGGGGCACAGACAGAATAGCGGGCTGCAGAAAGCATGACAGATGAGGAATGGCTGAAGAAACTAGAGATGTTTAGGCTGGAAGGGTCTTGTCTCAGGAAACATGACACCCACCATCCAATACCTGAAGGGTTGTCATGCAGAATAGATGTTCTCTGCGCTTCTCTAGAGAGGAAGAGGATGAAGCAGCAGGAATTACCCCTTGTCTTCTGGTGAGATCACAGCCAAGCAGAGGCCAGCTGCTGACCTGCTGAGGGTATGGTGGTAATTCCAAACGGGTAGAAGCTGGAGCTCAGGATATCCACTGCACTTTACTTCCAACTCTAAGAATCTGTCAGCCTTTGGACATGTGATATTGGTTCTAAATAGGCACCCTCTCCTTTCCTTTTTAATAAAGACGTTACAAAAATAATCATGTAATGTGCAGGAATTCATCTACACTGCTTATGCTACAGAAATCTTGATTTAGTAGATATCCCTTCCGGTTATGATTTCTGCTGCTGGATGCAATATAATAAAGATGCTGACAGTTGTGAGTTACTGTACTGAGTTCTACAAATTATCAGCTGCAATGGTAAATAGAGTAGGAGAGAAATAAAAGGTAGAGTAGGTGACTAGGTCAACGGGGGCAATGCTTGCCTTGCCTTCATAATTTAAGGCCTCCTGCAAATGACAGCAAATAGGTGCCACTTCTGAGGAGGAAGAAAGCGTAGACATGGCTCCAGGTTTCAGGACATAGAGGTTAATGGAAAATGGGAACGGCTTTGTTTTATGGGCCCTCCTGAAGATGGATAACCAGGGAGATGGGCAAGAGGAATTATTTCTTATCTAGAAGAAGCTGAGGTTAAGAGATGAGGCAATGGCATGTGAACGCTGCCTGGGACAATTATTCGTAGAGAGCTCGGACTAAAGGTGAACGGCCTGCTGGGAGATGGGAGACATCTGATAGGTAAAGGCAGTCTTGCCCCGAGGCCGTGACCTCATTAATAGTTAAACAACAGCACTGAAAATTAATGACCCACACCTGACTGCCCAGTGAAATGGCTCTCCTCTTCACCACTGTCCGGAAGCTTCCCAGGCACATTCGGGGGCAGTCTGGCCGGGGGTCTGGCCACCGGGGCTGCGGCAGTCCCTCCGGGGATTCGCCCGGGGCGGGGTGGGGGCAATGAGTAGTGGCTGGGCAGATGAAGAAACAGTCTCTCTCAGGCACCACGATGCAGTGTGGGACAGAAGAAGCCTGCAGTTTTTAAAAAGTAGAGACTGGCCATATTGAAGGCATTTAGAAAGGAAAAACCATGAACAGTCCTCTGTCAAAATTGGAAGTGTGGACCTAACGGCACTAATCTGAGTGAGGAAGGCTGGGCACCATAGTGACCTCCATCCCATCTGCCATATGGCTGTCTGACAAAAGCGATTCGTCAAGCTTCCTGGTTGCCAAATATGCTGGCTTTAAATCACCAGGTGGAGGGAAGAACAGTAAGAGAGTAATTTAGAAAGCCTCCAAATTTTCAGAGAAGACTTTTCTCTTTGCCACCCACAGGATTACCCAAGGTGTTCGCTCACACCACCTTTTAGAACTGAGAAAACAAAGACCATCCCCTAGTCTCCAGGTTGCCTTTCTGCTTTGTGCACAGATTTTTGAAAACAAGAGTACAATAAATTCCATGCATGACAGCTTACTGCAGCTAAAGAGTGCGCTCCTGAGATGCACCTTTTTATTTATTGGGGTTGGGAAGGGAGCTGGTAATGTTTCCTGTACTGGATGCCGTATACTTTGCAGACCTTTGGGGACTCATCTCTGCTGAATTCTTTAACAGCTGAGATGGCAGGGATGTCCATTACCCAAATAGGCAGCACTCTCTATTGATTAGGGCTCCACTTAGCCATCTCATTTGTCATCCTATTGTCTCTCATCTTCACTGCTCTCCATATGAAGGGGGAATCTTTTTTCAGGTGTTCGCGAGTTAATCTACATTCCAGGCACAACTTAGCAATTAAAACATATAATGAGCAGAACACTTCAGTGCTTCACCCACAGAGAAGCCTGAACTGGGCTTCTCCCTATCTCCCCTCCACAGGCCAGAGGAAGTTAAAGAGGTAATCCACTCCTGGAAAAGCCCAGAAGAATAACTATAATACTCTTCAAACCTTAGCTGTGTCAAGTGCTTGCTTTGCCTCCATTTCTGCTTTCAGAAACTCATTTTAAAAGATAAAAAGGAATATTATAGGAAGGAAGCTCAAATCCCAACAAAACAAAGGAAGGTCTACCTAATCTTGCCAGTTAATCATTTGGGGAAAGTCTTGCTCTGCATCTAATTAGATCTATGCAGTTAAACATCCATCAAGAATTTTCCCATAAAGAGGATGTTATATGCAGTTCTCATATGAGGGATTAAATTGGGTATGTGGAAAGCAATGTTGATCCATTTAATGGACTCCCCCAAAATATACATCAGAATCCGTGTCACAGAGCTGGACAGCTTCTTTATCATTTCACCAAAATGCAAGCACAGAAATAATTAAACATTTCTCAGACCCAAACTGCACAGTCATTAGGCAACAGTCAACAACTGGAGCGGCCGCAAGAGCCTGAACTGTACTCTACCCTGGCTTTTCCAGCCATTTCTATTCAGAAAGCTCTCCATATCCAGATTTCCCCTGAGAACCAGTTTATGATGCTATAAAGACTGTCAACCAGAGACAGGAGCTCCCCAACACCTGAGCCACACACACAACTATCAAATAACATTTAATTGCTAGAGGACACTGTCTGGGCCTGAATTCTGATCTCCAAATATTATCCATGCAACTTTCTGCAGAGATAAAGTTGTTATGATCACAGCAGATAAAACCAATTAAATCTGCAAGCAGCAAACACTTCTAGATCTTGACTTAAACCATAAATAGAGTTTGAGGGTATATAAGCTGTAAGAGGTCTGATGTTATCTCCCTTATCTAAGAACATTACTTGAAGCCTCTTTTCTTTTGTGCAAGTGGAGGTTTCCACGTAAACAAATGAGCTAAGAAAGTGACACATACCAACTGCAGGAGCTACTTATTAATTACTTTTACATTTGGTGCAAAAGAGCTAATAATGACAAAGAATACAAATCTAGTTAATTTTTAATACATAATACTAGTTGTGCTTTCATTGATAAACTCAAGCATGCTATCATAAATACCCTCAGCACAATTTTCTCTCCTTTTCAGATTTCAAAAGCTTTACTACTTTTAGCTGACAAGACTCGACTAGTGTCTCTTCTTCTTTGTTACATATCATGTCTGCTTTGTAATATGTTTGCAGCACCAAGGCCAAAACACCAGGAGGAAGTGCTAAACCTTAACCCCAAGTTACTTCTGGTAGACCACAGATAAGGAAAGCAGCACTGAATTGGGGTAAAATGGACAGTGTGTGTGAGCTCCCCAGAAAGCTTATCAATATCTGACAGCTAAACCGGATACTAGGAAATTTATCAACCAAATAATCTTCTAAAGGAAGACAAAATTGATAGAAAGGGGATTGGTATAGCTTCAATGGGAGCCTGATTCTATAAATCATGAATTTCCTTCATGAAAAAAATAAATAAGAGCATAATGGAAATTTGTCACTAAGGAAAATATTCCATTTTCTTTGTAAAAATGACTTTCTATACTTTTCATGAAAAAATACATACCCTCTTACATGTACACTTTTCGGAGAAAAAAATTAGGACCTATTTCATTTAGCTCTCTGTCATACCTGGGGTATAAATAGAGGATAATAACCTGTATTGTCCAAGGGAAAAGAGGAATAGCAGAATAGCATTCAACAGTGGTGGGTAGGCAGGCAGGCAGACAAAGAACTATAGATTTAGAAAGCAAAAATAAATGTCACATATCCCAGGTGAATAATGACTATTTGCAGACACAGAAAAAAAGAGATAGGAGGGCTTATGACCCCCACCTACCAAACACAGTGTACAGTTTAAAAAGCAAGTAATTTACCAGTAGTATTAGACAAGAAAATAGTACTGAATTACTTCAATGTAATTGTCTTACAATATATGGACCTATTTGTGCCCTTACTAAAACTGCGATAACCCTAAAGGAAAAATACAGAACAAATGGAGTCAAGAATTCAATAAAAGATTTCAAGGACCTGACCAGGCGGTGGTGCAGTGGATAGAGAGTTGAATTGGAACACAGAGGACTCAGGTTCAAAATCTTGAGGTCGCCAACTTGAGCGCAGGCTCATCGGCTTGAGCGAGGGGTCATTGGCTTCAGCGTGGGGTCATTGGCTTCAGCGTGGGGTCACAGACATGACCCCATGGTCGCTGGCTTGAAGCTCAAGGTCACTGGCTTGAGCAAGGGGTCACTCACTCTTCTATAGACCCCCAGTCAAGGCACATACGAGAAAACAATCAATGAACAACTAAGGTGCTGCAACAAAGAATTGATGTTTCTCATCTCTCTCTCTTCCTGTCTATCTGTCCTCTCTCTCTGTGTTCAAAAAAACCAAAAAAGATTTCAAAGACTAGAACATAAAACCAATAGATTAGTAAAATTATTATGTTTGAAAAGAGAAATATACCAATTTTCATTACATGAAAGAATATTTTATATAATAAACAGAAGCTAAGAATTCTTAAATTTAGGATGGAATATAAAGTTCTCTGGTAGCAGCACAAATAATTTTGAGTAGCGATAAAGAAGGAATTTCCGGATTTGGAAAAGTCATATTTAAAGAATGTAGTATCTGGTCCACTTTTTTACTCAATGACTGCTCTCTCTTGAGGTCCTTTAGGACTAAGGAGTTAGCAATTAATTTTTGTTATGAAGATCACCTTTATTAATTACTCATAATTAATATTTATGGAACAGTCACTGTATGCAGGCTCTAGAGGAAATGCTAGCATTGTTTGCTTTGCAAACAGAACTTCTACACATCTTGTCTACCTAGGAAGTTCCTATTTCACTCTCTAGCCTTTCTTTATTCTTTCAAGGCACATCGACTCTTCTCCTCTGATTCCATAGCCTCTTCTACATTTCCTCTTTCCACTAGCCAAGCACTCATCATTGGCAGAGACCACTCTTTGAACAAGTTAGCACACTAGCACAGTAGCTGATAATGCAGGTTTCGCCCTTCACTGGCATTCACCAACCAGGCAACTTTCCTGGGTTTAGTTCTTTCCAACATCCCAACAGCAGAGAAGCAGCTACATTTCATAAGGTATTAAATGATAACACACAGAAATTTTCAACTAACTTGCTCAGTTAGTTACATAGGCACATACCATTTACTATAGCAACAATGGGCTGACCTTTACACACATACACACACAAAAATATCCTGATGTAACTGTGGCAGAGACCAAGAATCTGAATATTTTTAGGCAATTCAGGTGATTCTAACATGTAAGTAGCTAGGCTAGACAATTACTGACAAAGAAATTATCACTTCTTTTTCAAATCTTTTCCTTCATTTCCTTCCTCAGGCTATTCAGCAGCATGTTTATATTGCCTGTGGTCACGTATATTGTTAATAAAAATTATTCAGTATTTTAAAATTTTATTCTGAGCATAGCTTGAACACTGTTCAACCTGAAATAAACAGACAACATGCCCAAATCTTATATCAGAAAGAATTTCATATTAGGAAATATGGAAAAATATGTAAAACAGAAACTCGTAAGTCTTCCAATCAGCCTACTAATATGTCAGAAAAAAATATAAGGAAAAAAAGAAAAATACTTTCCAGCACTATGTGCCAGGCTGGATTCTTAGCTTGGAGATACAGAGAACAGAGTCCCCTCAAGGGACTTATACTCAGTGGGAAAAAAGATTTCTTTGTAAAGTTACTCAATAAGGAAGGACAATTTTTTTCCATTAGTCTGTTGGTTTACAATTTAAAAACACTTGTTTAACTACATCTTATTTAATCTGTGAGAGATTATGATCATTTTTCAAATGAAAAAATTTAGGTTCAGAGATGTAGAGTGATTTGTTCAGCTCACCCAGTTCTTAGGTAAAACACACGTTATTTGGTAAAAGACTCATGCAAACCAAATTTCTGAATGCTTTCCCCTAAATCCAGGGGCAAACATTATGCTAATAACTCTGCTATATGTAAAAGGATTAAACTATGGTCCTGAGACCTCGAAGGAGGCTGCAATCTAGTAATGGAAGGATGCCAGATACACACAAATGATTAGAATATAATACACTGCAGTATTTACAAATACTAAATAAGTAACAGAGAAGAGTCAGCTGCTCTCCAGGGCTGCAAAGAAGGGCCAGACTGAGATTACAAAACTGGAGAAGGCTTTTTTATTGAGTTGGACCCTGGACTGAATCATAAAGGATGGGTAAAGTTAGATAAGCAGAAAGAGGGGAGTTAGAAGCTCCACAGATAATGTGTCTCATTATAGTCAGTTTGGAAAGTTCAAGCTAAAAATAGCTCTATAAAGTATGCAATCTTCATTTACTATGTAATTTGAGGCCAAGAAGATTTCACCACTATAGTCAAATTTAGTCAATATAGGGGAGGCATCTGGATTCTCTCTCAGACTTATCCATTCATATCCATTTCTGTTAAAGAAAAAAAAAAAACACTGATGACTTAATCACAGAGGTATTTACTGAGCCTCTACTATGTGCAAAGTACTATGCTTGCCACTGAGAAGTATAAAGCACTGTCTTTACTCTCTAATACCATATTCCCTATGTACAAGACACACTTCTTTTCTTTAGGGTCTAAAACCTGGGTGCATTACAGTGGTTGTATTTTTTTTACTTGTATTTCCTGTTTTTTCGTGCTCATTTTTTGAGCTCATTGCTGAAGACAGTGATTTGTCAACAGACACAGATGAGGACAAGATAATGAATGGGAGTTTTGACAGTGATGAGGAATTGTATGAATTTTATGATGGATAAAACTTGTGTTCAATAACTTTATGTAATACATCTTTTTTCAAATTTCGGGCCCCAATATTAAGATGCATCTTATACATGGGATTGTCTTATATATGGGGAAGTATGGTAGTTTACAATCTCATTGAGCACAGACACAAAAAATCAGATGCTCAATTTAAGTATTACATGACTAAGGAAAATAAGGACGGTCAGGTCAGTAAATGCAATGGGGTAGGGGGATTTAGATGAGCTGAATGCTGGGATGGTAGCTCTGGTCAGCTAAGAGTACAAGCAGAAGCAAGAGGGGTGGGGTGAGTAAAACGCATTCAGTCAGCTCATCCGATGGACCGTGGAGTGTCTACTCTGCACAGTAACTCTGTAAGACACAGCAGATACAAAGCTCATCAGAAATGTAGAAGAGGAAGAGAAGGTTCAAGAAGCAAGGAAACCCTCAGTCTATGTGCTCCTAATATTTTACTCTATCAATAATGTCCTGGATCAGTGACAACGACAGCACGTGGGCATCTGGTTCTAGGTGCAGGAGTCGTGGGGCAAGCCTGCACCTCTCTGTGTTGTGGTTCCTGGGAGGACTCAGCATTTCCCTCTTGTTAAGGCTGCCTTCCTTTGACATGGTTTCTGCATTTCTGGCTTATCCAATTAACAACTGCACACATGGGAACAAAAGCCACCGTCATAAAATTCACAGCTTTCAAAGTGTCATACACAGAGTGTACACTAGGAGACTGATGAAAAGGCGGACTCTAACATCCCATTTGTACCCAGAGAGGTCATGCCACACCATGTCCCTGAGAGCTGCCTGGCAGACACCGGGCTCTTTGATGTGGCCTAGATAATTTTCTCAGAAAGATAATCGTGCCTTCCATGCCAGGACTGTTTGAAGGCCGCGTGTGCTAATTTAATTTATGGTGTTAAGAAGAGCTATACCCTTTGCGAGGAGAGTGGAATGTGAAGGGCTATTCCTGGCTCTGTACCCACAAGGGATTCCCCTGCTTCTCTGAACACGACAGTGGAGAGTAATGTAAAACACGAACTGCAGCCTGGTTGCTGGTAATGTACTTAATCCATGACCACCACAGGCATGGAGACTTGGAAGGGATGTGAATGGGGGATCAGGGAATCACCTGAATTGAAAGCTCTTAAAAGGATTCAAACCAATCAGCACACCAGAGGGAGAAACTGGGTAAAAGGATAAGGGTGGGGGGAGTGTCTGAAAGTGCTGGTGCCAGAGATAGGGGTCAAGATAGGCTTCTGGATGTGGTTTTTGAAATCACACCTCAGCCAACAGCTTCCTGCCTCAGACCACACATAAAGATTGTTAAGGAGGTAAGTCTGCCTTTCATGCACAAATGCTCATCAGCTTTTCTTTAGCCATGGACTATTTGTTCTGGATGATTCTGAGAGGGTGAGGGAATGCTAACTCCTTAGATGACCTGACAGGCGGGCTCAAGAGAGGCAAGCATCTCTCCTGGAGGTGAGAGAGGGAGAAGACAAGTCAAAAAGCAGACAAGGAAACCCAGAGAGCATGCTACTCTTTAAGCTTTGTGCTCATACATAACTATGCCCAAGACTAAAATACACAGTCAAGACAAAAGAAGCACAAAGTAGTTACTCTAATATATAATCTAAAACCAGACTGAGAACGCATGACAAAACCTTTTTATGTAACTTTGCTACTATAAAAAGAATCCAATTTATTCTCTTACATATTTAAAAAAGAAAAAGTCTTATTAAATGAAAATGATGTCACTGGAAAAAGTTGATTATCCACAACCTTTTTGCCCTAACCTTATGAAGACATCATGGCAAAGACTATGAGTAGATTGAAGAAATAATCCAAATGTATAATAGACATGAAAATACCCCCCTTATTACCGAGTTCATCAAAGATGTAAAAAGTTAGTGATTTTTGCTACAAATTACTAAAACTTAATGAAAAGAGCACTCAATACTTTCAAATGCTTTAAGACTATAAAACTGTAAGAGCTTTATTAGAAGCAATTAGGCAATATACATTCAAAATCATCAAATGTTCATAGATTTTAACCAAAAAAGTCTAATTCTGGAAATCTTCCAAATGAAATAAAAAAATGGATAAAGATTTTTGTTTAAATTTTTTAACTTAAAATACTTTATAAAGATTTGAATGGCTGTAAAAATAATACTAAGTGAGAAAAATTAAGTCAAAGAATTATATGTACACAGAAAAAAATAAATACTGAAAGTTAACGCACCAAAACTCTAAAAGCAATTATCTATAGATTCTTATTTTACTTGTAACTTGTTAGAAATTTACAAATGTGTTACAAATTAAAAATGTTATAATTAGAAAAATGTAATCAGAATCTACAACTTCAAAAATAGCAGTAAAAATTACCAGTGCTATTCCATGAATTACTTATGAAGGAGTAAGAAAAATATTGGATCAGAGCTGATATGGTCAGTTTTCTTCCACATACCATTGACCTGAAACTTGTATTGGTTTATAGATTGTACAGAGAGGGCCAGGTGGTTATACCTCACCTTTTGTCTATACACACACACAGATTATGGTAAGTACACCTTGACCTCAAGCCCAATAAACTGTAATGAGGAAAAAAAATAATTTCTAAGTAATCAGAAGCCAACTCTTGATAAGAGGATGGGGAAAAATTAAGTGCTATCTTTTATGAACCTGATTAAATCATGCTTGGGGAAATTCCATAGTTGACCTATAAAAACAAGCCAGCCAATATTTTAATTATTTTCTCTGTTCTACTGATATCTTCAGACACCTAAATTATTTGTGCATTATAATTAGATAAGACTACAGTTTTACAGTTTAATTCTGTGTCTATATATATATATGTAATGCAATATATATGTAATATAATAGAGTGTTAATACAATAAATATCCTTCAATGTTCTCAAGCAAATGCTATAGAAAAATTAACACTGAAAATTCTTCAAGAAAATTAACTTTCCAAGAAAATGCTGACATTCTATTAAATTTTTATTTTTTGTATTTTTCTGAGGTGAGAAGAGGAGAGGCAGAGAGATAGACTCCCTGCATGCACCCGACCAGGATCCACCCGGCATGCCCACCACGGGGTGATGCTCTGCCCATCTGGGGCATTGCTCCATTGCAATTGGCTGGAACCATTCTAGCACCTGAGGCAGAGGCCACAGAGCCATCCTCAGTGCCTGGGACAACTTTGCTCCAATGGAGCCTTGGCTGTGAGAGGGGAAGAGAGAGACAAGGAGATAGGAGAGGGAGAAGGGTGGAGAAGCAGATGGGCACTTCTGTGTGCCCTGACCAGGAACTGAACCCAGGACTCTCCCACGCTGGGCCGATGCTCTGCTGCTGAGCCAACCGGCCAGGGTGGGGACCACACTTTTTAAGGAAAAAACATACTGTCATAGCATGTCTTCTTAAATCTTGCCTAATTGAAAAGATTTTCATGTCACAAGACTGCTTGTAAAAAAAAAAAAAAAAGTCTAAAAAACCTTCCCACCCCCAAAACTGTGCAGAAAGAAAATTGCCCAAAAGAACATGAAGTAAGCTCAGATAAGAGCTCCATTTTCTCTAGTGCTACACATTCTGGGAGAACTTCTTGTACAAAGGAGTAGCAATGAGAGAATACAGTTATTTAAAGTCTGTCTTTTGTTTTTTTTTGTTGTTTTTTTTTTTAATTTTATTTATTCATTTTATAGAGGAGAGAGAGAGGGAGAGAGGAGAGAGAGAGAGAGAGACAGGGGGGGAGGAGCTGGAAGCATCAACTCTCATATGTGCCTTGACCAGGCAAGCCCAGGGTTTCGAACCGGCGACCTCAGCATTTCCAGGTCGACGCTTTATCCACTGCGCCACCACAGGTCAGGCTAAGTCTGTCTTTTGAATTGAAAGTGATGAACTCTGATTTTCAAACACAAGGCGTCTGCTACGCGCACGCAGGCGGCTCCTCCACCACCGCATCACTTTCCTTTTCAATCTGTGTTGCTGTAGGACATGGACGGGGTGGGGCGGGGCGGGGAGGCGGGCTCATGCCTTCTCTGTGCTGCAAGTATGACTAATGTGTGTCCTGGAAGAAGGAAAACAGCCCTCACCTGGTTATCAGCCAGCCTGACTCACGCCTCTCTGCATTTTAGAACACCAAGTATCCAAAAACCCTGGTTGGTGTTTCAAGAGATTTCTATCAGCTTTCACAACATCTGAGCTATGAATGTGCTTCTGATCTCATCTATAATAAATATTAGTTCACTTGTTGGAAATGATTTTAATCACCTGAGTAGCAGTAAACAGGCTCGCCTCACAATATAACGGGAAGCACATTTGTGGCTTCATTCTGTCTATCCTGAAGTGCTCAGCGCACATGGTCACAAGGAAGATGGACTGTCACAAGTGAAAACAAAAGTAATGGCCTGACCCCAGGCCCCTTAGGTACTCCACACTATTGCTCCACAGCCTGGCAGCGCTCCCAAGAACTGGAAGAGGCCAGCAGGGAGGCACGCGAAGGCCTGCTCTACGCCCTCTGGGCGGGTCTGCCTGGCAGTGTTGCACAATATCTGACACATGTGATGCACATTCCCGGAGCCTCCACTCCAAAAACAGCCCGGGTCACCTTTCACCTATCAATCAGTCTGAAAGAACAAAGTAGACAGAAAAAGGAGTTGAGGATGTCAGGTTAAAAAGAGAGAAAGAGAGAGAGATTTTAAAGTAAGTTCTTCAAAGGGCCTTTTATATTTCTTTTAAGGAGACATTTGAATTTAAGTAACACTGTCAAGCATTTCCTTTTTCAAATATGACAAAGCTATTCTACCCCCTACTCTTTCTCATTGCTTGATGGAAATGAGAGGGGAGGGGAGTTATTTTCTATACCCAGAAATTCACACAAAGAATATCTTGGCAGAGGCAAGTAATTAAAATGTTTTATTTTTCAGTGTTCTTTGTAGCCTAGCTCTTTTCCACTTAGTTAGGATTAAATAACTTTTATGGAGGGTACACAAAATTTTCTGAGGGTATCATTTAGGAATACAACAGACTTAACAGAAATGAACATGGGTTGAAGAGAGAGCAACCCAGTGGTAAATACTCCAAAGTATAACTAAACATTTCTTTCTTAGGGCTTCCAACTTCTCAGAGGCCATCAAGCCAAAATGTAAAGCATAACTATAACCTTCATATCCTAAATGTTATTATTTGTGAGACTATCAAAAATAAATACTTAATATTTAATGTTTTTAAAATGGGATTAAAAATGTCTATCACGTAAATTCTGTTCATTCTACAGATTCTGGAAATTAAAACAAGCAACAAAAGATGCAGGGAGGCAGCTCCGGCCCCTAACCCAGAAAGGGCACAAACATTCAGGGTCCGGCCCCGAAGGTTGGGCGTTCTGGACAGCACAGGTATTTGAGAGAGAAGAAGCTTGTCAGTTGGCCTGGAGGGAAGCCCGTTACATCTGTGGGCGTCCTGACATGTGGGGTAATCTAAACCTTGTTACTGTGTGAATCACCCCTGGTGGGACGGAGATTTAGAATGGATGCCTCTTTTCCCAAGCAATTAAGATCATTTAGGAAACAGAGAAAACGGGCAATAAGGATCCCCCTCCTAGAGAGCACTTGCTGGTGTTCAATCAGACAGCTCAAAGGTGGAGACACCTGTTTGCCGAATAAAGCACCCGAGTACATGCTCAGCCCCACAGAGGGATTTGAAAATCTCTTAAAGGGCCCTGCAGAGTATCAGAAAGCTGTCACCTCACATCCCCGGTGTCCTTGAGCACCTGAGAACCAGGCAGGGCAAGGGTGGTTTTTCCGTGAGTGTCAAGCACAGGGCCTCCTCGCAGAGGAGGGGCAAGTTGCGTTCTTGGAGAGAGGTTGTTCTGTGAATGACTACAGAACTCTGAACTTCAGATTACACAAAAGCAGCATTTGGAAAAAGCAATAATGAATTGTTGTGAGCCCTAGCAATTCTCTTCAGAGCCAACTAAAACAAGTGAAAAGGGTAAGAGCGGGCAAGGGCTGGCTCCCAGAAGGCACTGCAGCCTCCTCAGTGCCCTCGGAAGGCGCGGGGAGGCACTCCGGAGCGCATCCTGCAGTCACTTACTGGCCACACTTCCTGAGTGCTCTGAGGGCAGGAATGGCTTATTCACATTTCAACTTGAATGTTTAGCACAATGCCTGGCACACTGTAATTGCTAAGTAAATATATGGTGGAAAAAAACTGAAGAATATATCTGAAGAACTTTCTCAGCTGTGTTAAATAAATCCCACAAGACTACCATTATCTCTGATAATCTTTTTCACCTCACAAAATGTCTACACATCATTTTAGTTATTACTGTCCACCTCTCTATATCCTTGATGTTGTCTTTGAAGCCATTTCATTGAGAAAAAATCATCAGTGACAAGAATAACTGACGACTTCGAAAAGGTGAATGACAAGTGAAAACACATGTCTTTCTTTACCTCCTGAAGACCTGCCTAGGTCTCCGCTAACGGAGGCAATAAAAGTCACACATCAAACCTTTTACTTTCCTTAATTCATCAAAGCCACATCTTTCACAAACATTAACTGCCTGTCACGGTATCAGGGCTTGGCCGAAGGCCTTGGTGCTGGTTTAGTAATATCGGCTGTAAGCCAGATGTATCCAAGACTATGGGCCACATTTCAAAAACACGTGCAGTATTATACGTTGGGTATATTGAGTACGAAATTCTTTTCCTACCAATCTGATTAAAAAGAAATCACAGGAAGAAAAATGTTCACTGAGGTTCTGCAGAAGCAAAACAGAGGCCACAGAAACATAATGAAAATATTGAAGCTCCCTCTGGGTTTTAACCTGTCAGTCCTCACCCTGTTTTAGAAGCTAGCTCCGCTTCTACACTTGCATCCAGTCATCAGGATGAGGATGCATCTTCTTCCCAGTTGCCCTTCCAGGACCATGTGGCTCCTAGAGGGTTAATTACTTCAGGCCAGGGTCAAGAACCTGTGGTCAGAAATCACATGGAGCTCCTCAGAACCTTGTGCTCAGCTCTTCAGTCTGCTGGCCTCAGACAGTAATTTTCAACAGTACACAAGTGCAAAGGAGTTTTGTTGGCAAGAGGGCCTTTGATGGCTCTGTAATCAACTCGGCTTCAATAGGCCTTCTGCACAGACTGAAAGCAAGTCAAACTTTTGGAAAGCCATTAGTTTTCTCCAAGTAAAACACTATCTCTTGCCTCCTAATGTCCTTGTGGAAATGAGCTCTATGAACTAAGAACATTTTATTCATAGCAGTTTGAAAACAGAGCAGACAACCCTTCTGCAATACTGATATTAGTGCTTTCTTTTCAATTGAAATTCAACATTAAATAACATATTTGTGATCAGAAGAGGAGAAAGAGTGAACCTTTGGAAAAATGAATGTTTGGTAGATTTTTGCTACGCAGAGAGATTGAGGTTGTTTTCTATTTCCAATAAGTGATCCCATAGTGGCTATATTTTCAAATGCAGAAGTGAAAAGTAGAAAAAGACAGCCTTCCTTGTTGCCCCACAGTACAGAACAGAGCAAGCAGACAACAGTCCCAAAACATAATACGATTTGTAGGGCCGCCCTCTAGTACTGGTGCTGTTCTGCTGCTCACCCTCACAGATCAGCCTGCTTGTCTCCAGTCCATCTGCTCGTGCGCTGACAGATGATGAATTCCATCTCTGAATCCATAAGCAGAAAGAGGCGGCTGATAAACAGCCATGAGCGGAAATGTATGCACCTTTCATAAGCAAGACAAATCACTCATTCTCACCAAACGCTTCCAACAGGAACACTAATTTTGTATTTATTTGCACGGCATATGTACTGTGTCCGAAGTAGTGCATTAAAAAAGATCTCAGGCAGCCAACTGCTCTGATTACATTTATCCATCGCAGTATTACAAGGGCTCAATGGCAAAGCAATGAAATAGGAAGCTAGTGAAGATTGAAAACACCTCATCAATGGCTTGTCAGGGCTGGGGATTTTTCTGGTGCATTAACACACACACACACAGACACGTTCATCCCTGGTGTAAGGAAGCAAAATACTGTGGCCATGCATCCTAAATCTGCCATATGCTTTTCCTGTCAACCAGCAGTTATTTTTATTAATAACTCCAAGAACATATTGTGGAATTCTTTTTGTTTTCAGATCCGGTCATGTGACTCCTTTGCACCATGGAACACTGGGTAAATTGTAATGTTCTAACATGCCAATGAATGGGCCCTTTTAAAGTCAAGTTAGTGATGAATTGATATTTGCTAAGGCCTAAGCAAGCACAGGGCACTATATATACTCCTTTTGTGCTCTCTGCAATGATGGATGGAAGTGAGAGGCAGAGAAGAAGTCAGAGACAAGCTCTAGCTGACAACCAAGCAACTAGAAGCGGATTGTTTTAATCAAGCCGCAAAAGAAGTGGCTTTTTGTATTACTTACTGTGGCTTCATTCTCTTACGGTACACATAGATCATGGATATACTGCACCACACTGGCCTGGCTGAAAACTGGAATGCAGTCGAAGGAGCAGAGAAGATACGGCTTCCTTCAGGCCCCTAGAGGAAGGTCATTTAAGCAAGGCATTCTCTCAGAGATTTCAGAACTGGAAATGCATGCTCCAACTTCCTGAGAGGTCTAAGTTTCTAGAGGAGGATCCAGATGGGTTTGCTGTTTTCCTTTAATGACACTGACTCCCTCCCTACAACAGAGATCTCTGGAACAATGATAGAGGTGTGATGGTGTCACACGGCATCCTCCAAGCCAACTAACTACAAAGCTCCTTTGGTCAGGGGTTTTCGGTTTACAGTTTAAAATGTTGGGGCAAAATACTGATGTTCAAAGAAAGAGAGCCTATCTCATGAAACCAATGCATGCTGTGCAAATCAATGTGGAATTCGTGTTCACCCCAGGGAGGACATTTTTGGTCAAGTTGGCTGGAGAGCACTAAAGAAAAGGCATTAAATAGATTGCACAGTCATATAAAGTCCCCTGTAATTTTTAACCATAAAAAAAGAACATTTTTCTTTTTGATGATGTGTACTAACTGTGAATGTTACAAGAGGTGATTGTGAAATTGTGTATCCCATCCCCACCGTCCAGAAATTTCATGGTAATAGAACTTCAGCAAAACTGTTTAAAAGAATCTGTCATTAAAATAAGTGCTTAGATGAAATCACTATTTCTTGAACAAACAAACAAACAAAATCAAACCCTAAAACAGCATTCCATTTCAAACAAGGTAAGTTAGTACTTTAGGTATCAGGCTCTAAGTTTCTATATAAAATTCTTTGATGGTTACCTAACTTGAGTCACACACACACACACACACAGCTTAAGTGGTCTAAACTTTGATTTTCCAATGAGGAAAATGAAAAATAGCGAGGCAAACTAACCAACCCAAGGAAACATGGCTGAAATTAGTTTCAAAGTTAAACCTCAGAATACAATTCATTATTTAGGTTGAGGTCGAGTTGGGGAGAGCTAGCCATATTTCCTTTACTTGTCAATTTTTTGAAGCTTGGAATGAACAGAAACCTTATGAAACAATGAACTTCTCAATTTCTTCTTTTTCCACACTTGTACTGTATGGAAACATTGTATATTGCATATCTACCTGCTACTATTAATGATAAAAATATCTTTTTCTTAGCCTCACTCACTTAACATAAGATGATTGTTTTCATAAAGGCAGCAACAAAAAATACAGAAACATTACAAATAAACCTGCAGACCATTTTTTTGTAAGGAGAGTAAGTTTCTGAAAAGATCAACAGGTAAAGCTGTAATTTGGGAAACACCTGCTTTGATTCCTGTTAGACAATGGGCTACAAGACACAGTCACATAAATAACCCTGTGCCGAAGTGTCCCGCTGATGATGTAAGATGTGAGTAGAAGTCTCTGGTAGAGATAAAGAGACTGATGCCGGCTATCTGTGAATCGGCCCTTTGTTTAGAACCAGATGTGCAAAATGTGAGACCACCTGTCAGTTGCCTCGTCTGCAGGAAGCAGTCTTAACAAAATACGTTGGCTTTAGTGGATTATGGTGGTAGGACTAACACTCCAAGTTCAACAGTGCAAAATGGAATCTGGCCGAGACCTAGCCAACAAAAAGTCTTTGAGAGAATTTGCTCCAGACAAGATAAAGATCTCCAAGTCCTTTAAGTGTCTGAATTAAGTACAGTAACATAATTCACACACTGAACAGGAAAACTACACAAAACATACACACTTGTGAATATTTTACATGCGGGATGTTTCTTTTTTATATAATCAAATTCAAAAAGAGGAAAAAATACATTTAAAATCTGTTTCCTAAAATAGTGATCCTGATAAATATTGGAATAAAAAGATAAATTAAGACCAAATTATACTTGGTTTACATGATAGTTTCAAGAGTGCTTACTTTCGCCTGACCTGTGGTGGCGCAGTGGATAAAGCGTCGACCTGGAATGCTGAGGTCGCCGGTTCGAAACCCTGGGCTTGCCTGGTCAAGGCACATATGGGAGTTGATGCTTCCAGCTCCTCCCCCCTTCTCTCTCTGTCTCTCTCTCTCCTCTCTCTCCCTTAATGTCTCTCTCTCTCTCTCCTCTCTAAAAATGAATAAATAAAATAAAAATTAAATTAAAAAAGAAAAGAGTGCTTACTTTCTTATTAACAATTAACAGTGGTCATAAATACGGAGGCTTTCAAATATACAGGGACCTCACCAGTCTTAATCTTCCTGGTCATCAACCACGAACTATAGGCCATGACCCTTCTACTTAAATAGAGCAGACATTATTTCATTTGATCCTGACAAAGTTTTTAAGGCAGGCAAGGCAAGAATGGTCCTCATTTTACAGGCAGGGAAAATGGATACTCATAGTTTGCCAAACTCATAGAGCTAGTAAGTGGCAGCTTTCCAGTCTCCTTGAGGAGATGGACAGTAAGTGATAAATATCTAGTTCCTGTGAGTAAACTCAGGTTTTTTGTTTGTTTGTTTTTTTGTGTGTGACAAAGAGAGACAGAGAGAGGAACAGATAGGGACAGACAGACAGGAAGGAAGAGAGATGAGAAGCACCAATGCTTTGTTGGGGCACCTTAGTTGTTCATTGATTGCTTTCTCATATGTGCCTTGGCTGGGGAGGGGGAGGGGCTACAGCAGACCAAGTGACCCCTTGCTCAAGGCAGCAACCTTGGGCTCAAGCTGGTGAGCTTTGCTCAAACCAGATTAGCCTGCGCTCAAGCTGGCCACCTTGGGGTTTCGAACCTGGGTCCTCCACATCCCAGTCTGATGCTCTATCCACTGCACCATCGCCTGGTCAGGCAAGTGAACTGAGGTTTTTATGAACAGCTGAGCCTGGACTATTATATTCCATGCTCACCCAAATCGGGCACCTACATTTTTTAGTATCTCGCACCAAATTCAATCTTTTCAGACCTCATCTGAAACATGATGGATCTCAGGTTTCCCACAGTGGCAAGAAGAAAAGGATGTCCCTGAGCCCTTGCAGTGGCCCTGGACGAAGGTGTGTCCACAGTGAACCCTATTCTCTCTAGTCATGTGGAAGAAGCAGCCACATTTCTAGGCCTCTGATACTCTTTTTTTTCCTTCTTCTTTTCCAAGTAGGAGGAGGGGAGATACAGAGACAGACTCCTGACCAGAATCCACTTGGCAACCCTCATCTAGGGCCGATGTTCTGCCCTAGATGGGGCCATGCTCGCAACCAAGTTATTTTAGTGCAACTGAGCTATTTTTAGTGTCTGAGGCAGAGTCTCCACAGAGCTATCCTGAGTGTCCAGGGCCAATGTGCTCAAACCAATCGAACCACAGCTGCAGGAGAAGGGGGGGGGGGAGTATATCATGGCTTCTCCTGTGTTTCCTGACCAGAAATTGAACCAGTGACTCCCACCCCACCAGGCAAACACTCTACCACTGAGCTAACCAGCCAGGGCCTTATTTTCTATATTGAAATAAAATATATATTTTGCAGTTTTATTTTAATTTGTTAATCATTACAAAGGAGCCTAGTTTCAGCTGAAGCCACTTCAGATATCATTACTTAGTAATCTGCACTGTGACTCCCACAGTTCCTAGAATATTTCTAGGCCAGAGCAGTCTTCTGGTATTCGAGAAGGACTACTGTAGCATTTTAGTAGTAGTTCTGCTAGGTGCAGTGGAAAATCTACAGTCAGCTTCCATAACTGTTAATTTAGCACGTTTAAAAAAGCTTTAGTGTGTAAATATCCAATGTTATAGAATCAGAATCCTATAAAAATGTCATTTAATCCAATGGCACCCTACATTTACAAGGTACTTAAATAAATATTAGATAGTATGCCCTAAGAGCTCTTTACAGGTATAATTACGTGTACTAACTAACTCACTTGGTCACCCTATGCCATTGTACTATCCTCATCTTCATTTCATAGATGACGAGACTGAGCTGTAGAGAGGTTAATTCAAGTGTTCCATAGGTACAGAGCTAGGATTCAAACCCAGGCCGACCAGCATTGGAGTCCCTGCTGTAAATCAGTGTCTGCCAGCTTTCTTTGACAGGCCAGAGAGGAACTATTTCAGGCTCTGTGGGCCACTTACTGCCACAGACAATACCTAAGGTGTAGTTTGCCCGCTCCTGCTCAAAACCATGACATTCTTGTGCCTGTCGGGTGCTTTGCAATTTTCTAAGTAGTTTTACATGTTACCCATTTGGTTCTCACTACAATCTTCTGTAGAAATGATGTTCTATTGTTTTCCTTGGGTCAGCAAGATAACTGACCCCAATGTGTATCTGCCCTAAGCAGCAGCAGAGATTAGAGGAGACACACAGGCCTGGGCTCTGGATTTAGCGATATACCCAAGGACTCTTTCTGATCTGTTCTGGCAACTCCCTACAAACCTGCATGTCCTTCACCACCAAACAGTGCACTCACAAAGCAAGACAACAAAGTGGAAGCGACGACACCCGCTTTCCTCCCCCTCACAGTACTGACCCATTCTCTCTCTCTCTCCTATCCTATCAGAACTGATGCCTCTGACCATTTATTTTTAAAATTCCTTATATGATTTTACTATAAAACATGTACTTATCAATCAAGAATTCTTTTAGGCCTGACCTGTGGTGGCGCAGTGGATAAAGCGTCGACCTGGAAATGCTGAGGTTGCCAGTTCGAAACCAACCCTGGGCTTGCCTGGTCAAGGCACATATGGGAGTTGATGCTTCCAGCTCCTCCCCCCCTTCTCTCTCTCTGTCTCTCCTCTCTCTCTCTCTCTCTCTCTCTCTGTCTCTCCCTCTCCTCTCTAAAATGAATAAATAAAAAATTAAAAAATTAAAAAAAAAGAATTCTTTTACTCTGAGAGGGAACTACAAGCAAAATATATAAATTTAAAAAGAAAATCGCCTCCTGGATTCTACAAAGGTAAAAGAATCCCCACTGATCTCCTCATGATCAACACATTCAGCTAAAACTGTGCTTGTATGATAATTTTTGTCTTTCCTTTCTTTATAACTGAGATACAAACTTTTTCAAATACTGCAAATTCAAATACTGTTTTTTTAAATGACTTTTTTTTTTTTTGAAACTCTTGCGTTGGCCAACATAGGTAGTCCTGGCCACTGACTACGGCTCAAACCCTGCACAACACGACCAATGTTCTCATGGTCACTGGTAACTTAAGGCAACGAGAAGTGGGAAGATGCCGAAGGGCCTTCCCATAGCTTTATGGCAAACTGAAGTAGCAAAAGTGAGGGGAAAGAATTACAACCACATTAATACCACGGAAGACAATAACAATAACTACCAACATTAACTGAGGGCTGATTAGGAGGCAGCCATTGTTCTAGGCCAATCTTATAACATTTGATCTTCAAGCAAACCCTGAGAAAGTCACTATTATTATTCCCATTACACAGGTAAGGAAACTGAGGCAGAGAAAAATTAGTAATTTATGAGAAGAAAGCTGGGAGTGAGAGACTCAGCTATGACTGCTGGCTCCAAGGTCTATGTTAACCACTCTCACTGTTCAGCTCATGAAACAATATCTGGGGTCTACCTAGATCAGGGGTAGTCAACCTTTTTATACCTACCGCCTACTTTTGTATCTCTGTTAGTAGTAAAATTTTCTCACCGCCCACCGGTTCCACAGTAATGGTGATTTATAAAGTAGGGAAGTAACTTTATTTTATAAAATTTATAAAGCAGAGTTACAGCAAGTTAAAGCATATAATAATAATTACTTACCAAGTGCTTTATGTCAGATTTTCGCTAAGTTTGGCAGAATAAATCTTTATAAAACAACTTACTAAAGTTAAATCTATCTTTTTATTTATACTTTGGTTGCTCCGCTACTGCCCACCATGATAGCTGGAACGCCCACTAGTAGACGGTAGGGACCAGGTTGACTACCGCTGATCTAGAGCAAAGCACTATTAAAAATGCTAATAATTCGCCCTGGCCGGTTGGCTCAATGGTACAGCGTCAGCCTGGCATGCACGAGTCCCAGGTTCGATTCCCGACCAGAGCACACAGGAGAAGCGCCCATCTGCTTCTCCACCCCTCCCCCTCTCCTTCCTCTCTGTCTCTCTTCCTCTCCCGCAGCCAAGGCTCCATTGGGGCAAAGATGGCCGGGGCGCTGAGGATGGCTCTGTGGCCTCTGCCTTAGGTGCTGGGATGGCTCTGGATGCAACAGAGCGACGCCCCAGAGGGGCAGAGCATCGCCCCCTGGTGGGCATGCGGGGTGGATCCCAGTCGGGCGCATGCGGGAGTCTATCTGACTGCCTCCCTGTTTCCAGCTTCGGAAAAATGAAAAAAAAAAAAGCTAATAATTCAAACTACATTGGCCCAAAACCATACATATGAAAGGGCTTCAACTTATCATAGAATTCTATATATTCATCAAGTTCTTAATTTTACAAAATGAAGGGAATAAAGATTTTTTTAAATCCAGAAAGAGTACGTTTTGATGTTGTCCATACTTCAGACAGCCATCAATGCCATGGTGAGGTGGGAAAGAGTATCATGGTGAGCCCGTATCACGGAAAAGGATTTCTGGGTCTACTTCTGCCACTTTGAGCCACTACATATTTCTAAAAGCTGTAACATGGAGACAGAGAGTTAGTTTGGGGTATAAAAGGGAATGAATGTGTGAGGACATTTTGTAAACTGTGAAAGGATAAACAAACGCAACCTTTTATTTAATTACACTTTTCCTCTACAGAGTTAGGTTTTAGATACAAATTTACCTCCAGTGGGGAAAACCTGACCATGAGGCAATATGAATACACCAAAAAAGAAAGTGATGAGGAAACAAAAATTACTGCCATGATCCACGAAACAGCCTGGAACTTAAGGTATTTACTTGGCTTCCCCGGGGACCTCATGAAACTGCAGTCAGGTAGCAGCCACACTAGGATAGGGTGAGCCCTAAATGCCTGCTCTGTGATAACCGGTGGCCCTGCTGTAGTTTAGAGAAGAGTCTGCGACACGTGGAGGGAAACGGTAGGTTCCAGGAAAGATCTGGTCCCTACTCCACCAATGCTGGCCTCTGCTTTCAAAGCCTGGTGAGAGCAATCTACTCCAAAAGGTCCAAGGTCATTTAAGTCCCAGAGAGATAATGCATCCATTAGATTTTATATCCCCACAGGGGAGGAACCATCTCCATTTCCCATCTCTCCAAGGTACAGTTGTTTTAACATTCAAGAAGGCTTTGACCTTGAACAGAATCTTTTGTTGGCCTAACACAGACTGCCTTCTCCTAGTGGTAATCATCTGGCAGGACACTATACTTTGTGGCCATTGCTACTGACATTAATGTATCTTCAATGTCCAATGGGAATTCTACAGAATTCACTAAACAGATAAGAGATGAGAAGTTGATTCCATTTACAATTTTCCTTCCACCAAATGAATAATATTGAAAAGTTTTCTAAACTGTATATACTTTACAATCATTCTGTGGGATTAATGCATTATTGAGACAGTGAAAACGTATTTGCTTAAAAATAATCCTATACCTACTAGGTCCTTCCACACATGATTATCTTTTCTATCTATCATTGCAGTTGTTTTTTGATTACTATTTTACCTGGGATGCAAAAATACTTGTTATGATACCTTATAAAAAAAGACTAATAGTTAAGTTCAGAAATAATTCCTTTAAAAAATATAATTTTATGATGAATGCTGTATGCAGAATAGTTATCTCAAAGAAAAGGCAAGCAGTAACTGATGTCCAGAAAGCTAGCTGATCACTCTATAATCCGTCAGCACTGTTTTTAAAATGGTCCTGACACAGTGACTGATAGGAGAGGGGTAGGTGGAGGAGGGTGTGGGGGCATCAATAGTGATGGACCAAGACCTTGACTTGGGGGGTGAACACCCAAAGCAGTGTACAGAGATATTGTAGAACTGGGCTTGTATAAGTATGTTGAGTGTCACCCAAATAAATTCAATTAAACAAAAATGAAAAAATTGCAAGTTACTGACACCGGTGCTGACAATGACAGCTAATTTACTGAAGCATTTATTGATAATTTTCCCCCTATATAGCATACATCTCATTTATATTCAAAAAAAATTATTAAAGCCTTGAGGACCTTTTTAAGAATCCTCCCATTTTGATGTTCAAGTTGAATCTTGTACCCAAAATAAAGTATTAGTGCCTATGATTTTTCTGTCATTGATATGGAAACAGTTAATATTTAGATAATGTAAGATCCTAATAAAATACAAACATACTAATAGTAATTGTGAGATTTCTCCATTTATCTTCACGGAAACATTAAGTTAAAAGAGGGAAGCAATTATAATTATCATGCCCTTACCCCCTAAAAAATGGTGGTAGGAAGAAACTAATTGATAGGCAAATAAAAATATCAGTGATATGTAGAGTCTTCCATTTAATCTTTTGATTATACTTACAATTAACTGTGTGTCAAATACTGTGAGATAAACTTTAATCCCAACACCATATGAATTATGTATTAATACCTTTACTTTGCAGACAGAAAAAGTGAGTCTCAGAAAGGTTATGTACCTTGACCAAGGTCAAAGTACTACTCTATACAAAGCCAAGACTCGAAGGCCTACACTCTGCACTCTTGTAGGAACACTCGCTATGAGGTAACGACAGCAGCAGCTATTGGCCAAGCAGTGCTGAGGTCACTGTGCTGTCCACCGAACAGCTCTGTTTCTCTCTAGCTGGACTCTGAACAACAGAGGTGTCTGTCTGACTAAATGTGCAGCAGGGCTGGAGTTACTGTAACCTGGGCCCTCTCACGAGTCCTCACCTTTTCCTTTGCGCTGAACATTTTAGTCTGACATCCTGCAGAGGCAGATATCACGAGTAAAGCAGCTTAAAAAATGAGTCTTGGCAAACTCTTGGCTTTTTAGCCCACACACCTGTTCACAGATGACTGGAATTCTCAAATCTGATTACCTGACAGGCAATTTCATTATCTTGCTCTGGTACACCTTCAGAACCATGAGATAACCAGATATTCATCACCCATTAATCTGTTTGGTCAGTTAACATGCAGTTTTGTAATCCTGTTTGTGCAATTACCCAAGTTCAAGGGCTTTTTTTAGGGCCTTGGTGTCTGTCGTTATGTGTTATTTTATGAATAAAAAGAGAATGGAGATTTTCTTATATTTTCTGACATATTTAAATTCATTATTATTTTATTCTACAACAGCTGAGTCTTAAAGTCATCAAATTCCTATCCCTTTACTTCTCATTTAGCCATCTTAAAAGCGAATGTTAAACACTCTGCCATATAAAGTCAACTTGACCACAACATGAGTTTAACCTGTGACAGAAGAAAGGAATGCAAAGAATGACTAAGAGCTGCAAGCTAGATGTAAGATATACACATTCCTCTCCAATGGTAGTATGTGCACCTAATCTGATTATACTACAACAACTCTTCATTAAATCTCAACCTAAAAATAACAATTAGGAACTTCTTTATAAGATGCCAACTTAATGCCAATCTCCATTTGAGAAAGGAGTAAAAAGAGCATCCTTTCTACTTTCCCATCTTCCATGCAGGAGGTTGAGAAAATAAGGAGAGCTTCCTATGAGAAGTGGGGTGAAATATCCTGGCCCCTGGTAAGGGTCATTCATCATCCAGCTAACCAGTCAGTTCTGCCCTGTGAAGACCAGCATTCCACGAAATCGGACACACGTTTTCCCTGTACCTCACCTTTCTCCCCCTCTGTCAGCAGGGTTCCCTGCTGAACCCCTCCACCACTGACTGCCTATTTGACAAGTCAACCCAACAGCCAACCCCTGGCCCACATGTTCCATAAAGCACCCTTTCTGTGAATCAACATCACATCTCCATTAAGACTCTCCATACCTGGTATGCACAATGTCTTATCCACCTTGGTGGACCCACACCAACTAGCAACAAGGAGAACTGAATTTAATCTGCACTTATTATTGCCAGGCACTATGGAAATATTGTATATAGACCTTTTTTTACATAGACCTTCTTTATTAATTCTCATAAGAGTCTTGTTAGATTTTTCCCAAAGAAAGTTATTTGGTGACAGGTCACAAAGTAAAACTCATATTTTCTATCCTTCAACCTGGAACTCCATTCTGTTCCCTGCAATAGTTGACCTAAATCAATTTCTCAAATTCAGTGGTCAGCAGCAAGAGGAAGTTTACTTGAACCAAGTCCTTCATGAAGCCAATTCATCACTCCACTTCACATTCCACTAATGAAAATCCATAGGAAGCCGGGTTTTTTTTTTTATCAAAATTTTTATCTGATTCAGATCTCTTCGGCTTATTTCATCTGCCCGATATTATTCACTATGTGGGAGACTGTTCATGTCAAGGTTGGAACACTGAGAAAAAAATTAAACGACTGCCTTAGCACAAACCTCGGGCTCCTATCCAAACCCTCTCCAGTCAGCACCTGCATCTCTCTTTTATTACGTCAGTATATTTCTTTTTTTTATTTTTTTTATTTTTCTGAAGCTGGAAACGGGGAAGAGACAGTCAGACAGACTCCCGCATGCGCCCGACCGGGATCCACCCGGCACGCCCACCAGGGGTGATGCTCTGCCCACCAGGGGGCGATGCTCTGCCCCTCGGGGGGGGGGGGTCACTCTGCCGCGACCAGAGCCATTCTAGCGCCTGGGGCAGAGGCCAAGGAGTCATCCCCAGTGCCCGGGCCATCTTTGCTCCAATGGAGCCTTGGCTGCGGGAGGGGAAGAGAGAGACAGAGAAGAATGAGGGGGGGTGGAGAAGCAAATGGGCACTTCTCCTATGTGCCCTGGCCGGGAATCGAACCCGGGTCCCCCGCACTCCAGGCTGATGCTCTACCGCTGAGCCAACCGGCCAGGGCCTTTTAGTATATTTCTAATTTTATGTACCTTTGTGTGATTGTATCCTTAATGGTCACCTCCTTCACTGAACTGTAAGCTGCCTAAGGGCAATGGCCAGGTCAGTTGCCAGTCACATTTTAGCCCTGGTGCCTGGTATATGGTAGGTGTCAAATGAGAAGGGGTGAGAAGCAAGGCTGGAGCTGAGGTGGTGGGTGTCTCAGTGTGAATCTGGACCAAATGCTACCTTAAGAATTATGTGGCCCACAGGCCAATGCTGAGGATGGACAGGAATTCAGAGCCCGCGGTGCCTTGGGCAATGTGGTAGAAGTTATATTTGCTTTCTCAGGTGTAAGTGATGATATTGGCCAGTGACATATCCAGACGTGATCTGGTCCTGGCTGGTTATGCGGTTCTCCCACGTTCTGCCAGGACTGCTTTTTTCTCGGTCTGCGCTAGGGTTTTCCTCTGCACAACGGAGATTTTTTTGAGAAAGGCTCTTCCTACTTTTTCTGAGTTCCTTTAAAGACAAAACAGTTTGTATAGCAGAGTTTTGTTACTATTGTATATATTTAGGAATGTGTTCAGCTTTGAATAATCAAAATATTTGACCTCAAAATAGTGATGTAAATAACAAGACAGGCATGGTGGTTCAAAGCATTGATTGCTTTACAATCAAAGAGACTTGGGCTCAAATAATTTAATTGAAATGTTAGAAAAGATAAACCAAGAAGTAAATTGCAATCATATGATAGTACCGACCTTATAGTGTTGTTGGAAGGATTAGGTGATCAAATGTGAAGGGCTTAGAATAGTGCCGGAAACGTGGTAAATATAAATGCTTGCTATTATTATTTGGTAATAAAAAATTTGACCTCTGAAAGACTACACGATTCATCCAAGCTTACATTGCAAGTCAAAAGTAAGTCTAAAATTTAGGTCTCAATACCCACCTTTGACTGCATCATGACATCACACATGGATTATGCTGTTACACTGTTTAAAAAAAAATCTAAGTGGGTGTGTGTGTGTGTGTATGTGTGTGTGTGTGTGTGTGTTTTGCATTTTACATTGAGGAAATAATTTCCCGGCTTTCAGTAAATAGTAATTTTTAAATGCTTATTACCTGATTATATTCATTAAAGATTTCCAAGTGGTTCTGAGTCTAGCAAAGTAGAAATTATACCATGATTATATTATTACAGAGCTGAAGAGAATACATTTCTCTTTCAAAACTTCTATGAGAGTCAATATAATTCCCATTATATTTTTCCTGCTATTTTATTATCCCTTTCTTTATGAGAGGTTTATATTTGAAGCTGCTCTTAGAGGAAGAATAGAAAAGGAAAGAAATTTAAATTGCTCTTTGTCCACATCAAGACCAAAGCTTTGGCAGATAAGGGCAAGGAAGGTTAAGTCACAATGGTCAAATGCTATGACCTAATTACGTCTTGACTTATTTTCTTGTCCTTTCATTAATAAAAACCATCCAATATAGACTCAGTTATTAGGAAACAATGAAAGCCATATATGTTTAAATGTATAGCTTTCCCTTGATGTAATTTCTTTCTAAATGGAAAATATTTATGGAGAAGAATCTAGGTCAAATCTAAGGAAAGAGAACAAAAGAAAGTTGGTTTATATGAGGGTTTTTTTTCTCTAGTATATGTTCTGGTATTTAAAAAAAATTTCCCATTGACTTGAGAAAGCGATAGAGGAAGGGGCGGACGAAGAGTATGAGAAGCATCAACTTGGTTGTTTCACTTAGTTGTGTACTCACTGAGCTTCTCATATGCGCCCTGACGGGTTGACACTTTATCCACTGATCCACCTGGACAGGGCCTCTTTTGTGGTACTTTCATGTCTAAGCAACAAATTTAAGGTAGAACGAAGAGAGGTCTACAGCCAGATGTGTGCTTAGATGGCAGAATGGCAAGAGATGTCAGAGATTATCTTACATTTGAAAGAACAGACACAGACAAAAGGATCAGTCAATACTGGGATCATTCATGGCATGGCATTCATGAACAGCACTCCTTCCCCTCAGCCCCCACCAGGTGGCCTCTCCCCAAATCAGCACCTTCACAGACACGCTCAGGTCCGCTTCTTCCAAAACCCTTCTTCACGGTGATTTCTACCATCAAGGAATTTACTTTATGATCATTCACTGTGTTTCTTCTTAAACCATCATTTAACTCTTTCCTACATGTCTGTTTAACAGAAACAAAAACTCATGCATTTCTTAAGGGTATCTTATTTATTTGCAACTCTCTTGGGATATAGTAGAGTAGTGGCTCATAATAAGCACTGAATGTTTACTGACAGACTAACACGATGGAATGAACGAATTCCTCTTGACAATAATGATGTTTGTACACAACACTCTCCAAAGGTCCCCTCCTAGAGGCTGGCTCCCACAGTATAATTCATGACAGAATGTTAACTTTAAATTTCACAAAGACAAGATTACATGTTTGTAAATTCTTCACTATACAGATAAAGTTTTTAAGTAATATGTACAATACAAAGAATGTTGATATTCTCTCTGAAGGAAAACATGATCTTAAGTAGAACTGTTACAGGTCAATCATTACATCTCTGGAAGGAGTCCTCCTGCAGCCATCCTGGCATTAGGAGTAAAATTACAGAAAGAAAATAAAATGTACTACACTGTAAAGATAAGTATTGAAATATACATTGGTGCTTCTAGAAGAGCAATTATTCTTCAGGGAGTATATCTGCTTAAAAAAAAAAAGTACTTCTAAATGCCTTATCCCTCCACAATCAGAAAACACTGACTATAGTACTTTGAAACAACGATTGTGCATATATATTGCTTTGCTTAATATGTGTTCTGAAACTGACTGAAGGAATAGGCTTGCTGTGAGGATAATATATTCATATTGGATTCTATCTCAAACTTGTTACTATAAAACACTTGGTATTCTAAGAGTATTAGAGTAGTTATATAAAACTACATATTCTATTTTCTCAAACACTGAAGATTCAAGCATCTTATGCTAAAAGTTTATTTTTAAAAGATTGCTTTTACATTGAAAAGCTAAAGAATGAATTACTTCCAACTTCAAATTTTACATAATGCTTATCAGCCAATATATGAAGATTTTCAATTTGTACTTAAAATATAGTCATTCCTCTTCTGTGTAGGTATTGTAGAGTACAATATTGTGACTTATAAGAAAAACATATTTGGTCATTTCTCATATATGTTTGGTCTTCCTCCATGGTTCCTGGCTCACAGCTCCCAAACCCTTGGGATTTCAAGGGTTGTGAGGGTAAAAGGTATCTTTTGTTATGTTAATGAGGTGACTTTTGGGAAGCACCTAAATAGATGGGGGCTGGTGACCAGCACAGCCAACTATATAATGAAAGGGTTGGAACCCAGGACCTCCTAGGTGGGGAGGGGAAGCTGGAGATTGAGTTCAGTCACCAATGGGCAATGATTTATCCATTGGCATAACAAAGGCAATCATGTCTTTGTAATGAAGCCTCCACAAAACCCCAAAAGGATGAGGTTTAGGGAGCTTCTGGGTTGGAGAACATGTAGAGATTTGGGAGAGAATGGTATGCCCAAGAGCTTTGAACTCTTGCTCTTTCCCCCTACCTTGCCCTATGCATTTCTTCCATCTGCTGTTCCTAAATTATATAGCCTCTTATAATCAACAGGTGATGTAGTAAGTAAAATGTTTCTCTTAGTTCTGTGGGCCACTTTAGCAAATTAATTGAACTTGAGGAGGTCACGGAACCTCTGATTTATATATAGTCAATGAGAAAAAGTACAGGTAATAACCGGGGCTTGCAACTGGCATCAGAAGTGAGAGTGGAAAGTCGAGGTGGAGGTGGTAATCAGTCTTGTGCAACTATGCCCTCCAGAGAGGTGCTACCAGAACCGAGTTGAACTGTAGGACACTCAGTGGGTGTCTGAGAATTTCTTGTTGTTGGTGTTGGGGAACCACTCCCCTCTACACATTGTAATTAGGTTCAGGAACCCAAAAGACAGACAGTGTCAATCATGAAGAGTGGTGAATTTGCCTCTTATGTAAAGACATGTAGATACCCTCTTCTTAACTTTTTTTTTTTTACAGGGACAGAGAGAGAGAGAGAGAGAGAGAGTCAGAAAGAGGGATAGACAGGGACAGATAGGAACGGAGAGAGAGGAGAAGCATCAATCATCAGTTTTTCGTTGCAAGACCTTAGTGGTTCATTGATTGCTTTCTCATATATGCCTTGACCACGGGCCTTAAGCAGACCAAGTAACCCCTTGCTCGAGCCAGCAACCTTGGGTCCAAGCTGGTGAGCTTTGCTCAAACCAGATGAGCCTGTGCTCAAGCTGGCGACCTCGGGGCCTCGAACCTGGGTCCACTGCGTCCTAGTCCAACACTCTATCCACTGTGCCACCGCCTGGTCAGGCAACCCTCTTCTTAAATTTTTGATTGCTCAACTATTCACACCTTTAAGATTACCCACTGTCCTTTTACTGAACTATATACCTGAGTATATCTTATCTGCCTTTTGAAGGTGCTTACCTTTTTATCTGGCCAGAAATGTAGGCTGCTACCTAGATGGGTGACATGAATGTGTGGCTTAATGCCCTTGAAAATCAGATTCTTTATCTGTCAAAAGAGGAGTAAGATGAGAATTGGGCTCCTCTCCCCACCCATGTGCCCAACCACCCTCCCTCCACAGAATGCTGTAGGGACAGACACATCCTTCCTGACAGCCGCTTGCCTGGAGGGAGGTTCCAGGAGGTCAGAATCTTCAAGGTGAGGCAGAAGCCATGCTCTCAGAAGTCTAGTGGAGTCTGCAGTTGTGTGCGCCAGTGCACTCTACACCAGGTTTCTAAAGCCTGGGCTCTTTTTCCAACCGTTAGAGAATAACTATGTTCAACGTCTCTGAAAATTTAACTATTAACTGCTCTTTGGTAAAGCATTATAGCAGATGGACAATGTATAAGAAATATAAGCCCTGTTCTTTCCTCTAAATTCCCTAAACTCTATCCCTTTTCAGGCCAGAGGATCGAATTAGGCACTAATCTCAGCCCACTAAAAACTGCAACCTACCTTACCTACTAAAACATGTTCTCCGAGTTATGATTCAAAGCCATGAATTTGGTATTAAGAGGGCAATAATAAGATATAGCCATAAAATACAATTTACAAAACTTAAACTCTGCTGTCTTACCTGGTAATTTACATTAAGAATCATGTGACAAAAACCTTTTGGTGATTAGAAAACAACTATACACATAATCGGGTTTCCCTTTTCTCTAATAGCCACCAGAACACCAAGAGCCAAATCTAATGCATAAATAGATCATCTGGATTTCTCCATTACATTCTCCCTAAAATATTCTCATCTAGATTTCTGACCTGTTTTATAAAATTACTTAATTTCAACCAACCTTTAATTAAGATATATCTTCTTTACCTACGGTTTCAAAATATACTTGAAAGTAACTTAAGATACATAAGTATATACCAGTCCCTCAGCATCCATCTCCCAGGAGGAAGACAGATGTCATGAGGACCAGAATGGAGGTAAAGGGAAACACAAGGGACCCAGGGCAGTGTGGACCACAGTCTCTTCCCACCCCGGTCTGCACAGCTTGCCACCTGCGGCAGCTGTGGCCTGGCCACTGGTGAGGGAAGGGTTCCCCATGTCTAGAAACAAAGTCCTGGGGGTTCACTACTGAATTTCATTAACCACGCGGGTGCTCCCGCCCTCACTATATTCAGCTAGGAATGTTCTTGGAGCTCAGCACTATTGTTTCTTGATCCCTTGACAAAATTAATGGTGTAGCAATTCATTACTGACAGGGCAAAGATTTTTGCCACAATGTTTACAAGCTCTAATAAATTATAGATAATTTACCAAATTAATACCAGTGAAACCAAGCCTGCCTTTTTGTATTTTCATTTATCATTCTATCTAGCTCTCCTTTCTCACCTCTGTCTCTCTTACACACACACACACACACACACACACACACACACACACACACACACACACAATTTCCATAACAGATTTTGAATTGAAATCAAAATTGGAATATAGTATAATGGTTGGGTTCTACTCTGGTCTCATAGCTAATACAGAACTAGAATTAGACAAAGTTATGAATATATTCTATAGGACGTGAACATCACTATTTAAAAAAAAAAACAATTTTCAAAATCCATATTAGACTCACCAGACCACAGTAACAGTGACCTTTGTTGAATACCCACTGTGCAGAACACTGACTCCTCCATCAAGAAAATTTTAATCTAATACAAGAAATAAAATAGAAAGAAGAGCCTCCCTTTATATATTTTTTGTGTTTTGGTTTGGAAAGAATATACTGGTGTATGACCTTATAAAGCTGAATTATTCTTAGCATCCAGATAATTTCTTGTGGTAATAATGGGAAATTATACCCATAATGTAATATTTACATTGGAAGAACCAGCATTAAATTACTGGGCTGACTGTTTGTGTTGTAAAATGTGAGGGAAAAGGCCTCATTTTCAGTGGATTCACAAACCAGCATAAAAGTCAGTGGGATATGAAAATAATCGCCCTCTGGCTCTGTGACCATATGATGTCATATGATGAACGCAAATGTTTTCTTAAAGAGGTACCTAACTCTTTGTGGGGGAAAAAAGGAAACAGATGCAAATGCCTTTGACAAAATAGGGCTTAATTAATAGTTCATTCTCTTAATGATGAAATCTTTTAAAGAGAGATCATTCTTATTTTCCATTTTGAATAATTCCACACTAACACCGCACCCTCAGCTCTGAAGTAAAATCTGACATTTTCCCAAAACCCCACTGTTAAAATGTGGGTGTCACCATCTGCTTCTTTTATGCCCAGTCCTGTAGTCTCATGCCTTTTCTTCCAAGCTTTTGGACCCACTTTCTTTTCCTTTTCCAGAGTCTACTCATATCCCTTCCTTGCTCTGTTGAAGCAGCCTTTTAACTAGACTTTTTATGTCTGTCCGTCCCTACAAGACCACTCTTTCTAAAGTGCGTTTCTCAGATTATCACAGTCCTGCTGAACAGTCATTGGAGGTTCCCACTACGTTCCTGGTACAAATGATTTCTCAGTCTGCTGTTCGAGGACTTCCTCTGCGGACCACTGTTTAGCTCTAACATTCTCCAGTCAGACAGCTCAACTCTTGTGCCCCGAAAGCATTACACTTCTGGAGGTATTTCTCTCCTCTGCTAAGGAGAGGGGGTGGGACAGGGGCTGAGAAGTCCCTGGGGGACTGGAGAAGGCCACTCGGCAGGACCTGTTATTTCCCAGCCTTAAACATCTGGGTTCATTCACCCAGGTGTTCTGCATAAACTATTTTCTGGAAGATGCTCCAGGCAAAGTGGCCTGAAAAACTGCAGATCACAAGCAGACCGTCCTCTGTCTTGGCTCCTAACCTTCTCTCCTGCCTGCATTTCAAAACCCTAACACTTCACACCCATCTCTAACAAGAAATCCTTCTTGACCACCCAACACATGGGACTTCCCCTTTCTTTAAATCCCAACAGCATGTGATATATATTTGATGGCATTAATCATGTTAGTCCTGCTATTAATAGATGATCCCATTATTAGGATATAAACTGCACTGTCGTCCCAAGAGTATGTAACTCATACTATTGGCACTTAGTAAACATTTGTCAGATGTCACACTGTTGAAGGAAAGACGGTTAAAATCATAGTTGGGATACTCTTATTTTCTTTAATTTTTTGATCTGATATTCTTCATCTGACAATAGTCCGATCCAGTTTCAGAACAGCATCAACAGCAATGATCTGGGCAGGTTCCCGTCAGGCCTCTGTTGGGCAAATGAGTTTGTAAAATATGATTTTGAAGTGTGCTCACTTTTATTTTTAAAAATGGCCACTGCCCAGGTGAAACTGCTAATTACGTTCCTGCTTGGGAAGGGCCATTGTTATGATAATATGTGCTGGAGGAGGGGTTTCGCTCCAAAAAGTTTTTAAAAGAGCAGAGAAGGAGGAGAAAGAAGGAGAAGGAGGAAGAAGGAAGACAAGTTGGCAGGGTGCTGAAGGAGAAGGTGTGCAGATGGAGAACCAGAGGTGACTGAGACTGGTGGGGGCCTTTGATTCTAGGAAAAACCGGATGAGTGAATGGCTTTGGGAGCCCTGAATGGAAAGGGAAGTGTTTTCCCACTGTGTGTGCACCAGCTAGAATAAAGGAATGGCCCACCATTTTTTGGCTCCACGGTTTCTTTATCGTCTGCCTGAATTCAGTGCGAACCTGCACGTGCCTGGCTGTGATGGCCATGACTACTGGCCTTACAGCCTCTGACCCTGATCCTTCTCCTTCTAGTTCTCTGGAGGGGGCTTTCTCAGGTTTAGGGCAGACTAATCATGTGCTGTGGATACATGGAATGTCTAGCATTAATTCACTATCTAACAAGTCTTTAGCTGGAGGGGGTTTATACATGTGACTGGACATGAAAAGCCCACACCGGCCCCTCCTAGCACCTTCCTAGGAAGCCATATACCCCTCAGCAGCATGTGTGCTTGGCCGTTAGGTAGGCTGTATATGACTTTTTGGGGATTTGGGGCTAAAAGAATGAAAAGTGGAACTATGCTGGCAAACATGAAGACTGATAATATGATATCATTCCAACAGAAAGCCACAAAGAAAGTCCACACTGGAACTATTTGGCATCGACCAGGAAGTGTGATATAATACTCTCCCTTCCACTGAAAACCTTCTGTGGTTTCAGGGTGAGGACAAAAAGAATGAAGAAAAATAAACACAATATGGAACTTAAACCACACAAGGAACAAAAAATATGAACTGAAAGACTGCAGAGTAGTATTTTTATGGGTAACTTTATCAAGATAATCAGGAAAATAAAACGCATACCTATGCTATGTGACTTAAAATATCAAGTTTTCATTTTGCTTTTACATTAATATTAGGACTTCTCATATTTCATCTGTTTATGTTTACATAAATTACATTTATATCAAATCCAGATTTGGAGCATCTCAGAATAAATACTTGGGTAATTCCTGCTAATATTTTTATAGGACTTCAATTTTTTTATTTTTAATGTTTCTCTGGGAAATAATACCTGTGTGTATAAATTTAATTCACTCACATTACTCTATTGCTACATTGTGTTTTCATCCTTTGCACACAAAAAAATTTGCTGTACCTAATATATAATTTATGTATTTTTCCAATTTATAGAAGTTAAATAGTACTAAGTATACTAAAAACAAAAAACTTCCTTCAGGGGAACTTTTTTCCCTATCACATTCTTTTCTGTGTTAAATGAGGAATAAATCTGAAAACTCAAATGGCTAAATGACAAGTTCTGTAAATCACAAAATAGGTGACTGACACCAGAAAAGAGCAGAATCGATCAACTTTCAAATCTTAGAAAGAGGAGGGAGGCAAAAAGGTTAATTTTACAGGATGCTGCATACTTTTAATTTAACTGCTGTTTCATTAAGTGCCCAAAAACACTGTTTGGGAATATCCTTTTGTCGTATGTACAGAAGGGCTTTGCTATTGTCCCTTGGGAAGGCCAGCAGCTGGCCCTGCACTTTGACCTCCAACCCTGCCTCAGCAGGGGGCTCATTGATATTCCCAGAAGCTCCTCTCAATGGAAGATCATTTAAAAAAGAAAACCCCGCCCCATGGGCTGGTGGTCCTCCCACTTCCACCCTCTGCTCCTGGCCCCCTAAGTGGTGGCATGCAGGTCCAGTCAAGCCCAACAATTCCTACGCCTTCATAAACTCACTATTTTTCATGTATATTTGATAGGTCCTTTCCCTCTTATTCAAAGCGGCTTTCACAGTCATGTTAGTGGATGAGAGCCTTCTATTCTGGGCTTACATTTGATTAATTTGTGGCATTCATGTGTCTAATTCTCTACACACAAAGAGAATGAACTAGCTTGGACTCCATCGACAAGCCATTTCTGCCAGGAAAGTTCAAATGTAAAGGAAAAGGCTGTGTCAGTGGAGATGGTTTCCAGCTTGCTAAGAGCAGCTTGGAATAAAACAATAAAACAGTCTAGCTTAAAAACACAAAGCACAAGCTACTATCCCCAATGCTTTTGTTAATGATATTTTAAAACACGTAAGCAAATTCCTAAATGCTGCATTCCTTGTCACGCATACGTAAATCTTCACAAGAGGGAGTGCCCGAAATTACTGCAACTTTACAGATATCACACACACACACACATACACATACACTCTCTCTCTCCCTCTCTCTCTCTCTCTCTCTCTCTCACTCAAAGACCCCTGGCTTCCTCTCAGATCCCATCTGTCAACTTTTATCAACCACAGGAAAAGCAGAAGATGATCACCACCACCTGCAATGTCGTTTGAATTTTAAGCTTTGGGTCTCCAATTATGTTTACAAAAGTGTGAAAGTATTAAGGAAGAGAATATTGATCAAATTCCTTATTCTTACTATGAATAAATACTTCCAAATACATCCAAATGCAATCCTTTGTGATTCCCTTAATTAATCTTGGCTAATCCTTAAAGAATAAGGAAAAGAAAAAAATTTAGTGTCCGCAATAACCTGCTTACTGCAGTTTCCCTTTTTTAAATTGTCATTTAAATTTGACACATTAAGGCCTGGCCTGTAGTGGTGCAGTGGATAAAGTGTCGACCTGGAACGCTGAAGTTGCCTTTTTGAAACCTTGGGCTTGCCTGGTCAAGGTACATATAGGAGTTGATGATTCCTGCACCTCCCCTTCTCTCTCTCTCTCTCTCTTCTCTCTCTCTAAAATGGAAAAAACAAACTAATCGGGGATAGTAGCTTGTGCTTTGTGTTTTTAAGCTAGACTGTTTTATTGTTTTATTCCAATATTTTAATTTGAAACATTAAAATATTTACTCAAAATATCCACAAAATTCTATTCAATAGATATTGTACTTGAACTTTTTACAAAATGTTCCAATGAACATAAAACTAGATACAAGTTACTTGAAGTCAACCGAGAAAGAGTTGTCCTATGTGTAGTACAACCTTCCATGTGTCCTTTAATAAAAAGCAGAACCCTGGTCATTCCATGATGTCACTTATATTCTGCACACACAAAAAAAGTTCCCACAGACGAAATTCCACTTCCTTTCTGTATTGCCAAAGACGAAATAGATCTTTAAAATTCAGATAAGAAAAAAATGTATATGAATTCTACAAGAATATATGATCCAGCCTGTAGGGAATAATGTAAAAAAATCAACAACTCTGGCTTCCACTTTTGCTGATTTACTTCTAAGACCTTGGGCTTTCCCTCCTGCTAGAAGTGCAGATGTGTGTACACATACCTGTGTGTGCATCTCATTGGACCCTGGGCCCTGCGCACACCACGTGGTACCCTGGGAAAGTGAGAGAACAGCACACAGTTCCATAGAGTTGGAGACAAAGTGCCCCACCCCACATCTGCCCCAGGCTGGGATGCCTGAGATCAAGAAACTGGAGGCTCCAAGACAGACATCCACACAGAGTTCTAGCAGCAGTCTCTCTAATTTCCTAAGGATAACAGGACCATTAACCTTAAAATACTAATAACCAGTTCCCCTGAAGGGCACAGAAAGAAAATACAGGCTGAGGTCTCTGTGGACTTTCTGGGATACACTAGAAAATTGAGCCCTGAACGTGTGAGCTCTCAGGCCAGCCAGCATGTGGCTTGGAGAGAAGGAGTGTTTCTAATAGTTCCATTCAAGTACTACACATGTGCCCCTCTGCATATATACACACATACTCGTGGATAACAATATAGGCAGCTACCTTCCTATAGAGGAAGGAAAGACAAGGGGAGAAGGGGGAAGGCTGAAAGATCTTGGTAGAGAACAACACCTGGGAGAGCCCAGGAAGCACCGAGGGCTGGCTGGGCCACAGCAGAGCCTCACAGCCCTCCAGAGGGGCGGCTGCGGCAGGCAGTGAGGGGAAGGACTGCTGAAATCACACCGCAGCAGCCTGGGGTGAGAAAACAAAGGCAAAAACGAGGGTAAAACCCATGTTTCCAGATTCAACACCAGATCTACAATGGGAACTGGTTTTGAAAGTCCTTTAAGAAAGGACAATGTCTGGACAGCCAATATATGACTTCATTTTAAAAATAATAATAGTAATCACTAGTTTATCCCACTCTGATTCTTTTTTAGCCTGGCAACCAAGTCCTTTCCCTGACAAACATAGAACATATATACACACAAAGTATGTGTATGTATATAGCATCACAGATATCTGTACGTATGTATAATTAAATCTATACTGAGTATATTAACTCCTGTGTGGCCATAAAGACACTTAGGATCATGCTCACAGAAAAGAAGCCAACTCTAGTGAAGGTAAGCATAAAGGGCGTTTACCGTGAGAAAACAGTTTCTAATAATTATTGTTAGACTAGACGGAAGTAGGCCCAAACCTGAGAAGCCACCCGCTGGCACTGATAGCCGCAGCCACTCTAGCACTCTCTCCTCTGAGGGGCAGGACTCAGACCCCCTGTAACTCCTGCCCGTCAGCAGACACAGGAGGCACTGCCAGCAGAGGGGTCCCATGATTCCTTGAGACGCTCTCGACTACAAGTTCCGGGCAGGGTCACTCGAGTGGTGAGTTTAGGCCACCTGCCTGCGCCCTCCCTGCTAAAGAGGTCAGGGACCATGGACCTGGACCAGGGGGCTTTCTGCGCTGAAGAAGAACTCCACGCGTGCCTCGCATGCAGGGCGTTCCTGCCTTCCAGACACGAGGCACCTCCGAGGAAATGACAGCTGGACTCTTAGACAAGTATACTTTGTGGAGCAATTGGATGCTACTGCTTTCAAGAAAAAAGTGTAGTGTTAAATTTACTAACAGAAAGCACTGCAGGCCCTGGCCGGTTGGCTCAACGGTAGAGCGTCGGCCTGGCGTGCGGGGGACCCGGGTTCGATTCCCGGCCAGGGCACATAGGAGAAGTGCCCATTTGCTTCTCCACCCCCCCCTCCTTCCTCTCTGTCTCTCTCTTCCCCTCCCGCAGCCAAGGCTCCATTGGAGCAAAGATGGCCCGGGCGCTGGGGATGGCTCCTTGGCCTCTGCCCCAGGCACTAGAGTGGCTCTGGTCACGGCAGAGCGATGCCCCGGAGGGGCAGAGCATCGCCCCCTGGTGGGCAGAGCGTCGCCCCTGGTGGGCGTGCTGGGTGGATCCCGGTCGGGCGCATGCGGGAGTCTGTCAGATTGTCTCTCCCTGTTTCCAGCTTCAGAAAAAAAAAAAAAAAGAAAAGAAAGCACTGCAGATGACCTGTTTAAAGTACATAAGGCCCTGGCAGTCTGCTCAGTGGATAGAGCATCGACCCGGCGTATGGATGTCCTGGGTTCAATCCCCAGTCAGGGCACACAGGAGAAGTGACTCTCTGCTTCTCTCCCCCTCTCTTCCCTCCTTCTCTCTCTCCAGCATCTAGTGGCTTGACTAGTTCGAGCATCAGACTCAGGCATTAAGGATAGCTTGGTTGGTCCCAGCACATCAGCCTCTGGTGCTAAAAACAGCTCAATTGATTTGACCACTGACCCCAGATGGAAATTGCCGAGTGGATACCAGTCAAGGCACAAACGGGAGTCTGTCAAACTATCTCCTTCCTCTCACTTAAAAAAAAAAAAATGTGTGTGTGTGTTATAAGAAAAGTGGTCTGTTGGAAAACCCGTTAACTCCTCTCCCTGGTCCAGTACATACTAATTTTGACTTTCAATTCAAACATCTGAAGGTCTCTGGCAGGGAGAAAAATAGGCCCGAATTACCTGGATTACTGCCCTAACTCCAGAAACTTGGCATGGCATAACCAAGGTCTGCTTAAAAGCTGCTGTATCTGTATAACACTAAACTCCAAGCAGAGAACTATCTCCTTATGGTGAAAGAAACTTGTTTCCACATTTTGAGAAGCAAGACCCATAAAGCAAGGGCCTCTAATTTCTAGTAATTACCCTGGTACCTTAAAGTCGGTAATTACATAGAGAACCATGCCCTGAACTGGCCTTCAGTTTGTTCCAAACCCAGTGCATGTAATTAGCCTTGATTAATATCCCACATTTCACATCCACAGAAACAGTGAATCCAAATGATCCCCATATTCTGCTGCCTGAGGAAACCTCACTGATACAGCCCTGTGCCTTTATCAAGGGAGCGTGCTGAGCACATGGGATCCGATGAGGCCTTGGCACCTATCGTGGTCTAACTATTCAGAGGGAAGCAGCAATGCCTTGATTCATGTAATCATCTTAATCCCTTGTATCAACTAATTAATACACAGAGAAGGCTTTTACTTGCGTGCGAGCAATTATAGCAAGTTCCTGGTCGGTGTCCAAATGGATTCACAATATAACTCATGAACAATGAGGGTCTGGGTCTTTGGGAACTTCCAAAGATGACTCTTAGCATGAAAAGGGCTTGGCGAGGGGGTGTAGGGGAGAAGGGGACAGGAATGAAGTCATTTTCTTAAAAGGAGAAAAAAATGATGTTTCTCAAAAAAAAAAATTTTTTTTTTTTCAATTTCAGAACTCGATTTTGCACATGACTTGCTGAAACAGGTCCATTTATGTGAGCAAAAGAAGACCCAACAGACAGTAAGAGCTTTGAGCCTATGTCCTCAGACAGTAGAAATGTCACAGAGTTCCTTACAAGGGACTTGAAAACAAAGAAAACTGATGCCATTGAATAAGTAGCTCCTATTAGAAATAAGCCAAAACAGAATAACCGCACAGAAACTTCCATAAACCAGCTAACATCTGAGCTCAGTGATTTCCCATTCCTCCCTGGGGGGCACTGGCCGCAGAGGCCTTTCTTCTTTTCTTTTTTAATGCGGGAGACAGTGCATCAGTATTTGCAAACGGCTGAGGACTAATCCAAGAAGTGGGAGCCTGGGGCTGCTGGGGGGGGGGGGTGCTGTGAGCGCGGGGAGACGGCTTAGGGACCTGCACAAAAGTACTTGTGAGCGAGCAAGTCTCAGCACTGCTGTGGGGGTTCTGCTCTCCAGTTGTCTCGGTCGGAGTGGAAATTACTCCAGCGTCAGGGCAGCTTGTAATCCAACAAGGGCCAGAGGGCAGAGCAACCTAGTGGCTCAGGCATTCAAGAAAAGGCTCTCAGTCATAAAACACCACATTGTGGGAACAAGCCAGGGTGTGCGCCGTGAACTTCCCCTGCGCAGATGGCTCGCTGTCTGGGGAAGGCATTACCGGGCACAGGCCTGTCAACGAGCCCACAGAAACAAAACGCTCCCTCCCATGGCCCCCTCCCTCCAGACCACGCTGAAGCTACACAAAAATCGAAGGGTCGTCCTTTTTCTCTCTCTCTCTCTCAAGAGTAAAATGCTAATCACACAGGTTTGGGCTCTCTGAATTAAATACTGTACCGAGCCACCCTGGGAACCAGACGGAATCCTCCCGTCTACAAGGCTAAAGAATGAGCAATCACCAGCCCGTGGAATTTTCATGATCCCGTCCCCCACCTTCTCGCCGCATACCCACTGGCAGGAACCAAAGGGCTGTCGCCCTGATGAGAGAAAACAAAGCTTTGCACCACGCTGTGAAACAGGTTTTTCCTTTCCCATACACATTCCTTTATGGCTAGGTCATGTAAAACAGCAAAATGTTCAATGAACACACTTGGTCCTGTTCCCTGCAGGTGACTGTGCCCTTAAGAGCCTGACCTGAGATACAGGGAAAGGGAAAAAAAAACCTCTTTCCAATTTCTAAGGAAAAGGTGACCATTCAGCAGCTATGGCAAAGCAGAACCTACTGTTAACAAGAAAAAGAAACGGAAAACAGCAATATAACAGTCATACCAGTGTGGACCAAGAGGGCAAAAATTAAATGCTTCTGAGGTCCAATCTCGAGCCACGTTGACTAAAAAGGACAGACTGGCAGAAAAACGTGATGTGAGGAGCTTTGGCACAGAAAGGAAAAACCAGTTCTCCTCTGGCAAGGGCACCCCCTGCTGGCCATGGTGCTGAACTCCGCCTCTTGGTTCAGCTCCAGACAGCCTGCAGATCTCTTTGGATAAGGCCAGCAAGGGGCAAAGAGCTCTGGCAGAGCAAGTCCCTTGTAAAGCACACAATGGGAGCAAAAGGTCCCGTCATAGCAGTCACCGCCCAAAGCCATAATCTTAGTCCGGTTACGGTTCTCTGCAGTCAGATAAATTCCAAGCAGGCTGAAAAGAATGAATATGACCCTGATTGCTGTTTTGCCTGTGAGTTTAGAAAGTCAGCGGTGGAAAAAGAAAAGTGGACCCATCATAAAAAGGTCCCAAGTCACTCACATATACAGTGTGTGATCATCTGGACGACCTACCTTTTTAAAGGCAAGAATTTATTATGACATTCTTAACAGCAATTATTCAAAATCTTAGCACATGACATTGCAACACTGGATTCAAATGCATTCAAACATTAAGGCAGAACTTACTGCCAATAAAATATGAAACTAAAATCAGTTCTGTATTCCCACCGTTTCTCTCTCTCTTTTACGTGGTGCTACTGTCCACGCAGATATGCTCATGTTCCGTCTACATTTTCAGTCCCCTTCCCTTTCACCTAATTCTTTTCCATTTCTTTTATTGTTGGGCTCTTACAAAATTATCCTGAGGTTTTGTAGTATCGGCCCACTGTCCCCTAGAACGGTTCCCCACAGAATGCTAACCCTGTGTCTTTGGCAGAAAATCATATGTAATTCAGGCTTAGGTGTAAACTCATCCCCACCGTCATCAGCAGGAGACACCTACTTTAAGGAAAACCGCTGAGACATTCAGCGAGGCCCTACTCGCTAAGACAACCTGAGAGAAATCTGTTTGTAAAGGCCTGGTGGGTCTCTCCCCCACTGGCACAAACGCCATACTTGAGTATCTTCCACTCCCTTTATCTGCCCTCAGTCTCAGTGAGTTCACTCGTCGGGGCTGAACTTGACTTCTCCCTGGGACCTCAATCTCATGTCTGTTCCCAGCTCTCCACTTCAAACACGGGGGACAGAGAAGGCAAGGCTTCTAGGCATGAGCAGAGAAATAGAATGGGCAAAGCAAACACGCTCCATCTCCTTTGGGTCACTTCGTCTGGTTTTCATTTTCTAGTTTACAGACGACACCAGAGGGGGAAGGAGTGCCAGTGGAACACGGCCCCAAGGACAAATGCTCTCATTTCAGAACTCAGAAACAGTTCCCCAAACCTGGAATTGCAGCGCCTGTCCTCTCATCCTCCCTGCGAGAATTTTTAAGTTTTATTTCTTCACTGTCCAGGTAAAAAGAGGGTTTGTAGTCATTTGTTCAATGAACATTTATTGAATGTTAGACCTGTTTTTGCCAAAATATTTTATGTGGACAATATATAACACAACAGTGTCTCTTATTCACTTCTTTCAGCTTGTACTATAGATGTCTATTCCTAGGAATAACATGATTTGGGCTTTCATGCTGTGGTTTAGTTCAACCTTTACCAATCAAAAGGCCTGAGAGTGAGCGTGTGAGTCTATTTTTATTTATAAGAGGGGAGAGCAGAACAGTTTTAGAATGAACAAAATCAATTGGTACCAGTTTGGGGAATAAGCTTCCATTCTGAATAGAGCTGTCAAGACATTCGCAATCTGTTTGGCCCTGTATTCACCGAAGGCTAAAGGTTTCATAAGAAAAAAAGTAAGGGTATTTTTATTTTTTACCACTCCGATAGCGGCAGCTTCATAACACTTGGGGTGATTTTAGCAGTTCTGTGATACCTTAAAGCACAAAAATATACAGCTGTATTTATACTCACATGTACATATGTGCAAAATCATTTATAAGAAAAACCCCCAGAATTTGAGGCTTCCTATTGCTTTAAGAGTAAAGATAAGCAGGATCCCTATCAACAGGTTCTCTTATTGAATTTAAGATGTATTCAAACTTCCTTCAATAAGGTCAGGTGGAAAAGAGTTACTTAGAAGAACTCTGAGGATTTTTACTCATGGCTTCAAACATCACTAAGTGGCGAGCAGCAGGTAGCAGGAAGAAAAGTCCTTCCTAAATCAAAACTTCTTTTTTAGATACTAAGTGTCTTTCTTGCATATTGTAACAATACTAAGACCCCCTTCCCTTTAAAAAAAAATCAATAAATAAGCTCTGACTGATACCAAACTCCTTTAGATTAAGCTCAATATGCCATTAATATGAAAAGAATTTGACAGTTTACATAAGGGATGTGACCTGGTGCCAACAACCTCTGGCTTCTCCATTCTCCAGATGGTAGCAGATTAGTAGGCAGCCTTTTTCTCATAAGAAGATTTTTTCCCCCCATGGAAAAACTATAAAGGCCAATTCTGTTCCAAACTTCAAGTCTCCTTCACAAATGTCTACTCAATTCTGGGCCTTAACTAATGCCTATTAAAAGAAGCCCTTGGGCCTGAAGCTGTGGAAGGGGGGCGGGGGGAGACTAAGGCAAACTTAACTCTAATGCCTGCCTTTAAAAGATCTATTGACAGAAGCAGTGGGGAGAGTTTGAACTAATGTTAACTTAAAGAAAAAGGCTGGTGCGATTCAATTGAGGATGTGAATGCTTGCTTGAGTTTGATCTTGAGGGGGTTTAAGATAAGAGAGATAAAAACCTAAGCCTACTTGCATATTAAAGAATGCAGTTGTACTAAATTCACTACATACCACTGTTCTCAATTTGATTTGTGTCCATCATCACCAAAGATGTTGAAGGACAACCCTGTCTAATACAGTGAAAGCCGCAGTAGAGGGCACTTGCTCTGCTTTGCTAATGCAAACATGAAAAAACATTTCCAGACAACACATGACGTGCTCTCACATTAAATTCTTCAAATGTAAGAAGAAATAACATGGTCTGGAGGGTTAAATATAATAAATGGTTAATCAAAAAGATCTGGGAGGTGAAAACGAGCCCTTAATTTGTAAGAAAGGATTGGAAGTGATCTTTGAATACTCAGGAAAAAAATCATATTTTATAAACAGATTGACTATAGTAAAAAATTTAAGAACTTTTATTTTCTGTATTTAAAAGCCAGAAAGCTAGGTAGATACTCTCCCAAAATATTTGGCTTGTTTTGTGGTCACCTGGATACATATTGTATTTTCTGAAGGGAAAAACTGTTTTCTAGGAGTCTCTTGAACATACGCAGACTTCTTTTTGTTCCAGTTGTTCATAAAACATTAGAAACACGTTCTATGCAACTTTTAACATTTCTATTAATATTTTCCCAATGAAAACAAGTTGTACAGCGTGTGGTCCCTACCCTCAACCCCCTAGGAAAACTGAACCAAAGAAATGAGAAATTTTAATAAATTCAAGGCATCAGGAAGAAAGATCGAAAAGATAAAAGGCACTGGGTCTAGGACTCCAACTACTTAGCATGACCTATTTCTACCAGTTTCCAAAACCATTCAGTTAAGAACACCAGCATTTGCCAACAGTAAATATATTTAGCAGTCCTTAGAAATAAAAGTTTTCATGGAATTTTCAAAGGCAATAATAAAGAAAGGCAGGATTTAATTTATCTGTTCTTTCTGCAAACTCTATCATTTCCTTAAGAAGGAAACACTGGGCAAACGGTAACTTAAAATGGCTGTGTTAAACACTCACCCAAGGACACCGACCCTGTAACGATGACAGCTCGGAACTCCTCTAAGCTAACCTCCAGTTCTCCAGAGGCACTGGCCTGCTACAAAATGGATTGTTTTCAACAGATGTTTTCTAGTCCTCAACTCTTCCTACGGTGTTCTAACAGACTGCTCTTTTCCACTGTCAGCATCGTACTCTTTTTAACTGAGAAAAGTTATATCCACTAAAAGAACTATCCCCCAATCCAATAACAGGGACCATCCTGGCAATCAGATAACAAGTTTAGGAAACAGCTTAAGGAAATGAGCTAATAAGTTGACTGCACACAAGCAGATTATCTCTGATTGCTACAAAGAATGCTATTAGGGGGTACTCTGTTTTCAAGTGATCATTTTTCCAGCCTGTTATAGAAAGGTTAATCTGCAGGCTTATTCTTAAAATCAATTTTGAATCATGCCAAGTATAAAAGAATTACATTAAAAAATCAGTAACTATGCTGACATTTCTCTCAACTGTCTTAGAGGAGACTAATTCAGATATTTTCCGGTTCATAAAGTTACTCATGAAAATAAAAATAAAGGCTGTATATATAAGACTATCAACGCTCTGTTTACCCAGCGAGTTGGGGTAGCCCTGGGAGAAAGGAAAAGACAACAACAGTTGTTTAAAGGGCTCTTTTAAAGCTGTTATCCTTAAAATTTTTTAGTTCGTGAAGATCAGGAAACATAATCAGAGAAACAAACTTACCTTACCTGTTATTTAACTTTCAAAATACTAAACTTCTTTCCTTTAGAACCTCAGAAGAACTGCTTAGATTGCACAATCCCAAAAGTTATGATGAAACCCTTTTTCTAATCCAGAATGATTACACACACAAACTCTATCATCCCACAGGTTAGCATTCCAGGGTTATCTCTGCTCCAAAACAGAAATCTGTTTCAACCTGCCCACCTATCTGAGCTACACTCAGAAAATTTTACCTAAATGGTTAGTGTATGTATTTTACTTTTGGTTCAAAACGGTCTAATGGCCAATTGTGCCAGTTTTTCACCCTTGACTGGCAGCAGATCAGACTGTGAAATGTAAATCAGAATACCTTTCACCTGCAAAATGACTAACATAAATGCCAATACTGATTTCCTCAGGCCCAGAGGGGGTTTTCAGCGGTACTCGGGCCACCTGGCCACTCTGAAAAACAAGTTGATTGTGAACATAAAACTCAAACCTTGCTTGAGCAGGGAGCCTGGGAAAACGGGAAATCTGCCATTCCCAGATGAAGTCAGTTTCTCGGCTGGACTGTTGTGTCTATGAACAACATTTCGTAGTTCCTGTGAAATCTAAATATCAGATATTACTGCAGGCCATTAAAACGAAGAGCCATGTGCCCTTTTCTGATACAGAAAACCCAGTGAGTGTTTAGAGATAAGGGTTAGATCCAAAGGGCACCCCGAAATGGGGGAGTGTTTGGTGCCTCACCCACCCCAGCGGGATTGCTTCCAACACCCACTTATCTGAGATAGAACTGGACCAAATGTCAAGAAGAAAGAATGGACAGGCTTACCCCTTCGTGTATTGAGAAGAGCTAGTCTTAGTGTTTTGCTGACATTTTAAGTATAAAAGGGTCTTATTGTAAACCCTGGACCCCCAGAAGGGTTGCTTCTAGAGAATTCTGAAAGGAGAGATTAGTTGGAGGAGCTTCAGCATCGGATTCCACCTTTCAATCACGTTAGATACAGAGCTTTAGCCACTTTTTTGCTTAAAGTCATGCATGTGGTCAAAAGTTTAATTATATCACCGGCTGCATCAGCAAGCATATTGTCTGCCACCCCCAGGAGGGATAAAACCTTTTTGGTGCCTGGGGGCTCCGACACAGCCGTGGACGGCGTCCTGAAGTCCTGGGTTATGCCTGACAGTCAGTATTTTTTCCCTTAACTGATCAAAGAACATAGCCTGGATCATGATAACACTATAGAAGATTTTTCTCAAATTGCAAACTTTGGAAAGAGAGTTAGGGGCCCTCATCAAAACAACTGCGTTTTTAATGGAGTCTAAACACAATCAAATTGGCCCCTTTGACATAACTTACTGGTTCTTTGCCAGCCACTCATTCCTTCGTTCAATCAACAAGAATTTATTAAATGGTCAGGTGTTGAGACAAGGTAAAAGCGTGCGTCTCCTGGGTAAATTTGCAATCTACGCCAGCCCAAACACCAAAGTCATTAAACCAGTTATGAGTCAACCAAACTGTTCGTGCATGCAGATCAGACCTAAATCCATGAAGTTTGAAGTAACCAGGAGTTTTATTCTGAAAGCTGAGAAATGCTGGTTGCAATCCGTTTTTGGTTGTGGATTTGAAGGACATAGGCAAGAAGGAGCTGCCCTGCAAACCAGCTTCCAGGCCAGAGAGGACAGGGAGGGGCCACACGGGACCAAAAACCAGCTGCCAGTTCTAATCAGGAAAGGATGAAAAAAAAAAGTGAAAAACTATTCCAGACCTTTCTATAAATAGCTTTCAGCATGAATATGAGTGGTCTAAGAGTTCTAAGATATGTCAATTACCAGAAAAAATAAATGCTAAATGGCATAAGCCAGACTAATCAGGCAAGAGTCATCCTTATAAGCACCCATTGTTGAGAACATCTGTCCAGCTCATTCCAATGATGATGGATTTCTGAGCCCCACAAATACACTGACACCCATGCACGCTTGCCGAGCAGAATTCATATTTCAAAGGACAAACAACAATGTGATACACAAAAGCCACTGCTCTGAAACTGATAGTGAGTCCGTGATGACATGGGCCGACTTATAATTGGGCACGGTTGGCCCAGTACCTCAGGCCGACACAATGTTTTCATTAAAATAAATAAATAAATAAAAATTCAGCCTTGATTATATGCATCTTTCTACCAAGAGTCATAAAATAGAATTTATAATTGTTTTTTCTTAATGGGGGAAAGGAAGACATAATTGCTGGGGACTATGCAAAACTTACTGTGGCTCTTATCAAAACTGCCCCGTTCTTTGTGCCTGTCGAGGCCATGAACTCTACATAACCTCTGTATTCTTCGCAGCTACCCTAGAAGTTTAACACTGTCACTACTTAATACATGTGGACACGGATACTGTGGAGCAAAAGCTGAAATCATCTTGATACAGGAGAAAGAGCATGGATTTTAGAGACAAGCACAGCTGGACTAGTGTTCTGTGCCCCTGCATTAACCGGCTGTGTGACACTGAGCAAGGCCGACAATTCGACAAAATGTATGCAAGAGCCTAGCACAGAAATAGTGAAAAAGAGTGGCGATTACCCTAATCATCATTATTGCCCAAGGTGAAATAACTCGTGGCTGAACCAGCAGGCTGACCGGGGCTGCTTGCTGAGGTCTTTTCTCCACGCTACAGTGACCTCTGCAGATCTGCACAACAGAGCGGAAGTCCTAAGAATTCTATGGTTGTGCTGCTCAGTCCTTGAATAAAATCATTCTATGCAGAAGAGAAAATGTTTTAAAGCCACAGTTAACAGAGTCACACTGCTTCTTTTGCCTCTTAAGGAACAGCAACTAGCAATAAATAGGACTTGGTAATGTCAGTTCAAAAGCTGCAGGATGAATTAATCGTTCAGTTAAAATGCTTTCCTCTACACCAAAAGGGCCGCGCCCTTGATTTGCTTCCAGCAACACTTTCTCAGCCTGAGCTGCACTCCTGACCTGGGTCATTCAGTGATTTCACTTCTTAGTCAATCCAGCCCTCCCCAGTTGTTTACAGGACTTCAGCTATCTAAGTAAGAAAGAGGGGGAATGTTTAACCAATCCAACTCTGACTATTTATAATAAAAGTCTTTATCCATAAATCTCTTAAAAACAGTTTGCAGTCTTCTGTAGCATTTCCTGAACCTTTCAAGGCTAATTTTTATACGCCTTTGATGAGGACTTCCACAATAACTCAGCCCCTCAGAAAGGTTTATTAGAGGACTAGATAATCATGCTTCTGAAAGGATATGACGAATCTATACCACTACACACAAATTACAATTTAAAGAGCTCTTTTCAGTTACCAACCATCATTGCAATTGAAGATACTTAATTTTGGAAATTACATCTCCGCCAAGACCTCATGAACACGATTAGGAATGGTCCATTTAGAGACAATTCTGATAACACTAAATTCTGCATTCAAATTTAAAAATAAGGACATTTGCACAAGAATGGAGTATATGCCTCAATATACCCATTTTCTCCTATTTCCCCCCCCATTGCAGGAATTGTCTCTTCCAGATTATCTGAAATGATGATAAATTGGGGTAATTGCCAAAAGGGAGACAAAGCCCATTCCCTTTCCCAGAAAGGAGGTAAAGAAACAATGAAAAAGAAGCACTGTTCTCACACACACATGCAAGCATGCGCACACACACACTGTGCTCTACCACTCCGTTAGCTATGTCCACACAGAGTTTGCTGGTTTGGTCACTTCGTTGTCTTCCAAATAGTAGGCATCTCCATTCTTAAAATCAGTATGTACAAAAATGTAAGTTTAGGAAATTTACTTCCCTTAGCACTGAGCCAGCACATTGAGAATAATTTTTACTATAAATCTGTGCTTAGGGTAAATCTGGAAAATGACTTGAAACAAGAAATTTTTAAGATGCATACATGTGTGCGTGTGTGTACAATATCACAGTGCAGTTGCGGCAAGATCTCGTTCAAGTTGCGCAATCCAGGCTGTGAACAGCACAGCCAGCCAGCCCGCGGAACTCAGATCCAGCTCCTCCGGCCCCAACACGGTCATCTGCCAGGATTTCATTAATCACATCCAGAAACACTGTATTTTTCACCTTGGAACAAACTAATACAAGGTAAACTGAAAATGACTTCAGAAATAATTTAATCTCCTTCTTTCCCTACTTGCTGAAGTTTCTTTCATCCTCCTGTGACCTGATCCTGAGAGATTATTCAATATCATGATCCTTTACCCCTGAGACATACAAAGAAATAACAAAGAGCAACAGAGACATATGGTGCCTTTAGAGATGGAAACAGCCAAAAAGGGTAAAAAAGTTCCACAAGTCCAGAGCACCTTGAATCGCGGGATTAAGCTGCAGGCCAGAATTATACTTCAGTTCCAACGAAGTGTTTAAAATCAGCTCCAAAGCCATCTATATTGGCAACCTAGTGCTGCAAGAGCCTCCACCACCAGGCCCAAGGCTGGGATTGAATTTCCCCAGACAGCTCACTACTGCAGACAATAACAGTTGCCACATTCAAGTTTCATATGTTATAACACCCTGTGATTTAGACTCAAGTTCCACTTGTACAGCTGCTTGCTTTCGTGAGTAAATGGGAACAGAGGGTAGAGTCTAGGTCCCAGTGCAGGGAAAACGGATCCTTTTATATCTTAAGAGACAAATTTACTGTCCCCAGGCCTCACGAGCACCAAAACTCCTATGTCATTTTAGCAGTCTGAACATCTCTGCTCGATATTCAGAGGATGTCAGCTGTCTGTGGTAGATTCTCCTCAGATCACCAACATCAGCTGAGGTCAGCGTAAGCAAGTAAAAGAGAATCAGAGAGAGAAAGCACCTCAAAACCTCTCTTGTCAAAGAAATGAAGAAAAAAACTGATTTCTGCGTGTATCTGGAAAAGCCACCCCTGGGAGACTAAAGTCTCATTTTAAGTACAAGAGTATAAATTAATCACATATAAGTGGAAGATGAGTGTGAAAAAAACTGAAGACTTCTACAAAGATAAAATAATAGTAGCTCTAATAGAGTGATACATTAGTGAAGTTTGTTGTCACTTTTTAAATAATTTAGTGTTGCCTGACCAGGTGGTGGCGCAGTGGATGGAGCCTTGGACTGGGATGCGGAAGGACCCAGGTTCGAGACCTCGAGGTCGCCGGCTTGGGCGCGGGCTCATCTGGCTTGAGCAAAGAGCTCGCCAGCTTGGACCCCAGGTCACTGGCTCCAGCAGGGGGTTGCTCGGTCTGCTGAGGGCCCGCGGTCAGGGCACATGTGAGAAAGCAATCAATGAACAACTAAGAAGTTGCAACGCGCAACGAGAAACTGATGATGGATGCTTCTCATCTCTCTCCGTTCCTGTCTGTCTGTCCCTGTCTATCTCTGCCTCTGTAAAAAAAAAAAAAAATAATAATAATAATAATAATAATAATTTAGTGTTGTGTGGTTTTGCATGCTAAGGCATTCATCACCCAGTTAGCACCCAGCCCGCATATGGCAGGCATGCAATAAATATCAGTGGATTAAATAGTGATTTTAAAAATACTTGTATTTATAAATCCTTCAATATACTTGGTAAGAATTTCAGTTCCTTTGGGCCTGGGATTATGTTTTGCTCACTCTAGCATCTATAAACAGAATATTACCAATAACAAATGACTAAATAAATGTTTAGAGAACAGAATATGGACCTTCTGGAGACTTATTAAGACTTTGTAACTTACATATCTTCTTCTAGTTTAGGAAGCGATGCCAAAAATATTTTAGTGTTGCTCAACCTAAGTAATCAGAAATAATTTTCCATGGAATTCTGCTATAAGCCTCAGAGTACAATACTTAGGAAGATAAAATTGACAATCTCATTACTGGCCAGACAATATTTCTTTGCACTAATTTTTCAATGCTATTTTTATTTTCATCCAGTCCCACAAAAATAATTTGAGACTAGATCTAATATATGTAAAGACCTTATCCAAAAAAATCAAGAGTAGAAATAAATGCAACTCATTCTTTTTCTTTCTTTGTTCCTCTCCTCTATGCTCTCTGGCCAGATCGATGTCAATAAATTCCACATTCCATCTCAAACAACAAATGAATAGAAGATTAGCTCTTCAAGGAAATAGCTGTAAATAACTATAATCTAGTTAGTAGGAATCCTTTATGGCTAGAAAATTTATAACAACAGGAGTCCTAAGTTTTCCTCATCAAAAACTTTAATTTCCTTCTATAGGGAAACAACAGGACATCTTCTAAAGGAAAAAAAGGAAAAAAAAAAAATAAAGAAAAAGAAGTCACATGTATAACATTTAAATATATGAATTAGCAATAAAGAACTAAGATAAAGAATTTTAATCCTAAAGCCCTGGCCAGATAGATTGGTTGGATAGAGCATCATCCCAAAGCATAGAGGTTGCTGGTTTGATCCCCAGTCAGGGCACATACAGGAACAGATCAATGTTCCTATTTGTCTGTCTGTCTCTCTCTCTTCCTTTCAAAAATAAATATTTTTTAAAAAATATTTTTAACCCTATAAAAGTGTGGTAGAGATCCAAGGGTCTCATAACTAAATATTTTCCGAGGAAAAGTGAGAAAATAACTATATGAATTAGTACTCTTTGTCCTAAGAGTGACCGTCATCCTATAATGATGTACAATGGGCCTAACAGAATGTTCAAATAATCTGGCCAAGTTTAAAACAACTCAAAATTAAGTAGGAATAATTTAGTTGGTCAAAAATTCTGGTTCAGATTGAAGTACCTAAAAAGGAAAAATATTAGAATATCAGGTTTTAATGGTACACTAACTATTTGGAAATAAAAATATTAATTGGGCCCTGGCCGGTTGGCTCAATGGTAGAGCATTGGCCTGGCATGTGGAGGTCCCAGGTTCAATTCCCGGCCAGGTCACATAGGAGAAATGCCCATCTGCTTCTCTACCCTTCCTCCTCTCCTTTCCCTCTCTCTCTTCCCTTCCCACATCCAAGGCTCCATTGGAGCAAAGTTGGCCTGGGTGCTGAGGATGACTCTGTGGCCTCTGCCTCAGGCACTAGAATGGCTCTGGTTGAAACAAAGCAACACCCAGATGAGCAGAGCATCGCCCCCTAGTGGGTATGCCAAGGGGATTCCAGTCTGGCACATGTGGGAGTCTGTCTCTCTACCTCCCTGCTTCTCACTCCAGGGGGAAAATAAAAATTAATTGTGCACTACTATTGACCAGGCATTGGCAAGGCAATTGGCCAATGAGGGATATAATTTCCTCACATGAACTTGCTTTTGCAGACGTCTCCTCAGTCAATGAGGGTTTCGACAGAAATACTTGTTGTTCAGTAAGAACAGAGAGGGCACTCTGTAGGACTGGACCCAACGGCGAAGGCCAGCATGGGTCACACTGCCGATACAGAGCAAAGGCAGTACGGACATGAAGAGAGAAAAAGGGTCTGTATACTAAGACATAAGCCCTACCATGAAAATCAGTTTTGTACCTTAGAAGACAGACATGAATATTGCCTGTTTTCAACTTGTATTTTATTTGGAAGAAGATAGCTCTTATCCAACAGGAATGAAGAATGTCTTTTATTTGAAGGCTAAGTGAGGCACTAATAAATTGATTTATTCATTCCTCTGGAGGACACCCACAGCAAACAAGATAGGATAAGTGCAGGTCAAACACAGGTAGATTATCTGGTGACCACACATCTGCACACTTAGCCTACACCTCAGAGCAGGAAAATGGCTCTACTCCTACTCACAGTGCTAGAAGAGAGCCCACCACGGATCTAAGCAGTCTCAATGTCCACAGGGCTCACACGCCTCTTGGGAAAGACCACATGCAAACACTCCCAAAAGTTCCAATTAGCTCTGTGGGGATAATAAAAGGTCCAGGATGCTCTGGGAATATCAGGGCTTTCCCCATAGAACCAATCAAAATCCCCTTAGGAAGTTCACAAAACAGAACTCTGTCCCTAAGAGATCAATGAATTGGGCAATAAGACAAGGACACTGCTTGAGGTATCCTCTGAAGTAATCACAAACTTTCAAGACAAACACAATCCAGCAGTCACCATACTCATCTGACCCAGAGGCCTCTTAAACACTAGGGAGTCTGGCTCACTGAAGAGGAACCCTTTTCTGATGCCCTTATAGCAAAACTGGCTGTCCAATTCAGTTCAGGTGGCCACCAAGGCCCTGTCCAGGTGGCTGGCTGCAACCTTTACCTGGAGATTTATCCATTCCCTAAATTTATTATTAAACATTAGTAACCTTTAAATGCAATAACTGGGCATTTTCATTTCAAATATTATTTGAGTCATTACCTTATGACCATTGCCCCTCTCTCTTCTCTTAATATTATATAAAACCCAACCATTAAGAAATCTAATGTCTCTGATTTATTTTCCTTCCCAACTGACAGTATTTTCTAACAGTCATTGCTGATATGAGAAATTTGCTATCAATTTTTATAGGTTTTTTTCTGCTTGCTAGCTATGTGATCTTGTGTGAATTTCCTAGTATATAGTATTCAATAAATACTTGTGGAATGAACGAACAATGGACTGAGTGTTATTAGAATACTACGAGGTTCCGCATAGAGAATGTAAGGAGTCTGACACGTTGCAGACATTCAGTTATACCCAGTGACACTCAAGACAGTCAGTGAGGCGAGACCAAAAGTGGTGGTAATGGTGAGTAGGTGGTCAGAGGGCTCATGAGAGTAGCAAGTCTTCTGGGATTCTAAACAAAAGGCACATCGGATGGAGAATATTTGCTGGTCAGGAGGAAAAGTAATCCTCAAATGGATGGCATTTGAAGAACAGTTTCATGTAATATCCATGGCAACAAGCAGTGGGTACAATTTCCTGTTTCCCATTTATAATAAGACCTACTGAATGGAAAATCTAAGTTCACTTATGCAAAATACGAAAGCCAAAGCCCCTCTCACTGGCACCCCAGCAACTGGCTCATTTCCTCTTGCACCACATACAGAACCAAAAGGGGTTTCCCTCAGACCCCCGATTTCATGCCGTTTCTAACAGCAGCAACAGCCAGTTCACAGCAAGCAGAAAGCAGTTGTGGGATCTGGAAAGATAAATACTGTATTTTTTGCTCCATAAGATGCACTTTTTCTGCCCCCAAAGTGCAGGGGAAATGCCCATGTGTCTGATGGAGCGAATGTTCATTTTTTTTAGCTGCTGCGGGGCGCTGCGCCGATAAACACGTAGAATGAGCGCCAGCTCATTAGCAATGCCTTCGATGGCACTGAAGATGGATCATATATGGAAACAGCAAAGAAAGAGATACCAGTGATTGTGAGCAACTGAGCTTCTTAAGTTCTGACACTGGCGATGATGAGTTCCTGGGGTTTCCGGACAACTAGAAGAGTATTTGAACATTAAAGTCTCTTCTCATTTGTTAATAACAGTGCTAATGGTTGTTAATACTGCTGTTGAGTTTACATTGATGAAATATTATTGTGGTATATTTTATTAAATATTTTAACACACCATTTGGTTCAGAATATTTTTTTTTCTTCCTTATTTCCTCCTTAAAACCCTCAGTGCATCTTATGGTCAGGTGCATCTTATGGAGCAAAAAATATGATCCTCCAAGAGAGAATGGTATTTCTGTCACCGAGTTAGGGTATTGATAAATTCTAAGTGATATCTGTCCTCATATATAAATTGACAAATCTTCAAATAGCACCCTTTCCATACCTGAAAAATGCAAATAAAGTTTTCATAACAGACCTAGATGACTCAAACAGAGACTACACATCCACTATCTGACACAGATGAAAGTAACTTCAAAACCAATGGGATGAAGGTTTTACAGAGTTAGTGAATCCTTTAAAATCAAGTCAATCCCCAATATAAAAAAAAATCATTCTCTTGCTATGAGAGGAGTTGAGACAGTGCCATAGCAGAAATTAGCACTAAATGGTTCAGAACTGTGGTTAGAAGCTCCCTAGGAACATCTGGATGATGATAAATCACTGGAAGATATTATATGGTACAAAATAAAATTTTATTTGGTGGACAGTTTAGTTCACTGGTATGTTTAATGCTTTGAATAGCTCGGTAAGTAAAACTGCTGAAACGAAGACTACTGTGTAAGGCAGATCACTCAAAGAGAAAAATCAGACTGACATCAAAATACCTGTCAAACCAACGCTGAAGTGTGTGCAAGTTTTAAGCAGGGACTTCTCATGCCACTGGACTGAAAAATGTGTTTACAATACGTACTTGCCTTTGTTTCTGAATTCTTTGGTTGACTCATGGAATTTTACAAATTCAGGTATTTTTCTTTTACTCAATCAGGCTCAATTATGAATAAAGCCTGCCAAAATAAAACTCCCTATATAAAGATCTGCAATTATGGAAATAATTGCTCGCAGTAATGACTTTTAAAGGCACTTCACACCTAGAAATCAGGAAAAGTAAGCTAGCCTTTCCTATAAACAACTAAACAAAAGATGTAAAACAAATATATCTCCAGACCTAATTAGGACTATTGAGTAAACAAGTGAAGTGGCAGACCTCAAATCTACTTTTAGAAAGAACAGCTAAAAGCATGAGATTGCGAAAGGCTTAGAACCAGACTAGAATGTAAGAATGTAGGACACACTGTTGTCCGCAAGCATCTAGACCCAAGAGAATGTGCCTCATAGTCCAGGCAGTCCTGGAGCATTTTAACTGGATGATTATTTTTATTAGCGCCTCTCTCCAAAATAATTATAATCCAATAATGCATGCATTGTAAATGCAGAGAGTGATTTAAATGTGGTTTTAAATTTTACGATTAGAAGTCAATGGGACAATAGCTCCAATGGCTCTGTATTTAGAGAAATGCACCAGTCTTTTTTATTATTATTATTTTATTATGTATCAGTTTCAGGTGTACACTTAGTGGTTAGACAGTCACATATTTTTCATAGTGTTCTTTTGATATTTCCCGCACCCCGAGAAATGTGCCACGCCATGAGAAATGTGCCCATCTTAGAGAACTCATCTACTCTATAAATTGAAGCCTTTCCGCTCCAAAGTGAAACCATCAACACTCCTTCTGAAGATACTGTAAGGGGAGGATTTTAGTTAAAAATAAGATACAATCTTGTCTTTAAAAGTTTTTAAGCATATCAGTGTATTACCAAAAAACACTACAAAGTCTCTATTTCTAGAAAAATAATTGTAAGAGTTGACTGCCTTTCAGATACGACTAAGTGCAATCTTACATGGACATGGAAGGATCAAATTGATTACTTCTTCTGGAACCTTCCCAGACCTGTGAGTCAGTGTGGACTGAATGGACACCCCAAATTCTGTAGAGATCACATTTACTTTCACCTGTATCCCAGCAAAATGTAGAAGGCAGGGGAAGATATGCAGACATCCGTTAATTCTCTAAGCAATGTCATAGTAGCAATCAAGAGACACTGAAAACGATTAACATGTGTGAAACAGAAAAATGTTTGATAACATCCTTAACCCAAGCATGCACTTCCTCTTCTCTGCCTGTCCTCATTCCTCCTCCTTTTGATGGAAAATTAGGGAAGTAGTCAAAGTGGAAGCCTCTTGGCCTCCAAAGAAACCAGAAAGTTATTTCGGGACTCTCGGAGGACTCCCTGACCTACTTGCATGCTGGGGGGCAAGAGGAGAGGAGGAAGGAAAAGTGGCAGAAATAGTAGGTAAGATTTTTAAGAGGTATGAAAATCAAGCATTTGCACTTGAAACTGTATCACAGTGATTATGCTCTATGACTATATGTATATGACTAAGACAAGGTCATCAGTTATTTTCTTTGTCACCTACAATTTTAAGATGGGACTACTATTCCCCCTTTCTGAGTAGGAAAACAGCTCCTGCTAAGAGAAGACAGGTAGACCTGTGGTACACTTAACAAAGGCTGCAGGCCCCGTGGTGCCGGGCATCGGGCTGCAAACCAACACGCGTAGGAAAAACTAATCAGAGCCAGAGAAACTGGGAGCACTACAGACCTTAACGTGTGCAGGGATGAGGCTAAAAACTTGCAATGACCTTCTTCGTTGGCTCAAGCAATAATTCGTTTAGAAAAATGGGTTGGCAAGAAATTAAACAAAAACCCTGTCTGGGAAAAGTGTTCTAATTCTACTTGCTGCTTACATAGTCAGAATTAGTTTTCAAAACAACCATATTTTATTTTTATTGAAAACACAAACAATAGAGGCAGCCACCAGCCTATTTGGCATATTACTCCACAGTCAGAGTACAGAACCAGGGGGCCCATTCCAGTCACCCCAATTATATCCTTATGTCCCAGAAGAAGATCTTCTCATGATTTTTCTTTTCTTCAAGTGATATTCGTTGCCTATTTATCCTGGTCTCTCTGCACTGACACTAATCTGCCTTGAAATTGGCTGATTCCGCTCAAGCCATGTTTACAGGGAAGCGAGTTTCATCAGGCTGTTCTTGTTCATAGACCAGTTTATGCTCTATAGCAGAGAGATTATTAAAAACTATATATTACGTGCATACACTTTAAAATGACTCAACTTGGGGAAGATAACTGTATCATAGCTTCATTTCATTGCCTGGGTTGTAGAAAGGAGCCAGGTAGCAATACAATCTTGAATGGATATTGTTTCCTAAATATATTAACCTCCATAGGAAACATTTAGCAACTGTTAGTGCCCAAGAGACAAAGGCTAAGGGGGAAAAATGTGTATAATAGAGCATCGAGAGGGATGGGAAGAGAGGGGAAAAGACTCATTCAAATTACCAAGCTGAGCATTAACCACAAGGAGAGAAAAACAAATGTTCTATGTTTTGCACAAACATAAATTACATCTAGTAATTTAGCTAATTCCTCTCACTGAACAGGTGCTCTAGCTGCACTGCATCATGAAAAGCTTGCACACCATCCTGGCATCTATAAAACATATCAAGGGTCCTCAACTTATTCTAAAAAAGACTTCCCACATTCTCTGGCACTGACATTGTTGACAGTTTTCGCCAAGCCCCTGCCAGGTATGAGGCAGTGTGTGAGTGAAGCCTACCCTAGAGATATAGCCAACAGATTAGCGATTTCAAGAGGCAGCAACTTTGAGGCAAAGAGAACAAACTCAAAGAGAAATTATGCAGGTGGTCACAGTTTTAGGCATGTTAAGCCAACTGAATTATGCTTGAAAAGGAGCAGGACAAATGCATTAAGTCGACAGATAGCCACAAACGCTAAATATAAACAACAGATTTAACTTTCTCATAGACTAAGCCCAAAACTGCTTTAAAGAACCAGAATCAGTCATTTAATTCCCAGACTCTCTCCTGTTCAGACTGTAAAAGCAAAGTGAATAACATAACACAAGTTGGGGGAGGGGAGGGTGTATAATCCAGGGCCCAGCAAGTATCTAAGTGAGTTAATATCCTCCAAAAAGAGAAAACTAATTATGAACAGACAGGCTGACACATGCACATCAGTAAAGAAAAAAACCATTCTTTTTCATAGTAAATATTTAAAAACTGTGGAATGCAGCTGAACTACATGGAGTTTCTTCTGCAAAGAGGTACAAAGCTAGTAAGTGGAACATCTCCCAAGTGGGACTTGAAATGAATGAGGCGATTTGCCTGTATCTTTGTTATTTTGTCATCATTTTTAAAAAAGAAAGGAAAATAGTCTAGAATAAAACATCCTTTGATATTCTTTGTTTACTTTCTTGCTTGGTTATTGATGTTGATTCTAAAACAGGAGAGGGGTTTCTCCTGTGAAAGCAATCTTTTTAGGTACTAAGGCATCTGTCTGCTTGAGCTTTTCCCCTTGCTAAGTAAACCTAAATGACTCAAGTTGTTCTCTCCTGCCTGACCAGGCGGTGGCGCAGTGGATAGAGCGTCAGACTGGGATGCGGAGGACTCAGGTTTGAGACCCCGACGTCTCCAGCTTGAGCGAAGGCTCATCTGGTTTGAGCAAGGCTCACCAGCTTGGACACAAGGTCACTGGCTCAGGCAAGAGGTTACTCGGTCTGCTGTAGCCCCCGGTCAAGGCACATATGAGAAAGCAATCAATGAACAACTAAGGAGTCGCAAGGAAAAACGAATGATTGATGCTTCTCAGCTCTCTCAGTTCCTGTCTGTCTGTCCCTATCTATCCCTCTTTCTGACTCTCTGTCTTTTTTTAAAAAGAAATAAATAAATGTTAAAAAAAAAAGTTGTTCTCTCCTTGCTCAGAGTTCCTAATTCCTAAATTGGTCCCTCTATAAAGCATGCCAGGAAAGGAATCCCTCAGTGCTCAGGCCTTCTCTTGACAATGAATTGCTATGTTCCCTTGTCTTATGTAAATACATGACCGACACAGTATTTACACAGGACCAGGAAACATAGCTGTTCATTCTCCGTGCCCTGGCTCTGCTCACAGCTCCGCACAGGCCAGCTTCCACAGCTCACTGGGAGTCTGCTCAGACAGGAGGCAGACCCAGACCGCGTGGCCCCGAAACTGCCTCAAGGAATGTTAACTTTGGCTCCCATCAGAGATGGCGATCTTGGACAAAGTCAGGCTTCTATACTTCGGTTTCTTCACCTGTACAACAAGAATGCCTCTACCACAGCACTACAGAGGATACGTGTAAATGACCACGAAAAGCTGTCAAGCCCTTAATAAAATGCTAAGGGAAACTGACAACGCATCTCCTGTCTTGCAGTGGTAGTTCCTTCCTCTAGCCTAGACTTGACTCTCCAAACCACAACCTTAGGAAGAATGACATTCTTGAAATGCTTCCAGCTAAGTTCCATCTAAATGGAGAATTTATAGTTCTGTGTCAAATGCCAGTGATCTGGGATCTCTCTAGTGACCAGAACTAGATTTTATCTTGAGCCAGTGACAGGGACACGCGGGCAGGAACCTCACGTGTTCCCGGGCCATACGGCTGGAGCTAACTCACTGCACAACTGCTCTCAGAAATTGTTTGGAGAAATAATGGGACCAAAACTCATTTTGATCGTCATCTGGATAGTTTATGTGCCCATATTTATGAGCATTTTCCACACCAGTAATCACAGACACCTGTAACCAGTTTGGTTCTTAATGTAAAAATATTTTAACAGTTGTGTGGGTGGGTCAAGAGGGGAGTGTATGTGTGAAGTGAATCTATCACTGTACACATTTTATTACCATCTGTTGTTTCAATGATTTTTAATCACTTAACATGCAATTCTCAGTGCTTAGAATGTATTTAAAAGTAAGCTACCCCGTTCAAATAGTTCCTATGTGTTGAGGGCAGATGGGGAGCAGGGAACAGTTACTAAAATCAGAGGTCACAAAAAGTCCTCAGCCTACACAACTACTTTTTTTGGCTAGCATGAATTTGGGGGGGGGGGAGGTAGTGGTAATCTTGAACCAATCCTTACAAGTCCGTGTATACCTGACAAAAAAAAATCTAGATTACTGGGTTCTCATAAAAAATATAGTAACATCTGGCAACATAGTTCTTTTTTTTTTTTTTTAATTTTATTTTATTTATTCATTTTAGAGAGGAGAGAGAAATGGAGAAAGAGAGACAGAGAGAGAAGGTGGGAAGGAGCTGGAAGCATCAACTCCCATATGTGCCTTGACCAGGCAAGCCCAGTGTTTCGAACCGGTGACCTCAGCATTTCCAGGTCGACGCTTTATCCACTGCGCCACCACAGGTCAGGCCAACATAGTTCTTATTAATATTTATGCACAACCATAGAGTTGATCAGCAGACACCCTGTAAGGTATCAGCTACCCTTTGACATAGGTACTTTCCCAATGACCCTGTTCCCATCCCCATTTCTTTGTATAGAACAGTGTTTTTCTTTCTTTTTTTCTTTTTTAATTTGAGAGCAGGGGAGGCAGAGACAGACTCCTGCATGTGCCCCGACCGGGATCCACCTGGCAAGCTCCCTACCAGAGATTATCTGTCTGTCTGGGACCACTGCTCCGACCCATCTTAGCATCTGAGGCGAGGCATTGGAGCCATTCTCAGTGCCTGGGGCTGACTTTGCTTGAACCATCAGAGTCATGGCTGCAGGAGGATAAGAGAAAAGAGAGAAAGAGAGAGAAAGAAAAAGAGAGAGAGAGAGAAGGATGAGGAAGGGAGGGGTAGAGAAGCAGATGGTCACTTCTCCTGTTTGCCCTGACCAGGAATCGAACCCAGGACCTCCACATGCCAGGCTGACACTCTACCGCTGAGCCAACTGCCCAGAGCCAGAACAGTGGTTTTTAAACTACCAGTCCGCAGACCGGTGCCAGTCCATATAATCTTCATACAACATTAGGATGGTTAACTTTCCTGAATCAGCACAAAATTTCTGATGGACCAGCAGTTGAAAAACACCTCACTTATTAGTGTTACTCATTTGGCCTTTATTGGCATTTGAGTTGGAGACACCTGATATATATCAAGGAGTTTCCCACACGGCAGATGCTTAACAAATATCTATTTTATATATGAGCCAATGAAGAACCAAATTTTAAGGACATCTGAGTAGAAAAGCCATAAATATATTCCGCAGTCTGGTTCTCAAAGCAGTTGCTTTTACTGTCAACTTTATGGAAGTATTAAAGTATATTTTCATATGGGTTTCAACATTTAAAAGATAGTTTGTGCTGAGGAAACTTTTAAGTAGACCAATGTTCATTCTCCACTAAATCACAGGACACACCTGGTACACAGATTCGACTATGAAAGTGTGCTGTTGGATGCAAGTGCAGCCTCCATTCTTGGGCAAAGCTAAGCCAAAGGCTTCCTCAGTGTCTGTAATATGACAGGCTTAGCATACGTTTTTAATCTGAAAAACTGACCGTACCTAAACCTGCTGCTTTACAATTTACTGAAAACTGATCTTCAGTAGAGGAAATGGGGCAGTCCAATGACATGACTTCTTTCATATGACTTTAAACTTATTCCATAGAGGTTAGGGGAGCACGGGCCCCAGTCAGAACACTACTCCCAAAAGTTGCAGAGACAGTCTCACGTGGAACAGGACCCCTTCAGAAAGCGAGGGCCTCAGAGATGGGACAGGGCCTTTGCAACGTAAGTGCGTGGGCCTCAGGAGGCAGGATTGCTGGGAGCTGCACACAGCGATAAGGAGGCAAAGTGAGATCTGTGACAATGACTTGCTAATTTTTTTTTTCACCAAAATGACAAACCAGGGAGCCCTCTGCCATTTTTTCTGTGAATGAGCCAGCATGGAGACAGGAGAAAAACCAAGCTTCTTTGGACTCATTTTTCAGAGGAACCCCTAGAAAGCATCAATGAAGCAAAATCTGTCAAAGTTAATGTTTCACAAAAGCAACAGTGAAAAATACACAAAAGGACGCGAGAAACTAACCTGCTGAAGGACTTGCAGCACACGACCTCTGTTCATGCTCCTAAGCAGCAGTTTCTAAGTCCTTGCTGTCCAAGGATGTACATTAGCACCTGTTTTGAAAACAGCTCTGAGAGCAGCTGGGAGAAGACACTCATCAGATATAGCTCCTCGGCCATTCTGTGCACTCCTCGCTGTCAATCTGCCATCCAACACTGTCAAAACAAAATCTGACGGCTTCCAGGAGGCAGCGCCTCTCCATCCGGGAGGTGGACCGTCAGTGTGGAGCCGCTCCGTGGCTGTGCACCAGAGAACAAATCTGTTCTCTCTGGAAAGCGAAGAGATTTCCAGCCAATCTGCTTGATTCTGCTAATGCGATTGATAATGCCAAGACTACAATGGGGAAACGGCACTGCTCTTGACTTAAAATCCAACCTCCTCCGTGGTTCTTAGGGCATGCCCAGTTTTGTCAGAGGCTTTTAAACCTCAACAGAGACACTCAATTCTGGCTGCATGCTAGAGGCACCTGGGGAGCTTTTAAACCCACCAACACTCAGGTCTCACCTGACTCAAATTAAATCAGACTGCCTACCCTCAAGGTGATTCCAAATGTGCAGCCAGTGTTGTCGAGAACCGCAGATCTAGAAGGATTAGCGTGAAAAAGGAAATAGAACTAGAAAGAAAATGCGAACTCAAAAGAAAAATGTCGAGTAAAAGACAAAATGATGTTATGAAAGTGCCCCCTCCACTCCCAATTATTACAAATTTAGCCTGCGTCTCCCAGGACAGCCCAGATCTGTTAATTCCTGTCCTGACCTAGCTATCACCCTCCTTCCACCTGAAAATCCTTCAATTATTTACTATCCAGGTAGTGTTTGTTTGTTTGTTTGTTTTAAGATGCTAAACTAGAATTACATTCAGCCTTCTGGAGAATCCTTGCTTCTTATAAAAAAGTTGTTTGATTAATAAAAGAGGTAAGACAATTATAAGATGTTCTGTCTTCTCCCTCCTTCTCATTAACTGGTTCTTTGAACAACAAAACTTGAATGGGGAAAAAAGCATCTCGCTTCAAATAATACTATCAGCTGGGGTACACTGGCCTCCCTGATACACCCTGCTTCATCTGTACTGCAAATGCCAACATCCCCAGAGGACTGAAGATCAATTCGGGAGGTAAGATGGCTGGTGAAAGATCATGTATGCTGACACTTATTCATTGTTACTTTCTAAATAATGTGATTGGATAAGTCACCAAAGCTTCCCCAGGCTGATAGAGGGGCAAAAGGAAGGGCTCTCTGGTGGTGGGACAGAGAGGCACGGGGCCAGGAGAGAGAAGCAGGAAGGGAGATGGGGTGGAAGGGCCAGGAGAGAGAAGCAGGAAGGTGGATAGGGTGGAAGGGCCAGGAGAGAGAAGCAGGAAGGGGGATGGGGTGGAAGGGCCAGGAGAGAGAAGCAGGAAGGGGGATGGGGTGGAAGGGTCAGGAGAGAGAAGCAGGAAGGGGGATGGGGTGGAAGGGCCAGGAGAGAGAAGCAGGAAGGTGGATGGGGCGGAAGGGCCAGGAGAGAGAAGCAGGAAGGGGGATGGGGCGGAAGGGCCAGGAGAGAGAAGCAGGAAGGGGGATGGGGCGGAAGGGCCAGGAGAGAGAAGCAGGAAGGGGGACGGGGCGGAAGGGCCAGGAGAGAGAAGCAGGAAGGGGGATGGGGCGGAAGGGCCAGGAGAGAGAAGCAGGAAGGTGGATGGGGCGGAAGGGCCAGGAGAGAGAAGCAGGAAGGGGGATGGGGCGGAAGGGCCAGGAGAGAGAAGCAGGAAGGGGGATGGGGCGGAAGGGCCAGGAGAGAGAAGCAGGAAGGGGGACGGGGCGGAAGGGCCAGGAGGAGAGAGAAGCAGGAAGGGGGATGGGGTGGAAGGGCCAGGAGGAGAGAGAAGCAGGAAGGGGGATGGGGTGGAAGGGCCAGGAGGAGAGAGAAGCAGGAAGGGGGATGGGGCGGAAGGGCCAGGAGGAGAGAGAAGCAGGAAGGGGGATGGGGTGGAAGGGCCAGGAGAGAGAAGCAGGAAGGGGGATGGGGTGGAAGGGCCAGGAGAGAGAAGCAGGAAGGGGGGTGGGGCGGAAGGGCCAGGAGAGAGAAGCAGGAAGGGGGGTGGGGTGGAAGGGCCAGGAGAGAGAAGCAGGAAGGGGGACGGGGTGGAAGGGCCAGGAGAGAGAAGCAGGAAGGGGGATGAGGTGGAAGGGCCAGGAGAGAGAAGCAGGAAGGGGGATGGGGTGGAAGGGCCAGGAGAGAGAAGCAGGAAGGGGGATGGGGCGGAAGGGCCAGGAGAGAGAAGCAGGAAGGTGGATGGGGTGGAAGGGCCAGGAGGAGAGAGGAAAGAGTGAGCACAGTCACTGACGGGTGTGACAGTGAGGGGTTTGGGGACGGTGCCAGCTGCTGTAATCACCACCATCCACAGGCCAAACCCTTACACATTAGCTCAGAAATTCAACCTTTTTTCAAAAGTTAATTTTTTAACGCAAAAACCTAAGTTAATAAAATGTTCCAGTAATCCCCTATCATCAAATTTTACTCAATTTGTGGTACGGGAACTTCATTTGTTCATATTTTTAGCTACAAAGTCAGCGCCTGCTTCCTTCCAACCGTTTTCTCATCCTCCCCACACCCCGGCACAGGGCGCCCCACCGATGCGCCCTGTCGCAGGCCTCCGCAAAGGGGAGCCCCTCGCTCTGCTGGAAATCAGGAGAACACGGAAGAATGGAACACAGATCAGTGCTCCCAAATGCAGATGACATTTAGGCCTGTCCTCGGCTCCTTTCCGTGGGGGACTTCTGGCCAGGATGGCGGCCGAGTGGGTGTGCCACTTCTTCTATTACTGTATCTCATATCGGGCAGTTTAATTTTGTGTCATTTGTGGCATATGGCTGGATGACAAGGAGGAACAAAATGGAATCAAAGAAAATAGGGAAGAAGAAGGAAGTGGAGTCACTGGTCCCCTTCTATAGTAGCCAAAAAGTACATTATAAAACCAAGATTGAACTGTTGGTTAAAAAAAACTTTTTTTTTTTTTAACTTCGATTACACAGCTGGTTGGTTTGTGAATATGGTAATAAGTATAACCTTTAGAATGGAAGGCAGGATGAGCAGATGGAACCTAATTAATAGTGAAAAATTATTAATCTGTCTTCCTATGAGGAAGAAAAGTCAGTCATACCAAGGAATTTCTCTGTACAATTTAATAAACACAAGATTCACTATACCACTGGGGGCTCATTATGAAATGAATATGTTTGATGTAAGCCTGTACCAAATCCCAATAATTAAAATCACCTCACCCTATCCTATAAAGTTTAAATGCAGCATTAACATGAAGCCCAATTGTTATATATCGCTGAGTACCTTTTTAAATCTATTATTCAATAAATATCCTTTACAGAAAAAGAAGCAATAACTCATTTTTAGGAAGCTGAGAAAGTAAAAGATAAAGTTAATTTACTATGAACTTTATTATTTCTCAGAAATTTTAAGAAAAGGGTTCTTATTTTTTAGAAAAGAGTTCACATCTCAGTAGCCTCCATATAATGCTACCAGAGTCGACACTACAGCACAGCAAAGGGATTAAAGGCACAGGATTCAAATCACAAGACTGAGAGTTCATCCCCAGCTTTGCTGCTGCTAGCTGTGCGTCACAGGCAAGTAGAGTAAGCCTTCCGACAGTCCATCCCCCAGACTCTAAAATGGGGGTAAAATGCACACTCCAAAGAGTTGGGCACCTTCTATTCAATCAGGCGTCCCCAAACTACGGCCCGCGGGCTGCATGCAGCCCTCTGAGGCCATTTATCCGGCCCCCGCAGCACTTCCGGAAGGGGCACCTCTTTCATTGGTGGTCAGTGAGAGGAGCACTGTATGTGGCGGCCCTCCAATAGTCTGAGGGACAGTGAACTGGCCCCCTGTGTAAAAAGTTTGAGGACTCCTGCATGATACCTACTGCAAGAAAATGATTCATAGCTTAAAAAGCAGAAATCTAAAGGGGGAACCTATATTGCTAAGTGATGCGCAAAAAGGCTTCTATTCCTAGCAGGTGATAATCAAAAGACTTCAGATATTTATTTTTCTTAAGTCGCCTATGAAAAAATACTTCCTGATTTCTACTACTACTTGTCAAAGCAAGATTGAGAAATAAAATGCAAGGGTAAGAAGTAAAGCTACAATTTACTTAAAACTATTTTGTTATATAAAAATAGACTTTTCTTAGTAGAAACTGATAACATTTCTTTTTTATTTTTCATTAATAATACTGATGATTTGGAAGAGATTCCAAATTTACCTTTGGCCTCAAAATGTTTGAAAATTGATTTGATGTGTAAATTTGAAATTTCCCTGTTTCCTGGCAATAGAATAGTATGGAATTAGCAGGTTTGGGGCATGACCTCCATCCACCAATTTCCAAAGCGGACAAATGGGAACACTGAGGACTCTATTTTTGTCTCCACCAAGATTTTATACTCTGATAAAATCAGCAAAAAGTAAGTCCTAAAGTGCAATCTCACTAGCATTTCACCAGATAGACAAATAAATAAACAAACACACACACAAACAAAAATCTATCAAAAATTGGATCAGGTAAAGCAAGACCACAGAACTCCAAGACCCACCATCTAGTTCTGGCCCTTAAGAAGTGCTTGGCCCTGAGCCAGTCACATAACTTCTCTGAGCTCATTTCCTGACCTGTAAGTTGGGGGTTAATACTTTTTTCAGGAATGGTGCAATGACTAAGTGAGATAATACAGTTGAACAGCTACGCCCATAAAAAAGTATTTTAGAAAATAGCTTATTATTTTAAAATATGATTTAAATACATATATATTTAAAACATCCACCAAAAAAAAAAAAAAAAAAGAAATTCAGTGAGGGGAATGAAAGCTACTATTTTAATCCTTTTAAACCTAAATGTACTACCAAAATGAAGTTATATCCTATATGCATATACAGCATGACGTATCCATGAGTATGCAAAAGCAGATAACACAGATAGCCTTGTCTTGGTCAAATTTGGTTTCTATCAGACAATCAAACGAATTCCAACGTAAGCTTCTACTCAGCCAACGTTACTTGGAAATGGGTTCCTCATCCACATAATGATTTCCTCCCCCTGGCACTGACCCATCGCCACAAACATCATCTACTTTTCTCAGGGCTGAACTAGGAGCTGGATGCCAGAGCTAAAGAACATCTTGAAACACGGCCATATTGTATCACACAGAATATAGCCTGGAAAAATATTACTTTTCACAAACAAAAAAACCTTGGCCAGAGGAAAGGAAAAGAGAAGATTAAAACAAAATATCTCCAAGTAAAAAGTGTAGAAAAGGAATTGAAACAAAAACACTGAGAATTAAATGTACTCAAGCCTTGTGCACTGTTGCTGCTTCCAGGAGATGCATTTTGAATATAACAAGATGAATTTCAACAGACCATGAACCAGAGATTTTCAACATGATAAAGGGGAAATGATATATATTCAATTTTTACAAGCACTGAGTGAGCAGAAAACTGAAAATTCTTCAGCTGCTGATAATGTGCTGATAGAAGTGCATCCCCCAACAGAATTCCTAATGAACTGCCTGAAAAATGGAGGAGTAGTAAATAAAACTAGAGAACCAATGATATGTAAAGCACAATCACAGTAGGTTAAATTATAATGTAAGCAGACTAGCATAGGTCTCTAATAACTTTTATAGCCATTTACCTGTTTTTGAATGAGGAAATCATTAAAGGCCATTTGAATAATTTATTCAACCATTTACAATAACCTTTACTAGCCCTCAAAGACAACGGAAACTCATAAAGTAATATATGTAGGAAATAATGTAGAACATCTACTATTTCAATTATTTAATGAATCCCTACTGTGAGTCAGACACCATGCGAGGTTCTGCTCATCCCTCACTACCCATCTCTCAGTAACACGGAGAAGAAACACGGCGTTATTATCCACATCTTACAGATGAGGAGAAGAGGAGTTACGGTAAGTAATTTTCCTGACTTGATGTCCTGCCCTGGGTTCTGCATTATTTTTAACATCTTATCCATAAAGACTAGCTCTTATACCAAACTGAATGAAATAGTAAATACTCCAAAAAGACAGATGATAAGCAATAAACTGAATTTATCTGAGATTGGAGGATATTAAATTCTGGGAAAAGACTAGTTATGCTTAAATATAGAAGAAGCAAGGTTCAAAATGGATGACAGACTGTGCAAAACCAGATGTGATAGGAAATACAAGAAAAAAAGAAAGCCCGGAGAATAAAACAGAATTACTCATTTGAAAAGTTTACAATCTCCCGTCGCCCTTCCCATTCTCCTGACCTTTCCTTTCATAAAAGCTCTATATTATAAATGTACCCACAAAGCAACTTCTAGACTCATAAATACATCCAGATCAACATATAAAAGGTCTATAAAAGTCAGAATCCAGAATCAGAATTATGGACCCTGCCCAACCAGTGTATTATGACACTAATCTGTTGCTCATCCAATTACATTTAAATTCTTTACTCTCAAACTGCAATATAACATGTTTCACTCTTGTTCTCTAAAGTAGACAATAATCTAATTGAAATTTTAGTATTTCATTGTATACCACAAAGCTCAGCTCCTTTAGCTACATCTGAATATGGAATACTTCTTAATGATAGTCACTCTTTTAGTTCAATTCACTGAGTTAAGTATGTCAAAGAGGCCACAACTGAGTCTCAAATGAAATATGAGAGGTCTGAATTGGGGGCATCCTGCAGTTCAAGACATTGCTTCCCTAGTCAGGAAGTATTGTGGATATATTAAGGCAGATAAAGAATCATGCTTACTCAGTTTTACAAGGTCTACAAGGAAATGACCAAGGAAACAGGATAAGGATCAGTAGGCATATATTTGAAATGATATGTGTACAAGGTTATTCATTACAGTATTATTTGCATAGAAAAATACTGCAAACAACCCCAGGGTCCATCACGAGGGACCACTTAATTAAACTATGGCACATCCATAGTTGAAGTTATAAAGAATGAAATGGTACAAAGTTGTAAAGAATAATGAGGAAGCTCTCTATGCACTGATATGAAAAGATCTCCAATTTAAATAGCAGTATACAGAACGGAGTATATAATATGCTCTGAGTATAAATTTCTTTGAGAAAGTAGGGTTTATAAAAATATATATTAGTATGTGCTTATATTTGCACAAAAATTAAATATTAAAAAAAAGCTAGTAAAAGAGGTTCTCTGTAGGGCATAGTGGAAGATAGAGAGATAAAGACAGGGGTGAAAGGCAAGTATTCCTCAATACATACTGTTTAATATGTTTATTTTTTAACCTCTTGAATGTATTAACTATAAAAATATAACATAAGAAGTTCTGTAGATAATTAGAAATTGATAGAAAAATTTTATAACATGTGCTAACAATAAGTATCACTGTAGCCTAGAAGGACTTTCCAAGTATTGTATAAAAAAGTAGCTACCTGTAGAGCATGTAACAATACTTTGGAGATTTGATAAGGAAAAAAGAGTAACTGCCAATGTGTTTTCAGGACAATCTTAGTGTAGCGACTGCTATGAAGAGCTCTCGTTTTCAGGAACGCATTTCCCAGGGTGTGCCTCTAGCCAGCTGCCTCTAGGAACACAGTGGGGAAAAGCTGAAAGTATCTATATAGTGCAAAGCTGATCCTTTTAGAACCCTCCCCAATCTCTAGAAAACCTTCCAAACCCAGTAAAAATGAATATGAAGTAGGCAGACTCAAGAAGTGATAATTACAGCAAAACCCAGAATGACAGAACTTGGATGCTGAAGTTGCTTATGATGTCATCTAGATGATGAGTAAGAGCGATCAGTGTCAGTCAGGGTTAATCACAGGCTACTGTGGAGGAAATGAATTTGTGCCAAGGTTTGAAAGTGACAGAGGGAAACAATGCCAAGCTGATAAGAGATGAATTGCAGTAGATTTCGCAGGGCTATGTGAAATGTAGGCAACTGTAATGGCATGCATTTAAGGAAAAGGAAAATGAATTACACTGAGAGGATGACCAATGGGCTACGAGGTGTCACTCACAACCCAAGGAGAGGAACTACTGGCCTCTGATGACTATTCACTAAACTTTACGATCTAGTCTAGTGCTGTAGCAACAACAATAACCTGAAGGCTACCAGCTAAGTTATTACAAATGTTTCCCTCTTAATGCAGAAATCTGAAGTAGGTCCACACCTGGCATTCCATCTTAAATACTGCCCTGACCCCCTAAAGAGCTGAAGCCAGTACAGAGGAGAGAAACTACATTTATCAAGATAGGAAGAGGCTGTGAAGGCCTATAAAGATTTAGGTCACTTTGTGAAAACTGAGAAAAGTGACAAGTTCTTACTTCCTTCAAATCTGGTAAATATAAGAAATTAATGCAAGCAGTCTTGATAAAGTATAAGGCAAGCTTAGAGAACGCCTTAGCCCTATAGGAAGTACAAGCTGAAAGTGCAAGTGACTTCCAAACAGGTTTGGATTGTTTCATGGGAAATATATTCATAATACAGTACAGCTAGTGCTCGACTTACGACCACGATTGGTTCCGACAGACCAGTAGTAACATGATTTGGTCATAAGTTGAGTAAGCTATATGTACAGTACTCTGAAATGATGTTATAAAAATCTTTAAGTCATATTTTATCATAATTTTCTTTCATTATTGTTATATATCATAATTTTCTTTGTTCATTTTATGCCATTTGTATCATCTCTACACCATTTTGTTTCTTATTTTTACATTCGTCAGGTTTAAGTAAAACACTGCATTACCAGTACAACTGGTTTAATATTTGCAAAGACAATTTCCTCCTGGTAGACCTCTTGGAAGGAGTTTAATGAAAAATATCCAAGACACAAAACACAAATTGCTGTACCGAGTCTGGGATAACAGTTGAAATGGTGCACGTGGAGATGGTAGTGCTGCCGGAAGCTGGTCCGCACTGTCGTATGCCCAGCTGGGCAAAGCTTGCGCTGCCAGACACGGAGCAGTCGTGGCTAGTGATTATGGTCGTAAAGTTGAATGGTTGTAAGTTACATAGGTCGTAAGTTGATCAATATTTGTACTACTAGAAATAAAGATCACTTGAAGTATATTCCAAGGGAGGGAATCCTTGCCTGTCTACCATCCTTTGCCCTGTTGGCCAGCGCAGTACACCTCTATTTCAACTCTTAGTCCACTGGCAGGGCTGACAGGGGAAAACTCAAAGGAAGGTAATGTTAACCACAAACTGTAGCATTAGAAAAGCACAAGGTAATTCACTACCAATGTCTGTCTGTTCACCATTGCTTTGGGCTGCACCATCTTCTTAGGACTGGAGAAACAAAACATTATTCTGAAAAACCAACTTGAATGAATCAAGTATACAAAAGCAAGCAAGGTTAGGAACTCTGTACAACTTAGTATCAAGAAACTATGAAATAATATGAAAAGCTTCTCAGTTGATTAAATACAGAAAGGGCTGCCTACAACTGACATTAAAAATATTGCTTAAGGGTGTGTGCTTACTAGTTGCTATACACCAGTGGTTTTCAACCTTTTTACGCTTGGGGATGGGTGAAAACAGGAGAATTATTTTGGAGACCACTAAGGCAGAAATCACTCTGAGCATAAGCAAATTTGACTAAGATCAGTGGGTCTATAATCTTCATATAATACCAGGGTGGTTAACTTTTTTGTGGTCCGGCATGAAATTTCTGGTGGCCGGCCTGCAGACGGGTAGTTGGAAAACACTGCAATACACTGTGCCAGGTGCTCTAAGGTCTTGAACTCATGTTTTCCCCTTTCCCTTTAATACCTTTATAGAAACGGGGGCAGGGCATAATTTGTAGAGGGAACCTGGAGTCCTGAGAATGTGACTGCGTGATGATGACTCATTGAGATAATACACTCTATTTGCTAAAATACTCATTAAACACATTACACGTTTGCTCAAAAACCTATGTTTTTGGAAAGAGTAATTCACAGTTTTACAGGAACTAATTATTATTCTCTTTCTAGCCTTAATGCATGCATTCAAATTTTCCTTAATTTACTGAATACTTACAATGAACATGACTCTGATTTTAACACTCCAGTTAATCTCAGGAAAGAGGAGAGAGCTCCCAAGAAGCAAACACAAAATGGGAATTTATGATCACTCAGGAATGTGCACATTATTAATGGAACGCAAAGCAAAGACATGCTCAATATGAGTAGCCCTTTTCCACAATCTCCATTTAATAAAGGAGCTAAATTGGAAAAATCAAGACACTTCACTTAACTATCTCAAACCCAGCCTTTTATAAAACACTGGTAATTCCAAATATTGTATAGGGGTGGTAGGCAGCGTTTGGGGCATCATCACCTTCATGTGCGCCTGTGTTAGTGTGTGTATACAGTCCTAACAAATAACCATTCCAAGAAAGAAAAAAGGCAATGAGACTATGGGGCAAAGACAGAAATCAGAGTCTATTAACTGACTTTAGAAGGGAAAGTGAAATTGCTTCTCGTTTTGGAGTTCAAGTTTAATCAGGAAACCCAGAATGTCAGGAACAAAACAAGGGAACATTCAAGCTATACGAACACAGCGCTTATAAAGCCCACATCCTTTAGTTAGCAGGAGAGTGGTCCGCCCTGCTTCTCCTCCACATCAGACACCTGGCAGGTGGGGGACAGGGCTAATATCTGATTTAATTAGCAGGTAATTCTTCTCTGGATACAACCAGGAATCCTCAAACTGGTCCTGCAGTATAATGGAGAAGAAAAGAAAAGCAATCTGGGATTTTGGAAGCCGGAGAAGGCTCCCAGTGGTTAAAAGTGGCAAGGGAGAATAGAAATATCAAAAGGGAGCAAAAAGAAAGAAAAAATACTAATTTGAAGAGCACAGTGACCAGAGGCTGTGGGCTTTGGGAGAAAAAGCCCTAGACATTGGCAGGAGGCAGGAGAACCAGCCATCTGGGAAAAATCATAAAATATCAGGCTAAGCCTACAGACCTCAAAGGCTCCAGAGAACATTCCAGTATTACCAAAGAGTTCACTAACTGGTGTTCTTAATGAGGGTCCCGGTTCATTGAGAAAACTCACCATACTTTACTGAACCACGTCTAATAATGACTGTGATATTTTAGAACCATCTGCAACGAAAGCACTTATAACCGTTCCATTGTTTAAAGGACCAGGCAGACTTAGGCAGAATTTCTCCTTCCTGAACACTCTAGATAAATTAGTTACTATAAGGAAGGTTGTAGTTTTGGATGTATCAAAGAGTCACTATTCTTTTTAGTGGAATTCCACCCCCCACCCCCAATTCCATTCTTAAATTAGATGGGAAATCATACATAGAATTAATTATGGATCTCCAAGAAAATAGCATGGCAATATTTACCCCTTACTTTCACATAAATTTACAGGCTTTTCTAAGTGACAGGATAAACCACAGTCTCTGTTACTTAAGGATGTACACTTAACAGAGACTGAACAGACCACACCTCACAAGAACAGTGCTCTCTTTCAGAACAATACACACGACCCACAGGTAAGGTCCCATTTCAGCCATTTGCTTCCATAAAACGCAAGTAAGTCATTTCAATTACTGCTGTGCCTCACCTAACTACTGGCCCCAACAGCATCAGAAACAGTCAGTCACCAAATTCGTCCTTGGTGTTTTGAAACATTTATGTCCACGCTTGGTAAACTGCATCTGTTAAGAGCAAAGACACGTTCAATATGGAAGCACACCTTAGACACCGCTCTCGTCTGTCCTGCCATCTTCTCTCCACGAGGAGCTGTGACACGCTAGCAAGTGAAAACTGGTAGGCATGAAATTTCTTTTACAGGAGCAAGCCAAAACAATAGCAGGTCTTTACTTTATAGGTATAGTTTTACAGAGCTGCAGCCCGGTTTCCCCTCATAGAACAAAGTGAGCAAATCTGCTCTGTGAGTAACAATGACCTTTTAAAGCAAGCCTTGATAGGTTTATTCCCTACTTTACAGAAAAAGACGACCAGTTCTTTAGCAGAATTATCAGGACAAGGTGATTCTGTAAGGACTAATTCAGGAACTCCTTTTTCAAGGTGAAGTGTACACTTCTCACAGCTTAGAAGAGGATGGGAGTGTAGAATTCTGCATGTATGCAATAAAATTCAGGTAATCAATAAATCTGGAAAAGGGCATTATTTGAGCGCTAAAGACCTGTAAGAGAATGGCTGTCGTCTGTCACTAACACTAACCTTGATATTTTTTAATCCCAATTCCATTTTTTAAAAGCCATAGGAAGAGGACATTGGTTATGTAGATTTCATGTCTTAGTTCTCGGCAGCAATAAGAAATAAACAGGAGCTGGAAGGAAGAAACAGAATACTAGTCTCAGTGTAGGAAATAACCTAATTCGGTATCTGCCTGTCCTAGAAGCAGCTGTCTTTAGCTTCATTATATTAAAAAAATTTTTTCTTTTAAATGTAAGAGGGGATGGAGACATGAATAAAACAAAGAAATAATCTAGGACTTTTAAAAAAGTGAATAGTGCAAGTTTCAACAAAGCTATGTAAGTCTATACTCCTCACTCTCAGGCATCTAAAATAGAGGAAAGACATAGGAGGAAGGATTTAAGTATGCATATGAATTTTTTAAGCACCCTGGTTGACTGTCATCTACTCCCCACTCCCACCCACCCCAGGTCAAAACCACTTATCTATTTAGATCACAGGAGTCCATCCATTCAGTGACTCACTCATTAACCTGGTCAACTCACTTCATGCAGTGCTTAATCGAGGTATATTTTGATAGGTCCATTGGCATCAAATAGGATCAGGCTGTTCTAAGTCTCTCCCAATCTACAAATGGGTACCCCCTTCTATTCACTGGCACCCACAAACTAGCACCTAATAATGACAGTGACCCGAACTAGCAGAACCAGTTGATTCTTCGTAACTGTTTGCTCTCGCTCAACTAGGGACAGCAGCTCTACTGGGAGGAAAGCCATGTGGGACAAATTAGGTGCCACTGTAAGATTTAAAAGCTGGGGGGAAAATATAGCTAACTAGAGGCAGCTGTTAGGATGTGGTTTCTGTGTTTATATTCTTCTCCTTCCCCGCCTAAAGCCTCTTATGGGTATTAGGAAGGAAAGCATGTGTATGACCCAACCGAACGCTTCAGCTCTCTTAACTGTACATGAGGCCGGAGACCATAATTTATCATGTTAGAGACAAACGTTACCTGCCAGGAGGATGAGGTAAACTGCTGTAAACCTTTATTTGATGATGTTTTAAAGTCTTCTCTGTCTAAATACAGTAGTACAGCAGAAATGCACTGTTAGCAGATAGCAGTCACGACAACTAAGAGAAACCCTACAGGACCAATAAACCTGAGTTAACTGGAGTTAATTTAAGGCCAACCGACCAGTCTGCAAATGGTACATCCTGTTGCTTTTGTGACCTCTGCACCACTCCCCTCCCACCCCACCCCCAATTCCACCTCCAAGCTCTTAGTGTAAGATTTCCATATGGCTCATTGCCAGTACCCTTCTCCTCTTTTGGGTGCAAAAGTGGTTCTGTTGATCCATACATATTTCACAAACCTTGGACTTTGGCTTTAACTGATAATTAATGTCACATACTATTTAAAATAACAGAGAATGTATTGTTCTCACAAGATCCTCCCTTTCCCCTGCGTGCCCTGACCTCTCTTCCTTTCAATATTGTCCTCAATAACAGGCTTTCTTTCCTCCTGGTAAAGCCAATATGGAGGACTGAGAGGAAGCAGGGGGAAGGGTGGTATTTCTGTTTCTCTTGGCACTAAATAAAATGGTTTTCTAGGGGACAGAGTATCACTCCCATTTTAGTAAAACTTCTCTTTCCTATATAATATCACTCAGGTCACTTTAAGGTGAGAAAGTGATCAAAAACAGAGACCAGAGCAGGGAGCTACACTTCTGAATAGTAAACAACAGCCCACATGCTACAAATCAACATTGCAGGACAAGCAGGCCCTCTACACAAGACTCCAGCTCCTCAAATACTGCAAATATGACACTTTCATGTGCTCAGAAAAATAGCTGTTGCAAATACTAATGCAGTGAAGCCACATTTTACTTAACTTTAAAAAAAAAAAAAAATCCACTGACTTTCCCAAACTCTGGTATTGTCACCTGTAACATAATAAACATCCATCGAAGGTGACTTTCTCTAGCTCATATGATTTACTTACACCTTAAGCTCTAGTGCAGAATAAAGAATAGACCAGAATAGCATTGGTCTTAACTCCTGAAATAGCTATTCTCTGGGAGAATAAGTAAATTAACCCACTTGATTCACAAAGGGAAACTATATTCCTTCCTCCCTCCCTCCCTTGCTCCTATCTATCCATTCACCTGTTTCGGTTTTTCATTGCTTTGGTTCTTCAGCCTCTGATGCTCTACCCCAGTGGTCCCCAACCCCCGGGCTGTGGACCAGTACCGGTCCATGGGCCATTTGGTACCAGTCCGCAGAGAAAGAATAAATAATTTACATTATTTCCGTTTTATTTATATTTAAGTCTGAATGATGTTTTAGTTTTAAAAAATGACCAGGTTCCCTCTGTTACATCCATCTAAGACTCACTCTAGACACTTGTCTTGGTCACGTGATACATTTATCCATCCCACCCTAAAGTCCAGTCCATGAAAATATTTTCTGACATTAAACTGGTCCATGGCCCAAAAAAGGTTGGGGACCACTGCTCTACCCTGATCACAGACATACACATGTATGTACAAAACACACACACACACACTACCCATGTGCAGTACTGTGATGTGGCATAAATTTTACCTGAGCCTCATACTAACTGTATGACTTTGGCAAGTTGCATAATATCTTCAAAACTTCAGTTTCCTCTTTCATAAATCAAGATAGCAATCCCTGCCTCACAAGGCTATCAAATAACATCATAGCAGAGCAACCGTAGGCACACTATAAATATTAGTTCCCATCTTTTCCACTCACCCCAGGCACAATGCATTTTAATATCCTTTAAATATAAACTTTACAGATCAATGGAATAGGAAAGAGTTTCTTGTGGAGTTTGCTGATGCAGGGGAAAGTCCTAAATCTTTCCTGTCTATTGTCAGTTTCTTATTTAAGTACTTCTTACCTTTTCCTTCATAAATCTGTGTTCTTATATCTTTGGTGGATTCATGTTTTGTGTCTCTATCTAATCTTTCTTAAAGGTAAAAGGATGTAATGTAACTATATTAATAATAGATACCAATCTGAAACAAAACCATGCATATAGTCATCCTGTCATTTGCCTTGAGATTAAAACCATGTTTAAAATGTTAAACATTTCCCTCTGCATTGAAAGCCAATATTAAATTTATGTCCTAACAGAATTGTCCACAAGTTCAAAGGAAAACATTTAGGAACCAGACTGCTGTGACCAATAATGTATGCCAACACATTAGGATAAAAAGCAGGAGAGGCTGGCGATCTTGTCCTACCCTCAGGACAGAGGGATGCTCGCACACAGGCAAACAGCGAGTGCACTGACCCCGCTCTCTGCTGAGGACGGCGCCACACTCGGTTCTTCTCCATCGCCAAACATTTGCAGTCAAGTTTGAGCCAGTTAATCAATAACTTAAAAAAACTGTTTTAAGACAATACTGCCGATTTTTACTTTCTGGTCATTTAATGTACAAACTTTTAAAACTAATGATTTCTTTTTCCCCCAGGGACATCAGGTTTTACTAACCTAAAGTGCAAACAATAAAAAACAGCCTGGTGCTCCATTTTAAATCAATGCTCATCATGACAGAGACAAGGCTATCTGGTAGCTGAACTTGCATCTTTCCAGATAAAAATTTGAAGTTTGTCTTCTTTTACTTCTCTGCCTTTCAACAGAGCTTTCAGGGGCGGGGGCAGAGGTCAACCACAGGAAAGAAGAAAGATACAAATCTTCAGTGTCAAACAGTGCTTACCGCATGACCCACATGTTAAAAAAAAAAAAAGCCTGGACCACATAAACCTGCTATATCCCTCAACATTTCCTACTCTCCTTAACATTCTTCCCTCAGACCCTCCAAAACCTTCACAATAAAATGCAGAGCTTGACAGTCTCAGACATCTACTATCCATCTGCCCATAAATTTCACTGAGTTTTAAAAATACAGCACCGTAACAGGAAAATGGCATTCAGCACCACCAGAACGCACACAGTCCCAGTTCCCGTCCGAAGAGTCCTGGCATGTGAAGGTAGTGTTGCGCTTACACTATAGAAACATGTAACTTTCACTGAAGCATGGGTTTCAAACACTAGATGACTGATGCCAGCCTCTAGGTATCTTATTTGCCGCTCAGAATATGTGCTTTTCAGTTCAGTCCCCAAATGGCTCAGCATTTCCTAACCCATTCTGTCATTCACTTGGACCCCTTCTTGACCAACTGTATTAGGTTATTTGATCTGGCCATTGGTGGCCCAAAACATAGCCAGATTCCCACGTTGTGGCCCACAGCCTCATACACAATTTTAAATATTAAGCCTCATTTGCCATATAAATACACGGTTCAAACCTTAGGCTTCCCTCTTGCTCATACAGACATACTTTCAAATGTTATGTCTCGTGCAGGCAAGTCTTTCAGCCTGACTATCTCAGCTGAAAATGCTCTTTGCAAAATGTTATCTTTGTCTCATTTGTGTCAAGATGTCAGCAAGCCACAAGCAGCAGGGTCCCAGGCTTCCGAGAAGAGGCTCCCTGGAGATGGAGGCTCAGGGGTCCAGCTTGGCTTGTCGGCACACACAAAGCATGAGCCACTCTCTGCAGAGTGAAACGGGAAGCAACTGCGACCTCATGGCTGGGCGTCACCCCCCTGTTGGGTGAGGCACAGCCGCCACTCCACAGCAGGGCTCCCGTCCACAGAGCGGCAGCAGAGCCCTGCGTGGCGCAGTCTCCCTCCCTTATCCACCATGGCGCTGAGGATGGCCACAGGTAGGCCACTCCGTGCTCAGCTGAGTCCAGAAGCTAAACGAAGACTTCGGTCTCTGAGAACCCAAATGCCCATCCAAAGGAACACTACTACAGTTTGGAGTGCTCCAGGCTTTTACAATTAACCCTTGTGCTCGCTTTGACAACACAATACTAAAATTAACCCTGAAGAGTGCTTTCTAGTTGTGATCTGCTCAGCAAACGGGCACTACAAAACGTCCTGGTCTTCTTCACACGTGAATCCTGAGTGTAGTATCTCTTCTTGTGAAACATGGATTCTCTATATTCCATACACATCTACATGCAGCTACAGTGATTTATAAAAGAAAGAAATATCAAACAATCGAGAGGCTGTTCAATTAGGGAAGAAGCAAATTGGAAGGAAACCAACTAAAATATCGCAGTGTAATTAAAACGGTGTCCTCTCTAAATTTCTAATAAAATGCACTTGGTTGCTACCGTTTATGACTGTGTACAGTCGGTCCTTTATGCCAGCACTCAATATCACACAGAGAAACAAAAACAATGAAAATTTACTATCAATAATTTCCATTTATTTAAACACGGACTGAAATCCATCATTACGAAAATTACCGATGAAAGCTGTCTGCCCTGCCAGCCCAGGCTGCCTCCTCCCGTCTCCTGTCTCCTCGGGGCCGGGCCGCCTTTGATCTTTCTCCCTGGGTTATTCACATCACTGGCAGGAGTAGTATATCCACATCAAAATTAGAAAAAATAATTCCTAAGCAGAAGAGGGCTTAACATGCAGCGAGCACCCCAGATGCTGATCCGTGCAAAGCGGGGTTGCAAAATCGTTCCAGAGCCCGCCTGGGACTCAGGCTGAACCCCGTGTCCACCACTCCGTCAATAGCGTTAGGCAGAAAGAATGGGCCATTGTTAGAATTATCTCTACCCCCAAATGACCCGCTTCCCAAGACCACAGGCCTCCAAATTCACAGCCCTTCCGCCTTCCACCCCTGCACTCCTGGCACCGCCGGGGCCCCTGCCGGCCGCCGCCGATTAAAATAAGATGACTGAGCGGTGCCTCTTGAAAGGTCGCGATAACAAATCCAATTTACGACTCTCAAAGGGACAAGACCGAAAGATGGGGGAGTCTGAATAAGTGAAAAATTGTATTGTCGTTTAATTTTATTCATCAACAAGATCACCTCTCATTTAAGAAGCTAGGCTGGATAGCTACGTTCAATGGAATGGAAGGGAGGGGGATTGCAATGCAGGGGGTGGGAGGGGATCCCACCTGTCCTTCAAAGTAGTATAACCCTGAGTTAAATTCTCTTCTATTATTCCTGTCCTTAAAATAGTCAGATAGCAAGATGTTCAAAGGAACACAAAGCAAGAGAATGGGGCTGCCTTCTTTCAAAGGGCCAGAGCTGCCATTCGAAGTTATTCAGGTCACAGAGAAATTACACTCCTTTATGCATCTATAAAGAATTCAGAGTTTTCCATTTTTATTAGCATTATTATAATATTGAAGGTTTTCAGGCATATCATGAGAGGAGCATTTACAGAGAAATGCTGAGCAGACCAGCCTCATGCAGCACCCGCCCCACTTTACGAGCTGCCACAGCCTGGCAGACATTTTGAAAAGCCCAATAAACACATATGACTTCAATGGCAAGATCTCGTTAATTTGTATACACATATAGCCAAACACTCTCTGTGGAAAATGCAAAGGATGGGTTATTTTTGTCCACGATGAAGACATAACGGGACTCCTTCTCTTTATGAAGGCTATCTGGGGCCACCCCAACTTTTACATAGAATTGTCATGCTGTCACTGAATCGGCACAAAAAAGTGTCTCTTTTGTTGTTGTTTTTTAATCTTTGCTTAAATTTTGCTACTGAAAAACTAAAATTAACTCTTGATATTTCTTCAATGCAGATCATGTCAAAGTCCCATGTTTTTTATAAAAACTCCATAATGGTTGAAAAAAAATAATATGGTCATGTCACCATCTGCTCATTTTATTCACAGCTTTTCTGCCTTCTCCTTGGCACTTTTTACAGCAGCCCCGATCCCTCCAGAGTGGCACCACAGCATAGGCATATATCCAAAAGTGGAAGACCAAAAAGGTCAGATAGCAAGCAGAGAATATTCTAGCAACACCGTTTCCGATCTTGGCTATTTCAGTGTCATTCCTGCTGAGCCTCGCATGGCAAGAATTTCACTGGTGCAGTTCAGAGACATTCATGATGACTCAATGGAGAATCAGGAGACCTGGGCACTTAACTATGCGCCATTCCCGGTGATATACTGTCTCAACTTATTTCCATCCTCATAGAAACATGAAAGTGGGGCAATGACAGACAAGAAGCCCAGCACGAACTGCCTGGCAGAATTCTGCCCAGCAACACAGCTTTATCACTCCACCACACGTATGAGACCAGAGTTCATGGACAAAAACAGTGTCACCAAAACCAAGCTGGAAATACCAGAGTTTAAGGAAAAGCTACACAATTCATACCACAAAAGTGTTTAATTTTATATTTTGTGTAAATATAAATGTAAAGAAAACTAAGTACAACTGAAACATAACAGACAGTCCATTCCACAATGAACTGAATACTGTGTCAGCACATGCTTTTTTGCTATGTAAAATCATGCATCACAGAAAACTATGTTTGTAAAAGTTCTACCAAAGACAAAATAAAATGATTTGCTCAATCAAGTCTTTTCTTAGAATGGCCCTTGATATGGGAAAAGAAGGCTGAAGTTACATCAATGATCATTCAAATTTTGTATAAATAAATATGTTAGGTTTTCTTCTATTTTATAGATAGACACATATATCCAGGTTACTTCTTTTAGTTTTTTTTTATTTTCTTTAAGAATTCTAGGTTATAATTGCAAATATGTGACTATGACAGGACACAGAAATGGCTTACTTTTTTTTTTTTTTTTTGTCCTGAGGTGATATGGGTTTCTGTGTCTGTAGTCACACTGATCTTTCAGTCGGTTCCAATGATAAATATTGGTGAGCAAGCAGGCTGGGGCTAGGATAGGCATTTTTAGCCTTAGAAGAGAATTCTACTAGCTAGTTTGATACAGCCTGTAGCCATATCCTTGACCTGATTAATAACAAAAAGTACTTCAAAAAGCAACCAAAAATGAATGCACGTTCTAGGATTAGTTATTTCAAATCATTTTCTCTGCTAGATTTCATTTAAAGAAACTGAATGGGTAATGGGTAACTGCCTCTGAATCCAGCTATATGACAATTCTGACAACATACTAACACAACATTAATATAGGATAAAAAGTGGTAAGTTAGAGATGATTAACAGATACTCTTCAAACCTATTTTACTTAGAAGTTAAAGAATTTTAACATAAATTTTACATTTTTACATATCATTCAGTAGGAAATATGTACCTATTTTTATTATATTATGTATAATGAAGCACCTACATGAAAATTATTTCAGGTTATTAGATTAGAACTATATTTCTCTTATTCATTTCTGACATTTCTTAGGAAGTAAATTTTACTGATAAATATGAAACTTGATTAATTACAACTTCAATGAAATTTATAATGATTGTACTACAATAACATAATAAAATTGTACAGAATCAGGAAAATAAATATCATTGAGGAATGTCTGTTATAGCCATCTTACTATGGACCTGTATGTACTCTTACAGCAAGAAAGCTTGTATGTTGTTAGAATGTGCAATCATCAATAGACTGAGCAAGTAAAATATTGGCCAAAAAGGTAAAAACTCTCTTTTCAAAATATAGGTGATCCTTGAACAACACGGGTTTGAACTGCATGAGTCCACTTACATGTGGATTATTTTCAATAAATACATATAGTACTGTAAATGTATTTTCTCTTTTTTATGATTTTCTTAATAATATTTTTTTCTCTACCTTATTTTATTGTAAGAGTTCAGTATATAATAATACAACATACAAAATATCTGTTAATTGAATCTTTTTGTAACAATAAGGCTTCCAATCAACAGTAGACTATTAGTTAAATTTGGGGGGAGGTTATACTTGGGGACCTAGCCAGGTCACCCAGTGGATAGAGTGTAGACCCAGCACACTGAGGTCATGGGTTTGATCCTGGGTCAGGGCACATATGAGAAGCAACCAGTGAGTGCACAACTAAATGGAACAACTAAGTGAAACAACAAATCGACGCTTCTCTCTCTCTCCCTCCTTCCCTGACCCCCTTAAATCAATGGAAAATAATTTATACTTGGATTTTTGATTGCTCAGGGGTATTGGTACCCATAACCTCTGCATTATTCAAGAGCCAACTATAGAATTTGAAGTACAATTTTTAAAAATAAAAGCTCATCAAAAATACCTATGTTGATTGGACCCTAAACCTAGTTGGTAACTGTTGAGGTCCATGCAGAATAAATATCAAAAATGTATCATGGAGAGGACCTGAACAGGCACTTCTCCCAAAGGGACATACAAATGGCCAACAGATATATGAAAAGATGCTCATCTTCACTAGCTATTCAAGAAATGCAAATCAAAACTATAATAAGATACCACCTCACACCTGTTAGATTAGCTATTATCAACAAGACAGATAATAACAAGTGCTGGAGAGGCTGTGGAGAAAAAGGAACCCTCATTCTCTGCCAGTAGGAATGTAAAGTAGTACAACCATTATGAAAGCAAGTACGGTGGTTTCTCAAAAAATTAAGAATAGAATTACCATATGACCCAGCAATCCCTCTACTGGGTATATACCCCCAAAACTGGAGAACACTGCATGTAGCCCCATGTTCATCACAGCATTGTTCACAGTGGCCAAGACATGGAAACAACTAAAGTGTCCCCTGATAAAAGATTGGATAAAGAAGATGTGGTACATATATACAGTGGAATACTACTCAGCCATAAGAAATGATGACATAGTGCCATTTATGACAACATTGATAGTCCTTGTGAACATTATACTGAGTGAAATAAGTAAATCAGAAAAAGCTAAGAACTGTATGATGTCACACATAAGTGGAACATAACACTGAGACTCATGGGCATAGATAAAAGTAAAGTGGTTACCAGGGGGACGGGCATGGGAGAAGGGAATGGGGGGGAGGGAGATTGTAAAAAGGGACAAATGTAAGGTGACAGAAAATTATTTGAATTGCATGATGGGTATACAACATAATCAACAGTTCAAATGCTATAGAAATGTTTACCTAAAACCTATGTACTTTTATTGATCAATGTCACCATATTAAAGTTAATTTTAACTTTAATAAAATTTTAACTTAAATAAAATTTAAAAATTAATAAAAATGTATCATGGAGAGCATACTCTTTGTTTAATCAGAATACAGACTCATAGAGAAGCACTCACTGCAATGCACAGTGAATATGAGAATGAAGCTGTGAGCAGCGTCCCAACATAAAGGCCCTGGTTGTGATATTCCACCAGTCACTTTATTAATACAGGGGAAGCCTACTTAATGAACTGCTGAGAACAGAAGATAGCCACTACAAGAATACATTTTCTGTTTAGCAGACTGTAAAATCTGCAATAATAAGATCCCAGAGTCCTCTCAGATGACTTCAAAGTTAAAGAAAATAACCTTCTAGACATACAAACTCAGTAGCAAAACAGGGAGTACAACAAATCATTTCCAAACAAAATTTCTGAAAGACTTATTGCTTTGGTTAAAGCCAAAAAATCTGTTTTATCTTCTATAAACAATGATAAAGTAACACAAACAACTAAAGATAATCTCCTAAAAGACTTTAACCATTTTCTTCTGCAATAAAAGAGAGAGAGAGAGAGAGAGATATGAAGTTAAACCTTTGGAAAACCTGTGATTTTGTTCTTTTTAATAACTGAGCAATCTCAACTTGAATTATATCACTAAGCTTATTTGCTAGTTCCTCATTTCTATGTGGCGCACACTAATAAAATTAAAATCTCAAGTGTTTTATAAAAAGTAATGGGACTGGAAAAATTGCTGAGGGTGTTTTTTAATATCATATATGTTTATTTTCATGCCTTTGGGGTTGCAGAAATGACATGCAAGTTATTAACCACAATGTGGCCAGTGTAATTACTACCACCAAATTAAAATAAATATAATCTTCAAGATGTTTCAAGTTTCCTAAAAAGAAAGAAAACACTAAAAATTGGTTATAAACTGGTGATTGGATGGCATAGCATGACCCTAGCTGTAAGAACTTTTGTTCTCTATTTCTTCCCAATAGATCATGCGTCTGCAGTGAAATGAATTAAAAAGAATTTTCAACTGATTGATTGCTTTTAAACACAGTACACCTCAAAGGAAAATCATTTACATAAAGTATTTCAAGAGTTACTTGCTAAGTTAAAAATCAAAGTAATGACCCCAAAAAGAGATTCCTGAATCACTAAGTAATTTCAAAGAAATGAAATGAGAATGAAAGGCATTTTTCTCACTAGATGATAAGACTCCTGATTAAATCTTCTGACACTGAAGCGGGCTGTGTAGTAATAACAACTCCTCATTTTAACTAAGGTCATCAGGAAAAGAATGGTTACCAAATAAACCCAATCAGAAAAGACCGCAAAATTTTTCAGGACCGCCGATTCCTTGAGATTTCTAGGCATCCTGATTGACAGTCTCGTAAAACATAAGGGTAATTAAACTGACATGAAAATCACTACGCTGCATAAATCCTAAAAGGAGTTTATCTAACCTCTTGATCCTTAGAGAACTCAGTCGTCCCCACACCTGTTCCTACTCACCATCCAATGACCTTCATAAAAAGATTAACACCCAACTATCACACCCTGTATAGTTTACACCCATAATCCACATCCCCCACGGTATCATTGCTGTGTTAATTACGCAGATAATACTTCGTGCTTGGAACTAGTTCGTAGCAACTTCAATCTTCTCGGCATGAGCTAGAACAAGGTCTTCCAGAAGGACGTTTTGTGATGTTGAGATAAAATAAATTTTATTTTAAACCATGAAGCACTCAATATTTAACATATTAACTTGGTGTGACAGTGTTTAAATTTAAAGTGGTTTCAAAAATCTAAGTGGCGTTTTCAAGAATCTCAGCTCATATACAAGTTATTACCTAATGTAAAACCTGCAATTATTTTTAAACTGCCACTGAAATATACTATAAAAAATAAGACCATCAGATGCGGAAACACCTAACTGTCCCTGGCTTTCCCTTAGGTAGAAAGTTATTCAGCCCATTTTTCACGTGGCCATGTATAATTCTGCCTTAGTCTGAAGGCAACACACATACAGTCTTTGCGTACCTGCAGCTGACTCTAAATAAAGCTCTTTCTCGACCCTTTGGGGGAGCCATGAACACATATTTCATGCATTTCCTATAAGGTTCCTAACTGTAAATATTTTCTCTCTCAAAAATCCAGAAGCAACTTTTGAATATTTGTGTGATATTAAAGAAAGGCAAAAATGTCGGTAGTATAAGCAACCAACCTTATCAGGAAATTATGACATTATGAGCAATGTATTTAAATGCTCAAGCGACTCCTTCACTTGTTTTTTAAGTGATAACAAAAAAAATACCACATGTGAAGAGACAGCTAGACGTTTCTTTCTGCCATTTTTTTATGGAATTTTACTTTATCTTGTTCTATTTTGAATGAAAACAAATTATTTAGGAACCACGATATTTTGATGTTCAAAACAACCTTTGTGAAGCACACACACACACAAAAAATCATGTTTTTCATGCAAAAAGCATTAAGAGAAATGGCCGAGTCCTACTTCTAAAATAAATTACCACTAACCTCTTTTCCCTCCATCTGTTTTTTTTAATCTTTAAAATGACATGGTAATCTGAGATTTTAAGGGACACCAGACTGGCTTGTCAGACTAAATTGGCATATTAACTACACTCATTGTAGCACCAGTGGAGTCTCAGTTTTTATCATTTTGATATCCTCTCCAGGGTTTCAATCTTCTCTCTTAGAGCTCAATCATACTTAGCAATGCTCTGTTCCTACATGAGAATGCAAGAGAATTTCTATTTAAAAATACATTTGGGAGGGGGGCGGTGTCAGGCACTACTGATTGAGAAGGCATTCCATGATGATCCCCATTTTCAGTTAAAACGCGCACTTACGGGTTTGGATTTAACACCCCTGCCTTTGCAGTCAGACAGTCATTTAGCTGGAGTCAATCAAGCGTGTGATTAGAAATAATAACTCACAAGCAATGAATAAGATTAGATCTTTGCCGAAATGTGCAAGTACAGCATCCCATTATACTTCCTTTCCTCTCTGGATTCTAGACAGCAGACAAAAACAAAAACAAAAACAAAACACAACAAAAACAATTCTCTTGCTTCATAAAAGCTGATTTCACTAAAAATCTGACTAATAACTGTTCTAGCCCAGGATCAGAAATTCAGTCAGGTGAAGGTCTAATCAGCAAAATGTGAGGTGACTCTTCCATCTTTTCTTTCCCCCAGTTATGTGAAAGCTGTGTTTTGTACTGAATAGGTCAGAAACTAGACACACCTTTTGTTATTTACACAGAATGATAAAGACACACAGACGGAGCATGATTAAAGCCCAAAGATAGTTAATATCAAAAAACAACGAAGAGCAATTTTCCACTTATAAATTATTCTTCAAATTATATGTAACTTCAGGATCTAGTATTTTACTTAAGTAAAGGGTTAGAGGGGTATTTATAAAAAGTATGCTTGGATTTCATGCGTATTATATTAAAACCAATAATCCCAGTTCAATCAAACCTTTCCGAGTAGCACCTCAGAACAAGTCAAAAGGATTTAATTTCATTTAAAAAGTTTGGAGAATTCAAATGAATCATAAGATTTTATATCATGTGGTAGTTTATCTTTAATCAGAGAGCATATAACTCATAGTCAACAGTGCTAATAATGGGTAGAATGATTGCAAAGGGAAGAGGATTGACAGAAATGATGAACATGGTGCCTTAGAATATAATATCGAAGGGATGGTTTGATGTGCCTTTGCAGCTCTGCTGGGTTTATGCAGCTCTGCCACAGCACACACTGATGACACCAACATAATTCATACAAATGAGGAGAGCAGAGAGCAGCCTGGAAAGTGACAAATTTCTACAGATAATTCCCAAAGTTCAATAAACCACATGTGGGTAACTGGGAGCTAATGCAGGTTAGGAGAGATATATGAATAAACTCCATAAACATGCTCTTTAAAAAAATAAAAACAAAAAATTTAAAACTCCAGAGCTGATATATTTTTTAAAAGGAAGAAAATATTCACGTTTCTGTTTCTAATAGAAAGTATCTTGCCAATTAAGAAATACCTAAACATGTTGACCAGTTAGTTGCACCAATAAAGGCTTCTATACCTAAAGGTTCATTATATTCATTACCAGCTGTGGTCTTAGAAGATGCCACAAAGAAAACTTTTAGGAGCCAATCCTTTTTATTCAACAAATAAAATTCGTATTTTAAAAAATCCAAACATTAATTTGAATGAGTTTGGATATTTTCTATTGAATATTTTTCTCCATCTATTAAGATAACTAGAAACATTTTCCCTTTATTCTGTTAACAGGATGATTTATATGACAAATTCTATATGTGCCTAGAATGACCCATGTTGATACTGTGTGTGTTCCCGTGTGCGCACACATACATAAGCACGGGTATAAACTCAATTCGCTAATGTTTTATGTTGGGTTTTGCATTTTTGTTAAGGTAGCAGACTAACCTAAATTGTTCTCTTTTTTAATCTTTCAAAACATTTTTCAATTATTGTTGACATACAATATTACAGTTTCAAGTGTACAAAATAGTGATTAAACGCTTATATAAACTACAAAGTGATTATTACTCTGATAAGCCTAGTAGAGTTGGGTATTTTTTACTACATTTGAAAATAGCCAGGCCTAAAATTTTTATTTTCTTCCAGGAGACAACTGGGGATCAATTTCTATCCCTTTGCCTGATCTTAACGTCCAAGGGTAGAAAATACTGACCTACCTTTAACCGACCATTATGGAGAGATCATCAAGAGCCCAATCTAAATGCTGGTACACACTTCATCTCTTCGGCTTTAACTCAGGAAAAATTTACCCTGACTTACCATTAGATTTCTATCCATAAAAACGCCTCTCTCTTTCTCTCTCTCTCTCTCTCTCTCTCTCTTTCTCTCTCTCTCTCTCCTACACACACAAACACACACAGTATCCAAGCATAGTGGAAAATGGAACATGAGCAGCATCCCCTAGCCCTTCAACCATTCAGGTTAAGGCTCCCCTGAAGAAGTATTCATTCAGTACCAGCCAGATGCTGGTCACTGTATCAGAAACGGGGAGACATGTCAAAATTGATAGAACAGATTCTCGCTCGGACGAAGTGACCTCCTAATCAGAGAAGCAGGAAAAGTCACCTCCGGTACCAGCCCCTTCTGTTCCCAGCTTGCTCATCCGTCAGCAACTTTAGACTTTACAGTAAGAGAAAAAGGAAGTAAAACAGAAAGGAAAAACAAATTCATGTTGAGAAGCAAGTTTGTCCCCGAACGTTTGCCTTTGTTCAAAAGTGAAGAAGAATTTAAAACTACTAATAAAATAAATACCATTCTTGTGTTCTACCTTCTACTGGGAGAACCATGCAATGTGTCTTACAGGATGAGCACTGAACTGCTGGGCTGGTGCCACGGTAAAATTCGAATAGAAGTGAAAACAAAATACAATTTAATTTGTTGTCACACAGAAAGGCATTTGCTTAAAACAAGTGACCCTGTTAAATATTCAGATACAAAATCATGCATTTCAAGAAACAAACAAACATGCTATTCCCCAGCACATTATCTACAATCCTTCATTGACTCATTAAACAGAGACCTGCTGAGCTCCTACTACGTGCCAAGCCCATTCAGGCACAGGATCTGTATGTGCAAAGGCTACATGCAATCCAAAGATGTCATATTCAGTCCTGCCAGAAATTCTCCTCTTTTGAACAAATAAGGCCACAGAAGGAAAATTTGAAGCTTTTGGTGCTAATTCAATCACAGAATCTTCATGTATTTCTGTTCCTTTATATTGGTAAGAAAAAAATGTGTGAGTGTGAAATTCATTTTAAACAAAATTCATTATATGAACTTGTGACATTTTCATGCACTGTTTTTTTCCTCCATTTCCAAACACTAATTGACAGCACTTGAAAACAGTGATTCAGCTCCCACATGTCACAGGATTCCCAGTGACTGTAGCTAGATTCCTCAGGCCAGCAGACTGACAAATCAAAAGATAAGAAGTACCTCTCAGCTTGAATCAACTGAAATGTGTCAGAAAATACATTTGGCATAATCTTCAGAAATGTCAGGTTTGGCGATGACAGGAGAGGCACAGTTTTGCTGACAGTTTTAGCACACCAAAGTTTCAGAGTCCAAGTTAGAACGAGGAGGGAAAAACCCACTTTTGTCTGCTATTTTGGAGAAAACTACTACTACATGCAACAAGAGGAAGCATCTGACATGCCACCTGAGTTTCTGACAAAAGTGTTACGAAATGCCTGACTGCCTAATTAATGAAACGAACTTGGGAAATGCCCACTAAGATTAAAAGGATTAAGGGATCTTTCAGTATCTCTTGTAAAAACCATCCTGTTCACTCTTTAAGGGATGTGCCTAGCTTTACTTTTCTTCATATCCCCAACGTACTTGCACCAAGAGGTACTTTTATAAATGTGTGTCAAATGCATGAATGAACCAATAACATCAAGTGAAAATCTTGAGACACCAAAACTTAGCTGAATATATTACATGACTTGCCTCTACTGGACCTTGTGTGTAATCTATTATTCTTGGCAAATTACAAAACAAACAAAACCAAAGCAAATTAACACAAGTGGGCAAATTCTAATCTATATCACATTCCTTTCTGAATTCAACATAACCTGGACTTTATCTTTCATCACCACCACCATCCTCTCCACCCCCAGAGCACACTCACATATAATCATATTCTACAAATTGTGGCTCAAAGAAGAAACAGCTTAATCAGTTCTCCAAGAGGCACTACCCAGAGCCAAAACCTATGTTTGTACCTCTGGCTACAAAACTCTGACTCTTCCAATTTCCTTTTTGTAAATAGATCTCCAAAAGAAATCAGCCCGAGGGCACCAAATGGCTGCAGATCTCTGCAGGAGCACTGTACTCTGACAATCGCAAACCCCAATGAGCTTCTCAGATAGAAACGGCACAGTGCCTTATTCAGACGTTCCCTCCAAGTAAATCTAACAACTGCAGCGCTGTCAACCTTCATCTGATTTTCATTTATAAATGAAGTTGCACAAATCTGCAACAATAAAGAATATTGACAAAATCTTTGTTAACACTTGGCATCTCTCATTTTTTAAAATACAAAAGCAAGATCGCCATTCGGGCAACTCCTAATTGTGCTGGCCACGGTTCATTTACTTTCACCATCAATTCAGCAGCAATCTGTCAATATTTGTATCGTAACATTACCAAATACTCAAAATTACTTATTTCAAACTGATCATGCATTTACATATTTATGAATGCTATGCCCTGAAAGGAAGTTAAAAATCATTTCTTTATTGCTTAAATCTATACATACCATCTTCCAAATGAGAGATGTACCAAGTCAATTAAAAGAGATACTTAAAAAATACATTTTTCTGACTTAATATGGGTTCTGTATTTTCAGCCTGGCTTCACAATCATTTTCCTTTTCAAAGGAGCAAAGTCAAATGTAATTTCTCACTATATTTGGCAAATGTAACATAATGTAATATGAGACATCACTGCAAAAGACTGTTATTCCACCATCCTCCAAGAGTTAGCCATTTTAGGATATGTGTTCTTCAGCAAACATTTACTGAGCCTGAGCTGTGCCCACTGCCATGTTTGATTAAGGCAATAGTGGGAAGAACAGACTAGGAAGTCCCTACTATTAACTTACAGGCAAAAAAGGGGGCAAACAATTATAATAGAAAATAATTAATACAATTATAGTTTTGTGTGTAAAGTTTTAGGTGCATGGAAGCAGGATAACTAATGTGGCCTGAAAACTGAAGAATGAACAGGAACCCACAAGGTGGAGAAGACGATTAGGTGGATCCCAGATTTGGCTCACCGTGTGTGAAAGGGGGTGAGAAAGCATGGAACCTGGAGGAAAGGGAATGTCTAAAAACAGTGGGTGGTGGTGATTCATGGGTCATTGAATAGAGCCAAGATGTTCGCAATCTGCTGAGTTGAGTTTTGCGTCTTGTCTCTCCAAATGGTTGACATTTGAGGAGTATGATGGTGCTGAGTGTTAAAGAAAGGAAGAGGGCGGAGTGTTGCCAGGGCTCATGTTGCTACTGGGAGTCCAGCTGCAGTTTTTCCCACGTGCTCCTTGTTGGTGTAGCCTGGTGACTCCTCCTGCTGAATACTTGGTATTGGCAAAGCCCAGAGGCTACCATACTGCCACACAGGGTCTCATCCTTCTCAGTTTGGTTTTTTCATGACCCAGACACTCAACCACTAGCATTTTAAGCATATGTTGCCTTTGCCCTCACTTGCCTACCATGATACCTTTTGGAGATGGAATGATCTGCTGTGTGAGTTGCTGACTTTTGTCAGTGTGTCTGCTAGGTTTAAAGGCCTAAGACATGAACAAATGTTTGATGCAATCAGTCTCCACCTTATTCCTCCCTAATGTCACACCCTCCACTAATCCATTCAATACATGCTATTAACAACCAAAAAAAGGTAGGTGGTGAGGCAGTGGTAAACATTAATATGAGAAGGTGGAGCTAGAAGGGACTCTGACCACTAAGAAATTAGGAGCATTCAAAGGTTTTTAATGAAGCAAAAGAAAGGCTCAGATTCATGTTTTTGAAAGGTAACAAGATAGGTTATCTTTGCCAGAAAGGCCTGGCAGAAGATAACTTTAGTAGAAAAAGCCAGCAGAATAATAGGTTGGGGAAACAGAAGTAAAGATAAAGAAAACATTAAGAAGCTACCATGAGGGTCCAAAGTTGGGAGATGGGGCTCTGTGCTCAGCCAGCTTCCCTTCAAGCCCTTGTACCACTGACAATGGTCCTTGCACCAGGAAGCAGGGTTGGGCTGCTTTCTGACCAGAGATAGTCAGTCACTCATCATACAAGGGATGGGCACTTGAGTCAAGGGCAAAAAACCCCTAAGTTTTAGTTTCCTGCTTTAGTCTTCTCAAACAAGAGAACCCAACAACAACAAAAATGTGGCCTGGTTAAGGTCAAGTCAACAAAATTTAACAACAGATTATATATGGGAGGCCAAGGAGCACCAAGTTGTAGAAGATATATTTTGAAATAGGTCAAACCTAAATGTTTTGTCTGCTGAATGAACCCTTCAGAGCAGCCCGATCATGAGAGGGTTACTTATCATTCTGTTTTCTTACCTATCATAGAAGAATAATATCATTGGTTTGTTATGAGGATTAATAAGGATTACACTAAAAACACTATAACTATCATCATCATTAAATGGGGGATAAGAAAAATGCAGGAGAGAAGGACATCACAGGTACTATTTTGGTAAATCTGAGTTGATATTAATGTTGAAGAAAAAACAAGTTAATGTAACTTTGGTTTTAGATGACTTGTTTTCAGAGTGAAGAAAGACAGGTGTTGGAAACAGAGATACTTAGAGAGGAGATAATACCCTCATACTACATTTGACTTTTGATTTGAAGTTCAGCTTGCAGAACTTGTTATATAATACATCCCCATTATCTCCCCATTTTTAACTGAATGCACGGCAACCTCCCACCAAAAAAAAAAAACACCTCTTCATTTTATAGCCTAGTGTACCCTTGCAGCTGGATGACTAAGTAATAGGGTAATGACTAATGTGTACATATATGGGGGTTGGGCCACATGCTCCTCATCGTTCTTTTTTTTTTTACTCTGGGGCCTAAAAGATGAATCTCATGTCTGGAGCTTTGGCAGTCATCAGGAACCATGAGAACAGAAGGCTAGATCCTAAAAAGTGGCAGAATAGCAGGGTTCTTAACTTGTCTGCAATCCTTGACTGCACAGAATCACCTAGAAAGTTAAAATATATATATATATCCCCATGTCCCACCCTCAAATACCTTACTTAATTGTTTGGGTTGGGATGAGCACATGTGTATCTGGGTATGTGTATTGAAAGCTCCCTAAATGATTAAAATATAAAGCTAGATTTAAAAACCACTGATTTAATTAAGCACATCATTATCATCCCATTATATTATGCACTATCTTAGTCCATCAAGACTTCTGTTTAAAAATGACCTAAGTAACATAAAACAATAATAACAGCTACCACGTATTAAAGATCTGTGCCTCTGTGCTAGGTAGGCTCTTTGCAAATAATTCTACATTCATTTTCTAACTAAATCTCTATAACAACTCTGGTGTCAATATTAACATTTTCTTTTTACTTCCTGGAAAAGTGAGGTGCATTAGCTTTGAGTAATTGACTTAAGAGTCTCACAGGTTAGGCCTACTGGTGGTAACCATTGGATAAAGTATTGACCTGGGACACTGAAGTTCTAAGTTTGAAAACCCAGTAGGTCGCCTACTTGAGCACAGGCTCACCAGCTTGAGCGTGGGGTTGCCATCTTGAATGTGGGATCATCAACATGATCCCATGGTCCCTGGCTTGAGCCCAAAGATCTCTGGCTTGAGCGCAAGGATGTTGGCTTGAGTAAGGGTCACTGGCCCAGCTTGAACCCCCGGTTCAAGGCATATATGAAAAGCAATCAATAAACAACTGAAGTGATGCAATTACAAGTTGATGCTTCTTATCTCTTTCCCTTCCTGTCTCCCTCTCTCTCTTTAAAAAAAAATAAAATAAAATAAGAGTCCCCCGGTTAGTATTCCAGCCCAGATCTGATTGACTCCAAGGCAGTTCTTACCACAGCACAGTAATGCCTTTTTAGATGTTTGATTTACTTCACTACATTTAGGGGTGCCAGTGAAGATGCTAATATGCAATGAAAGGGTGGGGCAGTAGGAAGAAGGAACAGGATCCTGGTCATATTTAAGATAAATCTCTAAAACAAAATCAATCTCCTCTGAATAACCAGTTGTTAATTTGACTTCTAGGGTCATATAGTTTGCTCAAGCAATAGATCTAACAAAAAGTCACATTCCTTTAACCATTATGTAGAGCTACTTGATAAAGGTTTGCATTCGCATTCGTTTTCACAGACTTTTCCCTGATCTAGATCCAGAAATGTACCAAGTTCAGATGAAATTCCAAAACGTGAATAGAAGCACCGAATCTTTACCTGCTTTCAGCTTCCTGATTTAAAAGTTTAAATAAATCATGTGAAATGCAGACAGAGACAAAAAAAATAAATCCTTTCTCTCCTAACGTTTAATGATAATTTATAGCCTTAGAACATTTGTAAATTTAACAGCCCATCAAAGTGTCTGAGAGCACACCCATTCAAAGGACTCATTAAATGACATTACACATAACTTTTCATGAAGTACTGTACAGCATGAATGGGTGGGCAGGCTGGCGAACAGATACCACAGCAATAATTTATTGTTTGTAATTTTGCCTATTAGTTGCAAAAACATTTGTTAAAGGGGAACAGTCAGTTACAAAAAAAAAGTACTTCACTACTTTGTCAGTGCTATAAATTACAAAGGCAGACAGATCCTTTATGATCCTAAGGATGTGCTAATTTTTTCTCCAGTCACCAAAAAATGGCAAGAAAAAAGTTTTGTGGTAAAGTCTTATAGAATTTTAAAAACTTGTTTCTTTGACCAGGGTTGTACTGTTCAACTCACCTCCTCCCCATATTCCAAAGAACATCAGTGAAAGGAAACCAAAAATATTGACCGTTTATCTGATACAATAAACGGTAGGGTTCTCCACTTTTTATACAACATATGTTCTTTTATTTTTTTTATTTTTTTTTTACAGTTACAGAGACAGAGTCAGAAAGAGGGACAGATAGGGACAGACAGACAGGAACGGAGAGAGAGATGAGAAGCATCAATCATTAGTTTTTCGTTGCGACCCTTAGTTGTTCATTGATTGCTTTCTCATATGTGCCTTGACCGTGGGGCTGCAGCAGACTGAGTAACCCCTTGCTCAAGCCAGCGACCTCAGGTCCAAGCTGATGAGCTTTTGCTCAAACCAGATGAGCCTGCGCTCAAGCTGGGGACCTCAGGGTCTCGAACCTGGGTCCTTCGCATCCCAGTCCAACGCTCTATCCACTGCATCACTGCCTGGTCAAGCCCAACATACATTCTTATAATAGAATTTACTCCAAAAATATCTAAAGAGATGAAGCCTGAAAGAGGACTTTATGCAGGGTAAGTGGATTTTACAATACCATAAACAATTACCCCAATTTTGCCAACGCATTCATCCTACTTTAACAGGGGAAGTTAAGACAACTATCAATGCTGTAATGAAAAAGGAATGTTAACTTGAAGCTGACAATGACCACAGACTATGATAGAGTGGCAAGAGTAGATTGACAAGAGTCAGTGATCGAAGTTTAGCATTCCTACCTGCATTAAAAAGTCTTTATGTTTTCCTTAAAACAACCTAACTATGCAACTTTCATGGTTTTCATTCTTTCACCATATATATTAAATGACTGCAGACTTAATAGAATTCAAAACGTTTAAATCTCAGTGTGTTAAGCATAATTTTTACCACCATAAAATAGATCACTTATTTGGTTTAAGCTTTGCTTAAAAGATTGTGTTGGGTTTTTTTTTTCCTTTAATTCTAGACATGTGGTCCCAAAAACCCAGCACAGGAGTCTGTGTTTCTGTGCCAAATTCTGCATATCTACTTTACTAGTTTTGTTGACTAAAAATGTTCTCTCTATAAACTTCAATAAGCCTGACCAGGCCCTGGCCGGTTGGCTCAGCGGTAGAGCGTCGGCCTGGCATGGGCCTGGCATGCGGGGGACCGGGGTTCGATTCCCGGCCAGGGCACATAGGAGAAGCGCCCATTTGCTTCTCCACCCCCACCCCCTCCTTCCTCTCTGTCTCTCTCTTCCCCTCCCGCAGCCAAGGCTCCACTGGAGCAAAAGATGGCCCGGGCGCTGGGGATGGCTCCTTGGCCTCTGCCCCAGGCGCTAGAGTGGCTCTGGTCTCGGCAGAGCAAGCCCCGGAGGAGCAGAGCATCGCCCCCTGGTGGGCGTGCCGGGTGGATCCCAGTAGGGCACATGTGGGAGTCTGTCTGACTGTCTCTCCCCGTTTCCAGCTTCAGAAAAATACAAAAGAAAAGAAAAGAAAAGAAAAGAAAAGAAAAGAAAAGAAAAGCCTGACCTTTGGTGGCGCAGTGGATAAAGCATCGACCTGGAAATGCTGAGGTCACCAGTTCAAAACCCTGGGCTTGCCTGGTCAAGGCATATATGGGAGTTCATGCTTCCAGCTCCTCCCCACCTTCTCTCTCTCTCTGTCTCTCCTCTCTCTCTCTCTGTCTCTCCCTCTCCTCTCTCTAAAAAAAAAAAAAAATGAATATAAACTTCAATAATTTGGTGGTGAATTTCGGCAGAATAGTTTTTCTGTATGAAAGTTAAGCCATGGGATTAACTTTACCTCCAAAAAGCAGTCATTTTGAAAATGACCCCACTGAAGTCACAAAAGAACCATAGCTAATTCACTTTACTGTCCTTCTGCACATGTGATCACATATATGACAGTTCTAGCCAAATTAGTGGCTGCTATCTGTAAGCTGATTGTTAACTGTTTTCCTTTAAAACTTCTTTTCTGAACAACATTAATTAAAGGAAAAAATACAGCTTTCACATAGATTATATTTTATATATAAACATTCACTTACCAGCCACTTAATACAGCCCCAGCCAAACAATCGAAAGTAATTTTAGTGATTTTTCTTGGATTAATTTAAGTGTTTCCATAAACTTTCTGTGCTTACATCTAGCATGCAAAAGGCTGGCCCTAACACAACTCAAAATGCTAACATCTAAATACAACTGAGAGTTTATCAGTTAAGAGAAGAAATACTCTCACTAAAACAACTTCTGAATTTATGCTGCAGCAATGAATTTTCCAACTTGGACTCAGAGCTAAAAAAAAAAGAAGGGAGTTGTTTTTTTCTGAATAACCAAACCAGTTGTTTGACTCAACTGGGCAATTTAGTTGCTGTTTTGATGTCAGGTGACTTAGCTGACATACATGCTTTAACTTGACACTTGAGGTGTTTTGAGATTGTCTCACGTGCATTTCTGTTTTTAGCAACCACCATTCAGTTAACGCAATTATGAAATTCACAACTAGCCAATTTCTTCCAAAATATACAAAGAAGAACCAAGACAAGAAAAAGAAAACCATCAAGTAGAATGCCTTCCTGTCACCATATCAACATATATAAACTATATAACATGATAGATAATTTAAAACATTCTGTTCACATCTAAAACTCTAATTCCTTATTAATTGGTGTTAAATAAAAATTATGAGATTATTCTAAAGCTAATATTCCACAATAGCAAGCAGGCACAAGTTGAGCCATTATCTAAAATTAGCTTATTCACTGTAAAATAAAGATTGAATGTTAAGGTATAAAATTTTTCTAAATCCCCAAACACACCAGAACCAATTGTGAAATTAAATGTGACACTTTCCATAATTCAAACTACAGTTACTGCATTTTCATTTTTCTCCTAAATTAAATTAGTCTTATTGATTATAGCTCAGGAATCCCTGTCTTGTTACTGTGATTTTCAAATTTTAATAAAAAGTACAATTCAGTTGTACACAATTAAGCTGGTGTTCTTAAATTGCAATATAGGAGATTAAGTATCAGCTCAATGACTATCTCAATATTGTAGCTTACAGACACGATAAAATCAATTTCTTTGCTAGCTCAAAACAACTGAGAAATTCATGTACCCTGTTTTCAGTCTACCATGATGGATGATCACTTATTATTAAAGTAAGATCATATGAATTGATTAGCAATGTTATTTACCTACACATTGGCTGCACATAGGTCCTGAAATAAAGGCCCTAGTCCATTTTAAATGTGTTATGGGGTTAATAGCTTTAGTAAAAGCAGAACAACCAAACTAAAATTCAAAGTCCTTGTACTAAAAAACAAAAAGAGTACACAGTATATTTTCAAAAATTTACTAGTGAGTCTGACCAGGTGGTGGCACAGTGGACAGAGCGTTGGACTGGGACACCGAGGACCCAGGTTCAAAATCCCAAGGTCGCCAGCTTGAGTGCAGGCTGATCTGGTTTGAGCAAGGCTCACCAGCTTGAGCCCAGGGTCACTGGCTTGAGCAAGGGGTCACTTGGTCTGCTGTAGCCCCCCAGTCAAGGCACATATGAGAAAGCAATCAATGAACAAGTAAAGTGCCACAATGAAGAATTGATGCTTCCTATCTCTTTCCCTTCCTGTTTGTCTGTTCCTATCTGTCCCTCTCTCTGTCTTTCTCTGTCTCTGTCAAAAAAAAAGAAAAAAAATTTACTAGTGAGACATCCATACTATGGACAATAGTTTTGTTGTACCAAAAACCCATACTGAATGTTTTGTCCTTATAAAATACCTCTTTGATGTAATAATAATCGAATAAACAGCCTCAAAAAACACATTTATTAAACTCAGACTGATTTAGCATTGCTTTCTATGTACTGAGATTTAAATTCGATTTTGATATTTTTAATTTAAGAGAAAAACATTTCTTAACAGCATTTCCTTAATGATCATAGTTGATGGAGCTGTGAGCCCTAGTCTTCACTAAGAACAGAAGGATTTGGTAATCCCCACCTACCTCTAGACCAGAGGTCCCCAAACGTTTTACACAGGGGGCCAGTTCACTGTCCCTCATACCGTTGGAGGGCCAGACTATAAAAAAACAATGAACAAATCCCTATGCACACTGCACATATCTTATTTTAAAGTAAAAAAAACAAAACGGGAACAAATACAATATTTAAAATAAAGAACAAGTAAATTTAAATCAACAAACTGACCAGTATTTCAATGGGAACTATGGGCCTGCCTTTGGCTAATGAGATGGTCAATGTCTGGTTCCATATTTGTCCCTGCTAGCCGTAACAAGTGATATGACATGCTTCTGGAGCCATGACGTGTGCGTCCCGTGTCACCGGAAATAGTACTGTACATGAGCGACGCCGCGCTTTGCAGCGCCACCACCTACAGTACTCCAGATGCATCCTGTGCTCCTCTCACTGACCACCAATGAAAGAGGTACCCCTTCCGGAAGTGCTGCGGGGTGGGGGGGGCAGATAAATGGCCTCAGGGAGCCGCATGCGGCCCGTGGGCCATAGTTTGGGGACTCCTGCTCTAGACATTTCCTCCGCCTCTTCAATCCAGGGCTGTGACACTGTTAAGCTGTTCATATCTGTGAACAGTGCTGAGATGCCTCTCTTCATGTCTAGTATTAGATATTATACAGCATCATCAGAAATGCTGTAGCAACTCCTGTTACTTCATTGACAATTGCTTTTTTCTGTGAAATAGGTATGTAACCCTTTTTGGTCATAATAATATTCAAATGACTTATTTCTATCTTTTGTTTTTTATTTATTGACTTTAGTGGTGTTAATATAAAAATATTACTGAAGAGAGTTATTTGAGTACCCTGAATGAATTGATTTAACCTCTCATTGCTCTTCGTCCCCCAAAAGGGAGATGAAACATCCACTCTGTCTATATAGATATAATAATAAATGTCATTGGCCACTTTTTCACTCAATGACTTGTCACCAAGGGAATGTTTCACATGCAAATGCCTGTATCAGCCTTATCTACTTCCTCAACAGAATGCAAGCCAAGGCTTCATTAAGTGCCTGGTCATTTATATCAAACACCAAAAAATAAATGAGGATGCTACTTGAGATGAGAATACATTAGAAGTTACAGTGCATTAAGCCATTGCTTCTGTGTCATAAGGCCCAATTCTCAGCTGTAAATATATTTATAAATATTTAAATGTAAGATTGCATTTATAAAAGTATGTATTAGCCCTGGCCGGTTGGCTCAGCGGTAGAGCGTTGGCCTAGCGTGCGGAGGACCCGGGTTCGATTCCCGGCCAGGGCACACAGGAGAAGCGCCCATTTGCTTCTCCACCCCTCCGCCGCGCTTTCCTCTCTGTCTCTCTCTTCCCCTCCCGCAGCCAAGGCTCCATTGGAGCAAAGATGGCCCGGGCGCTGGGGATGGCTCTGTGGCCTCTGCCCCAGGCGCTAGAGTGGCTCTGGTCGCAACATGGCGACGCCCAGGATGGGCAGAGCATCGCCCCCTGGTGGGCAGAGCGTTGCCCCTGGTGGGCGTGCCGGGTGGATCCCGGTCGGGCGCATGCGGGAGTCTGTCTGACTGTCTCTCCCTGTTTCCAGCTTCAGAAAAATGAAAAAAAAAAAAAAAAGTATGTATTTTATATTATGATGAATTTCAATTTCACAATGATGTTTACACAAGCTGAAAACATTTGTTTTTCCTAGAGAATAAGTCTTATTCATTAGCACTGCTCACAGTCAATTTATGAAGTACATTTTATTTTCACTATCAGAGTTATAGAAAACTAGTTTCAAAATATGACATTACTCACTGACAAGTTAAAATAGAGCATCAAGATGAACTAGACTAGATCTACAGTGATCTATCACTTAAATAATTAAAAAATTAATGCTTATTAATTTCTTATGATGTACAATGCATAGAACTAATTATTTAACATATATGAACTCAATGACATCTGTAAAATAACACTGTGAGGTAGGTACTGTTATCATCCCTATTTTACAGATAGGAAAAAAATGAGGCAACAAGAATCTGTATTACTTGTCTAAGACTACATCGCTAGTAAGTTGCAGATAGCTAGTTTTAGAGCTTATACTCTAAATTCCAAAATAAACCAGTATGTCATGATGCCTCTTTAGACGCCTTATATAAAGCAAATGCTGCCTATTACCAGCACCAAGAGTACTTTGCTTTTAAAAATAAAGTGATAGGTTCATTAAGCGATGCATATTGTAGCACTTTACAAAGATCATATTAGCCACAGTCTCAAAAATGTATTAGCACATAAGATGAAACATAAAACACGAAGTAACCAGAATAAATCCTTCATATAAACTGTTTACCTTTTTTTCCATTTTTCCAAACCCATTTATTATGAAAATCCGTCACCAGGTTTATACAATATTGAAAGTATTTCTTGTTTGTTTCCTATTTATACTACAAGCTATTCATGGTCTGGAAAGCAGCTAATCTATACATTATTGAAAATGCCACACCATATTGTACCCACAGAACCTTTGATAAATACTAAATATTACATTGACAATGAGTAATGGCAACTGAAATGAAAATTACAATGTAACTCAAAGATGAAATATGAAGCCAAAATAAAATGAATGTGAGTCCCATTCTAAACATCCCTCAGTCTTTTGAGGTCTGTAAAGAGATGTCCTTATAGACGTCCTTATTTAGGACAAAGGAAGGTAGTATTTTTGAGGTCTGGGAAAGATAACGACATCACTCCTGATTAATGTTACAACACTAAAATACAAATCACACGAGAAAGACACAAAGAAGGAAGGATGGATAAACCATGTCATAAAATTATTTTGTTTCTTAGCATATAAAAAAACTAAATGCAAAAGAGTTAGCATATTATCTGAAAATGTGGATTTTTGATATCCTAAATGATTTTTTTAAGTCTCACTTATTTGCCTGTAGTGAAAGGAGCAGGGGTAGGAAGAAGGAGGTGTGTTCATTCTGTACCTCTGGACTGCTATTATACTGTTTGACAATTACTCTGTGCATTATATTACCTAACATTTTAATAAAAATCTCAGTGTCAGTCTACACTCAATCAAAACTTACAATATTTAACAAATTCTACTTAGAGTTAGTTATTTAAGTAATAAATGATTATTGAATAATTCTGAACATTCTGCATCTGAAATAATAGAATAGGGAGAAAAAAATTTTAAAGCTGTATTTAAATATACATGATGAGGCAAAAGTAGGTTTACAGTTGTGAGTACACAAACCATTTATTCTTGTATTATAATTTATTAATCATGGTATTATTTTCTATACAAACAACTGTAAGCCTACTTCTGCCCACCCTGTATATATAATCTCTATACTTTCCATATTCATTGTACATATAGAGATACACATGTATATATATACATATTTATACATATTTGTCTGTACTTGTATACATGTATATATGCACATACACAAACATTTTGCCTATGGCAAAATTAAAATTATAGACATCCTCAGAGCAGTTTTCCTGGACACCAAAAATATTACTGGTTTATATGGAAAAGAAAAATTCTTCCTATTGAAGACTGATAGATATGAAATAAAGTAGTTGATATCAATTGTTAATTGTATGTACTTTTTTAATACAAATCTATTGTAATTTGGAGATGCAGAGATATGTATTTTTGTAAAACAGAGAAGATATATATTTATTTACATCCTCTGAAATGATCTCTACAGAACAAAATATTCTAACCATCATCAATTTTAAAATGTTACAAAGTATTAATGTTTCCCTATTAGAAAAAAGAAATAAGTTATCAGAAGAGCTTTTCAAAGCTTTAGTTGGAGAATGATTTCACAAAGTAATGCATCTATTTGGGTGTTTTGTATTTTTTTTAAATTTCTTATGAAGCACTGATTTTCTTCACTGATCCTTAACAGGATGGGCACCAGTTTCTAGAGGAAGCTACAGATGGCTAAGCCCCTGTGCCAGCTCCTCCCAGAGGCCTGGGAGAGGTTCCTGCAGCCCCCAGCACGCGGCCCAGAGGGGCAGCGACAGGGCACGGGGAGGCATAGCACTGTAGAAACAACTGCCCCTCTCATTCATTTTCACCTCTCCCTCTTCTCTCTCCTTAACCCCCCGCCCACCTTTTCTCTTCCTTTTCTCAAGGGCTGTCTTTTTCTCTATCTTCATTCTACTCTTCTTGTTGGCTCTGTTCTTCTCTTTTTCTCACTTGCTCTCCTCTGCATTCCCTTGCCTAGTTTACCTTTCTCCTTTACCCTAACATATACTGTTCACAAACATTAGAGGATATTTCAAAATGAAGCAATGAAATAGCCCCTAATGTTTGTGATCAGTGTACTTCACACACTTGTAAAGCTGGGACCTCCCACAAAAGCCTTGGCATACTTGCCAGAATACACAAAATTACAATACTTTGGGGAAGTCCCAGTGGGACAAATGTAGGTAATGGTAAATGAGCAAGACAAACAACAGACACTGGATCTTCCAGCTCTTCACCACCCCTCAGTGCCCTCCTGTCCACTATTTTCTTCTCTTTTTAAGCTCAATGTTCTCCACCTGTTTGTGTGTCCTCCCCTCCAGCATTGTTCCCTCTTCTTTGTTCTTCTCTTCATCTTTATTACTCTAGTTGAAGAACATGGTGTTTAGAACTAACTAAATGCTCCACAAGCTTCCCCTTTGAAGATGCATTAAATCTCACCAAGTTTTATCCAGAGAACATTTCCTTCTCTCAGCCTTTTCCCTCTCCTTTGCAAGTCTACAGCCATCAATATATCGGATGGGTCTCACTCTCCTATGATGGAAATAATACTCTAAGTATCAAACTTTTTATCTACCATAGGAGATCCCAATATAATTGTTGAAGATATTCTTTGAAAATACTTTCCAACCTATTCACGTATCCAAACGTTTCATTTAAACTATGTTTTAAAACTGCCCTTTCAAAATAATTTGGCCAAGATTACACTTCAGAATTCACCTTGAAACTCAGCATTTTATGTTTCTTTACATACACTAAATCTGCACTAAACTCATTCTCATTATAAGTGCACTTTTATATACAATGCAGAGTATTTTTGCTGCCTCCCTTTCCAATAAAAGTACACAGTGGTATAATAAGAAGAAAAAGTCCTGTATTAGTCTAAATTGAGTTCATTTTTTATGTGCACTCTGCTTTTTAAAAATTTCTTCCTGCTTTCTCTATTTGTGAGTCATTTGTTCATCTTCATACCAAACACACCAAGAGTCAGGGTCCTTTTCTGACATGAACTTCTCCTCCAAAAACATTATAAATGTGTTTTTCTTGACAAATTACATGTAAACCAGCTAGCTGTACTCAAGAGCCAGGATCAAACGTGCAATTAGGCTGCAAACCTCTGACGTGCTGACTCTTTCCATTTTTCCTGTCCCTTTCTGCCTGGAAAAAGTAAGCAAGGAACAATTTCCTGACCAGATGCCAAATGAACCCCGGAATCTGCGAGGCGTCCTGGGCAGTGGGCAGCGGCGCCTCTCCCGCTGGGCCAGCTGCGAGACCGCAGCTCCGAGCCCTGAGCACCGCTGAGACACATTACTTCCGCTTTTCTAACTTTTCCACTTCTGAGCACCATCAATTATGCACTAGAATAACAGAGGCCTGGCAAGGCAGTGTAACATAAAGGCCGATTATGACGATAAATAATTTAAACATGTGCGTGCCATGTTCCTTTCACCACTGATAGGAGGCCAGAGGAATGGGAGGCACATAGAAGATTCAAATGTAGCAGGAGGACTAGTCTGGAAAAAGCAGACAGTGTACTCACTGGTGAACCTTCCTGTTCGCTGCCCACTGGGAGGAAAGCGGCAAAGATAATGAACTGGTCACATAGGTACTCACACTTGCACAAACTGATTAAGAATCGCAAAGGCCACAGACCCTCACAATGGATGTGTATTTTCCATGGCAGATGCAGCCCAGGAAGTACGGGGCACACATTTTGGAGGTTCTCGGCACCGTCCAGCTTCCAGAAAAGGGTAAACCATTACATATACAAAGATTTCAAGAGAAAAGACACACTGTTTCCATGTAAAGTTATTCAAACTTCGGTGAAATTCAAACTGGGAGACTCTCAGTGTCTGTACATTGGTAGGAGGACTAGAGCACAGCTGGGTGCTGGCAGGGGATAGCTGAGTAGAGGTTGCTGATCTAATCCTTTCAAACGACCCTCATCCTCTCTCAACTGTGATTCCGAAAAATCTGCAAGTTTCTTTATCAGTATTCTGGGTTTTGGGTTTTTTTAAATTATGATCTGAACATTCACAGCTGAGCAGACGCGGTTGTATGTTCAAATACTGCAAAGAAAACAAGCGCCCTCTCTGCAGTGCCCTGGGAAGTTCAAAACTCAGCTGCAGCGACAGCATCTGAAGGCCAGCAGGACCCGGCTCCTTATCCGCACTGGCAAGCGAGATTTCAAACTGGGGCACTAATGGACTGCACACAAACTTTAAACAAAAAAAAAAGGACAATTAATTTCAAACTGAAACAATTCAGATAACTGCCTCAAGTTTATTGATCTCCTTTATAAAGAGAATTCCTAAGGTATGCTGTGACATTTTTAATGCTTTAAAATGGTAGACTATACAAGAGTGAAAAGAGGATGAATAAAACTAGATACCAGCAGGAAGGACGATAAATCAAAAGCTGACCTTAAAACGTATGAAATTGTGGAGAACAACAGTTAATTCATGTCAAATGATACTCAACTTCAATTTTGGAATGAGGCTACCATTATCTAGAAATATTCCAAAATTAATCCTTAGTCTACAAGAGAGCTAATATTACATTTCTAAATGCAAATTGACAAAAACTCTAGGGGAAAAACCATTTTGAACTGTGGTTTCCAGAAGGCTTCAGGTTTAGTCATTCAAACTAAAGGGGAGCAAAGCTTCTTAAAATAACATTCTTCTTAAATCGCATCCATATGATTTAGCAAATTGTTATGGCCAAAGTCAATAAATCATGATGCAGAGTTTTTATTTTAATGTATGAATGCTTTTATTTTATTTTTGCTTTAAGCCAACCTTTTCTAATTTTTAGTCCAAAGTTGGATGTATATTCTTGTCTAGGTAAACCAAACTACTTCTCACGTAATGGGTTCCTGCTTTTCGATGTGAACGCACCCCCAGAGAGAGGAATCATCCCCAACAGTTCAGGAGGGGACAGAGCTGGTTGCCTTTCTATTAGCACCAACATGCAACCCATTAGCTGCCTTCAGTCAGCAGTATTTGAATTTGTAGATTTCTTGCCACTTTACAATGTGTAAGTTTTTCTTAACCCCAAGGATTTCACTTTGTGCTGACACATATACCCAAGAAGCAACCTCCATGAAACTATCCTTTTAAGGCAAGTATTTTGTGTACTCCTTAATGATGGGTGTTTAAGAGAAACAGTAATTATGATAGATTTTGAGCCTTAGGTAACAGACATCCTCACAGTGAGAGGGTTCACTACATTTAAGACCTAACTCCTCATTAAGAAATGTAGATGTATCAATTCATTTTTGTACAGACACACTGGCAGTGAGGTCCAGGTTAGTAAAAGGGCTCACCCTTACGAGGGATGGCTTCTTGAGTGAGCAAACATCTCACAAAGTCGCTAGTTTGCCCAGACTGTGAGCAAATTAAACTTCCCATGGGCAATTAAAACTAAGGGACATTGGAAATATTATTAAAAGCACCAATGCTTTAAATATTATTTCCTTCTTTCTTATCCTTTGTACAACTTTAAAATTTTTGTTTAAATGAGTCATTTAATCAACCGCATTAGACACTCTACATGCTACAACTCTGATTCTGAAATCATAGCTTCAGACCAAAAGCAGTCCACATGATTTTAACGTTAGAAATGAAACTACCATGAAAACATATTATATATGTGTGTTTATTTTATATATGAGAGTGTATGTGTGCATATTATGTTTGTGTGTATATTTATTTATTTATGACTCTCTCAAATCGCATTCCAGATCAACATTACTGTTAAATGAGAGGGAAAAATCCTTGAACCAAGATGCCATGACCTCTATCCCTTTTCACCCATGTGCATGCTGAAGTTTTCCTGCCTGGCTCTCCTGCAAAGATGGCAAACAGAATTTAATATTTCATGGAGCCCAAAGCACAAAGCATGTTCTAATTCAATACAAGGAAATGCTTTATCTCATCCTTTATAGATTAAATTATCCAAAACTGTGAAAAACTTCAGAAAGCCATGACAAGTTTCAACCAAGTGACACGTAAGTTTCTTCCGAATACTCAAGCTATTAATGAAATGGAAAATCTGAAATAAAAGATTTACGTAATTTGTGAGTTTACTTTAGGACAGTTGTTTCCAGACGAGTTGCTATATCAAATTACATGATTTATTACAGCTAAAGTAACTTAGAATATCATATCCAATTTTTTATCAAGATGGTAAGATCATGTTCTTTAATATAGATGACATAAGGCACATATTTTACATAATAACACCTCTTTAAAAAGCTGAATTCTATGAAGACTGTCTGGAGGGGAAAGAGTGAAACGTGGGCAAACACAATCCCGTCACAACCAGCTGCAAAGGTTATAAGGTTGTAGCAGAGTGGGCATGAGGGTGCTGATGCCAGGGTGTGATCTGTAAACCATCAGAAAAAGCACAGAAAGCGTTTAGTATTTTAAAAATATCTGAGAGCAAAGCAAGCATCTTTGGTTTAAATCAACCAGATTTTAAGCTTTAGGGTTTTATAAGAACATCCTACTATAAATCTTTCTAAAATTTGCCTGCTTTTTTGTTTATTTTATTTGACTCAGGCCAGTAATGACCACGACAAATACCTAAATGCTGAACTAAGCAAAGCTTCTATCCCTAAATTTTATGTGGGAGGCTTAAATTTCTTCTTTAAAGCCAACAACAGTAAATAAATTCAGTATTGGTTACTTTCTTTTTGTTAACCACAACCAAAAAATAAAACCTTTATAGAATCTTACTTGGAATCAAAAGTCTGAAAAAAAAATTATTGCCATAGCCTCTCAAATCCTTAATCCACTCCCCCCAAAAGCTTTTTGGTTAAAATAAGTCTCTTCAATCTATAATATTTAGAACGACAAGAGAAGTCCTGTGACTCCATCCTGCTTCCAGCATCTGTCAAGAAAATCACAAACCTAACCCTCAGTTCATGGGAGAATGCTAACAGGAGATGAAGAATGCTTCAAGGGAGAAAGCATATTATTAGAAAGGTTCAAGAACAAATATTCACAAATAACAGCAAAGCCCTCTTTTTTTTTTTTTTTTGCTTTTCAGGTTTGGTTACTGAATTAAAAATTTAGGTCAAGAACAAGTTAGTTTTTTAGTGAAAATCTTCAAAATAGAAGAAAAACAGCTTATAATTTATATGTCTATAAATTTAAAAGCCCACAGAAAGAAAAATAACCAAACTAAGTTTACCCTTTTTAGGTCATTTTTGTATTTCAAGTACTTTTAATTATAAAACTGCCTTTAGGGCTCCTACTGTTCAATCCATACAACAAATCTTATCAAAGACACATGTGCCAGACTGTAGAATACTGTAGAAGCAAGTAGTCTGCACTGCAGGTGGTAAGAATTCAAACTTCAGATAGAAAGGTGTTTCTTTACAAACATATTACTTTAGGCATTTAAGACTCTCCCACTTTTCTCCATCTGATAGCCTCATACACATAAGAATAACATGCATAAATTTTGATTTTAAAATATAGGATATCATTTGCACTCTCTAGAATATAACTTCTTTGAAAATGTCAGGGGACAGCGGGACACAGCAGCATTCACTTGGTAAGGTTAATAATACAACACACACCTGCTTAAACAATAGCAGTAGTAGAGGCAGTGGGCGAGAGTTAAGAGCACAGTCTATGGAACCAACTGCCTGGGTTTATCTCAGTTCTGCCACTTACTAGCAGTTTAACCTTCTTCACTGTATTTATTTATTTATTTATTTTTAAAGTGTGTATTTGTTTATTTTAGAGAGAAAGAGAGGAAGGAGAGAGAAACAACATCAATCTGTTTCTGTATGTGCCCTGACCAGGGACTGAACCCACACCTTTGTGCATGGAGAGGACGCTCTATTGAACCGAGCCCTCTGGCCTATATTTAACTTGTGTCTTCGTTTCCTCATCTGCAAAATGAGGATGGCAATAATACAACCCACGTCACAGGGTCACTATACAAATTATGCAACTTAACGGATGTGCACTGCTTGTAAAGAGATTGGTACATATTAAGAACTTATAAATGTTTTCTGATTTTAAAGCTATTGTGCAGACTACAAATGTAGTAAGAGCTCAATGCAGGGCCCAATTCAGCACAGTGATAGTTTATTCTAATTGCACAGGTTTGGTAGAGCAAGTTTTACCAATTACCAGTGCCTTTATACACAGTGAACAAATACACAAGCACTTCATCTCATTTATTGATTATCAAAAAAATGTATATTAAAACAACAGCTCTTTCTTGTTTATTAAATAAGATCCTTTAAAAAACCCAGTTCCGGTAAGAGTATAATTAAACAATAAAGCAATCTGACAATATTGCCTAGTATTATACAATGTTAATACTGTTTGACCAAATAACCCTACTACTCTAACTTAGAGAAAAAAAAATATGAGGAAAGATTTAAGCATAAAATAAAAAATGTCACTTCTGTTTCATTTATATGATGAAAAATTAGAAATAATATATACGTCTAACAATAAGTTCTATATTTTTAATAGTCAGCAGGTTTGGGATATGCCGCATATTAGATTTCTCTATCTTGGCCTGTCAGTGATTATTCATAAGTTAAAGGCACAGAAAGGCTCAGACTTAATGTCATTTCTTTACTCCATCATTTCCCAAACGTATTTGTAACAAAAACTCTGGAAGTGGGGGGTAGTTAGTAACTACTATTTCCCACTGAACTAGAGTGCCATGGAATGGGATGGAAAAGCATTGATTAAGTAACAGATGGTTATTCTTCTTGATAAAAATTGATGCAGTCATTGACAAGGATAGTTTTCAGTATTACACAGGCTGCTTCCAGCAATATGGGGGAAAAAAGTTATATAATGTTAAGGAGGTTAGGGGGTAGGTTAAAATCAATCAATTAATTAATACCCAAACATGCGAGAAAAGCTCCAATGGAAATATCCCCACATGAGTTGAAGAATTATGTGTAAATGTTTCTGTAATGTCATGCTACTTCTCTAATGGAAAACAAATTCATAATAACAATAAAACATGTGAACTAGTGATATCAATCTTATGTTCTTTCTTCCTGATTTGGAAGTTAAGTTGGTTTAGCTGATTGTTAGTTTAATAAGACCTGAGGGGAGAATCCTTACAGAAAGTGACCTGTAACAAGAAAGTGGAAAACAAACAGAGAGATCATTCAGCTTCGCCAGAGGAATACAGGGAAGCAGCGGCCCTGTCAATTTGAAAGAGGCTAATGAAACATTATCTGCAGGTGAGCGCACTGTCTCACAGCATTACAACTCTAAGCTACAAATGATTTCCTAACCACAGAGGTAACCACTATACAGATACTTTGAAAGACGAATGAGAATACTGCCACATGCAAGGTCAATCATAAAACTCTCAGAAAACCTGGATATGTCTTCTTACCCAGAAGACATTCTAGGGTGCCACTGTGTACACCTGAGCAAACCACACCACAGTCAGTTCTCTTGTACCTCTTAGTTTAAATTTTAGCAGCCGGAAATACATACAAATAAAGAAAATGTATACATACATAAAGTCTCCACAAACTGAAAACTATGATTTTCATTGTGTTGAAACAGCGATTTTCAACTGTTTTCATCTCATGGCACACATGTAATTACTAAAATTCTGTGGCGCACCAAAAAACAAACAAACATTTTGCCAATCTGACAAAAAGAATAGGTATAATTTTGGTTCATTCACACCAGACGGCTATTGTGTTGGCTGTTGTCATTTTTTTTATTTGAAATAAGGGAAAAGAGGTCAGTGCCCCTGACTGAATAGCCAGGTATTGCATGATTTAAAAATTCTTGTGACACACCAGCATGCCTGCCACGCCACACCAGTTGAAAATCGCTGTATTGGAGAATTGAACAAACATTAATTACCAATCCTTATAATTATTTATGGTTTAAATATATAGTTTTAGAAAATCAATATATAAGGGCAGGTTATGAATTTGGAGGGAGAAAAAACAATGAAACCTAATTAATAATGGACAGTTCACATTTATCTATGAACTTTTCTAATACATCAACTCCTCAGGTTCATGGGGACCATGATTTTATTTGATGCAATACATTCTATTTGGAGACTTTTTTTTTCTTTTTATGACCTAATGATGCATTTAATTTATAATTAAGTTTCACTTTAAAGTATAGAGTATGTATAAAAGCCAAAGCAAGTGTGCAGCATCTGTTCATTGCATTTGCACTCACTACCACAAAAATTAACCTTAATCTAAAGAGGCACAAATGGGTTTTTATGCCATCAGGAGGCTCAAGTATTGAAAAATCAATGACTGTCCACCCAGACAAAGAGCAGCTGTTTCCTAGTATTCCGGCTCCTCACTGAGCACAGCTCAAACCCCAAAGACTGGCCTAAAACTGCCCACGCTCACTTTCCCCAGTTGAAACTGTCAGAAGGACACTATCTAAAAGCTATAAACTGGATTACACAGAAAGAACACGGAGTAGACTTGGCCTACCCACAGGACACTTTGAAAGGCATGTTCTATCACCATCACTTGATGTTTAGTAAAATCATAACCAGTGCCCTGGCCGGTTGGCTCAGCGGTAGAGCGTCGGCCTAGCGTGCGGAGGACCCGGGTTCGATTCCCGGCCAGGGCACACAGGAGAAGCGCCCATTTGCTTCTCCACCTCTCTGCCGCGCCTTCCTCTCTGTCTCTCTCTTCCCCTCCCGCAGCCAAGGCTCCATTGGAGCAAAGATGGCCCAGGCGCTGGGGATGGCTCTGTGGCCTCTGCCTCAGGCGCTAGAGTGGCTCTGGTCGCAACATGGTGACGCCCCGGAGGGGCAGAGCATCGCCCCCTGGTGGGCAGAGCATCGCCCCATGGTGGGCGTGCCGGGTGGATCCCGGTCGGGCGCATGCGGGAGTCTGTCTGTCTCTCCGTTTCCAGCTTCAGAAAAATGCAAAAAAAAAAAAAAAAAAAAATCATAACCAGTTTTCCAGTATTTCTGGGTTCAGAAATCTATCTAGTGAGACACCTTACCCATGTGGGTTAAAAAGGTCAAGGCATATGGAGCATGGACTGATTCTCAACCCTCTGCAAAACGGGTTCCCTTCCTGTAACCCATGAGACTTCTAAGGAATGACACATCATCAGGCAGGCAGAACATTCTCTGAAATATACATGCTTTTTACCTTCCTGAATGACACGAAGTCAAGATGTTATGAAGAGAAAAAAGGAAAATTAACATGTGCAAAGCGGAAAGAAAAAGAAGTTATGGGAACTGGCCATGTTTTTTCTAGGCACATGGGGATTTTCCAGAAATCTTTTCGGGAGTTACTACTCTCCACTGGGGAGAGGAAGAAGAAAAATCTCAGAAATCATAGATGAGAAGCAGACTCATGCTTAATGTGGCATAAAAATGTCATTTTTGGTCCTGGCTGGGTAGCTAAGTTGGTTAAAGCGTCATCTGGATATGCCAAGGTTGTGGGTTCAATCCCTGGTCAGGGCACATACAAGAATCAACCAGTGAATGCATAAACAAGTGGAACAACAAATCGATGTTTCTTTATCTAATCCTTGCTCCCTCTCTCTAAAAACCAATTATTAAAAAAAAAAAATTTAACTACCATTTTGCTTACTACTTTCCCCATCTAATAATAAATGTTAAAACTATAGTAACTTGAAGAATGCATGTGGCACTAAGTTTATATAGTTTTCCTGATTCACTCTAAGAACTAAATCTTTTAAAAACCATGTTTTGGGGTAAATTTCTAGGTAATGTATGCAAACTATTATGATGTTTTTTAAAAGAATTAAGAGGCACTCTGTACCAGCTGACTTCCAATAGGTCAGCTCTTTAAATAATACCTCAGTAGATCTAATGGATGAGGTCAACATCTTGCCATCTTAGCGTCCCCTCCTTGGGAGTCCTGATAAGCTCTGGACCATGCGACTTGAGTGCTTGCCATGTGGCTGGTCACAGATTCAGATCCAGTGACATAACGGAGCAGGAAACGAGGGGGTTGAGAAATCATGGGAGGCAGCCTCTACTGACGGCCCTGAAATCCACCCCTTGTTGACTGCTTCCCAGCCTCTCCTTTGGGGCCTGTGGACTCCCTGCTGTAGTGATGTGCCATGCTCTATGCATCCTGGGGTCCCGCCTGGATACAACCATCTGCGCCCTGAAAGGGTCCACGGTCCCCAGCCTGAATGGTGATTGTCTCCAGAAGCGTCTTTACTGAGCTTCAAGCATCAGGGCTTATTAAAACCCCAAAGGGAAGTAATCCCTGAATGCCACTAAGAGATCTCCAGCTGCTACCATTTATGAAGTAGGCTTGACAAGAGAAGGGGGAGGGGAGGGGGGAGCAGGAAGCTGGAGAAGAGAGAAGAATTTAGACAAGGGCAAGTTATCCAAACAGAGCCCCCATCAAAAAAGAGTCATGTTTTATCAGCTTAAGCTTTCCTGCTCCTTTCCCAAAGGTATTTCCCGCCTCAACTCCCCTTAATTCTTCTTTATAGCTGTCTACTTTCTTTAAAAAATAATAATAAAGGCAGCACATGGTTAGGGTAAGTCCGTAAGTGTATGACAGTAAGACTAGCCAGATGAGTTAGTTACCTGGAAACAGGACTGAATATTTCTTCCCCCCAAATCTGAAAGGATGTTTAGTCGTCTCCACACCTCCCCCCTCCCCCCGACCCAGGGAAAAGAACTAGAGTAGCTCTATCAGTCTCTCCTTTCTTCATTCTTTCAAAAGGTCTTTTTCTTTTCATCTCATTAAGTTAAGCTGATTAATAAAAATTCAGCAGTTTGCCCATGGATCTTTTAGAAGCGGTGATACAAGCCGAAAGATGCAGGCGGAAGGTTTTGTGCTGGAGACGATGAGGAGGGGTGTCATCCGCCGTTGTCATCCCGGGTTAGAAAGAAGTTACCTTCCCTCAGATTCGTCAGACAAGCTTCAGATCGTTACTTGTTATCTCCCCATAACCTCCAGAGGAAGTTGAGTGCTTACTTACAAATAAAAGGAGTGAAAAAGAAATTCAGAAAGAAAGTACAAGAACATTTTGCTCCACTTCAAACTTATTTATACACATAAATGAATAAAACATGGCCAGTAGGAAAGGGTTCATAAAAGGAAAAAAGCAATCTTATCCCAAGAAATTTTATATGAAAACAGAAACTTGTGCTTTTTACTATAAAACAGAACAGAGACAATCATTGATTTATTCATGAATAATTGTTTACTTTGTCATCAAAACTATCTTAATTATCCAGTCAGTACCTAACAATACTCAAGAGTTAATAGCTGAATTTCCTCAACAAATTTTAAGACTGTTGTTTACTTTTAAAGATGAAAAAAATTTAAGATTATGCGTTAAATTCATCCAGGAAACTATTACAAAATGTCTACTATGTAACAAGTTCAGAACAAGGGGACAAAAAGATGACTAAATCTACTTTGTAGTTCAAGTATTTACCTCGCCACCTTTTACTTGCATAATACTAAAATGTTCATTTGTGTTTTATGCAAAGCATTTTTCCCAGTTGACTAAATTTAAATTTATACTACCATTCACATTTTGTTTAAAAAGCCCCCCTAAATGGTATTCACTACTCATATGTTAACATTGCTACCAAATTTATTTCTATCAAATCTTGGTATTTGTGACTGTTTTTAATGCTACTGTACCCAATTTGTCCATAATATATTGGATCAAGTTTTATAGTCTGTCCAGCTCTATCATTAAAGTTGCCCTAAAACACCACACCAAATAATTATTTTTGTCTAAATCTCACTTCAAAAAGATTTGGAGGGGGAATGTTATTTATTCTTTACTCATATCATGTGGACCATGCCTGCATATACTTAAAGTCATTGAGTCTACAGAATAGCCTCCAAATATTTTTAAAGTGTTAGCCACTTTTAAAAATGCAGTTCCTGACTAGAAGATTGCCAAAGTCAAACAACAAGCACCATTAGAGGACCATCCTAAACCCGGACCAAATCATCTATTTAGCTATTACCATTTTCTCCAGATAAATATGGAGAATTTAGTGCCATTCTGAAAGCCAAACTCATTTGACCACTCGTTCCCTGTAGCCTGAAACCTGTCACCTGTTTTGCCACCATCGATCCATCTCTTTAAATACCTAAAAGACTCAGACCAAACAATGCTGCTGAGAAAAGCAATGAATAAGGATCTACTTACAGTTCTAATCATAGGTTAGCTGCAGCTAACAATTAGCCAACTGAAACGGGCTAACCAGAGCGTAGCACCTTTTCTATGAAATAAATGATGAGCAGAATCTTAACACCAATATCACTGTCACATTTTAAAAATACTTCCAAGTACCTACTGTGTGCCAAGCACTATGCTAACTACAGTAAACACAAAATTAAAAGGTGTGACCTTGACACCAGGGGGATTACAATGTTTTCTGTTGTAATGTCTCTGGTGAGGTGAGAAGTTACTATTAAGGGTATTAAGGGGTACAGGGGAAGACACTAATTAAACATGTTGGTGCTAGCTTTTTTTTTTTTTTTTTAACAAATCTACTTGCGTTCCTCGGTGTCCCTGTAAACACAGAGACAGAAAGGGTCATTCATTACTCATGTGTGTGTCATACTGAAAAAAGGGAGTTGTTAGGAGAACATTAAAACTACTGCTTTTGAAGAAATAAAGGATTTACATGGCGGTAGCAGTGGGGAATACTGCCACTTACTACCAGTGGGTACAGTCACTGAATGTAGTTCTTAAAATGGAATTTCCTCAGTTCCAAAGAAATATGAAAAAATCTTATTGAAAAAGTTTCATCATGTAGGATTTTCTTGTAGGTAACTGATCTGAGATCAGTTCTCCAAGTTCCGCCAAAACCAGTAATTTTATTATATAAATTCCACTGGAATCAGAACTTTTGAATATTATTATCAGAACATTGCAGCCCAGCTAATAAGTTTAAGTAAAATATTATATCAATGATAGTTATGACAGACACGCTAAGGGCCTTATAATACAAACTACCGACTTTTTTCCAAAAATAGCATCTTTGTTATGTCATTACTCTGATACCATAGAACACATGCAAGTGACATAGTAAATAAGATAAAATGCAGTTTATGTGTGTATTTATAAATAAAACAATTTGTGTTGCATATCAACTAATACCAACGCATTTTTAACTTATGTAATTATGGAATCTTGAGCACTCAAACTTTTGGGGAGGTACACAGCTACTATATATACACGTTCTTCAGTATCTCACAACTGCATCATGGGTATAATTATCTATAATGGATTAATAGTAACTCAGTACTTGTTTAAAAATAAACGAAGTTTAAAATCATAATTCTATAATTACCATTGTTATTACAATGAGCTCTTATTTTAAAAATGTTTTAAAGTAAACATAACTATATTGCTAACTGGACATAAATATTAGCAAAATGGCCCTACTTTAATACTCATTCTGATAAAAGTTCACAAAATTACAAGCTAATAAAGAAAACAGATTCTACAAAAGCTAATCTTGGGTTCTTAAACTGAGTCAGACTGCTTTGATTAGGTGTAACAAGAAAATGAAAAACATTAAGTTCAGGTCCAAGAAATTGCTTAAAACAGAGACATACTTTCAAACACACATTCGCTATCAGTAATGGTTGGTACTCACAAATCAATCTACTTGGATGAGAATAAAATCTAACCTGCAAGAGGCCACATCCTTGTGGTCTGTGATTGCGATCAGTCCACTGAAAACCCACAGTGCCACAGGAAATGGGGTGAATCCAGTGCAATCTACCCATGAAACTGATTAGGGATAATCTGACTAGAAACTGCTGAGAAAATAGACCCTGAAGTGGGCCATGCATCTCTAAATAAAGGAGACAATTTCTCCTCTGTAAGCAGGTCTGTGCAATGCAAGGAAGGCATAAAACAGGTAAATTAGGCAAAATTTGCTCATTACTATTTATATACCTATCTCTACATTTACCATCATCTTGATGCAAATGCATTTAATAACTTACTTAAAATTTTTATTGATTTTGGGCTGAATCATTCTTTCTTCTTGAAATGGAATCTTGGAACTTATTTTAAAGATTTAGCATGTCTTGTCCACTTAGGTTTTCACTGATTAATTTTTGAAATGTTCATTTTATAATATAACATCAACCATAATAGTATTTATATTTTTAAATAATCACATGTTAAAAATAAATATGCAAAATTAGATGAGTTATATCAAAAAATGAGACAAAAACTGTGATAGTGAAGTCGTATTTATATAACATCATAAGAGTTTATATTGTATATGCTATGCTGTGTTCCAATACTTATACATTTATCCAATTTTCTAAAATCCTCCCAATTCTACTTTATATCTCCTCCCAAAGACAAAGGAAAAACAAAGAAAACTGGCCTTGGCCAGTTGGCTCAGCGGTAGAATGTCAGCCCAGTGTGTGGAAGTCCTGGTTTCAAGTCCTGGTCAGGGCACACAGGAAAAGTGACCATCTGCTTCTCCACCCCTGCCCCTCTCTTTTTCTCTCCTCTCTCCTGCAGCCATGGCTTGAATGGTTCAAGCAAGTTGGCCCCCAGTGCTGACAATGGCTCCATGGATTCACCTCAAGTGCTAAAATAGCTCAGTCGCTGAGCAACAGAACAGCAGCCCCAGATGGGCAGAGTATCCCCTGTAGGGGGCCTGCCAGGTGGATCCTTGTCCGGGCTCATGCAGGAGCCTGTCTGTCTGCCTCCCTGCCTCTCACTTAATTAAAAAAAAGAAAAGAAAACCAAACAGTTACAGTAAATCAACATGGCAAATCTTACACCTATGAACTGGAAATATTCTCACCCTACATTCTTCCTCTGAAATATTTCTATATGCTCTTCTTAATTTTTAGAACCAAACTAAGAGTGCAATCAGACACAATTCAAATTCTCTTTGTCTTATTTTATGATTGGACTCATCAACTTGTATGACAGTTGGCTGTCTAGTTTGGACAGCTGGATATGGAAAAATAATGTCAAACATTATTTTTCTTACTGATTAACTATAACTTCAGTGTGGTTTTCCAGATAAATCTTTAAAATCAGGTTTAAAGTAACACAGGAAAAAAACCTTTTTAAACAGTCTTTATAAAGTCATGTTTGAAAGTAAAAAAGATAACCTGTGTGTCCTCTTTAAAAATTGAACTTGTTGTAGATGCACATGTATTTGTTTCTCTGCCCTGATGAAACAAAATGGGGAAGGGGAGTAAATTATATGTTTTAACCAAAAAATTCAAAGAGACTAAAAGATTCGTCAAGTTTTAAATTGACCCCCCAAAAGACAACGATCCTCTTATTTCACAGATGAGGAAACTGGACTTGACGGCACTTAAATGACTTGCCCGAGGTTAAACAGTCACGCAGTGTCAAAGCCTCGACACATCTCAGGTCTTCTGAGGCAGATGCTCTAACCTAAGAGATCAACAAATTCAATCACTAAGAAGAAAAACAGAGTCCAGAGTGCTCAGTGATTTGCTTAAGGTCAAACATCTAGTTGATAGAAAAGAAAAACTGACATTCACATTAGCTGACTCCAGGACTTAGTATTCAAAAAAAAAAAAAAAAAAAAAAAGATATTACTTCGTCTTTCAAACTGACAAAATCAAAAAGGAGAATTTTCACACAATTAACACATGAGTTCAGTTAGGTTACCAAACCATTTGGGAATAGGCAAGCTGAAAAATGAAATAAGAGGAAGTCCATGGGCGACAATATATCTTATAGGTTCATACTCAAGTGATTAATTCTCCTAATTAATCAGAACAATAATTAGACCTAGCTTTCATTAAAGGAATATTACGCACCAGGCATTTTCTGTGCATCTACTTTGTCATTAAATCACCACATATTATACATCCTTACTATTTTACACTAACAGAAACAGGGTTAGAGAAAAGAGTCAGCATGTGAACCCAGTAAACCCCAACTCCAAAGTTAGTCAATGCTCTCTCCTTAACATAGCTCTGTATCAAAGATTTTTGTACAGAAAAAGAGAATGAAAAAAATACAGCAATTCATTCAAAAGTATGTATTAGCTAACATTTACTGCCCACATACTATGTGCCAGGCATTTTTGTAATGGAACACATCATTTAATCATCACAACTTTATCAGATAGATATGTTATTATTCTCATTTACAGATGAGGAAGATGTAACAGGGAAAGGTTAAGTAACTTGTCCAAGTCCATGGCATCCAGTTAGTGGAAGAGCTGAGAACTGTATCTGGAACTTCAGATCCTTACCCATCATGGGCTAGCCCTGTCTTCTGCTCCTGAATGGAAACCACAATCTCTGACTTCAATAATCTTACCATCTAGTAACAGGAACAGAACACATAAAAGGATACAGATAACACACACATACAGTATGACCTATATACCAACATTATTCATAAACAACTGAAGTGGAAGGCAGGATGACAATTTCCACTGCAGAGCCACAAGGGGCTGTGCATGAGGGACAGATCACCAACCGTAATGTGTCCAGCACACGCTTCAACTGATGGACCCGGGTTAGCCTGGCAAAGCAGATGTCCATAATGGATAAGGTGCCAAAACTCTTTCTTCTCACTCCAGTTGTCTCCTTGGAGATTAGATGGGAACCTGACCCATCTATATCCTATCAGGAGATTTTGTCTTTGAAACTAATTAGGAAAAATTTACTGGCTGTTAAGCGACTGGGCAAAAAGTCTTGCGATGAAGGAAGAAACAGGAAGGGATCATGGAGGTGGGGATTTGTGACACAGGACATAGAGTCAATCCAAGCATTCATGTATCATCCCCTATAGCTTAAAAAACAATTATTTCTTGCTCAAAATGTGTTTATTTTGGAGTAGATAAAAGTTGCATTTAAATTTTAAGAAAATCTGTATTGTTATTATGCAAAACAAAAATGACTGAAAGTGCAGGGATTTAGATTAAATAAAGGGGAAAAAAATCCTGACTATATAATTGTTAAACTCTGAAACTTTAATTCAAAGAATATTCAGAATTTCTTCTGAAATTTATCAAAACTAGCTTTTGCCCTTAGGAATAAAGCTCACCTGAACGCCGAGAAAGAACCCAGCTGGCCTGAGAAGTCCGCAGTAGTCTGCCCAGGCTTCACATTCAACGCACACTATATATATATATACACATGGCCTGACAATTAGCTCAAAAGAACAAGTCCACAAAACACTTAGCCTCTGGTTGTGGTAATTATCTGCTGTTTTGGCTTACTACCTCTTTAGTCCATTAATGATCAACAAGAAAAAAATGTAGTGTGCACTTTAAAAAATTTTTTCCATTGACTGATAGAGAAAATGAGAGAGAGAGAGGGAGAAGCATCAACTCGCCATTTCACTTAGTTGTTCCATTTAGTTACGTATCCTGATTGCTTCTCATATGTCCCCTGACCAAGGGTCAAATCTGAGCAAGGACGATGCTTCATCCACTGAGCAACCTGGTCATCGCCATTATGTGTGAATTGTAACCCTCTTTTCATATTAGCATCCTGTCTCTTTAATTCTCCTTCACTCTGCTTCCTCAGAAATTCTGTTCCAGAGTCACCTTTCAACATTTCACCGAGTTCTACAAAGTATGCTGTCCCTACAGCCTAACTAGGTGCTTAAGGGCCACTAATCTGCCAAATTCAAAGTACATATATAAAACTCAGTTTTCTCATATGCAAAACAAGGATTATTACAATCCTCCCTCCTAAAAGTTATTGCACTGTGCTTGGTGTACAATAAGTGCTCAATAAATGGACTATTCAGAAATGCCTCCATTTCTGGAGGATCACAGGAACATTTCTGTGACCTGTAAAAGTAAAAGCAGACCACTCCTACTGACCTCTGGGTAAACACCGAAGCTTTACTTGGGGGTTTTGGAAATGTGATTCAAAAAGCCGTGAAGGCCCTGGCCGGTTGGCTCAGTGGTAGAGCGTCGGCCTGGTGTGCAGGAGTCCCGGGTTTGATTCCCGGCCAGGGCACACAGGAGAAGCGCCCATCTGCTTCTCCACCCCTCCCCCTCTCCTTCCTCTCTGTCTCTCTCTTCCCCTCCCACAGCCGAGGCTCCATTGGAGCAAAGTTGGCCCGGGTGCTGAGGATGGCTCTGTGGCCTCTGCCTCAGGCGCTAGAATGGCTCCAATTGCAGCAGAGCAATGCCCCAGATGAGCAGAACATCGCCCCCTGGTGGGCATGTCGGGTGGATCCCAGTCGGGCGCATGCGGGAGTCTAACTGCCTCCCCATTTCCAACTTTGGAAAAATACAAACAAACAAAAAAAAAAGCCGTGAGGGCTAGCGGGACCTATGGTGGCACAGTGGGTATGCATAGTGGGTGGCCCAGTGTTGTCTTGGAATCCTGAGACAGCCAGTTTGAAACCTCAGGCTTGCCTGGTCAAGGCACATACAAGAAGTAACTACAAGTTGATGCTTCCCATTCCTTTCCCCTTCTCTCTCTCCTCTCTCTAAAATCAATTTTTACAAAATTAAAAGAAAAAAAACGCCATAAAAACTCATCATAGCCCTCTCAGCTTGGGAAGAGACCTGGGCAGAGCCCAAGGCATCCATCTCTCCAGAATACAGCCTGGTATTTGTTGAGTGGGCTTTGCTTATCTTTTTCTATTTTATATAAGTTTCTGCTAAAGTTTTTTTGTAAACAATGCTTTCTTTTGCCTAAAAAGAAGTCTGAAAACAAACACTTAATCTATAAATGAGTGAATCAGTTAAGATATAATAGATCATCCCGTGGGTTTCACCTGGAAATACTAAAACCACCCTGAGTTTTACCATCACTTAACCATTTATAAACCAAACCTAATTTAAATATCTTCAGCATTTTCTAGTATTCAATTCTATTTACAAAGGAATTAAAGAGTGGCTGAGACATACAACAGTGCAGAACAATTGTAATACATATAAGAAGCCTGTTAATTTGTCCATTATAAAGAACAATCCATCCTAATGACCCTATCCAACCTTGATAGTAGAAACAGAGTCTCACAGTGACACCCTAGCTTCTGATACATTCTCCAGATCTCCTTCACTCTGAATGAACTTTCTGTATATCCTACAAGTCCATCTACAAGGTTACAGGCAGCAGATCTTTATTCCTGTTGCTATGGATCCCTGGAATTCTACTGCTTCTCTCCATCTCTATTAAAATCATATTATTCAAGGCCTAGACTAAATTATTCCTCTTCCAGGAAGTAGTTCCTGATACCCTTAAACAGATGTGCTTTCTAACTCAATCCATAGCATGCTTTATTGTGGCATTACTGTTGTTCATTATTAAGTGGCCTGAGTGAAGCAGAACATTTTGATCACTGCTTTGACAATTAATGAATTTTCTAATTGCCTTGGTATTTGCCTGCATGTGGTCTTTAGCACTGACGTGTTCACATCAAATATCACAGAAGACACAGTATTCAAGCTGAAGGGATGCATACACTATCAGTGAAATGAGTAACAATCCAAATAGGTTATTGGTTTTACTGTGTATTTCTTAAAAATCACTTTGCAGTCAGGACGCATGAGAATTTCTTTTTAAGGATGTTTACTTTTCCAGTTAGTAAATGTACTGGGGTGGTTTTCACTAAAACATAAGTCAGCCAGCTGTTTGTTTTGGTTCTTGAGCTGAATGGTAAAAATACCGTCTGCTTTTGCTCAGAGTACCGCACTTTAAACAAAGGAATCTGTTCTATATTGAAATGATTTAATTTTTAAAATTTCTTTCTTTAACTTTTTCATATGAGAACATCTCCTCTTCAGAACTTCAGAACTTCCCTTTAGATGGCATATGGTTCTCCCTCACCCGTCCGATACCCCGGGGATGGCAGAGCACTTAGGAGACCCCAGAGAGTGTGCGATCCAACATGACAGCTGGCGGAGGAAGGCTGGCAGAGCCTCAGAACAGGTATCAGGGAGGGACAGTGTCTGTTCTGGAATCCGGGTTTATCCCTCACTTTTCTTTCACACCCACCAAAATGGCTACATTTCATTTGCTCCGGAGAAGACAGCATGGCTGGCATGAAGGTTTCACTGCGGGACAGGCTGGATCCACCAGGACAGCTTCATGTATCCTTAAACTTGTCTGAAACAGGAGGGCAGGCGGTGTTTTTGCACTTGAGTCTCCCAAATTCTCTGCAGCCCAGCATAAGCCCCTGCTGGCTTTGTAGCCAGCTTCCCTTTCCTCTGTGCGGTGCATTTACGAGCTCAGCTGTGGGCCTGTTCCCTGCCCTCTGCAGCCTTTCTTCCCCTAACACATGCATACTTGAGCGGCTCTGGAGTGTTGACTCAGGAGGAACAATGGGAGGCTTTGAGCCGGCCTCAGCCCCAGACCCAGTCAATATTTACTTCAGTTTGGAGCCACTGTGTTAAAGCTCCTTCCAAGCAGAACTCAACAGTTGGGAGTCCCAGAGGTTTCTAGATTTTATTTTAACAAGGGAGAAAAGGGGTGCAGAGGTAGAGTAAATAGGTTCCTGTCCAACCACTTTCTCAGAAAATAAGGGAGGTTCTTCAACAAAACAGGTTAAACTTTCAATACTAACTAGCAATTTATAAGAAGAAAAACCAATCACTTTGCCACACTGACACTGCCATCTTAAATTCCGTATCAGGCTCTAATGCACATCTACTTAAATGTGACCGCTATATCTCTTGTGAGCAGGGCACTGATTCTGTCCACCGCCACCACTTGCCGATGTTTGCCTACTCTGCCCGACACAGCAATGTGAGGCCCTAACTGAAGTGAGTCTAAACTCCTTGACTGACTTCCAGGCTGAATCTTATGTATACGACCCATTCAAATGTGTCCTAAAAGTTGTGATCACCAAACACTCTGAATGGTGTGCTATGGTCAGTAGTAGTCTGTGTGTCTATCTTGGCAATATTGGTAAGGTTGATCTATGTCTTTCAATATAGTACCTGACAAAGAAGTCACACTCTCTTCCTGACAGTCAAAGTGTCTTCCTACCACATGGAGGGTGGGAGGTGGGCTAGCATGGAACCAATAGTTTGTTTCTAACGCCATACTGGAGTAAGTGGAGTTTTCTGTGGACTTACAATGCCTTTTGTTGAGATAAACGCAGAGATCCTCTTTTAAAAATTAAACTAATTAACTGTAAATAGTTTTGTATTTGCCTAGTTGGTTTAATTTTTTTTAACTCAACTGCCATAAAGCTTACCTAAAATGACAATTGGGAAAGTTTACTAAAATGATTAAGGCCATATAAACTTACTAGATATTTTGGTTAGATAACCGAAGAAAGAAATTCATAGTTGTCTGCTGTAACCAACTGCTCATTATTCCATTCGAATCAATAAGCAGGCTTTGTTCTTTTTGCTTAAAGATCTAACTCTACATTCTATTCACTTTTTACAATATTTCTGTAATGAGAGATACAAATTATCTGAAAAGTTTAATACGAGAGAAATTAAAGAGGATTTGTAACTACTCAAACTTAAATTTCTAGTTTATGACATCCCTAGTATTATAGGGCAGCTCCTCATCATCTATATTCCAAACTTATAAAATACACTGACATAATGTGGCATTTCACAAAAAGAAATGAAGAGGAATAAAACTATCCCACCTCCAAAAACTATGAGGTAAAAGGTTAGGTATACTTGGATTGGCCTGTTCTATTATGTTTGTCTAAATTCATTAAATGTACTGAAATATGTTCAGCTTTAGTCTTTGCTACATTATTTACCATATTAATAAAAGCTAAATAATTAAAATAAAACTCAATCCAATCATTGCAACATCTTAAGGAATTAATGGGTTGCTATCTATATACTCAGTTGATCAATCAACATGCTCTCCTGGAAAGAAAATATTCAGTCAGCCTAGCTGAAATGAAGTCTCTAGCTGACACTTTTAAACTGATAAAAGAGTATAAAGAACTACTTTTTAAAATAATACAAAATTTCAATAAGTTAGTTATCAAAATTTAAACTTCTTGACTACCCTTTTGTCAACAAAGGAAGCCTGGAACAGGGGAGAGATTACAGCCTTTAATCATTCATCGGACACTGAATCCAAGTAACATAAAATCACAAAGTTTTAAACTTGAAATAAACTCATAGCAAACTCATTCCCTTGACAAACCTTAACTTCCAATTTAGCAGGACAAAAGAAACTTGCTTCTCTATGAAATAATACAAGAGCAACAGAGGTCTGTCTAGCATTCCAGTGAGCATAGCAATTCTAAGTATTAAAACACTGTTTTTACGAGAAATCAGTGATAGAGTATTAAGTGCTGTTTCAAATAATTTTGGTATCACTAATACTGAATTCAATATTTTTATTGCCGGTTAAGTGCTACCCTCAGTTATCACTAAATTTCTGGGTATAGCACTTAAGGATCATTGATAATTTCCCTTATGAGTTACCTTCTTTGGCTGGTATGAATGAGGTTCATACCTTCAATAGTAAAACAACATTATAAAATAATTATGCAAGTAGGTGACTGTAATTTTAAAAGAAAAAACAGGCACATTTGCTACTCTCTGAAATAACTATAACACATATGAAGTAAAACCTGCTTATAATAACCAGCAGACGATTGTACAGGAAAGTGGCCCTTTGACAGTAATGTGTTACTCAGGTTTCAATGCATTAAAATATGTGTTCCTTGACAAATTCTGTTTCCTTTCTCCGCTAGATGCTGTTACGATCTATTTATGCTAACATCAATGTGTACATAATTAATATGTACTAAGTTTAAAAGCAGTCGATAGCAAGAGATTTCTAAGCACAGAGGTACCAAGAGGTTAAACCCCGTTCTTTTGGCAAGAGGATTCAGAAGAATCCCAGGGTCTCAGGGACAGTTGGGCTGGCTGTAAGGAACAGCCCCAGAAAGGAACTGATTTGCTTCAAAAAGCTCCTCGTTGGAAATGTAGGGATTCTGCAAGAGGGTGTCAGTATTCATTAATTTCTCCTTTGAGATGAAGATATCTCACTAGACCTGTGAAGTTCAAAGCAGAATATTAAGGTTAGAAATCTAAAGAGGAAAACAAATAGAAGAGACAAACTGTGAGGGGATGAGAGACCATGAAAAATAAACTTGACCAACTTTACAATTGAGATCCAAATTCCTTTCTGGAAAAAAGGTCCTAGCAGACTGGCCTCTAAGTGTCACTCTGCACATATTATTATTTTGTAGAAATCACAAGATAATGTAAAACATGAATTCCTTCCAAAGAAAGCCCAGTGTAAACACATAAATCATATCTATCAGGGACAATATATAAATACAAAATAATACAACTTAGCCTATCTTTTAAAAAGTCAACTCTTCCATGATGCTTTGAAAATTAAGTTTTCATTAATAAGAATATGTTTGCTATGCCACTTACAAAAATGTACAGAATTACAAAACTGAGATGCGTACAAAGTAAGGTGACCCTCTTAAATCTCTATTTTCATAATGGTGTCCTAAGTTTTTAAAGTTCTGTCACAGACATACTTTCCTTTAAATTTTCACAAATATGAGATACATTATTTTTATTATGCTCATCTATTTATAACAAAGAAACTGAGGCTCAGATTCATCACTATGAATGGCATACATATGACTCAACTAGAACAAAAATTTAACTAGATCTGAAACATAACAAAAAATGTGAACAAAAAACTTGAAAAATCCAATGTGACATTGCTTTTTTTAATATCTCACTCTCTGGGCCCTTGCCTGTACAACATATAAACCTACCTGAAGTTTATCCCAAACAGCTGCTATATAAAAACAAAAAAATATACATAAATACAATGCTTTTACTTTATGCATTCAAAACAGCATATAAATCTACACGTATCAGTGTACCAAAAAACTTAGTTTAAAACCTGTTAATTGGATGACAATGTGGTGTTAATAACTTTGTCTCAAAAATAAAAACCATTTAAATATTTCTCCCTTTAAAAAGAAATGAAGGGGAAAAACAATAATTAGAACTCTTGAGCATATTCTCCTTTAACTAAACACAGCAATGACAACAAATCTTAGGTATATCAACTCCATTTTGAATAAAGCCATTGCTTAAATATGCAAATGACTTCTTTTTGATCAATGAAGATACCCTATTTCTAAATTTAATAAAGCATCTAAGTACATAGCACATCTATCTTCCAGAAACCACTTAAGTTCACACACAGTCACAGAAGATTCTTCATTTCTTTATCTGCCTGAATTATAAAACTTGAAGCTCTAAGTGGTTGTCACCTCAGAGTCATTGTCTCAATATGCTTCCTTACACCATGGCAAGTACAAACATAAACCTGTAAAACACAAACAAAACAGTAATGTCTGAATTTACTATCCTTCCTATTCATAGTTCTTACAAAATGCTACCCAATGTGTTAATTAAATCCATTTATCAAGGATTTAAAAATGAAAAGATTTGCATCTGTTCAATAATTAACTATAAAAAAGCATTGGCAAAAACTGTTATAAAAACAAAAGAATACTTGAATTAAGAATGCTTGCCATCCTTCCCCTATTTTTTGTTTTTTCGTAAAAATACAGCTGATTTACAGTACAAACAGTGTTATCTTCCTTTATATGATCACTTCGTGGAGGTGTGTTGGCTAAGTAAGTCTCTCCTTATTGATGCTTTCACAGCCTTTACAGTTTACTTAGGAGATCAGTCATATTGTATTTATACATACAGAGTGAAGAACAACAATAAGTAAGCAGGCAGAGTAATCTGAATTTAACCAGGTCCATTCTTGTTAATACAAGCATCACATAAAATTTGTTTTGCAAAAGCCAATGATATATATGCTGCAAAAAAGCAGAAGCATATTGACAGACTTCACACTTCCTAGACTCTACAGGAACACAGGTTTCTCACTAAGGACACTAGCATCGGAGCGTTTTAGAGCAGGAAGGTACTTCCCCAGCCCCCCAGACATTTATAACTCCACTGGAAGTGTAGGCTCCTGAAAGCTATCCACAAGAAACCCAACCATTGGGAGCAGAGAAACTCTTAGTCATCTTCTATGATGAATGTAAAATGAACATTTTGGGTTCATTTAACCATATGGATTTACACTGGAAAGTGTTAAAAAAAAATCTGTTTCTGAGGTGGAGTTCTGGCATGCAATATGAAATACATCTGGGGAGGGTTTGCAAATAAGCATCTTTGGATACATATAACAGGACCCTCCTTAACTTACAATACAATCCCTAGCCTATTACTTTTGTTATTGGTGTATTTATAATGATGCATAAACCTGAATGTAAGAATCTGTTTTATTTGTCTGAGATTTGGGGGTAAGTGGCTAGAAATGAAGACTATTGGGCCTTAAGACACACAACGTTCACTCATGCAATTATTAAGTCAGCTTAGAAATTGTAGAACCACATAGAAGAGGAACCAGAAGTATTTTCTCTCCCACTGACTTCTCCAGAACCTTGCTACCCACACTATGGCTCAGGGTCCTGCTGCATCAGTCTCAGCGGGGAGCTTGTTAGAAATACGGAATGTCAGGGCCCAGCCCCAGATCAAATGAATTAAAATCTGCTCTTTCAAAGGGCTTGTGTGCCCTTTGGAGTGTGAGAAGAAGCAGTGATCTAGAAACTGCTGGCTGAGTGCTTACTGCCACCGTGACGGCAGGGGTGTTGCTCACACTGTTCACTGTGACATCTCCAGTACTGAGAATAATACCTGGCACACATGGACACTCCATAATTATTGGCTGAACAAATCTATATGTGAAGATTATCTATACAGTTTCTACTCTGCACTGTAATGGTGTATACGAAATTTTTGTATCGGCACAAAACGAGAAGATCCTGAAGGGCACCGATGCTCTCCTCTGACTCATCTCTGAGCCCGCTGTACGCCTCCCAGTGTTTGCACACATCACTCAATAAGTATTTCATCAATTATAACTTTTAGATATTTAATATAGGAATATGTTACTGTTAGATACTAGCTATATTATTGCTTTAATGTGAAAACTTTGGAAAAATAAGTTTAAAATCAACATAGAGTTCCTGAAATCACCCACCTGGCTTTGGTTTTAAATACAGTAAAGAGAATTCACCCAAGGAATCAAGAGAGAAATGGAAAACATCATACAGGGCCAAGTGCTTGTTCTACGTGGTACCAGAGAACAGGATGGCACGGATGACGGAAATCAAAACTGATTCCAAAACCCATCATTCAACGGCCTCAAAGTCTTCTCTTATCAAATCTCAAACCAAAGCTGCTATAAGTTTCAGAAAAGTCATTTTTTAGTTTGATTTTCTTTCTCAAATCTACCTGATAGACAGACTCAAAAACAGTGAAGTAGCCAAAGCCATAAAAAAGGAGAAAGACAGCGATAGAGAGATCTGTGCAATAAATGAACTATGTGATTAGGACTCAAAAAACCAGGTATCAACACAAAATCAAGAGCTAAGTGAAGAAAAAATTTAGATAATTATAAGAAGTCATCAGATACATTAACAGCATAGTTGTGTCAATGACAAGACCGTTGTAAACTAATACTCAAAATGAGATAGAGTCATAAATGTTGCTATTCTCTCGGTCCATATTTATCAGGATATTAAAACAAGAATGCCCTTCCTCACCAATAAAGAACTGATGGGGTTTTTTTAATTAACTGAATTAGATTGTCCTTTATACATTTTTTCCCCCTTCAGGGAACCCAGAGTTTAAAGTTAAGCCATCAGACGATACGTCTGACCACACATACACACACACACACACACACACACACACACACACGCCTGTATACATATATGCACACACACACTACACACACTCTCTCTGTCCTGTTGTTGTTTTCCCCCCAGTCTAGTTGACAATGGTGATAGCAGAGTGTGTAATTAGTTTCCATTGTTCCCCTGACAACTATAGTTCCATACAAGACCCTTTTCTTTTTATGTTGTAAAGGTTATAGAAAAAATACACTAATAATAGGCATTTAATTATGGGTTCAGCAACCATAGTGGGGACATTTCCAGAAGAGACGGGAACCTTTGGGATATAAAAGATATACTTGAAGTAGGGGGAAAGTTTTGTTCTTCAATTACAGTAATGTTCAAAATCTTGATGACAGGCATATGACAGAAAAAGTTTTTTAATTTTTCCTTGAGACTCTATTGACAGTAAAAGTATGTATACAGTATTATATCAGTACTAAAACCAAGAATACTACCGTAACTGTATTAAAACGCAATTAAGAATAAAGGCATTCCTTATCCTTAGAATAACTGTATGCTCTGATACTATCAATGAAAAGTAAAAAGATTTAATTTTTTCATTGCTTTTTACAGACTTAAAAAATAGTACTTGTAATACCAAATATCTGGGTGCTACATTCCTTGAGGCTTACTTTAATTTGTTTTATACAGTATTTAAAATAAAGCATTCCCTGAGTTGCTGTCATGGCGGACACCAGATCTGTCACTAAGGTCCTTTCTCGCCTGATTAATTAGTAATTGGGAGACACATCTTGGCAGCTTTCATTTCCCTATTATTTTCTCTAGTTTGACACAAAACCCTGTCAGAAGCACCACTATTTGAACTGTACCCCTCTTAGTGCTGGGTCACTAAATTTTAATAAATGGAGCCCTTGCCAGAAAACTACCAAAATAGGCATAAAAGTTTACCGAAGCAGTAACAGTAAACAAATACTGAATGCCACAGTATCTAAAACATTAATGGTCTGTCTGAACCCAGGGGTTACTGGCAAGATTGCAGAGCAGAGACTAAAAGAAAAGGTCTTTCATCTGTCTTTAATAAAAACATATATATATTTATATATTAGCTTAATAAAGCTAAACACTTTGGTGGTAGCAGAACCATACATCTTCCATTATCCCAACCCAATAAATAAGTTTGCTGGGAGGCAAAGACAGATAGTGACTATAGGGATACCTAACCCACCCAGAAGTCACGAAACCCAACTCTGAGCCAAACAAAGAAACATTTTTCATAAAAGGTAAAGTAGAACTTCAAACTGAAGCTAAAAAGGCTGATACTTTGGAGAACTACAAATACTACAGAATCAGTTTCAGGGTCTCCATCTCAAAGTGTCAGTCACTTCAAAAAAGCATCCTGCTCCGGTGGTGGCTCAGGACACTTGTGTGCCAGGGCAGTGGCCATGCTGTGTGGGTCAGAGGTCACAGCTTCCACATTCCGACATCTGTCTGTATTTTTTCTTGCCCTGAAACAATAGAAGGGGAACTAGGCTCATTTGCTCCCACTTTGTTTAACATAATTGTTAAACACAAAGGAACATTTCCCCACATGAAGAATTATTTTTCCTTTTTTCCCATACCTATTTGTCTCCATAAAATTAAATACTTTAAAAACTTAACCAAAAAGTTAAGTCCTCTACACGTTATTAAAGTTCAGTAAGTGGGACAAAATCACATATCCCACCGGGGTCTGTGGAACATGAAATATCAAGTAGCATGTCCACCACCTTCAAAACCTAGATGACAATTTGCACTATAATTATCCAACCAAAATAAGCATGACTTTATTTTATACCACCCACAAAACTACAGTTTTAATGGAAAAATACTTTCATTTATCTTTATAATATGAATTTCCATAGTAAGAGACCAGAGCTAATAGTTAACTATAGTTTCTACATAAATAAATAAGTCACTAATAAAATTTAGAATGGACACTCTGACAGCTTTGGAAGCAGAAAAAAAAAAGTATTTGTTAATTCATTTAAAAGGAAAAGGTCACTTTGAACACTCACTTCTCCAGGCAGTCAAAGAAAAATAGATGATGGATATCAGAGGCAAGTTACTTGGTTCAAAACTGTCAAATCATACCTGGACTTTAATAAGGCATCCATGAGATGTACATTTGTTCTTAAAACATGTATTAATCACCTTTACACTGTATCTACAACTACCAAAAATCCCACTTCTAATTAACTGAAGCAATCTGTGACATAAGTTGTATGCAATCTGTGCCCAGTTTAATCAGACTGACTGAGTCAGGTTACTTTGAAATTATTCTTAAGAAAGTTCTGTTTTTACTACAGTGCATGGGAATAATGCTCCCAGACGTCATCAGACAGATGCAGTAGCAAGAAGTGTAGTATAAATTTTGGGTAAAGTTTACTAGGCCACATGTTCTTCCAAATGTAACCCAAAATACAAAACATGGTGGAAAATATAGCAGACTCAGTTGATACACTCTCATCAATTTTAAGAAATATGAATTTACTTCCAAAATAATTATGAATTTATTTCCAAAATAATTTTTTGTAAGAACTCACAAGAACGGTTTAGTAAAGATAGTAAGAGCCTGAATTTCAGTCACAAAAAGGTTCTGACATCATGTAATGCTTCTTAAAGCACCCGAAATACTTCATTTTTAGAGGTACCTGCATTTTTATCAATTCCTCTTACTGAAAGAAAAAATATTCATCAATCAACAAACTAGAAGGACTACTTTATGAGGTCGGAAAAAGGAAATCAGGGCTTGGGGATGCTGATAATAGGGGGCTATTAATCCATTACTTTAAAATTAACACTAAGTTATAAACTTCACAAGAGAAAATTACATATGTAAACATGGTATAGCCCAAAATTTAACATTAAAATAAAATATGCCTGAGTTTAAAATATATTATTACTAAGTGAAAACACTCATTTTTATCAATTAAATACAAGCAGATAGAATTTAATGAACTCACAAACAACTTAAGATAGCACTTGAAATGCAGAGCCATGACAAAATGATTATAAAGTGGTTTAGTCCTTTTTTATCGTCCATATTCATTTCCGGACCATTTTCATGAAAGAAATAAAATCGGTCTTAAAACAAGATGGCTGCTTCCGGGGGGGGGGGGGGGGAAGAAAAAAAACGCTGATTTAACTGAAAGCCAAAAACCTAGCTTTTCTTAATTCGGAAATAAGAACTTAGTCATATTTTCTAATCTCCAAGAATGCATTCATGCACCCACAAAGAAACCTATGGATTACACTGTGCAGCTTTTTAAAATTATTAATAGCAACGCAATTTTTTAAAGGTCTAATCTTTGTGTGCTAACAACATGATTGTCCAACATAGAGAGAGATACACATGACCAAGATTCCCACGTATACTTCATATCAGAATCATGAAAATCGGGTCACTTAATAGGAATAATATCGATATTTTATATCTCTTAAAGAACCCCATCAAAAATGTCTAGTGATACCCTGCTACATACACATCAACGGTATTTGGCTTTTTAAACACTCTATGAACCTGTTAGACAATTTCTCCTTGAACTGCACTTCGCTGCCCTTCCCTGAAGCAAATGGCAGATTAATTTTAGATATAAACATAAAAATTAAAAGCATCTCCTACATTTTGAAATAATGTTTAAGCAGATTTTTTTAAATCACTCAAAGTTATTTTTATTTCTCACTTGAGTGGAAAGTAAGACCTGACAGTAACATTTTCTTCAAGCTGTCAACTGTCAATTGCATGAAAGATGTTTCTAACGATGACAATGATTTATTTTTCCTTATTGAAAATGATAGAATTCTACCTGAATGAAAGCTGAACTAACCATCACTGTGATACACTACTCTCTCTCAGCATCTAGGTAACTTTAACTAAAAATCTTCCCTATTTTAAAATAATGTTTTTACCGAAACCTATGACTCACTGAAAACGATATTTAAAAACCTCAAAAATCAAGAGTTACACATCCACACACATTTCAGAAAGTAGTTCAGAGATATCGATAGTTAACAATAAATACTTCAAGGTACATTAAGTAATATAGATTATCAAGAATATTAAGCTATAAGGAACTTTCCTCATTTATAGTGAAAACTATGCATAATAGTTATGGTACAGAAAAACTTGCATTATTACTTTATGATTTTAATCTAAGTGGTTCTGTGTCATTGTGCTGCCTTGGTTATGACTGACTTAATTTTGAAAACATAAATGCAGACAAATTTAAGAGGAAACAGCTCAGGTAGTGAGTAATATCCCATTCACAAACACTAGAAGTTCAAATTAATCACAAGAAACTTTCTACCAAATATCTCAGGATATAGCTTGAGAAACAGTCAAAAATTTAATCCAATAATATAAATCAGGCCCTTAAAAGAGACAGTAACTTACTGATGCTTAGCTGTCTAAGACCACCATCATAAGATACATTACTAAGAGTGAATATTAACACCTCATTTCTTATATTCCTCTTGGAGGTTTTTATATCTGAATATGAAGGAGTTATCCATCAGAAATGATCAAAAGGCAATTTTTTCTACGTTCGGAAGACTTATCCTGACTAAGTATCCCGTGTAAGCAGCCAGGACCTTCCTTACTATACTTAGGAATACACTGGCTTACTTTTCAACAGGGACATTATAATCAAAGCTGCTATTTCAATAGTTTGTATACTGTTTCTAAAAAGAAAGTTGATAACATATAATCAATCAACATAGATTGGTTCATTACTTAAAACACCATAGCATTTTAAATTATCATTACTATAGTGAAAGTAATTCAAAACAAACACAAAAATCAAGAAGGCTTTTCGTTCATTTTATATTTTAAAGTTTACTCTTTCTCAAAGGTACATTCTTTTGCCATAGAGTTCTCTTAAGCTTGCAAAAACCAGAACTCCTGAAGGACTAATTGTATTCATTCATTTTGTTGGCCCAGCATGAAGCTGGTAGCTTGCTTGGTACATAGCAACAGGGAAGAAAAGGAGGCGTTCATCTTTATCTGTCCCTATCCAACAGGAAATCAGGCCAATGGACAGAACGCAATGAAATCCGTTTTCAGAAGGCGTCTTGCAAGATTAAGTGGCAAGAAACTCACAAGGTCAATTTGCCCCCAAATAACTACATTCTCCTTCTAAATTGATCCTCAGCATTCAAAGGTGGGAGTCTCTAAAGCCATTGATTATCAGCCAGAAGACACATGGCAACAAGATACTGGTTCAGTATACCAATGGTTTGTTAGTACCACTAGAATCAACCAACAGGGAGTGATAAACTACTGAAAGCTCTCTCTGATTCTTTTCATCAAAAGGAGTTTATTCACCTTGGTCTTACACTGGAAATGCCCAATTAGACTGTACAAGCAAGTGCGCCTCAACGGGCACTGATATTTCACTTAAAGACAGTTGACTACTTCTGATAACGTATCGTGACTATATAATCTAATGCATAAAATGAATGGAACATGACATCTCAGTAGCTAACTTTGCTTTTTAAACTTCTATAGGAAACTGGCCAAAAACAACCAGCATGCTTCTCTTTTACAAGTTTTTAGATAATATAGGGGGAGAGAAGGAAGAATCACTTCAGGTCTCCTAAATGAAAAAGGGTAAAAACACTAGATAGAAACTTATGTCATATAGCTTTATTTTTACCTAGGCATTTAGATAAATTCTGATAAAAATAATAAAATTACCTCATTCCATCTACTAAACTAATGTATTACACGGAAGCTCGAAGTTAATAAAGTTAAAAGAGTCTACGTAATGCCTTTTACTTGAAGACCTTTTTATGTTTCCAACATACAACAATATTATTTAAAACACTGATAATGTCAAAAACAGAGTTATTCCTTTACAAGTTTGGCAATAAAATTTAATCAGAACCAAAATCAACTTTTCACCTTTCCTCAGAACAAATACCTAGAGTTAAACTGAACTGATTTCATTTATTTACCAGTGGAAAAGGCAGTGCTGGCGTACTGGTCTATGAATACTAAAACAATGATTTTTAAAAATAAAACAAGTGAATTTTGAGAAAGGAAAAATACCCAGGAATAGTAAGTAGAAAAAAATTTATTTCTCTCTACTTAGCCCCATACATATGGCCTACATGCCAGGAGATTTGGGAGTGTTGACCTAGAATTCACATCACTTTCACAACTCTAAGATTACGTGTTAACCAAACTAAATGGTGTCAATTACCTGCTACTCTCACCTGAAATGTTTAATTTACAAGTCCCTACAAGAATTGAAGAAGTCCAAAGAAAACAGATGATTAGAGTAAAATTTAGTAAAGTCCCCCGATGAACTATAGAGGTATGTTTTCTTGTAAGAGAATAACATTTTAAATTGGTCATGCTCAAACCTTAACAGAAGCAAAGCACTAAGTGAGGAGAATCAGAATTCTTAGAGTGTGCTGGTTGTATTTGCCACTATTCCACCCATTAATGCCAACCAGTAGGACATATCTTTAATTATCCTAGCACCATTCTGGCAACTGATTAAAAGAATCCAAGAACTTTTCAATATATATACAGTGTTTAAAAGAATATTCTCACTGGAAGCACCAGATTAAGTGGGATGTTCTTAGTATCGAGGCCTTTATATTTTTATAAGAGTAGCTACTAAGAGAGAATGTAAATAAAGTTTTATTACTAAAAGTCTTTTTAAAAGTTACTTAAAAGCTGTTTACATTCTTACAGAAATCAAGGATGAATAACTAAGATGCCACAACAAAGAACTGATGCTTCTCATCTCTCTCCCTTCCGTCTGTCTTCCCCTTTCTGTCTACCCCCTCACTAAAAAAGAAAGAAAGAAAAAGAAATCAAGGACAAATATAACATTATATTCTCCTTGGTTTGGATGTTCACTACTCAAAGTTACTTAGTAACTTGCTATTTTAGAATTAAGCATAACATTAAAAGAATCATTCTATTACTCTCACTAGGTGAAAATTAAAAAGTTTTTCAAATTTTTTAAATAGGAATTTAACATTTCGACAAATCTTTTCATATACTTCTATTCAGACTGACAAGTTTCAGGTGTTATTTCAGAGACATGCCATTTTGACACATAAATTTAGTTTGGCCCACCACTCAATAAATACTAGTAACTAAAAAATTATAAGCATTTGAAAACTGAACATCCACTTCCCCTAAGTGAATACCTGGGAAGACAGATTCTAACAGTAAAACTATCTGACAGCAAGTAAGTTAAATACTTTTTTCTTCTATGAACCTCAAACTGTGGATGCTTATGGTATCAGCGGAGTCAGTAATGAAACCCAATGTAGTGAATAAACTCCTGTGACCACATAAGTTATAATATAAAATATTTAAACCCTGTGGTCAATATGTAATGCTTAATTTTAATTTTATCAAAACATAATTTTAAACTGAAGCTTATTGGTACAAGCTAAAATATAGTTTCTTCATTTCCACAGTATCATTAGCAGCTCAATGTGTCCAGTGAACCTTAAGTCTTCAAATTTTAAAAATCGATTCAAGTTGCAATTAAAGTTTTCTACCGTTTCCCCCAAAACTGAAGTTTTTCTATTATATTATTAGTTTAGCAAAATATTAAAGGATAGGATTTATATAAAACCAAAAGATATGGCTAGATTACTTTTGTAATGATAACATATGAAAAGGAAATGTATGTAAAATACTGAATTTATAAAATTTAGTAAACAGGTGCAAATTTTTTAACATACTCCTTCATTATCTTTTGTGATAACTGTATTTCTAAGTTACTTATTTTGCATTTGGCTCCTTTTAAAAAACACCCAAGCTGACTTTTCTTAATGTATCAATAAAGCACCATCTTACTTAACATTTCAGAGATAAATCTGCCACCCAGTACCTACTTTTAAAATTACATTAAGTTTTAGTATAACAACACGGGAAGCTACATACATCCATAAACCCCCAAGAATACTCAAGTTAGGGCTGAATCTCTTGGGAGAGGAAGGACATCATTCTTTCTTTTGAACATGACCAAAGTGATAATGATCAAATAGAAAGCATTCCACAAACCTCAAATTGGAATACTGACTTGAGAATATTCTTCGTCTTTTCAAATTCTACAGATTAACTTTGTCTGGGCAGGTTCAAAGCTACCATAGCATCCTGAACAGAAGAGTTTTATGTAGGCAGGGCATATCTATGAAAAACATACCCTGTGACAAAATCAATGTGTTCATCTTAAACCAAACAACAGTATCAAAAGCATAAAACAAGAGCTAACCTAAGATAAAATGTCCTCAAATTAACTCAGACCAGCTTGACAGGTTAAGGAGGCAGAGTGGATGGCTGGCTGATTCTGTTTTAACCGAGATGATTGGAATACCCAAGTCTCCAAATAAATTAATGAGGAAAAGATCACACTGTGAAGTTTGGAGTGGGAAAGAAAAGCCGACCAAGAGCAAAATATCCCAATTTTAACTAACCAATCTCACTGTCATTTTATTTAATAAGGTGCTGAAGTTGATAAATATACATTCTCCCTTTCCTATGTGCTATCTAATAAAGCCCAAAGAGGAATAAAACCAACCAGCATAATGAAGCTTGCTTTTAACACCATCACAACTAGAAAGCCTGCTCTATTTGTCTTGTCAGCTTTAATAAAAGACATTTCCTCTGGCAGGATGGCTTCTTTTTCTCTTTTTCTAATAGTGGTAAGAGGCATGTCAAAGAAGAAATAACTTCCCATCCCACCACCCACCTCCACAAGACTTTTTTTTTTAACCAAACTTTCAGGGATATCTCCAATTCTGCCAGGCAAGCAATTAGGGCTTGGGTTACCGGGGTATGACTGTCTTTTCTGGGTTAGCAGGGTGGCGGGGGGGGAACTCCTTCTCTGTTTGGCAACCGGTGGACCGCTTGTGGGGAAATCTGCCCATCTTCAACTGAGCTGACATTACTTCAAGTGGGGAATCCCTCCCATGCCTGCGTAAGGAAGGAAGGAAGGCGGGAGGACTGCGGAGAGGTCCACCGGGAGACAGCAAGCACTGGAAGCGCCCTCCAGACCCCTCTCCCCAGGCAAGCTGGGAGCGCAGCAACCATAAACTCTTTCCTCGGCCTCCCACCACTCTCCTTCCTATTTCTATTCCAGCCCAGGGAAAAAGCTGGGATTTGCGGTATAATTGATGCTATTGTCCTCCTGGGCGGGCACCGAGGCCGCCCACAGCTGGAAGCCGGCTGGCCTCGGTTCCAGGGAGGCTGGAAGCCGGCTGGCCTCGGTTCCAGGGATCCAGTGGGGCAGGCTGCTTCCCAAAGGCCAGTAAGACAACCCCACCTCAACCCCATATCCAAAGTCGGTGAGCAAGGGACCTCCGCGGGGTGGGAGGCGGCGGGCTACGGTCCAGCACACGCGCCAGGGCGGCCCTGGACGCCCGTTTCTAGCCGCTTGCGTACACTGCGGGCTTCGGGGACCGCAGGAAAAAGGGTTCCAGGTAACCGTGCGTGCTACGGCTGTACACCGCCAGGCTGCAGACGAAGGGCTCCCATCTCCCTGCTCTGCCAACTCCAGCAGCTCGCTCGGCACACATGATGTAACCCCGCATTAGATCAAACTTTCTGGCACCTTGAGCCCACCCAGGGGTAGAGGAGGTGGGAGAATCTTCTCCACTGCCAAGTGCGCCAGGCCCTGACTGACCCAGGGGCGGGATAATTTCCTCCCAGTTAAAGAGGAAAATAACCTAAAGCTTCCGCTTCCCAGGCCCCCTCACTTCCCCCAGCCCGTGAGCTCTCTGAGCGCACCGATTAAAGAAAAGGAAAAATTACAAAGAACACAGGGAAAAAACCCCACAAAACTTGGGGATGTTTGGCGGGTTCTCCTTGCAGTCCCTGCACACCCACGCTGCCGGTGCGAGCTCCTGGCTGTGCGCACCCGGGACTGCCCGTGCCCAAGCCCTGGGCCGGGATCACGATGCTGGCCAGCCTGCACGGGCGGGTAAGCGGGGAAAGTCTCGACTTCCCGGCTCCCGCCTTTTCCGAGTCTCCTGGTTCTCTGCAGTGGCAGCCGGTCTGTGCAGACCCGGGTACTCCCAGGGGCGCCCGGACTCTCCGCAGTGGCTTAACAAAGAAGGGCTCGACGGGAGCGCTTCCCGCGGAAGCCTCGAAAACCACCAGCGCTAGCACGACGTAGGCTCCGAGGGTGCGCGCAGCCGGCGGCTGGTGCGCGCTGGTTCCCCTACCGCTGCCGCTCCTTCCTCAGGGCCCCGAGGCCGGGGTAGCCCTGGCTCTTCGCCCCCCATTGCCTTACCTAGGGTTGCTGCTGTTCCAGTAGACGGCGTAGCGGTCGGCGACGGCCTTGGAGCCCGGGTCCTGGCTGAACACACACATCCAGAGCACCAGAAACATCAGCGTCAACATCTCCACGTGCAACATCACGACTGGCCAGCGGCGGAGCCCCGGACGCGCCACTCCGGGGAGAGAGCAGGGATCCGGAGAGAGGGAGGGAAGGAGAAAGCGAGAGCGGGAGCCAAATAAATATGAATAAATAAAAATGAAGAGGGATGAGAAAAGAAAGGCACACAACAAGCTGGGGAGGGGGAGGAGAGCGAGAAGAAAAGAGACAGTGGAGTGGAGGGACTGAAGACAAACTCGCACCCCCCACTTTAGGGTTCAGAAGAAAAAAAAAGAAATCACAAGATGGAGAAAAGCATGCGAGTGTGTGGTGGTGGCGGCAGCGAGGGCGGGGTAAGGGGTGCCAAGCTGTGTCTGGGGCGGCGGCGGCGGCAGGCCAGTCACCCCGGGAGAAGGAGGTGCGCGCCCGGCCGAGCGGCAGCAGCGCGGGTCGGGGCAGGCGGCGGCGCACGTTGTACAGTCACCCGGAGCTGCGCGCCGCGGCCGCGGGGAGACATACACTGGCCCGCGGGGCCCGGCTCAGCGTCGGCGCCACGGACTGCACACGTCTCCGCCGCCCAGGGCCCTCGCACTGCGCCCCGCTTTGCTTCAAGTTACTTTGGCGGCCGGTGGGAAAACTGCAGGAGGAGGACTCCGTGTAGATGGGGGCTTCGTGCCTGTGGCCTCCTCTGTGCCTTAACTGGGCAACCCCTAGAAATCTCGGAGGAGTCGTAGGTGTTGCGGATTCGGGGCGGTGCGCTGGGAAGGGTGGGGATCTGGAGCCACAGACCCAGCCCCACCGGCGTCCTGGAACTGGTTAAGCGGCAACTAGCTGGTGAGGAGCGGTCTCGCCTCGCAAACCTCAAAAAAAGTTTGGCTCTCCGTGTCTTCTAGCAGGTCCCCCGGTGGAGTCGGACTGCAGCGGCGGCGGGAGAAGACACCGCAGGCGCTGGCCTCTAGGATTTCTCGCGCGTGCTTTTCTCGACCGGGTGTGGGTGCACCAGAGTGAATGTAGAGCAGAGGTTACCAGCCAGCCAGCCAGCCAGGCGGAGCTGGGATGATCAAACCTGCAGGACGACGCCAACCCAATAGCTCGGCTGGAGAGCGGGAGGGAAAACAATCACTTTGAAATGAATCCCTCCAACTCCTGGATGGGCTGATGTCAGTCTCCGATCGCCTTCCAGGGGCACCAATGAGCCCCAGACGCAGTGCCAAGCCCCGAGTGAGCTCTCAGAAGTGTCCCTGCGACTCCGACGGGTTCGTCCTCAAGCCCAGCAACTTGTAGAGACGCATCAATCAGTTTGAAATGTAGAGAGAGAGAGAGAGAGAGAGAGAGAGAGAGAGAAAGCGCGCACCAGCCAGTGGCACCTCCCCGATGACTACATCAGAAAACCTCTCCGATCCTCCCGCTGCTGCTCCCTTTTCCTTCCTTGGGCACCGCAGCAACAAGAGATGAAAACCACCAACCGAATCCTAAAACCCCTACCAGGCGGGAAAATGAACTTGAGTGCAGCAGCAGCACAAGCAGCCCGGGAGGGATCGAAACGATTGGCGAGAAGTGGAAAGGGGTAAAAGTCAGTTTTGTAAAAGAGAAAAAGAGAGAGAGAGAGAGAGAGAGAGAGAGAGAAATTGCTTTATGGGAAAAATCTCCTCGGCACGCCCCCTCGTTAATGACCTGCGTGTAAAGCCGACCGCAGCGACAACCCAGCAGCCGCACTAGAGCGCGAGGAGGCACGCGTGGACGTGGGCGGCGCGGGGGGGGGGGGGTGCGGGCGTATAACGCAGGGCGTGGGACAAGCGGGAGGCGCGAGCACGAGTGTGAGCTCCGGGCCGAGCAGGAGTAGGCGCCGCCAGCCCGCGCCCAGCAAGCGCTGCCGCTGCGGGGCCCGGTCCTCTGGGCTGCTCCGTTACCCCTCCCCCATGCAGTTTACTGGGGAAGGGGGGGTGCCTGGAGCAGCCAGTCAGGGGACGGCCTGCTGTTTGCTTACAGATCGAGATTTTTTCCTCTCTCTTTACGCCAACCGGATTGGTTGCTCCAGGAGAAAGAGGCGTTTTCCTGAGCTCCCTTCCTCACGCCTCCTACCCCCTCCCCAGCCCCACCTTCCAGAAACCTGACTAATTGAATTACTGGGAGTGCCGAAGCGCCCTCTTCTCCACCCGAACCCAGCAGCCGTGCGTAACCCTTTGGATGCTGAATTCCGCCAAGGTTGAGGAATGATTTGACATCTTTTTACCTGTGAGGAGGGTATTTCAGTTACAAAGGAATCGGTTTCCTCCCGGTAGCCGGAGAGCCGAAATCTGTCTCCGGAGCTCTTCAGGTGACACGAAGTCCCAGCAGGCCGGCTGGCAGAAAGTCTCAGTGAATAAGTTCCTGTAAATCTCTTCCCTGTTCTTCACAATTGCGCGGCGCTGGGTTATCTGCAAAGTTGAGCATCTCAGTGCCTTTTAACTCCCCTCTTCCTACCAGGGACTTAAAGACTCATGAGCAAGAAGAAAGACTTTCCTTTAAATTGATGCTCTGAAAACGCATTTTTAAAAAATCAAGAAAATCACAGTGTAGAGTGATTGCCATTCAGTGCGAACCTTCATCAGGGAGGAAACTAATGTGGCCGGGGAGCCCATCAGAAATACGTTACACGGTTTCCATTTCAACCCCGCCCCAAGGTTCGCAACCCACTCCCCAAAGGATCAGTGCTTTGAACAAAGTCCGTACCAGAAGAAACCTATGTCGGGGGGGTCGGGGAACAAGTTCCCTTATTATTGGAAAAGGCCTCGCTTCCCGAACTTCCAGAGCAGGTTGCAGCAGCTCGCCTCCAGCTGCCCCCGAAGCACGACTGCCTGACAGCGAGCCAGACCCAGCGCCCAGGGACGCGTTCCCCAGTGCTCCAGCGCCCGGGAAGTTAGCCAGGCGCCGGGCGCAGCGGGGCTACAAACCCTGGAGACTCGCCCTGCGGGACTCGGCCACTGTGGTTGGATTCTCTCTTGCTCCCTAGGGAGTTTGTTGCTTCAGTGGAAAAAGGATGATGCCAAGAAAGAGAGCAATTTAGTTTTGCTCCCAAACTTGCCTGTTCTCCCCCTTACTTATTAGCCCAATATAATCAAATATCACATTGTCTGCCTTGAGCTTTCCCGTCCTGGAGCTCGGGATTTCCAGACGCTTCGGAGCTGTTTGGAAGCGTCCAGACGCCCTCCAGTGGTGGGCCTGCTGTCCACACCCCGCGCGAATATTGCTAGCAGCTCAGCCGGATTGAGTTTGATGGAGAATCTGGGTTAACGATCAATAAAGACTTGAGGGGAAAAGGAACGGTTCCCACCGGAATGAAATTACCTGGATGTTATGGGCCCTTGCCTGAAAATTGACTAGTGTCTCAATTACAGAAATTTTTCCTACCTGAAGAGATCCTGAAATTGTCCTAGGAAAGTAACTTCTGTTTGTGACTAGATATAAACTGCAATCTGTTATACACTCCACGTCAGATAACCCTAAAAAACTAACCTTCCTAGTTTAAAAAAATAATTCAGAGTATTAACACAAATGCATCTGTATATTTCTTAAAATCCCAATAGTGAGAAAACTTAGAGAACTAAAGGAAAATCTTTCATTTTTTAAATCAAATTGTTATTTAAGAAGTTACTTACTTTTTCCTCCTGGTCTTCTAATCTTGCTGATGTTCAAGTTCTTTGCCTATTTTCGGGTGTGTTTATTTTTTCTGTAGCAGGAAAAAAATGCATTTATTTCTTCCCTGGGCCTTTCTGATAGCTCTAATAGGTGCTCAGATGACTGAAGCAGTTTTTCAAGAAATTCTCTGGACCATTTTCAGGGACATCTGCATCTTGAGGAAGAAGGGAATGCACAACTTCTGTCTTGGGAAACTGCTGATGATCATCATCGGAGTCTTTTTAGTCAGGGAAATATCAGGTAACGGGGAGTTAGCAAGCTGGCTTCCTGTGGCTTCAAAGCCAAAAGAGTAAAAGAAAAAAAATTATGTATATTCACTTATTTCCTATCTGAAGACACATACTGTAACCAAAATTGATATGTGACAATTCAATGTATCAAACGAATATGGATGCTCTACTACTTTAAATGTCTCTAATTTGTTTCAAGTCTGAAGAGTCCCATTTTAAACAGAGATTATACATTATGGCCTGCCTTAAAATGATTCAAAGAGTTGGAATAAAAAATACTGGAATTAGCAACTGCTGAGAACATAACTCAAATGTCTGTGTAAAATAATTCATAAATCCAAATTAAGTGCTTCCTTCTGGGATTATATACTTATGTAAGTATTGCTATTAGAGTAACTAAGCAGCACTATGATAGATTAGTGATTTTCAACGTTTTCCATCTCATGGCATATAAACTACTAAAATTCTGCAGCACACCAAAAATATTTTTCCTGCCAATCTGACAGAAAAATGGATGTAATTTTCATTCATTCACATTGACGGCTATTGTTATGTTGGCTGTTTCTTTTATTTTTGTTGTTTTTGACAATCTAAGGGAAAAGAGGTCAGTGCCCCTGACTAAACAATCAGATACTGCATGTTTTAAAAATTCTTATGGCATACAAGTTGAAAATCACTGTGATAGATACATACTTAGCGTTTGAAGAGAGGAATATTATTAACTGTGAACTTATATTCAAGTCACATCATTCAAGTGATTTGAATTTATACAAATCAGTATTCTAGAAAATAATTATATTATGATTAGCCTAGTGTCACAGAGGCAATGACTTTCAAGCTGGCCTTTCAGGAATAAGTAATATTTCCCCCTGTATAGAAGGAGGTTCGGGTATAACAGTAAAAAAACAAACAAACAAACAAACAAACAAAAAACACAAGAAGCTAAAAACCTAGAGGGATAAAAGTGCAGAGAGTATTTGAAGACTGAGATTGAAACAGGGTTGGAGGGAGCTGAGACCTGAAAACTCCATTGAGAATGGACTGTAACAGAGCTTAAATGCATTCTAAAAATGTTTGTATTTAAAGCTACAGGAAACCAAATGCACAGTGGCTTTTAAACAAATGACATTGAAGCAATTAAATTAAAACACAAACGGATTCTTTTTTTTAATACTTTGGCTTTGAACTATAGACTGATGTTCTAACTTTAGCTATGATAGAATCACCTACAAGCCTGACCTGTGGTGGCGCAGTGAATAAAGTGTCAACCTGGAATGCTGAGGTTGCCGGTTCAAAACCCTGGGCTTCCTTGGTCAAGGCACAAATGGGAGATGATGCTTCCTGCTCCAACCCCCACCCCTTCTCGCTCTCCTCTCCAAAATGAATAAATAAAATATTTTTTTTAAATCACCTACAGAGCTTTTTAAAGAAAGAACAATGCCAGGACCCCACTCCCTGTTTTAGTTGGTTAGGGGCAGGGATCTAGGTCTGTAATTTTTAAAAGCTTCCCGGGGAATGCTAATGAGCACAGAGGATTAAGAATCACTGATCCAGGTAATTTATTTTTACCTTCACTGCTTCAATATTCCAGGCAAAAAAGTAAGTTCTGTACTTATTTGTCTGGAAAAATGTTCCAGGCTACCCACCAAGGCAGAAATGTTGACACTTAAGAGAGCTGAATTTTATGATCCTATGTATTAAAGTGAAGTGATACTCTCAAAATAATTCTCACATGGCACAAAATAGAATGCCATCTCCAAGATGTGGTTTCCAGGGCAAAGCTTACTTTAAAATACAGGTTGTCCTGGCTGGATAGCTTGGTTGGTTGGAGTGTCATGCCGAAGTGCAGAGGTTGGCAGTTCACTCGAGGTCAGGGTACCAACAGGAACAGTTCCATGTTTCTTTCTTTCTTTCCTTCTCTCTCTCCCACCCTCCCTCTCCCCCTCCCTTTTGAAATGTATGTATTAGTCTTCCTTTTTGGATTGTCTTAGACTTCCTATTTTCACTAGCTGCCATCAGACAGAAGTGGAGTTCTATTGGGTAGTTTCCAGACAAATAAATGAAATAAGCTGGTGAATTAAACCCCAAAGTCCACAGACTAAGCAACTCTTATTTAATATGACAGTTAAATGAAAACTGATACCCAGAAGAGATAATAAAGGGAATAAAATCAAGAGCAAAGATTAAAGAAGTAATAGACATAAAACTATGTAACAGATGACCAATAGAATGATATTTAAGCTAACCCTACTGCCTATCTTTCTAGAACATTTAGAATTCATTCCAAAGCCCCAAGAAACCCAATTTCAATCACTAAACTGTCACCTCTCTACGCTGCCCATAGATTGAAGTTGTTTAATGAAGTCTTCTCCCCTCTTCACCCGTTTTATAACTGGATACTCAGAATCTTTAGAAATAACTCTTTGCTAGCTTTTCTCTTCGAAGAGACATTAGGAAACACTTCTATTTCTGATCTAGCTGTCTCTTCTGTGAACAACCTGAGAAAGAAAGAGAGAGAGAACCCACTACTAAATAGAGTACAAGGCATTTCGTCTTGTAACCTTTTTCCACTTTTACTTATTCTCCCTTTACTTTCCTGGAGTTTGTTTCACAGTATCTCTTCTCTTGAATTCTGCTGATAGTAGAAGAAATGTTATAAGTTGCTACAATATTCTGAAAGGGGTGTTAAAATTGTTTTTAATACTAACCATCTATTGGTTGTTATGCCTACTTTAAGACACAGTTTAAGTAAGACCTACATAATAACTTAAAATATTTTTTAATTTATTGATTTTAGAGAGAGCAGAAAGGAAAAGCCAGACACTTTGATTTGTTGTTCCACTTAATTATGTATTCATTGGTTGATTCTTTGTTTACTTTATTGATGATAGAGAGAGGAAGGGAGAGAGTGAGAGAGACAGAAACATTGATCTGTGTGTGCCCTGACTGGGGATTGAACCACCCACCTCTCTGCTTCAGGATGATGCTCTAAAACCAACTGAGCTATCTGGTCAGGGCCACTGGTTGATTCTTGATTATGCCCTGACCTGGGATCGAACCCCCAACCTTGGCATATCAGTACAACACTCTAATTAATTTAGCCATCCAGCTAGGGCCATAGTTAACTTTTTAAACATACACAACCTTAAGCTTTTGATAAACAAGTAACCATATTACTAGGCACATAGGTAAATATGTGTTATGTTTCTGTGTATCACAAATGTGTATGTGCTTAAATGTAATTTTAAAAGAAGCAAACAATAACTGGTTGATTCATCCAATTTCCCATCATTTTTCATTCTTTATACATCAGTATAAAGCAGAAATTGGTAGATGACTTTATTTTCATAAGACATTTTCATGTGGTCTTTTACTGTTTTATCCTGTATTTAATTTTTATTGTTCTGTATTTTCCCCTCTTCAAATTTTTAAATAAAATTCACCAAAGAAAATTTATTTGCATTTATAAACATAATTGATCAACTAGCATACTGTATACTGTCAGTAAAGTATACTGTCCTAATATGTTCTTTATGAATTATTAAACAACCCTATATTCCTTGCTTAAAAGAATATACATTACCATGAATGCATATTACCAAAAAATTAAAATTTTGTATTTGACTTATTACAATAACAATCTATAGTACACCATTATTGAAATAGAAATTATATAAGTAGCCTTTTAAAAAATAAAGTTTATGTTCTTTTCCATATTCAAACTAATAATTAGGATTTTTCTCCCACCAGATCCATTTGCCAACACCAAAAAGCATATAAATATTCATTTTTGTATTCCTTTACTTGTTTAGAAACCCCCCAAAAGCTAGAACATCTTTTATTTCACTGATGCCATTGTATATATATACATATACATGTATAGCATATATGTGAGCATATATAGAGACAGAGAAAGTGAAAGAACTTATCTTTCAACCAATTTCACCCAAGATTTTCATCAACTTCTGGGAGAATTCTATTTAAAGATGAGTACAGGATATAATCCTTAGTGAGCATGATTTCATGAAATAGGAAATGCTGTTTGTAATCCTCGTTTTAGCTTTGGCTTTACTCACCCCCCCCCCCCCCCAGAGCTGAACTGACTAAGCAAAGTAAAGTGTAGAATTATGGCAAACTAAGAAACTCGTTCCTCAATTATGTGCATTTATTTTCCAGATAAAAGACTTCTTTAGGGGAATTTGGACCCTGGTATTTTAGAGTGTAGGTTTTATATTTTTAGTCATCTAAATAATTCTCTCCACCCCTTCATTGCACTTGCCTTAAGTAGAGATGGTCTTTTAATATATGCTATTAATTTTTTAGGAAAAGTCCCCTCTTATTGCAGATTTATAACCCTAGTATAAGACATCCAAATACTTTATGCAAACATTGTAAATTTTATTGTGATGCTGTAAAGTTACAGTTAAGATGTATTTATTTATTTATTCTTAAATGAGAAGTGGGGAGGCAGAGAGACAGACTCCTGCATGCGCCCAACTTAGAGATCCACCTGGAAAGCCCACTAGGGGATGATACTCTGCCCATCTGGAGCATTGCTCCATTGCTTGGCAACTGAGCTATTTTAGCAGTTGAGGAGAGACCATGGAGCTGTCCTCAGTGCCAGGGCCAACTTGCACCAACTGAGCCATGTCAGCTGGAAGAGAAGAGAGAGAGAGAGAGAGGAGGGAGATGGGGAAGTTTGGAGAAGCAGATAGTTGCTTCTCCTGTGTGCCCTGACTGGGAATCAAACCTGGGACATTCGGCCCTGGCCGGTTGGCTCAGTGGTAGAACGTCGGCCTGGCGTGCAGGAGTCCCGGGTTCGATTCCCGGCCAGGGCACACAGGAGAAGCACCCATCTGCTTCTCCACCCCTCCCCCTCTCCTTCCTCTCTGTCTCTCTCTTCCCCTCCCACAGCCAAGGCTCTATTGGAGCAAAGTTGGCCCGAGTGCTGAGGATGGCTCTGTGGCCTCTGCCTCAGGCACTAGAATGGCTCTGGATGCAACAGAGCGACACCCCAGAGGGGCGGAGCATCGCCCCCTGGTGGGCATGCTGGGTGGATCCCGGTCGAGCGCATGCGGGAGTCTGTCTGACTGCCTCCCCATTTCCAGCTTCGGAAAAATGCAAAAAAAAACAAAAACAAAAAAACCCCTGGGACATTCATACGCTGGGCTAGTGCTCTAACACTGAGCAAAACAGCCAGGGCCAAGTATAATTTTTTAAAAGCATTTCATCTTTTAGTTTGGAATAATAGTTATAAAACTTGTCTCTATAGAAACCATTGTAACTTATGATCTTGGAACATCAGATAATAATGCAAAGGATTATTGGCCACAACTTTTTTTAAATGAGTGATATTTTACTGAATTGCCTCTTTCTGAACTCAAGTCAGGAAGGAAAGTGTGCTCTTAAAATGACTACCTTTTAATCAGAGATTAACATTCTCTCCCATTAGTCTACCTTTCTTTTGGGAAAGCATGTGATATACACTGAATTAAATAAGATTTTCTGGTTCAGCTAGATTCTGAATTACTTTCTTTTCCTGTGGACTAGGAGAGTTCATTTCTTACCTTTTTTCTTGACATCCATCAGGATCTTTTATGTGGTCTATCTAGTATTCTGCATACTTTTAATGCTTACTAAATATTACATTATAATATTAGCATAATAATAAATCATCTGAAAGTATTACATAGATTATTAAGTGAGATCCTATTTAGTTTAAGCCAAGACATCAAAAAATTTTATTTTCTCTATACGCATAAAAAGTAATTTTAAAATGCCCTTTCCATAAAATGTTCTTGTATCCATAAGATGTCTACATATTATAAAGTGAAGTGGTGAAGGTGTATCTTCCAGTTGCATGTCTCATTCATTCAATTTATTCTGGAGTCTGAATTTGCCATTTTAATAAGAGGAAATTTAAAATTGTGCAGACATAGATGAAAATAGCACTATTTGTCAAGTAAATGCCCTCTTCCTAATGGCAATTCTAAAATCTTCCCACGAGTTTACCAGGCCAGCAGCTAGGTAATGTTTTTTGCTACTAAGAAGTTCTGCTTTGAGCCCTGACCATTTGGCTCAGTGGTAGAGCATCAGCCCAGCATGTGGAAGTCCCAGATTTGATTTCCAGCCAGGGCACACAGGAGAAGTGCCCATCTGCTTCTCCACCCTTCCTCCTCTTCTTTCTCTCTTTCTCTCTCTTCCCCTCCTGCAGCCAAGGCTCCATTGGAGCAAAGTTGGCCCGGGTGCTGATGACAGCTCCATGGTGTCCACCTCAGGCGCTAAAATGGCTTCAGTTGTAACGGAACAATGCCCCAAATGGGCAGAGCATCGCCCCCTGGTGGGCATGCCGGGTGGATCCAGGTCCGGCACATGTGGCAATCTGTCTGCCTTCACACTTCTCACTTCAGAAAAAAAAAAGTCCTGCTTTGTCTATGGTTGGTTATGTCACATAGCCCTACACTAACAGCCATTGAAAACATGAGGACTTTTTACAGTTTCAGAAACAAAAGTAAAGTAAAAAACATTCAGTTAATAACAATCTTATTTTAACTGGTTGCACTGAAGGAGCTCCTAGTTTGAAATGTCATCAAAACAAAAAGTATATATATTTTTTCCCTCCAAAAGTATTTTAAATATTGTACATTTTATCTATCAATATGAGAATCAAGTAGAATAAAAATGATGCATTATCTGTGGTAGATAGCACAATGGCTAAAATCCCCCCCCCCCCAGTATACTATTGTACTTAGCCTCTCTCATCATTTGATGGAGTGTATTTTCCCACCCTTTGTCTGAAATGACCTTGGTATTTGTTTGGCTAACAGAATGTGGCAGAGGCAGCGTGGAGCCAATTATGAACCATACCTCAAGAGGCATTGCAGCTTCCACCTTTTCTCTAGGAATCCTGCCCAATTGCCATGTGAACAAGCTGAAGCTGGTCTTCTGATTGATGAGAGACATGGAGCACACTCACCTGCACTGTCTCCACCAACCCCCAGAAGCAGAGCTACCTGGCTGACTGGCAGTGGCCACCAGGTGCATGAGAAATTCCCAGCCGAATAGATGAACTGAATCCAGCCTAAATTGCCAACGCACAGAACCTATGCTGAATAAATGGTTCATGTTTTGACCCACTAAATTGTGCGGTGGTTTGTGATACAGCAGTAAATAACAGATACATCTTCTTAAATTATTGGAAATAAAATTTTAAATATTATTCAGCTCAAATAAATGTTATTCTTTTACAACTTGGATTTCCATGACTGAGTTACTTGGTGTTAAATCTAATTGGCAAACATAACTTTCTATATATTTCTAACAAGAACTTTTGTCTCTGCTACTTTTCAAATTTCATAAGGAGTCTTTTTCTTCAACAGAAACTTTACATGGAACCCTAAATGAATACAATTAATATTCAGGCCCTTCTGATCCTCTTAGGATAATATCATTTGGTAAGAATAGCAAACCTGAACAGATGATTTATCCAGACGTGATTCTTCTTCTAAAGTGGTGCCTCACAAGAAAACTGAAAAGGTAAAATCAAAGGAAGCTATGTTTAGCTTCATCTCAAATCTCCACATCACTCACTACTATTGATTTAACATCACGGCACCTCTGTATTTCAGCAGGAGGATCTGCCACAAGACAGAAATGGTAGTGACCCTTTAAGGGTCATCTTACTGTCAACCTCAAATTACAACATCTCTGCTCTTGGCTGACAGCCACAGCAGGACCGGGTATGTACAGGTCTCTTTACATAGATGGGATAGATCTGTTTCAAGGAAGTAAGATATAAAATGAAATCTTATATATCTGGTCTTATCTTCCTATAATTTAAAGCCGTAAAATTGGAGGAGAGTTTTGTTAAGGGCCCTTATGCACACTCCAAGTCTTTACCAGATCAAATTTCCAATGTGAACCATCTAGGGGGAGACCACTTCACAAACTCAGAGTTGTCTTTTCAGCATTCAAAGCATTTCCTTCTTTTGAAGGAACCAAACCATTGGCTACCCTTCCTTCACGGCCTTCTTATCCTTAGGTGTTGAGTATTCCCACATTTTCAGAGTTCTCTTCTTTTGTCTCCAACTAGCTTTCTCTGGCTACTCAATGATGACTCACAGCCCAGTGCCAGGCACATAATGAACACTTGAAAAGTATTTGTAAAGTAAATATCCATCCCTTAAATACAAATGTTTTTTCTTTAGCCCTCTTTTCCTTCTTCACTAACGAGATCTTTCACAATCACATTCATATTCACAGCTCCAGTTATAGACCTTCTGTGGGTGTCTCCCGAACTTAGCTCTAGGATCTTATGCTTTCCACCATCAGACCTGAATTCCCAGGCTTCTCGTTTACTTGTCAACATGACTGTACTCTGATACCTCAAAACCAGTAAGCCCCCAAAGTGCATCTATTCTATCAACGTGCCCAGACACTCCCTTCCTGGCACTACTGCTCTCTAGAATACCAAGCTCAGGATCAAGTTCCCCATCAGTCTCTAAACGAGAACTTATAGTTGACAGACTTAATAAAGCAGAGGAGTCTGTCTTCTCTTAAGGGATGTAAAAAAGTTCCCCAATGTTTCATTTCTATATTAAGTTACCTCCTAACTGGTCTCAGCCACCCACTCTTAAGTCTGTTCAATATGTGCTCCAACCTCGATATTCTGCATGTTGTATATGTGGCTAGAGTGATCAGTTCCAGAGAGAAACCTGATGTGACCCACCACTATTTAAATGGCTTCCAAGACCTCTCAAAAGAAAGGAAAAATCTCAACATGGCTGCCAAGCCCCGCATGAGCTGACCCCTGCCTTCCTCTCTGAACTCACCTTGGAGAATCTTCTCCACACTCACTAACTCCAGCCACTATGGCCTTCTCCTGTGTCCTCAAAGAAGCCATGCATTTCCCTGTCTCCAAGTCTTTGCTTATTCCGTGCCTCTGCCTGGAACATTTAGGCTCCCACCTGTTAAACTTGTATTCATCTTTCATACCTCAGCTCAGATGGCCCTTCCTCAGGAAAATCTCTTAGAATTGACCCCATAGAATAACACAGGACACCTTTAAAAAAAATTACATGGCACTGACTTTCTTTCCTTCATTTCACCTGTCCCCTGATTAAAATTGTGTATTTGTGTGGCATTTATTTGTTTTCCTCCTGGTTCAATTGCTATCTACTGCCCCTCCAAAGCTTAGCATGGTGCACAACACAGAGTAGACACTCTATTAATATATACAGGATGAATGAATGGAAACAGTGTACTAGTACTTTACACTGTGTTTTTCCCTGTGGTTTCTATGAGGAACCAGATCTCAGGGTTATACAAAAGGCAGTGTGGATAAGAGGGAGGAACAGGCAAATGCCTCTCAGAGATTTGGAAATAAAGGATTTACTTTGGAAGACTTAATAAAATGAATTCCGGCAAAAATATACAAAACTAACCTTAAGAAAGTACAATACTTGCAACCTAGAGCTAGACTTAACTGAAGGTCTCTTTATTTCTAAAGAAGAAATGTGGCAGCCTCAACAGTAGCCGGTCAGAAATGGAGCAGAGAAAGTGAAATAAACAGAGGCATAGTCACAGTTCCCATTTGTGTGTGTGTGCGTGTGTGTGTGTGCGTGTGTGTAGGTGGGGCCCCCCAAGCTGTCTCAGTACAATACCATTAAACATTTAACTCGTATAACGTCCTCCTTGTTCTGAGGCCACGAAACAGTTAATAATTTGTCTCTCATATAGCTTGCCATTCATTAATTCATAAATGTATTGATCATCTAATATATGCTATGTCTTGAGGATATAGTAGGAAGCAAGACAGAGGTGGTTATTGCCTCATAAAGCTTATATCACAGTCTATCAAGTGACAGACAATTAAGAAAACAATTTACCATGGAAGTATTGGATCCCACAGCAGACTGCTTGCTTACCTAAGGTCCTTTGTTCAGCAAACTTCTCCTCTCATCCTTCTGATCCTGTTAACGCTCTCTGTTGCCACGAAGTAGCATACCACAACACTACCAGGCCCTTATCACCACTACAGGGTTAAGCAGGTCTATCAGGGTTCCTGCGAAGATTTGTAAATGGAACTGAGATGAAGAAGGCCTCCCTTTTGGGGGATTTGAGTTATATGAATATCGGTTTGGGACTCTCAGTAACCATCTTTCCTACTCTGGGGAATAATGTTGCTAGCTTTAACAAGTAAAAATACAAAAGGAACAGTCTGGATACTCTTCTGCTATGCAGGGCAGAACAGAAGCAGGAGGCCTGATGTTAAGATAGTCTGTAGGATAGTTGCTACACTCACTGATTACATCATACTTGTGTTAGGTAAGTTCTACATATCAGGATTTCAGAATTAGTATTTATTTTTATTTAATTTTTTTTTCTTGATACCATTTGACTTTGAGGTCCACAATGTATAACTTGGGGCCAAAAAAATGGTAATGAAGTTACTTAAATATCAATAAATGATTCTTTCTTTAGGATTTCTGCTTTAGAAGTACCCACAAAACAAGAGGGGAGATATTAAATGGTGTTATTACTCATTGAAGTCACAAGTCAAAAAAGCAAACCTTCTGCAGTCAGAGGTCAATTAGTTGCTGATTTCTGTGCAGGTGAATAATAGCTTTAAACATAACAAAAAATTTTCAATTGCTAAATAACATATGTTGAAAGAAAAAGAAGAGAGGAAAGATGCATGAGCTTAGGGAAGAATTTTATAATGTATCCTACTTGACTCAATGATAAATGTACATAATTAATTATAAACACCATTTTGGCAAATGATATTTTTAAATGATAGAGGCAATTATCTGTATAATTATATATGCATAAGAATGCATTATTTTCTGACTTTCAACAGGCAGTCTACCTTACAGAATTGGTAAGAGGGAGTCTTTCCTAATTTAGCATCCTAATTTGTAACTTCAATCTGCAGAGGACATTTTTTAGGTGGGTTAAGGGAGGTTCAGAATCCCAATATAATAATGGTAAGTTCTCGGTTCTACTACTACTATCTTTGTGAAACTATTTAATCTCTTATGATTTCAAGCCATAAAATTTGTTATATATTCTCTCTTTAAAGGAATCTAAAATGATTTTCTAAATGCTTTTCCAATAAATATTCTGGAAACAAATTTAAAAACTTGTGAAAAAAACAGATTTTCTACTTTCTATTATTCTATTAAAATGAGAGAGAAAATTTTACAGTATACAATGGTCTTTTTTTCTGACTTGATAGAATAAACATACTCTCTCTGCTATTTCTTAAGCCTGAGGGCCTGATCTTACAAAGGCAGTATGGGTGGTGAAGAGTTCAGGTTGGAATCAGACACACAGTTTCTAATTGGGCTTTGCAATTTAGTATGATGTTAACCTTGAGCAAGTCACTAAATGTTGCTAAACCTCAATTTCTTTGTAAAAGTGATTCTAATCATGTCAATCTCATAAAATATGCTATGAGCAGTACATGAAATAATGTTTATCAAGTATCTGGTCTAATGTCAGGGATTCAACACATGTTCATTACTCTAGGTATTATTAATGTTAACTCCTTCCTCTCATTGCAGTTCTTTAATATCTTGTCCTTCTAAAATAAATCAATAATGTCATTCTATCACTCACTTATTCTACCAATGTAAACTGAGTGTCGTGCCTACAAACAAGATATTTGTCTATAAATAAATGAGTCATTTTAGATATAAGGAAAGGATGAGTTACAGGTAGTTCTCAGGTTACGACAGTCTTGATATACAATGTTTTGAGTTTATGATTCTCACTCCCATAAAACTTTAAAAAATGGAGACAGAAGCGTTTCAACTTATGCTGTTAGCATGATACTTATGGACTACGTGGTGAACTAGTTTGGTTGCGCGTGGCGGAAGAATACATGTAACGCTGCTACGAGTGAGGGACTTGGAGTCCCCCAGCATGCTTACCTACGCCATTTTGGACTTTTAAAGCACAAGTGTTCCATTTGTATTGCTTTATTTGGCAACGTCAGAGCTACTGGCATCACATGGAGAGGTGCTTTCTGCTGAGGACCTCATTAAGCTGGAGAAGCAGCTGATTGAGGAGGAAGAGATAGAAACCCCAGAACCCAAGAGATTTACTACCAAGGGTTTGACAGAAGGTGTTTCTATGGTAGAGGATGGGTTGGCAAAATTTCAGGCTGAATACACTAGTGATGACAGATTCAGTGGGGTCTATAGAGCTGTTATGGGTGCCTTGCAATGCTATAGGCATATTTTGGAAGAGAAGAAGTCATCAACCTTCCAGAATAGCCTGGAACAATTCTTTAAGAAGGTAGAGAGCCTGCAACTGATCCTGTACCCTCTACATCAGCTGCTACTCAAGTTGAAACACCTATAGTATAGGTAGAATCATCTCCAGCACTTTCTGCAGGTTCTCCTGCCTCTCCAGCTTCCTTCTCCCAATAGGTCACTCTCTTTCACCCTGCAATGCCCCTTCCAGTGTGTAAGCCAACCACAGGAATCAAGGTAAGGAATTTTGTTTACATTCATCTTTTGTCATTTTTTTCTGTTACACAGTGGTCCCTCGTCTATTGCAAAGGTTAGGTTCCAGACCCCCAGCAATAGGTGAAAATCCAGAAAGTAGCAACCTCGTATTTATTTTATTTATATATATATATATATTTTTTAAGACTTTATAAACACTCACCACACCCTCATAAACCTTTCCCACACTGTTATTAAACTTTCCTTCACTTATTTTGCTTATTTTACCACAAAAATAATTAAAATAATAAATATATAAAAATGTCTATATACCGCAAATCCCGCGATATAGCGAAAAATCCACGATACAAAATCAGATATATACAATTTAATATCCGTGATACAGTGAGACCGCAAAAAGTGAACCACAATATGGCAAGGGAGGACTACAGTCGTACAGTACAGTATATTTATGTCCTTTTCCTTTTTCTGTGGCCTACTTGTGTTTTTATGTTCTAGATGATGATTTTACAATTGTGTTAGGATAGGAAAGTGACAGGGTAGGGTGTGTTTCAACTTACACTACCAAAATTTGGGTGATGTCACTGTCATAGGAACGGAACTGTGTCATAACCTGAGGACACCCTGTATTCAGAAAGGCTGAGAGTGACCAGTTACCAGTTTTGATCTCTAACTCAGAGAGTCTAAAACTGTGTTGTCTAATGCAGTAGTAGCTGCATGTGGCCATTGAACACTTGAAATGTGACTATTTAATCAGAGATATTCTGAATATGTAAAATATACTCCAGATTTTCAAAACTCAGTACGAAAAAAATGACTGCAAAATATCTCATTAAGATTTTTTTCATATTGATTGTATGTTAATATGACAATATTTTGTGTATATTGGGTTATGTAAGATATATTATTAAAATGAATTTCATTTGTTTCTTTTTAGGTTTTAAAGTATAATTGTGTTGCTCACATTTGTGGCTAGCCTTATGTTTTTATTGGGCAGCACGGGTCTAAGTATATATTTAGATATAACAAGAAAGGAAGAGAGGGAGGGAGGAAAGAAGAAAAGAAGGGGGGAAAGAAGAAAAGTACCTTCAAGAACTGGAAGATATAAACCTTAAAAGATCTTATAATCGAATAATCCTTTCTACGCATAATCGAATGGCCATAGACACAGGAGACTGAGATACTGTCCCAGGAATTTAACAAATGCCAGCTTGTCTTATTTATTTATTTAATGATCAACGCTCGTATTTTAGGCGCCATACTAGATACTAGTTACCATGATGAACAAAACAATCCAGTCTATCACAAAGTACACAACCTAATGAGAAAGACAGACAAAAATGTTTGCAAACTTTTCATATTCTGTATTTTATATTGCTCTTATGGACCTAAAAGATGTTTTAATTTTCTGTCAAAGAGTTTGCACATACCTCTCTCCACATCTGGCCCTTTTAGCACAATAAACAATAATTTCTATTTTGTTACTGTAAAAATGAACAGCAGTGGAATACTGAAAGACATTTTTGGTCGCTTTTGCAAAAATTTAATTTCCTAACACATCGCAATGGTGACTGGTAACAAAAAAACTAATGTAGAAACATTTATCTGGCATCTATTTCTATATCATACATATTCTCACATAAAATCATTGTCTCTTTCCACAACATTTCCTATCTGTTAATGGTCCTCTCTGTAGTTATGTCTGTATATATGCATATACAAATACTTTTGCATGCAAATACACACAGCAAATAGCTCACTCTGGAGCAGTCGCAGCAGCCACTGCCCTCTCCCACCTGCGGGCTCTAACAGGAAGGAAGGAACCTCGCCACCCAGCAGCTCCAGGCCTGCCCTTTTGTCATGCTAATTAGGATATGTGTTGAGCTGCAGGATTTACATTTTAAAGGAAACCGGCTGTTCCTAGAATCCAATCCCAGAAGCCAGAGGAGAGAAAAGAAAAGGTTTATGGGGGAGCTAGGGTTTGGGGGAGTGAAGAGAGAGAGAGAGAGAGAGGGAGAGAGAGAGAGAGAGAGAGAGAGAGAGAGAGAGGAGAGACAACAGTTACCTGGGCAAGCTGTGTAAGATATTGAGACTTGAGCTGAATGAAGTACTGAGCTATTGATAAAGGATGACGCATGAAGCGGCACTGAGATCCTGAGAGAGAAGAAAGAAGAAGGAGGGCAGAGTGGAGGCAAGAAGATCCCAGGAAACCTTGATGAGGGGTCTATAATCCCTTGGTGATTTTCTAAGGGGCTGCAATGAGGATTTAAAATACTTTTCATTTAAATGCCTATCCAACTAGTGTATCTACTGCCTATGTGACCATTGGCTCTGTGGTGAGAGCAGCTTTGTTAAATTAATTTCAAAAGGAGGCCATTCAACTGATGTGGCTCTCAGGCCATGACAGTCTATGAAAGCAAAACAAAACCTAAGCCTATTAATGCCTCAAAGTTAGGAAACCAAACGCTTAGGATACCCAATCACAACACAGTTTAAATTAGGATACCCAATTTAAACTAGAGCCAATCATATCATTTCTTTGCTTTTACACTTTCTCTATACAAGTCTTTCCCCGAGCTTCTGTGTTGGGGTGTGTAAGGCCAGGGGCTGCCACCATCGCTGCCATGCAGGTGCAGGTTCCCGTTACATTCGGATAGATGGTAAAGAAATAGCGGAGCCAAAAAATTGGTGGGCCATTCCTTTATTCTAACCTTGCAACCGGCCAGCAAGTAAACACATAGTCAGAAAACACTTCCGTTCCATTCAGGGCTCGAAAAACCACTGACTCATCTGGTATTTTCCAGAATCAAAGGCCCCCACCAGCCTCAGTCATCTCTGGTTCCCCATCTGCCAACATGGCTTCTTTTTTTTTTTTTAATTTAATTTAATTAATTAATTTATTTTTTTAATGGGGCGACATCAATAAATCAGGATACATATATTCAAAGATAACATGTCCAGGTTATCTTGTCGTTCAATTATGTTGCATACCCATCACCCAAAGTCAGATTGTCCTCTGTCACCTATCTAGTTTTCTTTGTGCCCCTCTCCCTCCCCCTTTCCCTCTCCCTCTCCCCTCCTCGTAACCACCACACTCTTATCAATGTCTCTTAGTCTCACTTTTATGTCCCACCTACATATGGAATAATGCAGTTTTTTTCTGATTTACTTATTTCACTTCGTATAATGTTATCAAGATCCCACCATTTTGCTGTAAATGATCCGATGTCATCATTTCTTATGGCTGAGTAGTATTCCGTAGTGTATATGTGCCACATCTTCTTTATTCAGTCATCTATTTTTTTTTTAAATAATTTTATTTTTTTAATGGGGTGACATCAATAAATCAGGATACATATATTCAAAGATAACAAGTCCAGGTTATCTTGTCGTTCAATTATGTTGCATACCCACCACCCAAAGTCAGATTGTCCTCTGTCACCCTCTATCTTGTTTTCTTTGTGCCCCTCCCCACCCCCTTTCCCTCTCCCATTCCCCCCTCCCCCCCGTAACCACCACACTCTTATCAATGTCTCTTAGTTTCACTATTATGTCCCACCTACGTATGGAATAATACAGTTCCTGGTTTTTTCTGATTTACTTATTTCGCTTCGTATCATGTTATCAAGATCCCACCATTTTGCTGTAAATGTTCCGATGTCATCATTTCTTATGGCTGAGTAGTATTCCATAGTGTATATGTGCCACATCTTCTTTATCCAGTCATCTATTGATGGGCTTTTTGGTTGTTTCCATGTCCTGGCCACTGTGAACAATGCTGCAATAAACATGGGGCTGCATGTGTCTTTATGTATCAATGTTTCTGAGTTTTGGGGATATATACCCAGTAGAGGGATTGCTGGGTCATAAGGTAGTTCTATTTTCAGTTTTTTGAGGAACCACCATACTTTCTTCCATGATGGTTGTACTACTTTACATTCCCACCAACAGTGTATGAGGGTTCCTTTTTCTCCACAGCCTCTCCAACATTTGCTATTACCTGTCTTGCTAATGACAGCTAATCGAACAGGTGTGAGGTGGTATCTCATTGCCGTTTTGATTTGCATTTCTCTAATAGCTAAAGAAGATGAGCATCTTTTCATATATCTGTTGGCCATTTGTATTTCTTCCTTATCCAGTCATCTATTGACGGGCTTTTTGGTTGTTTCCATGTCCTGGCCACTGTGAACAATGCTGCAATAAACATGGGGCTGCATGTGTCTTTACGTATCAATGTTTCTGAGTTTTGGGGGTATATACGCAGTAGAGGGATTGCTGGGTCATAAGGTAGTTCTATTTTCAGTTTTTTGAGGAACCACCATACTTTCTTCCATAATGGTTGTACTACTTTACATTCCCACCAATAGTGTATGAGGGTTCCTTTTTCTCCACAGCCTCTCCAACATTTGCTATTACCTGTCTTGTTAATAATAGCTAATATAACAGGTGTGAGGCGGTATCTCATTGCAGTTTTGATTTGCATTTCTCTAATAACTAAAGAAGATGAGCATCTTTTCATATATCTGTTGGCCCCAACATGGCTTCTTACTCTGCAAAACTGGCTTCTGTCTCCTTCCCTTCCATCTTGGCTTCTTCTTCCTCTTCTCTGCCTTTCTCCCTCTAAAAAACTACCTGGACCCACAAAGACCCCTCCTCTAGCACATATTAGCATAACAAAGCCCCTCCCCAAGCAGGAAGGTGTAAGGTCGGTGGATAATGGGGGATGGTCACGTGGGGAACTCAGACCCACGAACTTTGGCTAGGACCGCCCACAACCAAGCGCACCAAAAAAGGCTTCACAGGAACCGTTTGGAAAAAAGTGACCGTCTACCAGCCAGTGAGATTTCACCACATCATATTAGCTCAACTTCCCTAGAGGGATATCTCCCACGCGGTTTAATCCTTGCAACTTCCCTGGCCTCCATCTTACCTCGGGGCCAGGGAACCTTGCCGGGCGGGATGCACGCTCTGTACTCAATAAAACCTTTTGTTCTTCCACACTTTGTGGCTATGAGCCCCGTTCCTTCCTTCTGAGGGGGGGGGGAATACCTTACAGAAGGTAATTAGCAGTTTCACCTGGCAGCCCCATTCACGTGGGGAGCACCATTTTTTTTTTTTTTTTTTGTATTTTTCTGAAGTTGGAAACGGGGAGGCAGTCAGACAGACTCCTGCATGCGCCTGACTGGGATCCACCCGGCATGCCCACCAGGGGGCGAGGCTCTGCCCATCTGGGGCGTTGCTCTGTTGCAACCAGAGCCGTTCTAGCACCTGAGGCAGAGGCCATGGAGCCATCCTCAGCGCACAGGCCAACTTTGCTCCAATGGAGCCTCGACTGTAGGAGGGGAAGAGAGAGACAGAGAGGAAGGAGAGGGGGAGGGGTGGAGAAGCAGATAGGTGCTTCTCCTGTGTGCCGTGGCCGGGAATCGAACCTGGGACTCCTGCACGCCAGGCTGACGCTCTACCAATGAGCCAACCGGCCAGGGCGGGAGCATCATTTTTAACAATAAAAGTGAGCAAACCCAGAAAACACAACTTTTACACTCATTTGCCCAATAGGGTGCTCCTAACTTCTGCAAGTTTGGTGCTGCTCAGTGCAAATTAATTTTCGCTCAAACCCTTATAATGTCTAATATTCCTCAGTGTATCAGCTCAAAGTTCAGAGCAATCAGCTCTCTCTGAGTTTCTTGTGTTTCTTCAGGAGCTCAGTCTCAAAAGTGGAGGTTATGCAGAGCTCCTAGGTAGCCCGACAGCAACTGTGGCCATCTCTAGCTCCTAACCCAATGGATGCTCCATAAATACGGGTTCAGTGAGAAATATTTTGGGTCTGAAGGCGAAGCTGATGTTGGTATCTCTGTACACTAACTAGGTATGGCAACCAATTTAGTAAGTGGCTCTGTGGCTCTAGGCAACGATGAAGGATGAACTGAAGCATGACGTGTAAATCTTCGTTTTCCATGTCTGTAACAGACTTGCTTTATGGGGTTTGTTTTTCCAAGCTGTAATGGGCTTGCTTTATGGTGTTTGTTCAGGTTTTTGTTTGTTTTATTTTTTTAATATTCAGTTGTTTTTGACAAGTAGTACATAGTCTCAGCTTAAGTACACCAGCTGACTTGACTGCAGCCCTACTTCCTCTGGCCCTGGCATGGGCGTGAGAGCCCAGCAGGGAGGAAATTCCCCAGTGCAGGCACCCTCCCCACCTTGTCAGCACAGGCTATGCTGGGACAGGGCAGGGAAGACCGTGGTCCCCTTGAAGCCTGGGGGAACTGTAGAGCTTAGGGTAGTTGCATGTTAGGATCACAAAGCAGCTTTAAAAATTAAAAGTACCCCTGTTTAAGCCCAACCCAAAATAATTAAAATTGATTTCCTGGGCATCTGTAATTTTTTTTTTTAAGTCCCTGGGTAAAAAAAATTCTGATGCTTAGTCAGAGGTATGAAGCACACTCCTCTGCCTCCTAAACAAGTTTCTATGTTCAATATCTACATCATAATCCCAGTCCTCTACAATTTAGTCAGTAGCCTGGAGCCATGAATCTGAAGTGAGGTTTTTGACTTTGTCCTCAACTATTGAGACCTGATGCTCTGGTTTGCTGGGCCAGTCCTGGGGCATGCTGTTATCTTGGGATAATAACTGGTAGCTCCCACTTTCATTCTTGGAATAGTCCAGGTTTGGATGGTAAATAATATGGTTGTCCTATACATATTAAACAAGAAAAGCCAAGTCCAGCCAAGCCTAGACTAGCATAGTATTTTCCTGGGATTACTTCCAGAAGCAGTTTTAATATTCTTTTACTCTCTTGCCTCCTCAAATGTCTTTCTTTCAAGATTCTTTCTTCTTTTTTATCAGATAAGGCTTAAACACCCTCCAGACAACCCATTCCCACACTCTCCCTCCTCTCCACATCCTGAGAGAATTTCCCCTTCATTTCCACATTTGTAGAGTGCAGGTGAAGGCTGTAGCTCAGAGAAGATTTTATCTTGTTTGTTCCGTTTGTGGGAAAGGAGAAAAGGAAATAACCATGAAGCTTTGTGGCTTTTCTCTAGACCTGAAATGACTGGAGAGATGTTCTACCAAGTACAGTGTCCACAAGGAAATCATCGCAGCTGAAGAGCGAATGAGACACTGTCAGGGAACCAAACTTTGGGCGGCAAACCACTATGGACAGAAGAAGGAGGAGGAGACACGTGGGTATTCTAGATTCATCCAAATCACAGGTTTGCTACAGAGCAAAGCAAAGGCCAGTAACAGGCATCTACGTCTTTCCTATCCTGATCTTCTGGTTTATTTAGGTGCTAAACTTTGAATCCCAATACCGGCATCCTGGTACTGAGTTTCTTAGTTCCTGCCCCTCCATCTCCCCCCACTCTTTGCTTTGCACTCTAATTCCAACACATTACAACCACCACCACCCTTTTCCCAAATAACCCCTGCAGCCTTGGGCTGACTCTGACCTCATAAAGCTCTTCCTAGATTCCATTTCCAAGAACACAGGTCAGGACTAGGAACTACCACTTGGGGCAAGGATGATACACAGGCCAATTAAATGGCAGAGAGCCTCTGACAAGGTCATAGACATCATTGATTTGTCTTCATTTTTACTACCTGGCCTGCTCCCTTTCACGAGAGTTCAGCAGATTTCTTGGCAGGGCTGACACGGGGAAGCAGACTGGAGACTCAGAATGTTTTCACTATGAAGTCTGGTTCCTTTCCTGACCCTTTCCCTTCCACTCAGTCACAGTTCAGGCTCTCTGTCCTCATATTTTCTCCCACTCTCCTAAATAGCCTCAGCTCTCCAGCTAATTTCAAACGTGAGTTGCTAAATCAGTTTATGAGCCAAAGATTGGGTTATACTAACTACCCACATTTGCAGTTACAGAACTCAATTGTAATGGGGCAGAGGTTACAAACTGAAATGACCACACAGGGGATAGACTACAGGGTGACTGAGGAGCAGGCTGGTTGGGTGCCAGGGCTGGCTGGCATGGCCTGACTTGTTTCAAGGTCCAGCTCTGTTCTCTTGTCATGAACTGTAGCCATGGAGGAATGCTGGCCCTAAATGCTAGCTCTTTTCATTTTTTTTTTTTAAAGATTTATTTATTTATTTTTATTTATTTATTCATTTTAGAGAGGAGAGACAGAGAGACAGAGAGAGAGGAAAGAGAGAGAGAGAAGGGGGAGGAGCAGGAAACATCAACTCCCATATGTGCCTTGACCAGGCAAGCCCAGGGTTTCGAACCGGCGACCTCAGCATTTCCAGGTCAATGCTTTATCCACTGCGCCACCACAGGTCAGGCCCTCTTTTCATTTTTTTAAGGAAAAAAAAAGATATCCAGATTCTCACGACCAATCTATTAATTGCTTAAATATTGGCAACTAATTTTAAAATTTTTCAATTATATCCTGGCTAAATAACTTAATTGAGTAGGATTCAATTCTCTGGCTGCTGGTTTTCATTGGCTTTTCTAATGTATGTGTGTGTTCCTTGCCTTTGAGTTGGCTGTGACTCCTGGCAAGTCTATGAATGAATGATAGCCACAATGTCCTATCCCCATAGCCCTGCTCAGCTCTGGTGGACTCATGCCAGTGGCTTCTTTTATGGAGTCTCTTCATCTCATATTTGGTCTTCCTTTTTTCCTGCTGCCTTCTATTATTCTCAGAATTATGTCTTTTCCAAAAATTCTGCCTTCTCATGCCATGCATAAAGTATGACACCTTCTCGTATATTCTTTGGTAAACTTTTGTATACTGTGATTTTTAGATGAAAAAATCATCTGAGGCAGCCCAACATGAAATCAAGAAGTGTGAAATTCTAAAGGATATCCTAGCATTCTACATATGATGGTGTTTATATATAAAAACAGTAGCAACAGTAGGAGTTCCTATTAAGTGACAAATAGCCACTTAAGAAAATCTTTTAATAAGAGGAGATTTGAAACATTCTATAAGAGGTCCACTGTGCATGCTTTTGCAGCTAAACACTTTTTTTTTCATAAATAATAACTTCTAATTGTCTTCTATTTTAAAACATCGTAGGCCTGACCTGTGGTAGCACAGTGGATAACGCGTTGACCTGGAACACTGAGATCACTGGTTTGAAATCCTGGGCTTGCCTGGTCAACGCACATACGGGAATTGATGCTTCCTGCTCCTCCTCAACCTCTCTATCTATCTATCTCACTCTCTCTCTCTCCTCTCTAAAATGAATAAATACAAAATCATTTTTATAAAAAGAAATCTTTAAAACATCTTTATCAGCAAAACATTGCAAAGGTAGTTGGAGGGGAAAATAATGACACTCTAAAAGTTGGCCGTGAAATCAGTTAATCTCTTATCCATTACGACAGTTTACATTTTTTAAAAAAAATTTTATTTATTTATTTTTTACAGAGATAGAGAGTGAGTTAGAGAGAGGGATAGACAGGGACGGACAGACAGGAACGGAGGGAGATGAGAAGCATCAATCATTAGTTTTTCATTGCGCGTTGCAACACCTTAGTTGTTCATTGATTGCCCTCCCATATATGCCTTGACCGCGAGCCTTCAGCAGACCGAGTAACCCCTTGCTGGAGCCAGCGACCTTGGGTTCAAGCTGGTAGGCCTTTCCTCAAACTAGATGAGCCTGCACTCAAGCTGGCGACCTCGGGGTCTCGAACCCAGGTCCTCTGTATCCCAGTTTGACGCTCTATCCACTGCGTCACCGCCTGGTCAGGCACGACAGTTTACATTCTGAGTGACAACTCTGTTTATCTATTTCACAAGTACTGTAGCTTTATTTATTTATTTATTTATTTATTTTTAACGAGAAAGCGAGAGAAGGACAGACAGGAAGGGAGAGAGTTGAGAGCATCAATTCTTCATTGTGGTACCTTACTTGTTCATTGATTGCCTTCTCATATGTGCCTTGACCAGGGGGCTACAGCAAAGCAAGTGACCCCTTGCTCAAGCCAGTGACCTTTGGGCTCAAGCCAGCAACCATGGGGTCATGTCTGTGATCCCACACTTAAGCCAGATGAGCCCACATTCAAGTTGGTGACATCTGGGTTTTGAACCTAGGTCCTCTGTGTCCCAGTCCAATGCTCTATCCACTGCACCACTGCCTGGTCAGGCTGGGACTTTACTTTTCAGCAAGGTAATAGGAAAACAAATCATTTTCCACTATTACTAGATATTATCCTATTAAAAAATCAGGATGCAGCCCTGGCCGGTTGGCTCAGTGGTAGAGCGTAGGCCTGGCGTGCAGGAGTCCCAGGTTCGATTCCTGGCCAGGGCACACAGGAGAAGTGCCCATCTGCTTTACCACCCCTCCTCCTCTCCTTCCTCTCTGTCTCTCTCTTCCCCTCCCGCAGCCAAGGCTCCACTGGAGCAAGTTTGGCTGGGTGCTGAGGATGGCTCTGTGGCCTCTGCGTCAGGCGCTAGAATGGCTCTGGTTGCAACAGAGTGACACCCCAGATGGGCAGAGCATCCCCCCCTGGTGGGCGTGCTGGGTGGGTCCCGGTCGGGTGCATGCAGGAGTCTGTCTGACTGCCTCCCTGTTTCCAACTAAAGAAAAGTGCAGGACAAAAAAAATCAGGATGCAATGTTTCACTATTTCAACAACCGCAATACATTGAAATGCAATGTATTTCAACATGGGGTAGCAAAAAATGGCCAAATAAATAAAGCTCTAGAGCAGGTCACCCCTAATTCAGTACTACTGACCTTTGAGTTAGGTGGACTTTTGATGTGAAGGCTGTCCTGCGCACAGCAGGCTGTTTAGCAGGGTCCCTGACCTCTGCCCACTAGATGCCAACAGGACTCTCCCCTGCTTGTAACAACCAAAAATTACCTCCAGACACTGCTAGATGAGGCCTGGGGACCACATCTGCCCTCTGCTGAGAACCACTGCTCTAAAGGAAATGTTGTACATCACAACTTGGATTTTGATTCTCAAAAAATGTCTTAAAGTGGGAAAAGATATTGGAGAAGTCAGCATCACTGCTGACTTTATTTAAGTCCTCAGGGAACCATGCGGGTTAGGAGGGAGGTCTTTGAGGCAAGAGCAGTGAATGTATGCTGACAAGAAAGTTGCTGTGGGGACCAGTGGGGTCAGCCCTAGATGTAAAATTCACTCTTCTTGACAATAATGCCCGACAAGCAGAAACCAATAGAAAGCTATCAGGCCAGGCAGCAACATCTGGTAGATTCCAAACTACAGATGGGGAACTCCAGCCTTCCTCTGGTCAAGTCTGAGGTAAATTTTCAACATATTGATGGATGGGATGATACCAGTTGGATATTTAATAGGGCATCCTGTTTTTTTTGTTGTTGTTCTTTTTCTTTTTGAAAGAAAACATTTTTCCAGTAAAACATGAAAGGTTGTAATAGTGGTTTGAAATCAGTAACCCTCAATTTTTTCTTTGCGGTTATAGAAGAAGTCATCAATTCCGTTTCTCAATAGAACCTCATAAACACAATAGGCCAAATGCCAGAACAGAAATTAAATGGCTGTGTGATCCTCAAGGGAAGACATACTTTCACAATGAAGCATTCATACTAAACCTTGAGAACAGTACACAAAAGAGAACGAGCTATAAAATGTGGTATTCACATTTGCTGTATTGACAGCACTGTTTATCAAAATAACTACAATTAAAAAAAAGACTACTTAATTTTTATGATATTGCTTTTCTGTTTTTTAGAAACTACAAAAAATAACTTCGCTAACTTTTTTGTTGAGTTTTAGTTCAACTTGTTTTACCACATCAAATATTTCAAAAGGGTATCGTCTAGTCTTTTTATATTCTATATTTTGTTACCTTAAAATCTGTTTTGATGATATATATTATGGATATATATTATGCATTTGTCAAAACCCGTTGAATAGCCCTGGCTGGGTGGCTCAGCTGGTTGCCATGTCATCCCAATATCCTGGGTTTCAGGTTTAATCCCTGGTCAGGGAACATACAAGAACCAACCATTAAATACATAAATACATAGAACAACAAATCAGTGTTTCTCTCTCTCTCTCTCCATTCCTCTTTCTGAAATCAATGAATAAATTTTTTAAAAATTTAATGTACAACACAAAGAATGACTACTGATGTAAGCTATAAATTCTAGTTAATAATAATGTATCAATATCTATTCTTCAATTATAAAATATGTACTACATTAATGCAAAATGCTAATAATAGGGGAATCTTGGGGGGTAAGCAGAGTTGGAACTCTATTCTTCACTTTTCCTATAAATCTTAAAGTGCTCTAAAAAAATAAAGTCTATTATTTTCAAAATCTATTTTGTAAATTTGGTAATAAAAATTGCTGACAGTGTTAAAATTCTTTACGTGTCTTTAAAATAGGTCTTTTGACGATTGACCTACTCCCTGCTTATCCATTGCTGAATGAGAATTGCTCAGGATGAACTGGACAGAAGATGGGACTATTTTTATTGTTCAGCCCTGGCTGCTGACCACTCTCATCCAGACTTCTGGAAAATACTACTTAAGCTCTGTGAATAGTAGACCCGCAATTTTACTACATTTATGCACTTTCTCTATTTTAGCAATTTCACATGAAAATGTTTTCTCTTTAAAAATAACCTTTGAAATAAAACTCACTCAGAATTGTTTACAATATATTCTACATGAAAGGCCAAATGTGTTTCTAATTAACAATATATAATATTCACTAGAGAAACAGTTAAGTTATGATAAATCAAAGAGCTTTTTCTTAGACTTTATTTATACAACAGCAAACAAGTCATTGTGCTGAAATACAGAATATTTGCTAAAAATTATCTGTTCTAGTTTTAATCTCTGCCACAACGAAGATTTTTCAACACAGAAGCTTCCTGAATGGTTGTCGGAGACTCTCCAGGCTAATAAGACCCTCATCAGTCATGGAAGGGCTCAGAGCAGAGCGTCATAATAGATGGTCTGAGGAGAGAGGGAAGTCTAAAGAAAGGTTTAAATGATCTTATGTTCGTAAGTTATACAGTCTAGTCGGAAGGCTAGAGTCTACACTTAGGACAAATGTTAAGAATACACCAAAAGCAGCTAAGAGTAAGTGTGACTGAATTCAAGAGTAAACTACTGCTGATAAGTTCCAAATCCACAGTTAGGAGGCACAGAACGAAGTATTAAATTCATGGGCTCTGGACTCCTAGAGACTCACGTTCTATTCTAGGTAGTAGAACTCAGGACAGGTTCCTTCACCTCTCTGGTCTCAAATTTAATATCTGTGGAGTGAAGCAAGGTGAGTTCGTGCCCTCAATAATTCGATTCACAGTCAGGGTGCAACTAGTGGTGGTTTTATCACTGTTGTTAAGAGTAGTAGCAGAAGTCATACATCTTGTAAAAGGTGCATGTTTCCAAGAAGGTGGAAAGTAAGGAGACTGAATTTCAACATAAAAGCTTGTGTTCTCATAGCAGTAGGAAGGGACACTTTTAGGTAAGACTAAGGAAGGGAAGTTCCTTTGGGGGATTAATATGGAATAAAATCAATGCGGTCCTGATATCATTTAGGACATAATATCTGAGGATTTAGTGGAGAAAAAAGAAGGGAGAAAGATAATTGGTTCAAAATTCAGAAGACCTGGGTTCTAGACTAGGTTTTACCTCCAGAGTCCTAACTTCCCTTCTAATTTAGCTGTGTGACTCTGGGCAAGGCAAATAAGAGTCTAGATTCTTGGGCATAAAAGTGGCATGATTAAAACAAGAAAACAGTTGCTCTACAAGAGCTCTGTAGAGTTGGTTGGAGTGAGAAATAGTTATACAGAGGAGGGCCAAGATAGAGAAACAGTTACCCCTACAATATACTCTCACAACAGGACAACAGGAATGACTGAATCTGTTAACTTGGTGCAGGAATAGACATTAAAAGGGCTATGAGTTAGGAGAATGGAAATGACATAAAAAGTACTGACATGGAGAGAGAATAATATTTGTAGAAAAAGGGAACATGATAAACTTATTTTTCTTTCTTTCTTTCTTTCTTTCTTTCTTTCTTTCTTTCTTTCTTTCTTTCTTTCTTTCTTTTTTATTTTTTGACAGAGACTGAGAGAGAGTCAGAGAGAGGGACAGATAGGAACAGACAGGAACAGAGAGAGATGAGAAGCATCAATTCTTTGTTGCAGCTCCTTAGTTGTTCATTGATTGCTTTCTCATATGTGCCTGGACCTGGGCACAAATAGCTTGAGCAAGTGACCACTTGCTCAAGCCAGCAACCTTTGGGCTCAAGCCAGCGACCATGGGGTCAAGTCTATGATCTTATGCTCAAGCCAGTGACCCCGCACTCAAGCTGGTGAGACCCCGCTCAAGTTGGATGAGCCCACCTTCAAGCTGGTAACCTTGGTGTTTTGAACCTGGGGCCTCCATGTCCCAGTTCGAGACTCTACCCACTGTGCCACCACTTGGTCAGTCAACTTATTTTTCAAAGTTGTGTTAGGATATGGCAAGATATCTTTAATATTGACTAATGAACAATAAATTAAATTTAGTGATTTGATATGAGTAGAATAGATTATATTACACATTTTACTACCACTCTCTCATATTAAAGATTTTCTAAAAGCCAGTTATAGAATTCCCATGAGAACATAAAGTTCCAGGGATAGCCAAGACAAATTTGAAGACAGAAAACAGAAAATAAGAAAGAAGGATTTGCCCCATTAGGTATCATGAATTAATGTACCACTACATCAACTAAAATAATGTGATATTATGGGAAGGTCAACATATCAATAAATGGAAATGCCTAGTCTTACTTCAGACATCAATACATATAGAGATTACCTTAAAAACCAGCAGGCATTATAAGTAGCTTCACTATCCATATGAAAAACACTATAATTAAAAACCTACCTTACATTATATATACTTCAAAAAAAATCCAAATGAATTAAAAGGCAATTGTGAACACACAACAAAAATCTTTTTACAATTTTGAGAGGGAAGGAATTCTTAAACTAATATGACCACATCATTTTGGATGAGAATATAAATTTGGAGAGCAATCTGGTAGTATCTAGAAAATATATTCTTGACCCAGAAACTCCAATTGTTGTTATAGATTTTAAAGAAATTTGAACATTTACACATAAAGAGAGATGCTATATAGTCTACAATGAAAAATTGGAAGCAGCCTAAATGCATATCATTTGAAGAATGGATTAAGTGAATCCAATATCTGCTAAGTTTACTTAAACCTTGATCCACATGTATTGAAACAGACAGAATTTAACAAAATTTTAAATGAACTAAGCCAGATTGAATATGATATCATTTATGGATATTTTAAGAACTCACAAAAATACCATTTACCAATTATGAATTCATATACATGTAGTAAAAATGTAGATAATACATGGGCAGGGTACTTTACAACAGAAGTTATTATGGAGAGGGAGGAAGGGAAATATTACCAGGTAGGGGTTTAAAGATTCTTCAACTGTATATACCTCTGTTTATTTAATTTTAATTTTTTTTTTTTTTCTGAAGCTGGAAACGGGGAGAGACAGTCAGACAGACTCCCGCATGCGCCCGACCGGGATCCACCTGGCACGCCCACCAGGGGCGATGCTCTGCCCCTCCGGGGCGTCGCTCCCCCGTGACCAGAGCCACTCTAGCGCCTGGGGCAGAGGCCGAGGAGCCATCCCCAGCGCCCGTGCCATCTTTGCTCCAATGGAGCCTCGGCTGCGGGAGGGGAAGAGAGAGACAGAGAGGAAGGAGGGGGGGGGGTGGAGAAGCAAATGGACGCTTCTCCTATGTACCCTGGCCAGGAATCGAACCCGGGTCCCCCGCATGCCAGGCCGACGCTCTACCGCTGAGCCAACCGGCTAGGGCCTATTTTATTTTTTTAACAATAAAGAAAATCTGGCCTGACTTGTGATGGCACAGTGGATAAAGTGTCAACTTGGAACCCTGAGGTCATCAGTTTGAAACCCTGGGCTTTTCTGGTCAAAGCACATATGGAAGTTGATGCTTCCTGCTCTCCACTACTTCTCTCTCTTTCCTTTCTAAAAATGAATAAATTAAGTCTTTTTAAAATATATATATATATTTTTAAATCTGTTAGTATGTTAAGATTCTGATTTGTGGGAAATAAATGTGTATGAAATTATTTTTTATATTTTTCCGTACATTTGAAATATTTCAAAATAAAGAATTAGCCTTAGAAGGTGCCATAGGAACATTTTCATCACTAATAATTCAAATATTATCTATTATAACTGTTTAAATTGTAAGCCATGATAATAATTGTTTTGAGAGTGTTTGGAAACTTCACATTTTCAGAATGATTGTTTGAAGGGTTTTAGTTCTTCGTTCCCCAAATTGTTGAATAAAAGTTACATAGGGAAGAAAAGTTGCCATACAACACTGATAATTATATCACAAAGCATTATTACCTTATAAAGAAATTTATTGCATGGCTCCACTTCAATTTTGATCATGAATTAAATGATCATGGTCCACTATCAATTGATAATATTAACGGGTTAATAAAATTCAATTCACTAAAATTTACTTTCCAATATGGTTCAAACATGGGAAGTACTATGTAAAATGAGGTACACCTGCATATTCCAAAGTGTAACTCTAGGGACTGTAGACCCCTTTGATCTTGTTGCAAATTGGCTCCTGAAAACCAGAAGGCCTCCTGGACTCCTGTCTCTAGGGGCCGTACCCCTGAAGCATCTCAAAACAAATAAAGTGGCTGAGACAGAAGCTGGACCCAGAGAGAATGGCAACCATTTCACAAAATTAACCCCCAAACGATGTGAACAGACAATTCTCCACATGTAATTATGGCTTTTGTAATTTTTCCCCCTTGAAAGTATTCTATGGCTTTGGTTTAAATGCAACAGATAGGGGTATTAAGCCTTGGCTGGCAATATTTCTGATCCATATGTCAATAGATTATCCTGAATTGGCCTCCTGGAAGCACTTATGCTGACCAGTATTGAAAATCTCTTTGTCAGCCCTCACCCTTACCTGCTAACGCCCAGCTCTAATGGATGAAAGCAGGGGACGATGATAATCGCTGTCTGCCCAGCCTGGGAGCAGTGCCTGAGTCTGCAAAACAGTCTGTCTGAAGAAGGAGAAGAGGAAGAAGAAAAAAAAGGAAATAAGGAATGTAATTCAATGAATACTGGGGAACCAAGCTTGAGGGTTTCTTTTTAAAGGAGAAGTGATATCAGCAGCAGGATTATGAAAAAGAAAGAGTTAGTAAAAATAGGATCTTTGTGAATTAGAATAGCAGGGCCATTTTAAATTGAATTACACAGGATCATGGCAATTAGAATTGTAAAAGATCTCTGAGTCTTTCTCTGTCAAAGCATGATTACTCCCAATGGTATATTCTCCTGAGCTTAGTCCAGTCCAATTTTAAATGATTCAAGTGATGGAGCCTCCTTGGCTTCTCTTGGGATATCACTTCACAGTCTAAAATAGCTAACTGCTGAGAGAGCCCTCATATATATATATATAGTTTTTTTCTGCCTTATTTCCATTATTCTGTTTTGTATTTCTCCATTTTACCTTAAAACTACCTAAATTTAATTTTAAATGTGTACAATCTACATTTAAATGATTAAACCCAGCTGAGTCTGAATCTTTTGGGATAGGCTAATGTCTCTCCATTTCTCTCTCTCTGACATACACACAAACATAGACACATCTCACATGCACTTACATACACACAATTAGAAAATAGTACATAGCTGCAATGTGTTTATGAGAAAAATTAATAAAGACCCCTAAGGTTTAGGTCATTCACTGATATAAACAATCATTAAATATCAATAACCTACTGTTTTTAAACTGATAAAGAGACAACAAACAATAAACCTAAATGTTATTTTACTTTATGAATATTACATTTATTTTACATGAATAAAATAATACAACCTTTTAATGTAGTGTTTACTATAGCTTATTCAATATAAATAATATAGATATACAAGATGGGACAAATTCCATAAATATATTTATAGATATTATTTTATTCAAACTTTTTTTTTGCATCTATTCAAACAATAGAGATTCATACTCATTCTTGTGCTAAGTTTGGTTTGAGCTTTGAGTAAGCTGTAGAGCCTGGGGAGCAGCTTGGGGTGTTCCAGGTTAATGGAGGTTGCTGAAGGGTATTTAAATTTGATCAAGGAATTAATATAGCTTTACATGTCCTTTCCAAAGAATTGCCCTAAAGTGTTTTTCACACCTGCCAATCAACTAACCAATATCTAATCAGGTAGAGAAATGAGAGACCTGGAAAAGGAGTAAAAATGTAAATAATTTGAGCTTTCTTTAAAGAGATGAATTCACCATTTACATAGGCATAATTTTTTATGTCAGTTCATAAAATTTTTGAGCTGGAGGAAATCTTAGAGCTAGGAATGTTTGCTACATCATCATCATGATTTGCTAGAATCATCTAGCTCAGTGATTACACAGTCATGATCTGAAAAAATTATAAAGTGAGTCTGTGCAGCAATTTAAACTTTTAAATTTGTCAGTTGGGTAAATCTTAGTTAAATATGTGGATTGAATATTTTTTTTACATCAAATTCCTCCAGAAATCTTTTAAAAATCACAACAAAGACATTTAAAAGAACAAAGAGAATATGAGAGAAGAGAGTAGCCAAGGAGATAAGTCTACACACTTTTTTTAAAAGATGAAAGTAAATGGAATGGTAACAGAATGAATTGGATGAAGGCAGCTATTAATAGTGCATGGTTTTGAGTACTTATTATATGCTAAGAATTGTTATAAAACCTTCACATAATTTAACTCAGTCCTCACAACACTGTGAAGTACCATTATTAGGTGATGACTCTGAGGTAGAGTGGATTCGTTAGTAAGAAAGTCGCTATGAGGTAGAAATCCAGAGTATCTTATTCTCACATCTGTGCACAGGAAAATATTAATGACAAGCAAACCACATCGTCCCACCAAACCCTCAAAGGCTAAGTACTTGGAGGTACCTTCACAGTGAAAGAGGAAATGAGGGTAGGGCTGAACGACTTGTTGCAAGGCCATAGAATAATACCAAACCACTAGCTCCCTTTACCTTGCCAAATGGAAGAAAATTTTAAGCATTCAAGTGGGTTGCAAGATTGGAGGAGTCTTTATGGCAGAACTGACTCTCTTTTAAAAATACTTATAACTGACATGTAGGTTCCCATAAAAAGCCAATAGCCACAAACTACCCCTTCTGTGATGCCTGTCTGAAAGTCCCACCCATATACTGAGAGCTTCCAATCAGATTTTACTGAATCATTCCGTTTTTGGTTTTTTGGGTTTTTTTTTTTTTCATTTCATTGGAGTGGCACTGGTTAACAAAGTGAAACAGGCTTCAGGTGCACAATTCTAGAACACATCATCTGTACACTGTGTTGTGTATTCACTACCCCAAGTCAAGTCTCCTCCAGCATCATTTATCCCTCATACCTTCCTCCCCCTCCTCTCCACCCCCCAGGCAATCACCACGCTGTTGTCTGTATCCATTAGTTTTTGTTCATTAGATTCTACATACAAAAGAAATCATATGGTACTTGTCTTTCTCTGACTGGTTTATTTCACATAGCATACTGCTTTCTAGGTCTATGCATGCTGTCACAAATGGTAAGATTTCCCTTTTTATGGCCAAGTAATATTCTATTGTGTAGATGTACCATTGCTATTTTATCCACTTATCTACTAATGGGCACTTGCACTGCTTCCAAGTCTTGGCGACTGTAAATAACACTACAATGAACTTAGGGGTGCATATATTCTTTTGAATTAGTGTTTCAGGTTTCTTCAGATAAATTTGCAGAAGTGGAATCACTGGGTCATATGACAATTTCACTTTTAATTTTTTGAGATCACTCCACAGTGCTTTTCCCAGTGACTACACTAATCTACATTCCCACAACAGTACATGTGGGTTCTCTTTCCTCCACAATCTTACCAACACTTGTTGTTTTTTGATTTACTTATGTAGCAACTCTGACCGGTGTGAGGTAATAGTTCATTCTGGTTTTAACTTGCATTTTTCTGATGATTAGTGACACTGAGCATCTTTTCATATGTCTGTTGGCCATTTGTATGCCCTCTTTGGAGAAGTGTCTATTCAGGTTCTTTGCCCACTATTTTTTTTTTGTACTTTTTTTTGGGGGGTGCTGAGTTTTATAAGTTCTTTATAACTTTTGGATATTAACCTCTTATCAGATGTATCAGCAAATATATTCTCCCATTCAGTGGGTTTTCTTCATTTTGTTGATGGTTTCCTTTGGTGTATAAAAACTTTTTATTTTTTAGATATTTAAAATAGATTTTAGAATGAGGAGAGAGAGAAAGGCATGGAGGAGGAGTTGGAAGCATCAACTCATAGTTGCTTCTCATATGTGCCATGACCAGGCAAGCCTGAGGTTTCAGATGAGCAACCTTAGCGTTCCAGATTGACACTTTATCCACTGCGCCACCGCAGGTCAGACAAAACATTTTAGTTTGATGTAGTCCCATCTGTTTATTTTTTCTTTTGTTTCCCTTGCCCAAGAAGAGAGATAAGAAAAAATATTGCTACAAGACATGTCCAAGATTTTATTGTTTATGTTTTCTTCTAAGAGTTTTACGTTTTCATTTTTTATTTTTTTATTTTTTACAGAGACAGAGAGAGAGTCAAAGAGAGGGATAGACAGGGACAGACAGACAGGAACGGAGAGATGAGAAGCATCAATCATTAGTTTTTCATTGCGCATTACAACACCTTAATTGTTCATTGGTTGCTTTCTCATATGTGCCTTGACCGCGGGCCTTCAGCAGACTGAGTAACCTTTTGCTGGAGCCAGCGACCTTGGGCTCAAGCTGGTGAGCTTTTGCTCAAACCAGATGAGGTCGTGCTCAAGCTGGTGACCTCAGAGTCTCGAACCTGGGTCTTCCACATCCCAGTCCGACGCTCTATCCACTGCGCCACCGCCCAGTCAGGCTACGTTTTCATTTTTTATGTCTTTCTGTTAACTGCTTTCTCTCATTAATAGATTGTTTTTCCCTTGTTTAAATTTTTTTTTAATTTATTGATTTTAGAGAGGAGGGGATAGAGTGAGACAGAGAAACATCAATTTTTTGTTCCACCCAGTTGTGCATTCACTGGTTGCTTTCTGCATATGCCCCAATTGAGGATCAAACCTGCAACCCTGGCATATAAGGATGATGCTCCAATCAACTGAGCTACCCAACCAGGGCCTCATTTGCTTTTTTGTTTTATTTTTCACTGAATACAGAAGATCAATGGAGACTGGGGAAAATTTTGTTTGATTATCCATATGAACAATAAATGAACCTTGACCCTTCCTTCATACCAAATACACAGTTAAAGAGTGTCACATTGAGCTGCCAGCAGCTTCGAGGCCTCTTTAGGAGTCAGCGACATGGCAGAAGACATTGAGACCAAAATCTAGTTCCACCAGACTGCCCCTTTTGACTGATGCTTCCCCAACCAGAACCAGACCAGAAACTGTTGGCAGAACTACCTAGATTTTCTCAGCTGTGAGAAGACAATGGCCACTGAAGGGGGTGATGTCTTGGTGTGCCAATAGCACTGCTGTGTGTACGAGTCCCTCTGCCCCATATCTTGGTGTCGGCCTGGGACAGCCACTGGGCAGAAAGTAGTTTTGTGGAAAGGTCTGAACTGGCACCACCCTCCTCTCCCCGTTCTCTATGTTCTTTCAGAGAGGTGAAGGGGGGCCTGGGTATATCCCACCCTGAGATCCTGAATCATGGCTTAACTAATAAACACTTGTTGGAAAAGTGTAAAAAAAAAAGGCATTAATCACAAAAGAACAACTTGCTAAATTGGACTTTATTAAAATTAAGGAATTTGAAAAGACACCATTAAGAAAGTGGAAGATAAAGGCCCAAACAGGAAAAATACTTCTGAGAACATGCAAAGAACTACTTCAAGTAAATACAAGACAACTTAATTTGTAAAAATTAAACCAAAGGTTTGAAAACAAATAATACAAAAAAGTATAGGCAAATGTCCACTAAACATAGAAAAAAATACTCCATGTCCCTAGTCTACAGGGATATACAATTTAAAATGACAATAGGATATAACTGTAAAACCACTAGAACTGCTAAAATTAAAAAGACTGTTCATGGCCCTGGCCGGTTGGCTCAGCGGTAGAGCGTCTACCTGGCGTGCGGGGGACCCGGGTTCGATTCCCGGCCAGGGCACATAGGAGAGGCGCCCATTTGCTTCTCCACCCCCCCTTCCTCTCTGTCTCTCTCTTCCCCTCCCGCAGCCAAGGCTCCATTGGAGCAGAGATGGCCCGGGCGCTGGGGATGGCTCCTTGGCCTCTGCCCCAGGCACTGGAATGGCTCTGGTGGCTGCAGAGCGACGCCCCGGAGGGGCAGAGCGTCGCCCCTGGTGGGCGTGCCGGGTGGATCCTGGTCGGGCATCTGCGGGAGTCTGTCTGACTGTCTCTCCCCGTTTCCAGCTTCAGAAAAATACAAAAAGAAAAAAAAAAAGACTGTTCATATCAAGTTTCAATTAGGATTTTGAGCAGTTTGAACTCTCAAACTTTGCTAATTCATGTGAGTATAAATTGAAGCAAGCACCTGAGGAAACTGGCAATGTGTACTAAATTTAAATACATACCTATTCTACAAGTCAGCAATTCTACTTCTAGATATATACCCAAGAGAAATGAATTTATGTCTACCAAAACACATGGAAAAGAATATTTATAGTATTTATTCATATCAGCCCCGAATTGGAAATAATCAAAATTCCCATTAGCAAGAAAATGGATAAAGAAAGTATAGTATATTTATATGGTGGAAAAATAAATAATTATAAAAAATAGTTTAAAAAAGAATAAAATACTACTATATGCAATAATATGGATAAATCTCACAGGAAATAGAAATATTTTTAGTGAAAGGCAGATATAAAAATGTATACACTACATGATTTAATTTATATGAAGTTTAAGTACAGGCCAAGCTACCAATGGTATTAGAAGTTAGAAAAATGATTACCTCATAGAGGGGACTGATCTTATCTGTGGGGTTGAAAATGCTTTCTATTGTGATTATATGTTGGTTACATAAGTTTATACATGTATAAAAAGTTAATCAAGTTGTATATTAAAAATCAGTTCACATTACTGAATATACATTATTTTCAATGAAAAATTTTGAAAGGCCAAAAAAGGATCAGCTAGTATCACAACATATTTGAAGAAAAAAAAATATGAAAGAAGAGACCATCGTTTTCCTTAGAAAATTGACAGGACAAATATATATGTATCAACAAAATAGAAGGAATTAAAAACAAAAAACAGAGAACAAGCCTGACCAGGATGTAGCACAGTGAATAGAACATTTACCTGGGATGCTGAGGACACAGGTTTGAAACCCCAAAGTCGCTAGCTGGGGCATGGGTTGCTGGCTTGACTGTGGGATCATGGATATGACCCCAAAGTTACTGGTTTGAGTAAAGGGTCACTGGCTCAGCTGGAGCCCCTCCACCCTGTCAAGGCACATATGAGAAAGCAATCACTGAACAACTAAGGTGCTGCAACTATGAGTTGATGCTTCTCACCTCCCTTCCAGTCTGTCTGTTTCTTGCTTGTGTGCACATGCACTAAAACAACAACAACAAAAACAAAAACCCAGAAAAACAAAAAAGGAGAAAAAAGACAGTTAAAATGCAAAAATTACATAGAAAATAAAGTTAAAGAAATTCTCTAGAAAGTAGAACAAATAATTGGGAGATAGTAAAAATTCAAAGATTTTTAAACAACTTCGTCACTCCAGGCAAACACACTCATTGCACAAAGACCATGGTGGCCCTTGCCTTTCATGATTTTATTCCTTGCGGAAGGACCTGGGCATATTTTCCTATAACAGGGCTGCTCAGGGACTGCAGCACTGTATTTTTTATTTTTTAAAATTTATTTATTGATTTTAAAGAGAGGAAGGAAGAGAGAGAGAGACAGAAACATCGATCGGGTCAGGTATGTGCCCTGACCAGGGGTTGAACCAGCAACCTCTTGTATATCAGGATGAAGCTCCAACCAGCCAAGCTATCTGGCCAGGGCTAGTTTCTATTTTTTTATAAAACTGTATTAATTCCACTTGGTAACAAACATTTCCTCAGCTATGACTGACAACTACAATTTTTTTTAAAAAATTGAGGAAACATTAATTAACCTTTAATTAATTTTGTTTGGTAAATGAAATAGTTCAACACATAAGGTCTATATGAGGGAAAGAATAGCAAATATGGTCCCTAGTGGTTTAACGAAAACAACAACAAAACAGCAAGAGAGATGGAAATAGTAGCCTTTCAATGTATCACAGTACTTTTTATTATTTAGCCCTTCCTATTTACTCATTTTAGAATACTGCATTTCAAAGTCACTTCTACTTTTCTGTTAGATTCTATTTTCTACTTATCTATTACATAAATCAGGTAATTGTAGAAATTTTGTACAATACAGTAAGACACAAATAGAAAAATCCACCTTGATTATTCTGCATGGAGATAATCCCTACTGATATTTAGTTAGTTAAGAATTCTTATATATATTTGGGAGAAAAAATTGAGGCTCATACTATAGACACAAGCTTGAATCTTTTTTCACTTAATAATATATTGTGAACATCTTTCTATATATATATATAACCATTTTTAATTCATAATATTGCATAATATAGATGGTCTATAATTTATTTGCCATTATCTTATTGTTGGAAATTTAGTTTGTTTAGATTTTAAAACACTATAAATGATATGTTATGATAAAAATATAAAATATTTGCACACTTTAAAGATTCTGATTCTTATTTCCACATTGCCTTTAGAAGCGTTATCTAAATTTACATTCACATCAGGAGGTGCTGAGTGAAGTGTCTGTTTCCCTGAGCTCAAGTTAAATCTGGAAATTTTCCTTTTTATAAAATCCTCAACAATCAAAAGGGGGGGAAATGGTAATGTCACCTAATTTTACATGTGAATTCTCTGTTTCTAATATTGTTGAACATAACTTCACATAATCATTGGCTTTTTTTTTTTTTAATGAATTGTCCATTCAGGATATTTCCCCCAAGTTTCAATTGGGGTTTTTATTCTTTCTTTATTAGTGAGTCAGTTTTCAAAAGCTTTTCTCTTTTGTTGTTCTTGTTTTTTTGACAAATTATGCATGTCTACATGAAGAAATAGTGTGAGTGGGAAGACAAGTGGGAGAACTGGGTCAAGGGGACTAACAGTTTATACTGCCTTACGTACCACCATGTTTGAAAACATTGCTGAATGGCTTCAGCAAGTCAAGAAAGGGGAGAAAGCTGGAAGAAAATGGTTCTCATTGTTAAGGTATATCTTTGGGAGTTCCCCATATGTTTATATTACACAATTAGGGGGTATAGTCTCTCTCAAGAATCTACTCAGAAGTCAATTCTTTGAACAATGATAGCAATCTTTCTTTTGCAGAATGAGTAAGTCTTTTGGCTAAACATGGATAAAAGCTTTTGTTTGAATAGAGCATACTAACTCCAGTAGGCTCACAACAGCATAACTAAGTCTGTCTCAAAGTGTCTTATTATAATAAAATCAAATTTAACCTCTTAAACCCAAGACATAAATCACTCACTTTTCTTTCCAACAATTTCTGAGTGTATTATCATAAATGTTACCTGTCACAAGACTGATAGCTCTCAGTTGCTCAAAATTATGAATAAAATCAAAAATGCATTTGAATATGGGAACCATAATAGCATTTTGTAGAGAGGTGACAATAATAAGAGGTTATGGCAGACAAGAAAAATTTTCAGAAATAGGAAAATCAAAAAAACTTTCTTCAAATTAAATAAGCTCCCAAATCTGTCTCACCAGTGTTGTATTTCCACCAAACAGTCAAAACCCATTTATTGGCCCTGATAGTCTGTAGCAATGGCAAATTGAATTTACCTTGTGAATTTTTATATTAAAAGTATGCATCAAGTTGCAAAGCATTAATTCAAAACTACAAAATCTGAGTTTATATTTCCTTCCAATGATACCTGAAACCTTCATTAATATTTATCCAACAATGTCAAAATTAATATCACCTGAATTTTAAAATATGCTTTTAATCATTAACTAGCATAAATAAACCCAGAGGCCTTTTAAAAGATCTAAGTTAATTTATTTCACATAAAAATAGTTTCATCCAAATTTTAGAACTCAATTTGTATCTCTTTTGCATTTTCTGGTTTAAAAACACAGTATTAGATGCAACTATTTGGATGGACCTTAAGGGTATTACGCTGATTTAAAAAAAAAAAAAGCCAATCTTAGAAAGTTATATACTTTGTGGTTCTCTTTATTCTCTTTATATAACATCCCTGAAATGACAAAGTAGTATAGAGATGGAGAAGAGATTAGCAGTTGTCAGAGAATGGGGTGGAGGTGGTGTGACTAATAAAGGAATAGCATAATGGAGTTTTTGTTGTTGTTGCTGAAACAGTTCTGTATCTTAATTGTGGTAGTAATTACAGAAATCTATACATGAAATAAAATTGCATAGAACAACGCATATGAATGCACACATATACAGGTTAAGTGCATGTAAAAACTGGTAAAAAACTGAACAAAGTCTGCGGCAGTCATCAGCGATCTCAGCAAAAGTCAGAAATAGAGATAGGAATAGACTAGCAGAGACACTGCCAGTTTGAACTTAAACAGAGAAAGAGGGACAGGAAGAAGAAAGGCTGTCAGACTACTTGGATTCGACAGGACCAGACCACAGAGCTCTGTGAATTCAGCTGTGAATGAGTGTTACCCCTTCAGTAAAGGGAAGAATGACCCTGAAAGCACAAAGCACTTGAGAGATCATCAGGCCTGCCACTCTCATCGCAGAAGGCTGTTTCCTCCGTGGTTTCAGAGGGCAGGGAGAGCCCTTGCAGAGTACCACCTCCGTGGTCCTGGAAAGTAGGACATCTGTCCAACACATCTGATGGGTTTTTTCCTTGCTAGCTTTTGTGTACTTCTAGTATATCAAGTCCAAAACTATTAGAAGACAGAATAGTGGTTACTATAGTAAGGAGGATGTCTTAGTCTGTTCAGGCCACTGTAACAATAACAAACAATAACAACAACAACAAATACTTTAGATGGAGTGGCTTAGAGAAGAAATATTTATTTCTCACAGTTCTGGAGCCTGGGAAGTCCAAGACCAAGGCACCAGAAGATTTGGTATCTAGCAAAGTCCTGTTTCCTGGTTTACAGAAGGCTGTCTTTTTTTTTTTTTTTTTTTTTTTTTTTTTTTTTTTTTTTTTTTTTTTTTACAGAGAGAGGGATAGATAGGGACAGACAGACAGGAACAAAGAGAGATGAGAAGCATCAATCATCAGTTTTTTGCTGCAACACCTTAGTTGTTTGTTGATTGCTTTCTTATATGTGCCTCGACCACGGACCTTCAGCAGACCGAGTAACCCCTTGCTCGAGCCAGTGACCTTGGGTCCAAGCTGGTGAGCTTTTGCTCAAACCAGATGAGCCCGTGCTCAAGCTGGCGACCTCAGCGTCTCGAACCTGGGTCCTCTGCATCCCAGTCCGACACTCTATCCACTGCGCCACCTCCTGGTTAGGCCAGAAGTCTGTCTTTTTGTTGTGTCTTCACATGGTGGAAAGGGAAAGGGGGCTTCATGAGGTCTTTTCTGTACGGGCGTAATCTCATTTATGAGGACTTCACCCTGTGACATAATCACCTCCCAAAGGCTTTGCTTCCTGATACCATCACATTGGGGATTAGGATTTCAACATAAATGTTGTGGGGACATAAGTATTCAGTGCATGTAAGACCGGGTGCTGTAGCCATGCAGATTCTCATCGAATTTGGGCAGGTGGTCAAGGAACCGTGGAGCTGGAGGATGGTGGGTCATTCCAATTTATTGGAGGCTCACAAAGACAGGTGAGCCAAAAAAGAAAGAAAAAGAAAAAATACAAAGGGAAAGGAAAACTTGCTTTTCGCAGTGGAGGACAAGGGATCGGGAAACCAGCTACACCTCTCAGTGGCAGGGCGGGATCTCCTCTCATCGCCCCCTGAGGGGAAGCACTTATATCCTTACAAGAGTGCTGTCCCTGCTCCTGCACTAATTGCCAAAGGGCTTGTGGCCGGTAAACCTGGGAGCAAGCCTCGCATGGCCATTTTCCCCACAGTGCATTACAAGGAGAAGAGGCTACGACTGGAACTAAACACAGGAGGGCTTCTGGGTTTCCAGTAATGTTTTGTTTCTTCATCTGAGGCTGATTAAAATCATATATTCACTCTGTGGAAATTCATTCAGTTGTGCAATTATGATCTGTGCACTATTTTCTGTGAATTTAAATGAAAATTAAAATATAATTCACAAAAATTTGTGGGCTACAGTAAAAGCGGTCCTAAAAGGGAAATTTTCAGTAGTGAATGCATATATTAGTAAAGATAGCTTTAAATCTATACTCTAAGCTTCTATCTTAGAAAACAGAAAAGGAAAAAGCAAACTAAATCCAAAGCAAGCAGCAGAAAGGAAATAATAAAAATTAGAGCAGAAATTAATGAAATGAAAAACAAAACAATCAATAGAGAAAATGAACAAAACCAAAAGCTGGTTCTTCAACAAAATCATTAAAAATCAGTGAGCATTTAGCCAAGCTAACTAAGAAAAAAAAGAGAGAACATACATACATAACAAATATCAGAAATGAAAGTGGGCCTGACCTGTGGAGGCGCAGTGGATAAAAGCGTCAACCTGGAACACTGAGCTTCCTGGTTTGAAACTCCAGGCTTGCCTGGTCAAGGCACATATGGGAGTTGAAGCTTCTTGCTGCCCCCCACCCCCGTTATTCATCTCTAAAAAAAATGAATCGAGTATTAAAAAAAATTGTTTTTAATTAAAAAAACAGATCAATTTAAAAAAAAAAATTGTATCAGACATAAGGAAGAAACTATACTAATTTTGTACAATTGCTTCCATAAGAAAAAAGCAGAAAGAGTACTTAACTCATTCTGTGAAGCCAGCATTACTCTGATATGAAAACCAGACAAAGACATTACAAAATAAAACTATAGACCAATAGATTTCATGAACATAGATGCAAAAATCCTCAACAAATTATTAGCAAATCAAATCCAATAATGTTAAAAAAAAATGAATAATACACCAAGACCAAGTGGGATTTATACCATGTATGTGAGCTTGGTTCAACATTAAAAAATAAACTGATGCCATTCATCTCATCAGTAGGCTAAACAAGAAAAAGCACTTGACAAAATCCAACACCAATTCATGATTAGAAAACAAAAAACTCTCAGCAAACTAGAAATAGAGAAGGAATTTTTCCTCAAGTTGGTAAAGAATATCTGCAAAATACTCCCAACTAAGATACTGGTAAGGAAGTCAAAGCTTTTCTACTTTGAGATCAGAAACAATTAAAGTTAAAACAACAAGATACCACTACAAACCAATCAGAATGGCCAAAATCTGCAACACTGCTAACACCAGATGTTGGCAAGGACTTGGAGCAATAGGAGCTCTCATTCATTGCCGGTGAAGAAGCACAATAGTACAGTTTGTAAGACAGTTTGGTAGTTTCTCATACAAATAAATGTATTTTACCATACAACCCAGCAATTGCTCTCATTGGTATTTACCCAAATGAAATGAAACTTTATATTTTCACAAATACCTGTACATGGATGTTTACAACAGCTTTATTCAGAATTGTCAAAGCATGAAAGTGTGCACGACGTCCTTCAGTAGGTGAATGGATAAACAAACTGTGGTACATCCAAACAGTCAAATATTATTCAGCACTAAAAAGAAAGGAGCTATCAAGCCATTAAAAGATGTGGAGGAAACTTAAAAGTCTATTACTAATTAAAAGCAGCTGATCTGAAAAGGTTACGTAATGTATGATTCCAATCAAATGATTGACATTCAGCAAAATACAATGCTATAGAGTCAGAAAAAAGATCAGTGGTTCCAAGGGTTAGGGAGGAGGGAGGAATGAATGTAGCAAGCACAGAGGATTTCAGGGGCAGTAAAACTACTTTATATGATACTGCAATAGACACGTGTCATGATACATTTGTCCAAACCCATACAATGCACAACACAGAGTGAACCACGTCAGCTATGAAGTTCAGGTGATAATAATGTGTCAGTGTAGGGTCATCAAGGGTAACAGATGTTCCACTCTGTTGGAGGGTGTGGATAGAAGGGGCGGCTGGGCCTGTGTGGGGGCCAGAAGTATACTGAAACTCTGTGCTTTTTGCTCAATTTTACTGTGAATCAAAAACCTGCTTTAAAAAAATATTTATTTTTAAAAAGTAGGTTCAGAAAACTTTTTCACATTCACATTTAGAACTTTCCTCTACACTGAACTGTCTGAAAACTAGAGAGAGATTTTTTTTCAATTGCTTTCAGCATCATTAACACCACTTAGTTCTCTTATTTTTTGAGCCTTGAGGAAATGCTTATTTTCGTGGCAGAAATATAGAGGAATTCTCTTATGCTATTTGAGAATTAATATACACCCTTTTCCATGTATAATATTTGTATAACACAAATTTCCATGTCCTATTTTTATATAATCCTCTATGATTTTTAGAATTTTAGAGAAAAGTATTTTATTAACTGTCTTAAAAAATGCTGCCTTGGTATTTTTCCTATGGCTCTAAAAATATATGCTAATTATTATTTTATTATTACCCTACTTAGGCTAGCATGAATATAAAAGTATATGTAATTTCACTTTAATACTAATACATAATACATGTGTTTAGATTAGTTATATAATGCTAAAAAATTTTTTTCACTGTGATTTTTTTTTTTTATTACAGAAGGAGTAATTCAAGAACCAGAAGGAAAACAGTGCAAAGTATACGCTATTGGGTATATTTTCTGATTATCTGCAGGTGGCAATGTTTATGAAGAACTAGGCAAAAAAAATTTTTAAAGTGTTTATCCCTGAGTAGATCCTTGTTGTCATCTAGTCTGCCCCCCTTCTAGTTGTACCTGTTATAGTTAGAGATCATGTTGCATATAATTATATAATTATCTACTTTGGAATTTTATTGATATGTTATGAGTTAAATCACTATTTATGATTGTAATTTTAAAAAAATGTCACTAATAATATTTGCACAATGAACTCCATGAAGAATGGGTAAGAATTGATGTTCAAGACTCAGGGAGCCCTGAGAACCAGTTGGGAACATATTTAAAAGGTCCCCGAGGCATAAAGTTGGTAGCAACTTACTGAGAAGTTTTTCATACCTGATTCTTTAAAATTAACCCCTAATGTATTATGGAAATGACTAGCTGATGTTCCAAGAATTCATTCTCCAGTAGAGAGCATTCATCAAGTTTATTAACCTTACTTCCAATTATTTTCAACCTCATTATTCTCTGATTTTACTTAGTCATCTATCCTCTAAAGAATTCTTATAAATAAATGGTCCTAATAACTTTCTTTTACTTATTTTCCATAATTTGCAACTACTCTTCTATGCATTACTCTCTCTTCTGACTCTGTAGGAATAATGAGCTCTCTGCTTTGACTCACTAGCTCAGGCCTCTTGAGGTATGTTTGAATGTCACCATGGTGATGGGGTACTAGTCAGGGCCCTACTGGGAATGAGATATGTATGCCTCAAGGGCTGAGGCATATGTCTGGCAGAATGAGTTTAAATGCTGGTAGTTGGGAGATAATAGGAGGTAAACAGAGGTATATAACACTACTTTCTGATGCTGACAAGACTTGGAAATCAAATTTAATTCACCATTTCAAGAAAACAAAATGTGCTTTTCCAGCTTATCTCTCTATTCAAATGAAAGGGTAGTGAAAATTCAGGCCTCAGAAATATTACTGTGTCATCTCTGTGTTAATGATCCTGGAGGGGTAGGGGTGTGTGTGTGTGTGTGTGTGTGTGTGTGTGTATGTGAAATAGATATATATATATATATAAAGAAAAACTATAATGTTCTTAAAGTAAGTCGAACATTAGGTTCTGAGTCTTCTATTTGTAGAGATAGTTTAGGAGTAATTAGTGTTAGGGGGAATAATTATTAGCAACCATGTTCTATCAAAGTGCTCTAACACAGGACATATAATCCAGCTACTTCTTCATAGACTCATTTTGGATCAATATTGTTAAATATCCCCCAAAATGCTAAAAATCTACAGAAACATGCTTCATTAAGAGCCTACGATTAATAGGATAGTAACCATTTCACAACTGTTGGCTGGCATGTAGAAAAATCCCGAAATCTTCAATACAGATTTAAATCTTGGTTTTTCATTACAAACTTTTAGATTCTAAACATGGTATTTTCTAAAATGTCAAAGCCATTTCAATAAAGTTCTCAAATGTCTGCAGACAGGGAAAAGAAGAATCATTTATTGATTAAAACCAAGAAAAAAGAGAATCACTGGCTTAAAGGCTAAAGTTAAGAAAGGATTTGAGATTACAAATTATATTTTGAGTTTCAAAATGTAAAATATTAACAGACTACATAGGTAGTATGTTGTAATTCTGATTTCAAGGATCTGCTGTGACAACTAAAATTTGCATTCTTTTATATAGGAACAACATTATAACCCAGCATCTTACACAGTTTCCTCCTAATTGGTTCTTTGTGGGTCACCTGTGGACCCTCTTGTCTAACCTGGTACTAGGTTTTCTATCTTTGGAACAGGATCTCCACAAATATTTAGGGATTAGGAACATCAAAGGATAGTGACTGGACTGGGATGTAATTTCCTTGAGTGCTAGAGCAGTGGTTCTCAGACTGTAGCCTGTCAGAATCACAAGGAGGACTTGTTAAAATAGAGTTTGCTGAACTCCCCCCCCACACACACACACACACATACAGAGTTTTTGATCCCGTAGGTTTAGGGTGGGACTAAGAACCTACATTTCTAATAATTTTCCAGGTGCTCCTTGAGAACTGCTGTTCTGGACCAGTGGTCTCAGTGTTGGTTGCACATTATAATTACTTGGGGAGGAGATCAGGTTGAGAAACACTGTCCAGTAGAGAGAGAGAGAGAGAGGGAGGGAGGGAGAAAGAGAGAGACACACACACACAGATCAACAGACAGACAGGAAGTGAGAGAGATGAGAAGCATCAACTCATAGTTGCAGCACTTTTGTTGTTCATTGATTGCTTTCTCATTTGTGCCTTGATGGGGGGGGGGGGTGTCTGAAGCCCTGCCAGTTATCCCTTGCTCAGGCCCGAGATCTCGGGGTTTCAAACTTGGGTCCTCAGTGTCCCAGGTAGACACTATATGCACTTGATTAGGCTGAAGTGATTCTCAGCCCAGGCTACATGTTGGAATAATCTGGGAAAGCATTTTTAAAAATTGACATATAATTAGCATACCATAAAAATGACCCTTTTATTTTTTTTTTAATTTTATTTACTGATTTTAGAAAGAGGGAAGGAGGAAGAGAGAGGGGGAGAAAGAGGGAGAAATATTGATTTGTTGTTCCACTTATTTATGCACTCATTGGTTGATTCTTATATGAACCCACCACAACCTTGGTGTATCGGGATGACGCGCTAACCAAATGAATTACCCAGTCAGGGCAAAAATGACCCTTTGAAAGTGTACAAGTCAGTGGTTATTTATTCTAACAGCCATCCTTACTATGAAACTCTAGAACATTTTAATTATTATCTAGGGAGATTTTAAACAAAGCTCTGATAGGTGGGGAAAGGCATAAGTTGTTACTAAGTGTCTTAGGTGATCTAATGTCCAGCCAGGGTTGAGGACCACAACTTCTGAGTTTAGTTACAGACCTTCCAAGAGTATTTTAGGAGTTAAGACTTATTTAGGCGCTTTCACTGACCCTCGCAGGGATGTTGTTAATAAAGACAAACGAGTACACATTCTCTGTCAAAACTCTTGCCTGTCCATTAAATTAGGTCGATCACAATACATAGAAGCATCACTCTTGACTTATGGCTCCCAGAGCAGAAAGCTGGGTGGCCTTTCACAGGTGGACCTGGAGGTGACTGTGGTGCCGAGCCTGTCACAGATGGACCTGGAGGTGAGTGTGGTGCCGAGCCTGTCACAGATGGACCTGGAGGTGACTGTGGTGCCGAGCCTGTCAAAGATGGACCTGGAGGTGACTGTGGCGCTGAGCCTGTCACAGATGGACCTGGAGGTGACTGTGGTGCCGAGCCTGTCACAGATGGACCTGGAGGTGACTGGGTGCTGAGCCTGTCACAGATGGAGCTGGAGGTGACTGTGGTGCTGAGCCTGTCACAGATGGACCTGGAGGTGACTGGGTGCTGAGCCTGTCACAGATGGAGCTGGAGGTGACTGTGGTGCTAAGCCTGTCACAGATGGACCTGGAGGTGACTGTGGCGCTGAGCCTGTCACAGATGGACCTGGAGGTGACTGTGGTGCTGAGCCTGTCACAGATGGAGCTGGAGGTGAGTGTGGTGCTGAGCCTGTCACAGATGGACCTGGAGGTGAGTGTGGTGCTGAGCCTGTCACAGATGGACCTGGAGGTGAGTGTGGTGCTGAGCCTGTCACAGATGGACCTGGAGGTGACTGGGTGCTGAGCCTGTCACAGATGGACCTGGAGGTGACTGGGTGCTGAGCCTGTCACAGATGGACCTGAAGGTGAGTGTGGTGCTGAGCCTGTCACAGATGGAGCTGGAGGTGACTGGGTGCTGAGTCTGTCACAGATGGAGCTGGAGGTGACTGGGTGCTGAGTCTGTCACAGATGGACCTGGAGGTGAGTGTGGTGCCGAGCCTGTCACAGATGGACCTGGAGGTGAGTGTGGTGCTGAGCCTGTCACAGATGGACCTGGAGGTGAGTGTGGTGCTGAGCCTGTCACAGATGGACCTGGAGGTGACTGGGTGCTGAGGCTGTCACAGATGGAGCTGGAGGTGACTGGGTGCTGAGTCTGTCACAGATGGAGCTGGAGGTGACTGGGTGCTGAACCTGTCACAGATGGACCTGGAGGTGAGTGTGGTGCCGAGCCTGTCACAGATGGACCTGGAGGTGACTGTGGCGCTGAGCCTGTCACAGATGGAGCTGGAGGTGACTGGGTGCTGAGCCTGTCACAGATGGACCTGGAGGTGACTGGGTGCTGAGTCTGTCACAGATGGACCTGGAGGTGACTGGGTGCTCAGCCTGTCACAGGTGGACGTGGAGGTGACTGTGGTGCTGAGTCTGTCACAGATGGACGTGGAGGTGAGTGTGGTGCTGAGCCTGTCACAGATGGACCTGGAGGTGAGTGTGGTGCCGAGCCTGTCACAGATGGACCTGGAGGTGACTGTGGCGCTGAGCCTGTCACAGACGGACCTGAAGGTGACTGGGTGCTGAGCCTGTCACAGATGGACCTGGAGGTGACTGTGGCGCTGAGCCTGTCACAGATGGACCTGGAGGTGACTGGGTGCTGAGCCTGTCACAGATGGATGTGGAGGTGACTGGGTGCTGAGCCTGGCTGCGCTGCCTGCTGCGTTTCCCTACAAGCCGAAGCTGAGTTGTAGAGGCTACAGTGGACCCTCAATTGGATGCAGCTGCTGATAAATTGTTAAATATCTGCTTAGGTATTTCTTTAAAATTTTATGTAGAAAATTAAATGTATTGGGGTGACATTGATCAGTAAGAGTACATAGGTTTCAGGTAAACATTTTTATAGCATTTGGACTGTTGACTGTATTGTGTGCCCATCACCCAAAGTCAGATCATTTTCTGTCATTGTATATCTGTCTCTATTACTGGGTTAATAACCAAAATTTATAAAGAACTCATACAGTCACCACCAAAAAACCCCCAAATAGTCCAATTAAAAATGAACAGAGGACTTCAATAGACAGTTATTCCTTAAAATCTAGATAATGAAACCTCAGTTAAATGCTTCAAGGAAAGAAGATTCCTAGTTGGTAGTCATTTCTTTTTTAAGTGATATTTTTTAAAACTTTCCTTGCTCTTCACCTTTATTTTTGGTCTTTGACTATTCGGAATTGAGTTAATTAATTATGCTCTTTAGTTCACAGCATTTAACTGGACCATGCAAAACATCTCCTTTTTTTTTTTTATTTTTCTGAAGTTGGAAATGGGAGGCAGTGAGACAGACTCCCACATGCGCCCGACCGGGATCCACCCGGCATGCCCACCAGGGGGCGATGCTCTGCCCATCTGGGGCGTTGCTCTGTTGCAACCAGAGCCACTCTAGCACCTGAGGCAGAGGCCACGGAGCCATCCTCAGTGCCCGGGCCAACTTTGCTCCAATGGAGCCTCAGCTGCGGGAGGGGAAGAGAGAGACAGAGAGGAAGGAGGGGGGGTGGAGAAGTAGATGGGTGCTTCTCCTGTGTGCCCTGGCTGGGAATCGAACCTGGGACTCCTGCACTCCAGGCTGACGCTCTACCACTGAGCCAACTGGCCAGGGCAGCATCTCCTTTTAATTTATTCTCCTCCTTCTTCTGCAAACCTGCTCCCGTTTCCCATCCTTTCATAGGTCCCCATTTTATATTTGCAAAATGAACACTTTCAATCCATCTGCTATACACTTGTCTATATGTATATATGTATCTAAGTGTGAAATTTTTGAAATTTACACAGTTATTGTGCAATACATTTGATTGATTGATTTCGCTTAGCAGTATGTTTTTATTTTATTTTATAGTGATAAGACCACTTATACAAGACCTACCTTCTTAAATATTAGGTTTATAATACATTGTTGTTGCGTGTAGTAGAAGGTTGTACAGCAGACCTTTAAAACTTATTCATCTTACTTAATTAAAACCTTATGCCTGTTGATTAATAAATCCCTATATTCCTGTTTTACCAGTCCCTGCCTACCACCACTCTACTCTTGAGTCTATAAATTTGATTAATTTAGATACCTAATATACTTGGGATCATTCAGTATTTGTCTTTATGACTGACTCATTTCACTTAGCATAATGTCATCAAGCTTCATCCATGTTGTCACATAATACAGATTTCCTTTTTTTTTTTTTTTTTTTTTTTTAAAAAAAGGCTGAATGGTATTCCATTGTATGTATATATCATTGTGAGATCTGTCCATTGAAGATGAAGATCTAATTTATATCTTTTGACCACAGCATGTTATTCCATCTTAGGCAGTACTCTATCATACTTACCTATTTCCCTAGTGAGGGACACACATGTTGCCACCAACTCCAACTCTTATTGCCAGAAATAATAGTGCGGTGCTCCTCCTTACCTGCCTCCTGGTTCATCATTGCACCAGGAGTGGAGTCCCTAAATGACTTAGTATCACTAAATCCCACTACATTGCAATCCAAAATGATTACATCGGATTATGGTCCTAACTGATTTGCAAGAGGATCTTCATTTTCTTGCCAGGAGGTAGTATATTCAATACTTATTTATTTAGTGTTAAATTCGCTGGTTATAAGTGAGATTGGACTTCTCAGTTATAATGGTTTGCATTATTCAGTTTTCAGTGAATTGCCTAGTTACAGTCCTTGCCCACTTTTCCTTGTAAATTTTTTAGAATTCCTCATATATCCTAGAAACGAATGTTATGTCTATTATATATATTGTGAAGATCTTCCAGTCTGCGAGGCACTTTTTAATATTGTGTACAGTTGTCTTTGTTCAGTAGGAACCTTGGATTATTTTGATGCAGTGAAACTCAAACTTTATCTCTACTCTCTTAGAAATTGTAATTTGCAAGGTCTGTTTCATAACTCTATTACTTATTTGTCATTTGTTCTTTTATGAGTAATATGTTGTTTTAACTTTTATAGTTTTTCTTAATATCTGTAGTATTTCTTTTTTATCATGCATCGTGTTTTCTTTTTTTTTAACTTTTATTTATTTATTTTGCTGAGGGGGGGGGGAGAGAGAGAGAGAGAGAGAGAGAGAGAGAGAGAGAAGAGGGGAAGGAACATGAGACACCAACTTCCATATGTGCCTTGACCAAGCAAGCCCAAGGTTTTGAACCTGTGATTTCAGCATTCCAAGCCAACGCTTAAGCCACTGCACCACCACAGGTCAGGCATTATCTGTAGTATTTCTAGTATGTAAGTCAAGCTCCTTGTTTTTTCTTTTGAAAACTGTCTTAGCTGTTTATGGATCTTTATTATTGTTCCTGTTAAATCTTAGAAGGAGTTTATCCACTTCTCCTAAAATATTCTGCAGAATTTTTTACTGAAAATGCATTGAATTTATAGGTCATTATGTGGAAATCTGAATCTTTAAATTCTAAAGAAATAATATCTATTTACATGGTTAGACTTTACATTTATTTAAACTTCTCTTAACAAAATTTGAAAATTTTCTCTATAAAGATTTTCATTAGGTCACCTCCTGGATAGTTTTTAGCTTTTGTAAAAGATGTTTTATTTTCTATTGCCTTTTCTAACTGGTTATTGCTGGATTAAAAATGTTGTCTTTATTTAAATAATATTTTACTTCTTAACATTACTGACTTACAACTCTGTTACTACTTTTCATAGTTTAGCAATTCTCTTATATTTTTATATAACTATTGTATAATCGACAATGGCAATTTCGTCTCCTCCCTTCCAAATGTTATTCCTCTTATTGCAAGTTGTTGTCTGATTGTATTGGCCAAAACTTCCAGTACCATGTTGATCAGTAGCATTCAAAGAAGTTAGCCTTGTTTACTTCCAGACCCAATCATATTGTGCTTATGAAACATACCTTCTTGGTTAGGAATGCGGCAGCCTTCCCAAAAGGCTCTCATCTGTCTGTGGTGGAAACGGCATCGGGGGCAGAGCCTGGCTGAAAGGAAATACATGAAAATTCAGGTAACACCATGCCAGGGACTTGTTATACCAAAATCTGGGCAAAAAAAATAACAATTATAAAAACACATTCTGAGTTTATACTTGAGTGATTACTACAATTCAAATTAAATCCCCTTCCTTTCTTTTCTCTCAATTCTCTCACACCTTCAAAGTGCTCTGGAGCCCCTCTGTCTCTGAACATCCTCTGTTCACGAGGTCTTCCATGACATGTGCTCACTGGCTTTTCTAGCTCTTCCTCTACCCATCCTCCTTTTCTACTTTATTATATAACGTAACTTAACTTCTCTTCCAAACAAAAATAACCCTTCCTCTTTGTGATGGGGGAAATAGAATATCCGAATAGCAAGTGGGACCAGAGAGAGGAATATGAACATGCCCATTGATAATTTTTATCCTTTCTGCTTACATGATTTGGCACATTGGGGTGTCACTAGGTGTTCAGGCAGAAATATCTGAAAACTTGAGTTCCTTTGGCACTATATCTTTCTTCTTCACCAGCCTAACCATGATTGGTTCAATATGACATCTGCCTCCAACATTATTGTCTTATTTGTGTAATCTAATATAACTTTATTTATTTATTTAAACAGCTGTATCACACTGCTGATCCATTTTGAAATTATACTTAACTAAGCTCCTAGTATTACTCAGTTATGTGTATAATTAGTTTTTGGATCGCATTCAAAGATTTTACATTTGTTCTTTGAAAAGTTTTATTCTGATGCTCTAGCTGATGAAGAGTTTTAGAAACACGTCTCTGTTATCCAACACACTATCTAATGCTCTGATCATCTTGTCATCTGTAGAATTTGATAGGAAAGCCATCAGCGTGCTCATCCAAACCTTTAATAAATATGTCTAAAAGGACAGGGCCAGGAAAGAACCCTGAGGCACACCACTATAACATTTCCTTCAGGTTGACATGGAATTAGCATTCTTAGACATGACTCTTCAATTATTGATGAGGTCACCTGACTCCACTCCACATTTCTGCACATTATCCAGAAAGATTTTATAAGAAACGCTGTCAGATTCCTTACTGAAATACAAACACACTGTGTGGACAGCATTTCCTTGGCCTACTGGATTAGTAAACCTATGTATTATTCAGTTCTACATCAGTGTCAAGTGACAGAATTTCAATTTAAACTAGATGAAGCAAAAGAGATAATTTATAAGTTTACCTAATTGTACAACCTGTACCATCAGAGTACTGGTTCTTTCCACCTTTCTGCTCCACCATCCTCTACCCTTATGCTGTCTCTCCACTCCTGGAACCAAGATGGCTACCAGCAGCTAGAGAGCTCCCCCCGCCCCAGCAATTCCTCTAACATCCTAGAACTGAGTCTCATTGTGTCTGGCTGGATCATGAGCTTACCTCTAAACCAAACCCATGGAAAAGGGATGATCTTGGTGGCCAACCATGGGTCAACTGTTCACCTTTACATAAACTGTGAAAGCCTCAAAGATAACAATGCTATCACAAGAAAAATGAATGGGTATTTTATATCCCCTAAAAAGTGTCTTATTTGTCAGTGTAGGTTTCAAAGTGTCTCTTGAACATATTCTTATGCACAACTCAAGGATTATTCACATATATCTACATTTATATAACCAATTATTCTATTTATGTATAGCCAATTAAATATATATGTATTAAAATTATGCAGGTGGAAGCAATTCTCTTTTTGGATAAACAATGTATCACCAGACATTTATATCTACAGAGGTGGCTAAGGAGTGTTTTTTATTGTGCAGCTGTGCAACTGACTTCACAGCTGCACAGCTTCACAGAAATCTGGGCAAGAGAGTCCTGTACAGAAGAAGAGTAGGCCTAATTTAGAGCTCTCTTTCCCCCTTTTGCCAACTTCTGTTATGAATCTACCTTTGCCACCCAGCTTAGTGTATCCCAAGGTTCTCTTTACCAGGCCACAGTCGCAGAGCTCCAGGGAAAAGCAACCTGGTCTCATCTCTCCAGGCAGAGGAGAACAGAAGCTCCATATCCACACATGCTGCAAATGGCTTTTCCAGTCTACCTGAATCATTACCAGCTAGAAGCAGCGGTCATTGGGACTTGGACATGAGCTGCAAAGTATAGAATGGTGACAACAATTCCAGTGCCATGAGGACTTTTCCTGGATGTGGACTTTTCCTGGACTCCTGCTCCCTGTGACAGCTCCTAATAGACTGAACTGTGGTTGGGTTGCATTTTTTGGAATTTGGCATGGTGATGGGGCCAACTTGGACTTGGTGAACATGTTAAGGACACTACTCTTTTATGGATTCTTGCTGTATTGGCCAAGAGTTTGTTTAAAGGCTTTTAATCACTGTAAAAAAAATAGAAGACTGGATAAAGAAGATGGGGCACATATACACCATGGTATACTATTCAGCTAGAAGAAATGATGACATCGGATCACTTACAGCAGAATGGTGGAATCTTGATAACATTATGTGGAGTGAAATAAGTGAATCAGAAAAAAACAAGAACTGCAGGATTCCATACATTAGTGGGACATAAAAACGAGACTAAGAGACATGGACAGGCGTGGGGTGGTTACGGGAGGTGGGGGAAGGGGAGGAGGGAGAGGGGGAGGGGGGAGGGTACAAAGAAAACTGGATAGAGGGTGACGGAGGACGATCTCTCTTTGGGTGATGGGTATGCAACAGAACTAAATGACAAGATAACCTGGAAATGTTTTCTTTGAATATATGTACCCTGATTTATTGATCACCCCATTAAAATAAAAATTTATTTATAAAAAAAAAAGAAGAAGAAGAGTAGGAGCAGTACGTATACATTTTATAGTGAGCTGTCCTGCTACAAGGAGATAATTTCTTGATCCTGATTCATTCAGATGGCAATGGTAATAAACAATTCAAGTTACAGTTTTCTTAAAGCAAAAGGAAACTTCAGGGTTGAAAGCTGTAAATATAAGAGCTATATTTTGGTTTTAATATAACTATTAGAATCTGAAGCTAAATTACTTTTTCAGAGATGGATTCCTCAAATGTACTTAATGGTCTGATTGGTTTGTCACCAAGGCACTTTTCCAAGCACTTGATTTTATCTATCCTAACTGCATTCAAGTCCACAGAGTAGTCTTACCTTGTACAAATCTTCTAATGAAAGAGTACAGCAGTGTACACTGAAGAAGAGGCTCTTAGAACACTTGAAGGGGATGCTCTTGGTGGAGAAAATTGGAGAACTTTCATATCATGAAGGTGATCTAGAATCACCTGTAACCAGACTCAGTGGCTAAGTGAGGGTACTTCAGGTTTAACTGCCTGATGAAAACAGCTTTCTCATGACTCTGCTGTTAGGCACCCTGGAATGAAAGCCAAAAGCAACAAAAGCAGGACTGTTCTCCCCTTGCTTGACCACTGCAAACAATACAATATGGCCTTGGCCTGAACTATATATCGTGTCTCTCTCTTTCCTGTTCTTATCATACAGAATATCTTGTGTTTTGTGTTAGGTGAATTTGATGTTATATCAGTCACTATCTGGGCAGCAAATGAATTACCATATCTTCTACTGAAAGGTCGATAGGCAGACAGCAGAGAAATAACAAGAGAACTGTCAACTGTCAGGAATATATTAAACTTTTTTAAAATGTATACTCAATGTAAAAATAAAAGCAAAAGATCTGTTGGGAATTTTTGTTAATATGTTATGCATATTAGGACATGAAAATATAGGAAAATATAGAAAAACCAGCAGATATTTTGGGAACAATAATGACGACCAACAGGTTACTTTTCTTTTTTTTTTTTGGACACGGTAAAGCCAGGCCATATAACACAGGGGTGTTATAGCATCCTAGCACTTTCCAGACTGATCGATAACATTAAATGCTGCAGTTAAGTCTGACAAAATGAAACTAGCAAGAACATATCAATAAACACAAAGAACCTGATCGTTATCACTCTTAGGATGTAAAGAACAACTAAATTGCAATTTATCTGAGGGCTCTACCATTAAAACATAGGGCAGAGTCTTAATTTCATCTCCCATTTTTACAATAAGAAAGTCAACCTAGTGCTCCAGGCACTATTACATTAAATCTTGATATGAACCACTGTATAGTAGGTTTTACTTCTAAGAAATGATAAATTTTTAATGAAGAGTAGAGAGACAGAGCCCAACACGAATGTTCAAATACAGCTGACTTTTGTCTTCAGAGTTGTTCTTTTTTCATATTAAATAATGTATAATGTTCTTCAGAATTTAATTTTCTGACACTGAAACATACCTAATAAATCTTTCTAGATTCTAAATTAACCATCTTGAGGAACTTGCTTTTGGTACAAATAAAAATGAAATAAGAAAACTGCCTTGAAACCTGTATTTTAGGTGAGGTCCAACAGTCAATAGTGCCCATTAGGAATAAAAAAAAATCTGATTGGCTGAGCGGTTTCTGCTCCTACTGCTTTCTCAACACATTGAAGCTATGAACATTCTCTCTGCTCTAGATACTGGCAGAGGGAGAGACTACAGAGTTCTGACACTAATAGTGCCTTGAGATGTCCATCTGCAACAGCGCTACACAAAACTATCCAGATGCATGGCTGCCAGTACTAGAGATCAGTTCCATGCATTGCCGCTCAACAAGTTTTCATGGAGCACTTAAAGTACAGGGGTATAATGAGAAAGACAGAGATAGAAAAGGTGCAGAAGAAGTGATTCCAGTCCTGTAGATGTTTATCATCTAGGAGGTATCCAAAATATACACACATGAGCTAAATTGTCAAGGTCAATATGTTATGATAATATTTATCAAGCCACATGCAGATATGCTAAGTGAATGAAATTAACTTAAAAAATTTTTGGAACTTTAGATTAAACTGTAAAGAAAATTACAGGGTCGTTTTTTGGTCCCATCTAGTGTGTACTCATATATAATATCACTGAAAGAGTGTCCCAATCAAATGTGTAGTAGAAACTGTCTTTACATTAAGAAAGCCACTGAAGAATGCTTTTGTTAAGTTAAAAGGACATGTTTTCTGGATTTAAGTGCATATTTTTCTAGAGATTACAGCAGAACTCTGCTCAAAGAAAGGTCAATGAGATATTCCATACAACTTCCAGATGACTTCTAACTGGATAATTGGCACTTAGAGGGCAGCCCAGTCTGTGCAACACAAACAGAGATGGAATAAGATAATTCACTCATATAAAAAAATCACGTGGTGGAAACAAAAGAAAAAATAAACAAATGGAACCACATCAAACGTTTTTGTAAGACAAAGAAAACCATCAACAAAACAAAAAGGCACTCTACTGAATTAAAGAAGATATCTGCAAATGATGCATCCCATAAGAGGTTAATATCCAAATATATTCATCACTTCTCATGCAACTTAACACTAAAAAAACAAACAATTTGATTAAGAAATGGGTAGAGGACCTGCTAGACATTTTGCCAAAGAGGACATAGAGATGGTCAACAGGCATATGGAAAGACGCTCAACATCACTAATCATCAAAGAAATGCAAATAAAACATCACCTTACATCTATCAGAATGGCTATCATCAATAAATCAAGAAACAAGTGCTGGTAAGGATGTGGAGAAAAGGGAACCCTAATGTACTGTTGGTGGGTTTGTAACTTGGTGTGGCCAGTAAGAAAACAGTATGGAGTTTCCTCAAAAAATTTTAAAAACGGAACTACCATTTGACTTAGCATTCTGTTTCTGGGGATTTATCCACAGAAATCCAAAACACTAATTCAAAAAGATATATGCACCGCTATGTTCACTGTAGCATTATTTATAATAGCCAAGATACAAAAGCAACCTAAGTGTCCATCAGTAGATAAATGTATAAGAGGTGGTACATGTATATAATAAATTATTTCTTAGCCATAAAAAGAATAAAATCTTACCGTTTGCAACATGATAGATAGACCTAGAGGGTAATATGTTAAGTGAAATAAGCCAGACATAGAAAGACAAATACTACACGGTTTCATTTACATGTGGAATCTAAAAGACAAAATAAATGAACAAACAAAAAAGAAATGCATAGAGAACAAGTTAATAGTCATCAGATGAGAGGAGAGCTGGGGGGAAGGGTGAAAAAGGTGACAGGGGCTAAGAAATACAAATGGCCAGTTATAAAAATAAGAAATTAAGAAAAATAGCTACGTAAGATTACATACTAAAATTAATAAGCATTTCTTCCTGATCAGTGTCAGCCCTTCTGGGTTGTATCTGAATAAGAGCCATTTAATCTATGTTGAATGAAGAGTCTTGACTTTGATTTATGGCTCTGGTTTTGGAATAGTGAATGCCTTTGTTTTTGAGAATTTCTTTTCTCCTATGTCTTTTACTGCCTGATAGAAACTATGGCTTTATATTGTAGTTGCTTTCAACCATGAAATTTTCTTAATTATTCATCACTTCACACCTGTAGACTTAAGCCTCCCTGTGATTGACTCTGCAATCTCTTATCACCATTGGGCTGTAGAGTGACAGTATGACAACCAGTATGACTTTGGAGTCAGGTTGCTATCTCCAAATCATGACCCCATCATTTAGCATCTGGCTTACCTTAGGCCACTTAGAAGTCTGTCTCTCTGGTTCCCTATTTGTAAACTAGAAGTAATAAGAGATCATGACTCATGTATGATTGTGAACATAACAGTGATAATGGAAGCACAATTTCTGGTCTACAATATGCTTTTTAAAATATTTTCCTATTATTATCATTAAAATAAAAATAATCATATTAACTTTAATGAAGATGGATATAAAATTAACTGTACATATAGTGCTATGGTTTAATATTATCATTGAATATTTCCCAAATTGCCCCAGTTGTGGTCAACAACTAATTCCAGGTGGGCTTCCAAATTGTTTCAGGTCTTTTCTGAGTTATTTTCTGAGGTTGATTAAGATCCTGACCTGATTTTTAAGATCCTATCCCAGGTTCATTTTTGGAATGACACAAACTGGACTAGACCAGAAGGGAAGAGGTTAACTTTTAATCAAACATTTATCCTTTGCTCTTCTTTTTCTCCTATAAAATTTTATACCTTCTAATTTTTATATTTGTGGTATTTATAGTTTACTGTATGTTTGTCCAAGTAGATTATAAAGCCCAGAAGATTTATTTTTTATTCATGGATGCATCCCAATTGCCTAAAAAAGTTTCTGCACATAGTAGGACCTCAAAATACACTTGTTGAAACAAATCTATTGCTATTAGTTATAGCAATGACAAGGATGTGAAAGTTCTTTATTTTGTTTTCCGTGCTTTAGCCAGTGTTCATTCAATAAGTGTGGATTAATTAGAGCTGTCATATATGTAGATGGCCTTACAGTTTGTACACTGAACAGCACTCAGAGATGGATCTCACAGAGAATATAATCTCTACCTGCTCTTGAGATATGCATAGCACAAGCTTTCTGGTCGAATGCCAAATAAGTGTGCCTTGCTTTTTGGCTAATATAAAATACAGTCTGGTCAACTGAGGTGCTTTCTAACAAGTTGAAGAGACAGGACAATTAGAGAGAAAGAGACAACAAAAAAATGTAAGACTCTTCATAACCTATGCCTCAAGAGTAACGGGGAAGGATGTTTCCATTGAGGCGGGCATACAGTTGCGGGAGGAGGGTGAAGGAAAGGTTTACAGGCAAAAAGCCATTGACATGTGCTCAAGATAGCAAGGAGATCTATGGCAGAGACTGTGAGGAGCAGGGCATAAGGTATTAACATGGGAAAAGGAAATGTTCACTACAGACACCGTCTTCTCCAAACATTGCTCAAGAACGGATATGTTCTTTGTTCTCACAGAACTTACAGTCTATTGGAGGAGAGAGGGGTAACTGAATTAATTAAATAACAAATCAAATGTAAAACCACCTATCCTTAGAAGCACTTAACACAGTTAACACATCTTATTAAAAATGTGAATGAATAAGGTGCCCTGCCTGGATAGCTCAGCTGGTTAGAGCATCATCCCGAAGTGCAGAGACTGCCAGTTCCATCCCCCATCAGGACATGTACAAGAACAGCTCAATGTTCCTGTCTTTGTCTCTGTCTCTCTCTCCCTTCTATCTCACTAAAATCAATTAATAAAAATTAAAAAAAAAATGTGTACAGGGCATTTGACCAAGATTAAGGAAGTCATCGGAAGGTTTCCTTGAAAAAGAAAGGAGGAAATATGTCTGTCTCTCACACTACTGTAACGTAAGAACAGAAAGTATTCTATTTTGCCTTTGTGTTCCCTAGCAACACACGAAATACAAAGAATATTTTTGTTGAATGAATGAATGAATGAAAATATTTTTGTTGAGTGAATGAAGGCAGGTGGATCTCGGAGAGCCCTTCATGTTGCTTAGAGGTTATGGATCTTGTTCTAAATTAAATCCGACTCTGAGCACATTTCTACCAAACTAGTGGGAATCTTCACTTCAGTCGTTATTTTGCTATCTCCCATTCTAGGATCACAGCAGAATCTTGGAAGCTTATTGAGATCCCAGGAAAAATAATTAAATTTCTGTTATCTATTCTAGTCCAAAGATGCTGACCATATTTATCCACTGTGCCCATAAGAGCCCCTTGAAATCCCAAGACTAACTGCTCTCTTGAGACACACTAGCATATAGGAATTTTTGCTAAGACTGTGAACATGGTCTTACTTCCTGGAGTAACCCTAGAGGCAATGCTTTTGATATCTTGCCTCCTTTGGGGGGCACTGCCAGAGAGGAAACACTATACTCCCGATCTCAGCAACCTCTAAGCCCTTTTTTGAATCTGAATAGATCACCTTCTCTCCCCTCTAGTCACCTTCAAAGTCTTCAAGGAATGCAGGTTTTAATGAAGTGCCTTGCACTCACCAGTTAATACAAACTTCCCTGCTAAGGAAGAAGAGAGCCCAAGGCTGGACTGCCTTTGTGAAATGGGGTAGGGGAAAATAAATGGGGGGATCCCCCAATGAATTAATATCTCAAGGTGTTTTTCTGCCTCACCTAGATATTTGGAAAATTTATTATAGACATTAATGCTTTCAGGTGGAGAAATGATTCTTCTCACAGCAGAGTACAGGATGAACTGAAAAGGGGAGGTATCATTGGGAAAGCAGTTAGAAGCTGATTGCAAAAACCTAGACACAATGAGAAAGATCCTGGATCTTAGTAGTGGCAGTGGACATGGGATACAGGACAAACATTAGAAGCATATGAAGACTGTAGTAACTGATTAGATAGATATAGAGATTGAGAAGAGTAAAAGACAAAGATGAATTTTCAAGTCTCAGTGAGTGGAAGACATTGGCTTAGAGGGATGGGAAGGGAATATGATGATATGAAAGTGTTAGCAGGGCCCTGGCCGGATAGCTTGGTTGGTTGGAATGTCATCCTGATGCGCAGAAGTTGTGGGTTCAATCCCCAGCCAGAGCACATACAGAAACAGATTGATGTTTCTGTCTTTCTCTCCCTTCCTCTTTTCTAAAATCAATAAATAAAAATATTTAAAAATAAAAAGAGAGTTTCAGTAGGATACTCACTGATGCAGAAGTAGTTAGCTAGATGATAAAGTTGTGGGGTTGAAGCTCTGAAACAGAGTTCAGTTCAAGGCAGAAAAATTTTGTGACTCACTTGAGAAAGGTAACAGTTAAAAATGTAAAGACAAATAAGAAAGGAATTCAAGACAAGGCTGAGCCTTGGAGTTGAGTGGTGTTTGGGCACAGGCTAAAATCCAGAAAGCAGTCTCATGAGAAAGAAAAGAATTTTCTCAAAGTACAGTTCCTGAAGCCTCAGAGTCAAGGTAGGGTGAGTTAAACTAGAAGCTTTAAGGAGGACAGCAAGGATGAGAGCAGTGAAGGCACTAAAATTAAATTAGGGAAGTAATATTAAAAAGTATTAGAGCAGGTTTCTAGAATCATTGTGAGAACAGATTTGTTTGGTTTTTTTGTTTGTTTTTTTTTGTATTTTTCTGAAGCTGGAAACGGGGAGAGACAGTCAGACAGACTCCCGCATGCGCCCGACCGGGATCCACCCGGCACGCCCACCAGGGGCGATGCTCTGCCCACCAGGGGGCGATGCTCTGCCCCTCTGGGGCGTTGCTCTGCCGCGACCAGAGCCACTCTAGCGCCTGGGGCAGAGGCTAAGGAGCCATCCCCAGCGCCCGGGCCATCTTTGCTCCAATGGAGCCTCGGCTGCGGGAGGGGAAGAGAGAGACAGAGAGGAAGGAGGGGGTGGGGTGGAGAAGCAAATGGGCGCTTCTCCTATGTGCCCTGGCCAGGAATCGAACCCGGGTCCCCCGCACACCAGGCCGACGCTCTACCGCTGAGCCAAGAGAACAGATTTGTAATTTAGTGGGTAGACAAATGAGAAGTTCAGGGGGAAAATAGGTTAAGAAAAGGAGACAGGGCTCATAGAGCCATTCTTTAAGAAATCTGGCAGTGAAAATATGATGAGAAATGTGACAATAACTAGAGGATGTTGCAGACCAAAATGCAGGGTTGTTTTCTCTCTCCATAAACCTCAATAAAATATCTTTCTGAGGGGCAGAAGGATCAGAATGCTACTGTAAAGGAAATAACCCGATTTCTACATTTTGCCATTTGTAGCTAGTCCTAGCAGAAGTTGTTTATCTTGATCATTTGGCTTGAGCTCTACCATGACTCAGTCAATGATGAAATGTCCATTTTTGTGGCTTTCTGAAAGAGACAGTTACCACCATGGCACAATCAGCAAATGATAATGG